>NC_134585.1:89192649-89792649 GCF_037038515.1 Microtus pennsylvanicus | reverse complement strand
CCTCTAATTTTATATAAACTGCCTTCATACATAACAATTGACAGAATAAGCTACTCAAAAAGAAGCTGTGTCCATTGCAACCGACACTCATCTATGACATGAAGCTACAGTTATAGAACATTGGCTATGGTCTTTCATGTGCTTGAACATAATACTGTGCTAATTGCACAGATGCAAACAAATCGACTTCATATGCTTTGTTTTGTTGAGAACAGAAATATTTTTAAAGCTCTAAAATAAAATGCCATGAGCGCCATTGTCTCTGCTTGGGTCTCACCCTTTTATGTCTAGAGTTGTTTGTTGGTTTTCATTTTATTTTTGTAAAGATTGTGTAATGTGAACCTCTACACTGCTTTTCATTTAACGTTTTGGAAATCTCTGGTTTCTTTCTTTATCAGCAAATAAAGATAAGAGTAGCATGCTGAAAGCGCCCATTTTGCTTCTTGACTTCAAAGCTGATAATGTGCTTCCCCAAGCAAATTTTCTTTTCTAAATCCAAAGACTCGGTAATATCACCTTAATAATCTTTTCATCTCGAATGGCACGATCCTTTGAAAATATTAATTACTGAGCCATTCGCGATATCATTTTGAAATGATGTTATACCACTTGTAACACTTTAGCAAATTCAAAATGTTGTACGAAGAGAAATCAATATTATTAGAGAGCTATTGACCAAGGCAGAGTTTTCAGAATCACCACTGGACTTAGCTTGAGTGCGCACAACAAGGTTGAGCGTTAATTAGGTTCTGAAAACAAGCTTTATTTGGGAGGAGAAACATGTCATTAGTCATAGGTCCTATGAGTGGAAAAAATTTTAAGATACTTGAATCACGATATTTAAAAATAAATGCAGCTTCTAAAATAAGTCCTTCGTTCTAATCAGTTTTGTGGTACACTTAATTGATGCATTCATGTGACAAATAACGTAACTGGAAAAGATTATTATAAAGGCAGTCACATGCTTATTTTAAAACTCAACCATTTCTACTGAGGTAAGAGAAAGAACAAATGATAAATCCTGTGTGTTGTTTATGACTTCTCTTTTATGCTTTGGGATCCCAACCACACTGTCTCGCTTATGGGTAGCCCATCAGCCCAGGTGACAAATAGTCTTCTATATTTACCCACTCAGAATATACAAGAAGCATACTGTATTAACAGCTGAAACCACAAACGCTGCTGTCAATCACTCCGGCTGGCAGAGTACCATATTTCTTGTCACCAAGAGGCTTAAAGCAAAGAATCTGTGCCTAATTCTTTTAAACCTTATAGGTCAAAAGGTTTTAAAATTATTTTTGACACCATTTCTTTGCTTTGTCAACAGGCCTTAGTACTTTTTAGCCTGTAAAGGATATCAAAAACGGCTCATTCAAACATAACAAATTTATGGGGGTTTAAGACATCACTTTTCACAGTAACATAATTCTTCGGACAGATTATATGATTGTTATGCCTCAGGAAGATGTTGATGTGATTTTGAAAACTTTGTCCTAAAGGTTTGGCTGCATCTTTTATAGAACCAGACCAAAGAGTCACCAAGAACTCGTGAGTTCGGCACTATATAATCACGGCCCTAGGGTAAATGGACCTTACTCAGTGAAGTGACTGCACCTTCTAGGGGCATCATCAGTTCCCTGCAGCTTACAGTGACGCACAAGGGCAGAACTTTTAAAATTTGTTTGCATTTTCATTTCATGTCATTTACATTGACATGTAAATTTTTATTTGCATATCCTCACTTGCTCCTCCCTCCCCATCCTCGTAGACCCCCATCTTCCACAACTTAGCCTCCCCTCTACTTTCTTGCCATGTTTTCAATTACTCTCTCCTCTCTTTCTCCCTCCACGTTAACCTCTCTTCTTCTCACAGGCCCCTTTCTATTTCCATGGCCTACACACACCCCACACACACACACACACACACACCACAGAAATCATATAATTATCTCAATAGATGCAGAAAAAAACGTTAACATATTTTTTCTCTCTCTTGCTGATCAAAACCTAGAAGAAACT
Source organism: Microtus pennsylvanicus (assembly GCF_037038515.1). NCBI lineage: Eukaryota > Metazoa > Chordata > Mammalia > Rodentia > Cricetidae > Microtus > Microtus pennsylvanicus. The sequence goes on along the minus strand of NC_134585.1, from coordinate 89,790,631 downwards.
AAAAATAGAAGAAACCTACCTTCTTAACCCAAGACAACACAATTATATGCAATATCCAGATTCTCTGTGTATTTTCCATCTTTACATGGTGTTTTCAACTCTATTTCTTTTGTTTTTATTCTTTATTTTTCAGTTTTTGAGGTCGCATTTCTCTGTGTCCCTTTGGCTGTCCTGGATCTTACTCTGTAGACCAGGCTAGCCTCAAATTCACAGAGATCTTCTTGCCTCTTTCTCTCAAGTGCTGGAATTAAAGGTGTGCGCCACCACTGCTGGGCCTGACTAGTGCGGCTCTTTAGGGTTCTGTTCTTTAGCTAAGCTTTATCTATTAAAATACAAATGAAAAATCACTATATCCCCTGGTCAACTGTAAACGTGTACATATGAGCGACCCCATGTGGACTCATATGAGGACAATAATAATTAAAGAAGAGGTCATGAATTTGAGAGGGAGCAAGTCCTGGGACAAAGGAGGTGTTGATAGGAGGAGGGGGAAATGACGCAAATACATATGCGTGCAAATATGAAATCCTCAAAACAAATTTTAAAATTAAATTAAAAGTAAATATTGCACCCCTCCTCCCAAGACTCAAGGACCATTATGAAAGAGAGAATGAGGAGTCTAAGAGGCAGAAACGGTGGAAGGCTACAACACGGTGTCCTCTGGACACAGCAGGACAGCTGCATGCATGAACTCACAGAGACTGAGACAACATGCACAAAGCCTGGGCTACCCTACCACATACCAAATGCCAGCATAAGATGTGAGTGGGAGCCACAATCTGACTGCTAGCTGTGGACCTGCTGGCATTTGTGAGCATCTGACAGAGAGTCAGTTCAGTCTAAGAGCGAACCTCCTGGTAAGTTGGCCCCTCTTCAGACCAAGACCACAGATTCAAGAATATTTGAGCAGTACAAGTTGGTACTGAAGGATTTTTAAACAGTAAGACACAAAGCTTGGTGAAGAAAGAAGGGATGAATCTAGGAAGAACTGGAGGAAAGAGGATAATATGATCAAAACACAAAAGTCTCAAGCAACTGATGAAAATAGTAAATACATACTTTATATACTTTATATAATGTCCTTACTTTTCACAATATTTCGTAGCTTTTAATATACAGAAATTTTTTCTATTGAAAATAGATTTTTTTTAATATAACTTATCCTGATTATGATTGCCCTCCCTTTCATCCTTCCAGTTCCTCCCTACCTCCCCTCCCACCCAGATCCACCCCCTTTCTGTCTCTCATTAGAAAACAAGTAAGCACCTAAGGGATAATAATAAAATGAGATAAAACAAAAACAAATGCATAGGACAAAACAAACAAATGTAAGGAAAGGAGCCCAAGAAATAGCACAATACATATATAGATGCAGATTCTAACACTCAAGAATCCCATAAAACACAAAACTAGAAGCCATAATACATACATCAAGGGCCTGTCTGTACCCAGAAATGCTAGTTTCTGCCCATTTCTGCCTCACTCCCATGCTGTGGTTATGGGCACATGCAGACATACCTGGCTTTTTAAAATGATTCTGGGGATTTTATATCACATTCTCGGGCTTGTATAACTGTCATCTTACCCATTGAGCTTTCTCCCCAGCCTCTAGTAATATTAGTTTTATAAATAAACCACATTTAGGTTTGTCTTACGCTAGCATAGGTTTATTCTGCTGGTTCTGCTAATAGAAAATCCATGTTTAATTTCCCCTAGCCCTGAAAACACTGGAAATATTAAAAGAGGCATTAACTTGTATATTCCCTCTTACTGTTTCAAGAAAACCACTCAATCTATTCAATAAAGTGGAAAAGTTCTCAGAGTATTGTGGGATTGATGTTATTTTAAAATATCACATATGTATATTCTTATGCAAATAAATATATATTCTTTAAAAGGAGGGAAATCCCAGCATTTTCCGTGTACACGAGGATCTGGATACACATCTTCTTCCCTTGAACTGCAGCTCCTGCATCCCTCATTTTGTATTCAGGATGCTTCAGCTTCCTGCTGGTGTTTTTGAATGTCTAGCCTATCCTGCTTCAGGTTTAAAGATCGCTCCCTTTTAAATCTTATACAAAGCACCGTATCTGCATACTCTTGCTTTTCTTCAATGCTTGCCAACTCTGCTGGAGCTATTTCTCCTAACTCCTTTTGCACATGGAAGAATTCTTATTCTGTTAGCACAAACCTCTTAAGAAACAAACCGATCTTTTGCTTTCTTTGTTTAATGTTCTTACTCTCACATCAACAAGTCTTGCTGGGAACCACATATCTTACACCTGGTGCATTCTCTCAGCACGTTTAGTGACCTCACTCCCTTCATTGACTCTTCTCTTCATCTGGCTTGTCTTGACATATTTGAAAGGCAGAGAGACAAGCACCTCCTGGGCTCTCAGCCTGACTAAACATGAAGCACTCTCATGGATGGCCTCTCAGCCACCACCCCATAATAATACCCAGTGCTGTCATGCAAATTGTCAAGTAACTTGTTTCATTTTCTGAGTATTCCCTTACTAAAGGGAGGGTACCTTTTATGTCAGTCTGCAGAGATGTAGCTGGCAAGCGACCAGAATCCTAGAAGTTACGCATGATGTAGTAATACATTATATGTAGCAGCCGGATGGCAGCATTTTTGTGATGAATGCTTATAACTCTGTCTCCTTCAAACTCCACTATGACTTAATATGTATTACTCCTTCTTTTGTCATTACGTAGAAGCCCCTGATGTCCCTGCAGTCAGTAAATATGGAGAAACTGAGAAAAAAGTGATTGTGATATTCATTCATGTCTAAGAAAGGAGAAGCAAAAGTGCACAGTTACACAATAACTAAGACAAATACACACAATTATGAGAATATGTAATTACACAATACTTTTTAAAGCCAGCATTAAACACCATCCCCCAGGGGGCTAGAGCAATAGTTCAGTGGGTAAGATCATTTACTGTTCTTGCACAGACCCTAGAATTGGGTTCCAGCATCCACATGGCAGCTCACAACTGTCCGTAATTCTAGAGAACCTGACGTTGTCCTCTTCTGGCTTCCTCAAGCATCTCATACACCTAGTGAATACACACACACACACACACAGAGAGAGAGAGAGAGAGAGAGAGAGAGAGAGAGAGAGAGAGAGAGAGAGAGAGAGAGAGAAACATTCACGCACATTAAATGAGTAAATGAATAAATAAATAAATCTTTAGTAAAACTAAAACACCATCCCCTGGGTTTATGGAACACATTATGGTTATCTTCCAATTCTGTGTGTGACCAAAATTTCAACACATAGACACACAAGCTACTTTGCCAATGCTTACTTTACTATTAATTTTTGTGCCACCGTCAATAGAAGTTGACGCAACTGAATTCATGGCATGAAGGTTTTCCAGAGCTGATGACCATAAATACTAAGCCACAGCTTGAGTTTTAATTGTTAGGAACGTGCTTTAAGCTAAGGACTCTGTGATGCTTAAAATCTACCGTATTATGTGTACTAAGGGCATTTCACAAGGTGCGTGATTATAAATTTGTCTTTTAACTCTTATTGTAAATAAATAAAAAGTACCCAACATGTCGTTTTAAAATGTTTTTCAGTTACAATAATGAATCAAAGTATTTGATTTGTTCGAATATGAAAAAATGTTACAATAAATAATGTGTATACTCTAATGATGGGATTAGTTTCCCACTAAGCTATTTTTAATAATTTTCTTTGTGCAGTTTTGTCTCCATAGCCTAAAATCTTAATTGGGATTTTTTTTCCGGTTTGTTTCCTCAGCATTTGTCTCCTTATTTACTTTCTTTTTTTTAATTTTGAATTATTTTTTAATTTCATTTTACATTCCATCCACAGTTCTCCCCAACCCCTCTTCCTTCCCCCACCCCCATCTTTCACCAGCCCACTCCCCATCCACTCCTCCCAATGGGCAAGGGTTCCTATGGGAAGTCAACAAAGTCTGGCACATCAAGTTGGGGCAGAACCAAACCTTTCATCCTGCATTAAGGCTGAGCATGGCATCCCAGAATAGGAATGGGCTCCAATAAACTAGCTCATGCACCAGGGATAGATCCTGGTCCTATGGCCAGGGGCCTCACAGATAGTCCAAGCTTCACCACCATCTCCCACAGATGGAGGTACTAGCTCTGTCCCATGGAGGCTCCACAGCTGTCTAGTGTTCCTGAGTTTCCATGAGCTTGGTTCAGCTGTCTCTGTAGATTTCCTCATCATGATCTTGACCTCCCTTGCTCTTAAATTCCCTCCTCCCTCTCTTCGATTGAATTCCCAGCGCTTGGCCTGCTACTTGGTTGTGGATCTCTGCATCTGGTTCCGACAGTTGTTGAATGAAGGCTCCATGATGATAGTTGGGGTATTCACCTTATTTGCTTTCTTAGATATTTTTTAATAGTATGTGCATGAAAAACTTAAAGTAAGCTCCTTTCCTAGATTCAGGGCATAAAATGTATGACTTTCACATTTGCAAATAATTTTACACTTCACCCTTCTATCACGTGATTTGAACTAAAGAACGACTTTAGCAGAGGACAGCTGTGGTCACATCACACACAGAAACATGACACTACTAAAAAAAACTTAATCTGCTCTATGGAAATTGCCTGAGTTACAATGGTTCCATGTGTGAAGTACAGACAGTCTAATGATTGTATGGATGTAACTTAAGATAGGAAGAACTCAGGTTTGTTGTGGGATATTTGTACACTGTGTGGTGATGCCTTGCTGTGATTGGTGCAATAAAAAGCTGAACAGCCAATAGTTAGGCAGGAGATATAGGTGGAACTTCCAGGCAGAGAGGGAACTCTTAGAAGAAGAAAGTCTGAGTTGCCAGCCAGACAATGAAGAAGAAGCAGGATGGGTATGAAGAGCAATGAGGTAATGAACCATGTGAGAAAACATAGATTAAAAAATATTAAGAACTGGTAAGGAGGTCAGGCAGTGGTGGCACACATCCATAATACCAGGGTGAGTTTGAGGCCAGCCTGGTTTACAAGAGCTAGTTCCAGGACAGGCTCCAGAACTACAGAGAAACCTTGTCTTGAAAAACCAAAAAAGAAAAAGAACTAGTATGGAACAAACCCAAGCTAAGGCTAAGCTTTCACAATTAATAGTAAGTCTCCATGTTGTTACTTGCAACCTGGAAGTCTCAATGAAAAAGAAATACTATGTATGGTATCCAATGTGGGGACTCAAGTATCCAAACAAAGGGCCTCATAAAACTAAGAAAATCTGGACAAGGGGCCAGATGTAACTTCCCAGTCCCACGGTCTCTCAGGTGGGTCCATGCTCAAGGTATATAGAGGCCCAGCCTCCACCATTGCTACAGATTTGAAGCGGGCAGAACCAACTGCCAGTACCATGTACCACTGTCATACACTAAACTGAGTTGCACAGCAGCTGACATAACAGTTTAAGATTTATCTCATACAGACAGAGAATTGATGTGGGAGTGTCTGTATCTATCTGTTGCTTTCATTGGTTAATTAATAAAGAAACTGCTTGGCCTCTGATAGGACAGAAAATTAGGTAGGTGGAGTAGACAGAACAGAATGCTGGGAGAAAGAAGCCGAGTCGGGCGGTCACCATGATTCTCCCACTCCAGACAGATGCAAGTTAAGATCTTTCCTGGTAAGCCAGCTCATGGTGCTACACAGAATATTAGAAATGGGTTAGATCGATATGTAAGAGCTAGCCAATAAGAGGTTAAAACTAATGGGCCAAGCAGTGTTTAAAAGAATACAATTTGTGTGTTGTTATTTCGGGTAATGCTAGCCGGGTGGCGGGAAGCGGCCCGCCGCTCTTAATACTACAGAGTGGTGCCCTAGCTCTTACAACAGAGAATGTTGGTGGTACATGGTAAAGCCAGGCCCAAACACAGAAGACCTTACAAAAGGTACAGTATGTTCAAAGGGTGTTTAAATGATGAAGAAAGAAAAGAAAATGGTATAGACCATCATAGAAAAACATAGTTTAAAAATAATAAAATCTTTAAAGAGAGAGTAAAATAATATAAAAATGGAGAATACACAGGGTATCTGGATCCTGTATAGTGCTTTGTTGACTTTGAATTTTTTTAATTGCTAATGGACAAGAAAAACAATAGTTGCTGAGAGACATTGGATTATGAAAATTGCTAAATTAAACCAACCTGTACATTTTAAGAATGTTTTAACTTCAGAATGAAAGTTAGAAATATGTTACATTGGGGGAGATTTTTTACTTTTCCACAGTAAACAAAAAGCTATGGATTTCTTCAAAATTAATAAAGACTAGATTTGATTGGGGGAGACCTCCTAAAAATCTTGGTTACATACATAAAAAAGAAACAAAAAAAAACTACAAGACAGGTGATCCCTTGAGGTGGGAATAGCTCTGAGAATTTCTGAGTCATGATAAGTTTGTAGGCTACAGAGTCCTCATGACTTATCATTATCTACCATCCTTCAATATAGCATGCATAGAGGTTTGAATATACAGTCCAAACAGACTTATAAAGTTGACAGATGCTTTTTACCTACTCAAATATAAAACAAAAAATATCATCTTTAGCTGACTTGTGTATACCACACATTCCATAGTTGTGTTAATACATCTTTAAAAGTTTCTGTGTTTTCAGAGAAAAAAATCCGACATTAATAATAATAATAATAATAAAAACAAGTATTCCAGGTGATCCAACCACTCAGACTCTTGGAATATCTCTGTTACGATTTCCTCAAAATTCTACATCCAGAACAACTTTAAAGCTGCTAGTTGAGAAAGTCCAGACTCAAAGACTACTCCAGCCAGGACTTCAAATAAGCTCTATTCTTTCCCATCACATAGAAACTAAACAAAAATAATACAGCTAGCTCTCCCAGAACTTGCCCATTGTCCCAGTTTTTTTTAGGATCCCCTAGAGATGCCATCACCCCCAGATAACAGGAAAGCAGTCTAGAGAACACAACACCCATATTCCTAAGAGGTGTGATAGATAGTTTTTAGTCATTCAATAGATTATGGATATTTATCATTTGAGGGTTGTTACTGTTATATCAAGCTGTTTGCTCATCCTGGCTGCCCAGAACTGAAATAATCACACAGAAACTGTATTAATTAAATCACTGATTGGCCCATTAGCTCTAGCTTCTTATTGGCTGACTCATATATTAATTTAATCTATTTCTAGTAATCTGTGTATCTGGCTTATTGGCTAAAGTCCTGGCTTCTGTCTCTGGCAGGGCTCTATGGCTTCTCTCTCACTCTGTCCTTCTTTCTCCTAGCATTTCATGATACTTTCCCTGCCTACCTAAGTTTTGCCCTGCTGTAGGTCCAAAGCAGTTTCTTTTTTTTTTACCCAGTTAATTACAGTTTATTAATGCTTGCAGGTGTAAGATGATTAAAAGGAATATTCTGAGCACATCATGAAAACACATTTACACATTCACACAGATGTAGTGTGGCCACATCATTTTGACAGACAGACAAATAAACCACTTTTTGAATCCCGTGGTAGAGAGCAACTTAAAAATCCTAGTGTAGTTTCAGAGATCCAAAGCAGTTTCTTTATTCACTAATGGTAATCACAGCACACAGAGGGGACTCCCACATCAGGTTACAAGTTGTTGTTGGTGATGGTCAGGGAGAAAACAAAGCAGAGGTGATTTGATTCAGAGATCTTGTTCTGAAAAGAACGGTAATATAAAAAGGATAGGATAAAAGGGTAGACTATCAAATCTACTTTAAACTAAAAATCAACTATTAATCTCAAATATTTTACACTGATATGGATTTTTGTATATTGATACAAATTTGAGGGCTATATATGTTTCTACACTTGTTTAAGGTATTTTTCTGTTTTGATACAAATTTAAGGATATTTGTTAGAACATATTCTATATATATTTCTATTCTTGTTTAAGATATTTTTGTATATTGATAAAATTTAAGGTTATTTTGCTATACTGTATATATGTCTCTACTCTTGTTTAAGGTATTGTACCTATACAACACATTTGAAAATGTAATGCGTAATTAGGACATACAAGTTATTAATTAATAATCTATAATAATCAAACTTCTAGTCATATTAGGTATATTTTCAAGATTAAACAGAGACATGTTTTAGATAGATAGGTGGTCTTCAAACAGTTCAGGGACCTAAAGAATATGGCTTTTTAAAAAAATATATTTATTTATTTATTATGTATACAATATTCTGTCTGTGTGTATGCCTGCAGGCCAACAGAGGGCACCAGACCCCATTACAGATGGTTGTGAGCCACCATGTGGTTGCTGGGAATTGAACACAGGACCTTTGGAAGAGCATTGCCTCTGAGCCATTTCTCCAGCCCCAAGAATATGGCTTTTAAGATATTTTAATGACCTAAGGATTTTCATGACAGTGAGATAAGTCTGCTCCTGGCAGCACCAATTTAGTTCAAAAAATAATGATGAGCATTAAAAAACCTCCATACAGAGATTCTTTTTATTGTGGCAAAGTCAGCCACTGAACAAAAAATTGCCTCAGCTGCTGGCAGTATGCTATTCAAACTGGAAGAATATGACACAAAAGAAAGCAACTGCCAAACTTTACCAAGAAAAGGTAGGACACTCTTCAAAATTTCTATTTCACAGAAAAACCTGTCAGATAATCTAGGTCTCAAAATGAAGGTAGATGCCTCCAATCTTATAGAGGAACCTTGAGGAACTGCCCAGGCAGCTAGGTATTTCTGTCATTTCTATAGTTTTGGAAGTTGTTTGTTCTACACTTCTTGTTTACTCAAGTAATATTATATCCTTTCTGGGTCGTTGATAGGGTTGAAGACGAGATAGTAATAGTTACAGCCTTCCTTATGATCAAATTCAAAAAGAAAACTTACTTAAGGTATGTAAAGTTTATAAGGTTAAAAAGCATAAAAGCTTAAGCTGTTTATCGAAAAATATGTTTTAAGGTCTAAAAATGTTTTAATATGGTAATACAAGTTATGATAAAAATTATTTAGGTATAAAACTTTAAATTCATTGAGATAGGATAGATTATAGAGTATTCTCTCCAATTCAAATGGTGTGGATGTTATGAATGTAATTATTTAATTATTACCTTATTGTATGTAGTTTTACTGTGCTAGCGTTGAAACATTTTCTTTTCTTTAGACAAAAAAGGGGAAATGTTGTGGGACACTTGTATACTGTTTGAAGATGTATTGCTGTGATTAGTGTAATAAAAAGCTGAATGGCCAATAGCCAGGCAAGAGGTATAGGTGGGATTTCCAGGCAGAAGGAGAACTCTGAAAGGAAAAAAAAAAAAACAGAGTCACCAGACAGTTGTGGAAGAAGCAGAATAGGCAGTACAAAGATGAGGTAAGGAACCATGTGCCAGAACATAGATTTTAAAATATAGGTTAGTTTAAGTTATAAGAACTAGTTAGGAACAATTCTAAGAAAAGGTGAAGTGTTCATAATTAGTAATGTCTCTTTGTCATTATTTATGTCCTGGTGGTCCCAACAAAAAAAGTACTACTACACAAGATGACTAAGCAAAAATAAATAAATAAACAAAATTACCTCCTCATAAACAGAAATCGAGTCCTCTCTACTTGCTTATCATACTCTTGCCCATAAAAGGTTGAACTACAAAATCCATTAAGGTTCCATTCCTTTCCACAGATTACACTGTGTTCATTCTGTTTTGGTTTTGGTCTAATGCCAAAAAAAAATACATCTAGCAACAAGAAATCAACGACACTAATTAAAACAACATATGTGATCAAACATATACCAAAGAAGTAAATATTTAAATAAACATGGATTTGATTTTAAAAACCGTCATGATTAAAATTATATGAAAGAAAATGAAGTGCTGAGAGTAGTGGATACTCTCCCCCAAATCATCATTCTAACAAGGCTGAGAGAGCTTTTAAGTCAAACAACTTAAAGAGAAGATAATAATTCTGAAATAAAAGCTAGACAAAAAATATTTAAAGTAACAATTCATAGTATAAAATATTTCAAAAAATTGTCACTGAAATAATTTTGAAAGCTTTCCTATAAGTTTTGAGTACAAGTTTTTTAAATCTAAGTATATTAAATTGTACTTCAAATTGTACTTCTGTAAAAAATCTACATTTATTTCAAAATTATTTTCTGAGCAATCGTTAGATTCATGGAATTGTTTTCTGCTAATAATACAGACATTTTCCCAGTAGAGTGATGGTTCTCAACCTGTGAGTCATGATCCCTTTGGTAAACCTCTAAAAAAAATTTAAATTACAATTCATAACAGAAGCAAAATTACAGTTATGTGGTAGCAATGAAAATAATTTTAGGATTGAGGGTCACCACAACATGAGTAACTATATTGAAGGGTTGCAGCATTAAAAAGGTTGAGAACCCACTGCAGTAGAGCAATGAGGGGGAAAAATACACAAATGGGTGAAGAAGAAAATACTTAATGTGGAGAATGGCAATGGTAGCCATGCAAGGACAGAGGAAAGAAAATCAGCCCAAAGGGATAGTTGTGCAAATGTCTCAAGACAGAAGGGCTCAGAGGATCTAGGACTAGGTTCCTAGGACCTAAGCCCATCACGAGAAAAAACAAACAAACAAACAAACTAAGAGTAGTTCAAGTAGGGCTAGAGAAGAATTAGGAGTGGGCTGTAGAGCCTGTAAGAACTGCAGCTAGGGTGGTTGTGGAAAAAGAGTGGGTAGTGTGAAGACTTATTTTGGAGGTGGTAGATCTACATGACAGGACTGTAGTATTAAAATCTCTGACGTGTTAAATAGGTGGTACAAAGTCACACATATAGAGGCAGCGCTAGCACTAAATTTCAGATAACCAATGTCATAAGCCGAAATGTCTGATGTCTTATGTCAAACCTCCCATCATAGTTTCTCATATCATGCTCCATACCTTGGGTTTATTATATTATCAACCCTGAAAATGTTATCAAGATACGATAATGAATACATATATATGTACAAGTGAATGGCTTGAACATAAAGTTTTAATCTTTAGAAGCCATAAAACATCTTATCTACAAATTCAGTGAGAGCTGATTTTCTTTTACAGTTCCCTGATCATAGTTAATGTTAAACTATAATTGTAATACGTTTCTCAATAAGGACTCCATGGTAAAGCTTTTGACTGCCCACCAAAAAACTATTCTCCAGGTGGGGCACATGGTGACCCAGGTGGATTCTATTTCCCAGCCTTTCTCTCTTGCATCTATGAGCCATGTATTAAGTTCTCGTTGATAGGATAGAAAGGAAGTGATCTATGCTACTTCTAGAATTGACTGGCAGGTCCACTCCTGGGTTACATGTCTTATCCACATTCACAGTACCCTGCTTATGACCTTAATTCAGATAGAGCGGTAAGCCAATACAGGCCATGAAGATAATGACAGTGTCCTGGAAGACATCAGAGAAATGGCTGTGAGAAAGCATAAAGCATTTGTTGTCATTTGGGTAAGAATGTTCCACATAGTCACATGCAATTTGAATACTTGGTCCCTAGTTGGTGGTTGTTTGGGGAGCGTTAGGTAGTGTGGCTTTGCTAAAGGAAGTATGGCATTGGGGATGGATTTTGCAGATTCAAAAGACTTACACCGTTTCAAGTTAGCTCCCGCTGTTTCTTGCTTGGAGTTAAAGATATGGACTCTCAGCTCTTGCTCTTGGCAAAATATCTGCTTCTTGCTGCCATGCTGACTTTCCATGGTGGACCCTTATCCCTCTGGAAGAATAAATGCAAAATAAACTCTTCCTTCTGTAAATTGCCTTGGTCATTGTCTTATCCCAGCAATAGAAAAAGAACTAATCCAGAGATTGGTACCAGAAAGTGGGTTGCTGCTGTGACAGGCCTGACCAAACTTGTTTTCAGGGGAAGAGTGGGACTCTAGACAAGAAAGTGTTTGGATGCAGTAAGTAGAGCTTTGTCTTAGTAGGAGCCTGGAGGATAGTAGTTCTGAAAGCAACAGGGACTATAGAGGCCCAGCTCAAAATGTTTCAAAGAAGAACCAAATAAGCAACTGGCCTTAGAGACCATTTGTAGGAGGAAAACGTGGCTGCTTTGTGCCCCTGTACTAAGAATGTGCCTGAGATTAAATTAACAAGTATTGAACTATTTTATTTATTTATTTTGGCAGAGAAGATTTCAAGACACTCTAATGCCAGCTCTGATATATGATTGTTTGTTGGGAGCTGTGAACCCCCAGATCCTGAATTTCTTTTTTTTTTTTTTTTTTTTTTTTTTTTTTGGTTTTTCGAGACAGGGTTTCTCTGTGGTTTTGGAGCCTGTCCTGGAACTAGCTCTTGTAGACCAGGCTGGTCTCGAACTCACAGAGATCCGCCTGCCTCTGCCTCCCGAGTGCTGGGATTAAAGGCGTGCGCCACCACCGCCCGGCTTCCTGAATTTCTTTTAAACAACTTGTTTTACCTGATCTGAGTATCTTCAGCTGCTCTGAGCATGAGACCCTCAGGAGTTTCTGATGGCAGGGGAATGGTTTCTGGTGCGTTTGGCTGGGGTGTGGCTCTTTCTATATAAGCTGCCCCTGGACACAATAAAGGGGGCATTCCTGTTTCAAGGATTTTGGCATCAAGAATGACCTGTGTCTCTGTCTGTGAGTCTTTGTGTGTTTCAATCTCCAGCCCCTTTCCCGGTTCACAAACTGTATGTTAGCACATAGAGTGAAGACGGGCATGGTGCACCGCAGTTGTTTGTGATCCCTTATGGGATTTGGAGTTTTCCCTGCTGGGTTTTGGTCTTGCATTTGTCCATTTCCTCACTGTATCCTAAGGCCTCTGTGCTGGCTACTCTTGTATCAGCTTACACAGCTAGAGTTATCTGAAAGGAGGGAACCTCAACTGAGAAGGTATCTCCCTAAGATCTAGCTGTAAGGCATGTTCCTAATTAGTGCTTGATAGGGGACTACCCAGCCCACTGTGGGTGCTGCCACCCTTGGGCTGGTGGTCCTGGGTTTTATTAGAAAGCAGGTTGAGCAAACTTGTGGATCAAGTCAGTAAGCAGCACCCATCATAGCTTCTGCATCAGCTCCTGCTTCCAGGTTCCTGCCCTGACTTCCTTTAATAATAAACAGCAATATGAAAGCATAAGCCAAATGAACCCTTTCCTTCCCAACTGCTTTGGTCATGGGGTTTTGTCACAGTAATAAAGACCCTAAATAAGACATCCTCTCTTTCAGAATGCTAATATATATCCTGCCCATTGTATGTTACAGCTATGTAATTTGCTTTTTCAGTTTACAGGGGCTTACAGTTAAGAGATTGTCTTGACTCTCACAACAGATATTGAACTTTGAGCTTTAAAAGAGTTGAGACTATGAAGGGGAACTTTGAAGATGGAGTATATGTATTTGTACTACAATATGATCATGAGCCTATAAAGACCAGAGTTTGAATGAGAATGGACCCAATAGGGTTATATATTTGAATAATTAGTCCCAAATTGGTGGTTGTTATGGGAGGACTAGAGGTATGCCCTTTCAGGACCTGAAGAGATGGCTCAGCAGTTAAGAAAATTGGCTGCTCTTCCAGAGGTCTTGGTTTCTTTCCAGCATCCACATGGCAGCTCACAACTGTCTGTAACGCTTGTTCTAGGAGATCCAACATCCTCGCATAGGTATTCATGCAAGCAAAACACAAATGGACATAAAATACAAACAGATAAATTATTAAAGAAAAAAAAAAGAAAAGAGGTATGGCCTTACTGGTGAAGTATGTAACTGAGGGCAGTCTTTAAGATTTCAAAGAACTCATGCTATTAGTGTTGCTCCCTCTCCTTTCTACTTGTGGCTTGAGATGTAAACTTTCAGCTGTTCCTGCCACCATGCCTTTGTTCCACCATCATGAACTGTAACTGTCTAGAAACAAAAGCACAATTAAACACTGTTTATACGTTGTCTTGGTCACAGCATTAGAAAAGTAACTAATACAGAATGCATTCCTGCCATGTTGGGACTCCTAAAAGAGAAAGATACAAATTTCTTTGCTTTGAAGGCACTGTGTTGGAGGATTTCTGTGTGTCCACTGCCTAACCTGTCTTAAATGAATATTAAATGAATATTCATAAGTCTCTCGGTATAATTATGCTTCCAATATTAGTGTAATCTTGAACCTTAATGAGGAGCAATACGAAGAGTCATAGTTGAGTAGCTCACTAGTCTGTCATTGTGGTATTTAAATAACATTTTGTTGGAACTGGGGACACGTTCAGTTTATTCATCTCTACCCCATCCCCATACACACCCAGCACTGCAATCGATTGTGGCGCTCTCTTGTTTGTACTCTGACAAATAAAGCTTGCCTGAAGGTCAGGGGGCAGAGTTAGCCACTAGTTAACCATGGAGGTCTGGAGGTCTGTACAGACAGACAGGAAATTTTATGCCTGAGCATAGAGAGGAATATAAGGTTGGAGGAGACAGGTTTCAGCCCCTTTTCGGCTGGGAAGTTAGCAAAGTAAGAGTTGGGAGACGACTGGAGGCAGAGGTCACTTTTGTCTCAGCTGAGTAGTTATACATGGACACACCTACAAAAGCAGTGCCTCTTACAGCACAGGCGGAAAAAAAAATGACAAGATAAACCCATATCTTAACTCAGGAACAAAGAGCAAGGAAGATCTGCTCCTCACTCCAGGAAGTCATTCTAATCCCAACCCCGACTCCTTGAATGACAAGTACAGTCCATCTGATAGGCTGGAAAAGATCTGCGGACACTTGAGTAGATGGGTCTCAATGTTATGACTGTAAATTCCAAAACCGACATTTCCATAAAAACTTTGGACTGAGGTATATGACGGTTGATTTGATGTCTGATGCATTTGTTACATGAACTATGTAAGTGTGGACTCCATGGGAAATCAAGCGAGTGCCACACAGAACCAATAACAAGGACTTAAAAATTACACAGTTGTATAATTAACATGGTATTTGGAGATATGTGATCACAGAGGAGGAAGATGTATGAAGTTTTATGAGCTAAAACTCAGAAAAGCTGCAAGTCATAGCATACTAATTTAGGCCATTGGCTCATCTTCACAAGTTCACATCAGGCTTTGATTGAAAGTTCAATTAATAGCAAAACCCCTAGCTTAGGTAAGTGGCTGGGAATGTTATCACAACACTGTGAGATGGTAGGGATCTTGCCTAACACACACACACACACAATTTGCTTTTCTGGTGTGTGTGTGTGTGTGTGTGTGTGTGTGTGTGTGTGTGTGTGTGTGCTTGGGGGATGGAAGCCAGGGCCTCAAACACATTAGACACAAATGTGCTTTGCAAACAGAAAATCTTTGACACATTTGCTAAACTGTGAGGTGATGGAGGAAGGTCATTGGTTAAAAAAATAAAGAAACTACTTGGCCCTGATAGGTAGAAAATTAGGTAGGCAGAGTAAACAGAACAGAATGCTGGGAGGAAGAGGAAGGAGCTCAGAGGCCATGCTCCCCTCTCCCGGGCAGATGCCATGAAGCAAGCTGCCAGGTCAGACATGCTGAATCTTTCCCCGTGAGACTGATGCTACACAGATTATTAGAGATAAGTTGATCGGGATATGAGAATTAGCCTGTAAGGGCTAGAGTTAATGGGCCAAGCAGCGTTTAAATGAATACAGTTTGTGTGTTGTTATTTCTGGTATAAAGCTAGCCATGCGGGAGCCAGGCGGGACGAAAAGCAGGGCCGCAGCTTCCACTACAGTGAGGAATTAGCATCTTGTGGCATTCAGCAATCGCTTAAGCTATAGTAAGTAGTTCTTGATCCAACTTACTTACCAAATTTCACTACTGTTTCTTGTGTTGCTACACACACCCAAAAGGTATGACAGCATGGACTTCACTCTTGCTAAGACAAACAGATGAGAACATCTTCACAAGATAACTGCAAACTTCTGCAAATGAAGAGTGTAAGAGTAAAGTTTAAAAAAAGCATTCAAGGGACTGGAAGGAGCAACTTGAATACAAAGAGTTAATATTGTACATTTCAGAAAATTCAAGTGAGAAACAAGCAAAAAAGGAATAGATAATTTTCAGAATAAATATTTATGACAAACGTGAAAATATTTTCTAAACACTAGTTAATTAAAACTGTGATAATGTTTTCATCACTCAACATAGAAAAAAACTAACAGATTGAAAGGCAACCTACTGACTGGGAGAAGATCTTCACCAACCCCGCAACAGACAAAGGTCTGATCTCCAAAATATATAGAGAACTCAAGAAACTAGACTGTAAAATGCTAATTAACCCAATTAAAAAATGGGGCACTGAACTGAACAGAGAATTCTCAACAGAAGAACTTCAAATGGCCAAAAGATACTTAAGGTCATGCTCAATTTCCTTAGCAATCAGGGAAATGCAAATCAAAACAACTTTGAGATACCATCTTACACCTGTCAGAATGGCTAAAGTCAAAAATAACAAGGATAGCCTTTGCTGGAGAGGCTGTGGAGGAAGGGGTACCCTCATCCATTGCTGGTGGGAATGCAATCTTGTGCAACCACTGTGGAAGTCAGTGTTTCGGTTTCTCAGGAAATTCGGGATCAACCTACCCCTGGACCCAGCAATACCACTCTTGGGAATTTACACAAGAGATGCTCTATCACATGTCAAAAGCATTTGTTCAACTATGTTCATAGCAGTATTATTTGTAATAGCCAGAACCTGGAAACAACCTAGATGCCCTTCAATGGAAGAATGGATGAAGAAAGTATGGAATATATACACACTAGAGTACTACGCTGCGGTAAAAAACAATGACTTCTCGAATTTTGCATGCAAATGGATGGAAATAGAAAACACTATCCTGAGTGAGGTATCCCAGACCCAAAAAGAAGAACATGGGATGTACTCACTCATAATTGGTTTCTAGCCATAAATAGGGGTCACAGAATCTACAATTGGCGAACCTAAAGAAGCTAAGTAAGAAGGTGAACCCAAGGAAAAACATATCGTTATCCTCTTGGATAAGGGAAGTAGACAAAATTGCCGGGGAGAAAAGTGGGATCTTGGGGGTGGGGTGGGAAGGGGGTAAGGGGAGATGGGGAGAGAAAAGGTAGAAGGGAAGGAGGGGGACTTGGGGAAATAGGAGGATCGGGATAAAGGAAGGTTGGATAGGGGAGCACGGAACCACAATCCTTAGTTAAGGGACCCACTTTAGGGTGGGCAGGAGAATTGACCCTAGAGGGGCTCCCAGGTGCCCAAGCTGAGGTCCCCAGTTAGTTCCTTGGGCAGCTGAGGATAGGGAACCTGAAATGACCCCATCCTAGCGCAATACTGACGAATATCTTGCATATCATCTTAGAACTTTCATCTGGCGATGGATGGAGATAGAGACAGAGACCCACACTGGAGCACTGGACTGAGCTCCCAAGGTCCCAATGAGGAGCAGAAGGAGGGAGAACATGAGCAAAGAAGTCGGGACCACGAGGGGTGCACCCACCCACTGAGACAGTGGAGCTGATCTACTGGGAGCTCACCAAGGCCAGCTGGACTATTACCAAAAAAAGCATGGGATAAAACTGAACTCTCTGATCATGACGAACAATGAGGGCTGATGAGACGCCAAGGACACTGGCACGCAGTTTTGATCCTACGCAATCTGCTGGCTTGGTGGGAGCCTAGCCAGTTTAGATGTTCACCTTCCTAGATATGGACGGAGGGGGGAGGACCTAGGACTTACCACAGGGCAGGGAACCCTGACTGTTCTTTGGACTGGAGAGAGAGAGGGGGAGAGGAGTGGGGGGAAGGGGAGAGGGGTGGGAGGAGGGGGAGAAGAGTGGGAGGAGGGGGAGAAGAGTGGGAGGAGGGGGAGGGAAAGGGGAGGCTGGGAGGAGGTGGAAATTTGTTTTTTTTTCTTTATTCTTCTTTTATCAATAAAAAAAATGTTAAAAAAAAAAAAAAGAAATTGTGACCCAAAAAACTGCCTTAGCCTGTTGATAGGGCAAAACTTAGGTAGGCAGGGAAAACTGGACTAAATACTGGGAGAAGGAAGGCAGAAAGGGAGTCCTGCCATGAATCCACTGCCGGAGATAGATGTGATGAAACTTTGCTGGTAGGCCACGACCTCGTGGTGATACACAGATTAATGAAGATGGGTTAAATTAATATGTAAGAGTTAGCCAATAAGACGCTAGAGCTAATGGGCCAATCGGTGATTTAATTAATACAGTTTCTGTGTGATTATTTCAGGTCTAAGCTAGCCAGGCAGCCGGGACAAACAAGCAGCTCCTCCCACTACAAAGGTACTTTGCAAATTATAGTGTGTGCAAAGGACTGCCATTTGTCATATAATGTGCTGCACCTCTGGAGTAGTCATGACAAACCCAGATGCTAAAGTAGTCCGGGCTCACACAGGACTCTGTGAATGAAGGCTGAATTGCTGGCATCAGCAAACAAGTTTACTGGACAATGGAAAATGTATTATCTTTATATTGCTACTTAGATATTTCTCAAATATGCTAAAGCGTAAAAAGAAATATTTTCTTCTGCCTTAGATTTTCTTGGGTTGTCTTGGTGTCTGTGTATGTGTATCTATGAACATATGTGTGTGTGTGTATCTGTGTGTGTCTGTGTGTATGACTGTGTGTGTGGCTGAGTGTATGACTATATGTCTGTCTTTCTGTGTGTGTCTCTGTGTTATTATTCCTTTCATTAAAAATAACTATGTGCTTATGTTCAAGTTAATATTTTATATATCCATAGAACAGTAAACAAAGCCAGAAAAATTAACATTGCTAGACTATCATTGGCTAAGTTTTAGACCTTCAAACTACATCAACTATTGTCCTCTTTTTTTTCCTTAACAGGATCCAATTAATTCAGATTCCATGTAGCATTAAGCTATGTGGCTTTTTGTATCTTTTTTTTAATTTTTGTTTTTGTTTTTGTTTTGTTTCTTTTGGTTTTTTGAGACAGGATTTCTCTGTCTAATAGCTGTAGATGCCCTGGAACTAGTTCTTGTAAACCAGCTGGCCTTGAACTCACAGAGATCCTCCTGTCTCTGCCTCCCAAGTGCTGGGATTAAAGGCGTGCACCACCACCACCCAGGCTTTTTTATATTTTTTAAAGTGTGTGTGTGTGTGTGTGTGTGTGTGTGTGTGAGAGAGAGAGAGAGAGAGAGAGAGAGAGAGAGAGAGAGAGAGAGAGAGAGAGAGACTCTCTTCTGAAATTCTATTTTGCAGCTCATTTCCTTCCCCATTCTGGGAAGGCAAAGAGAGTTCTAGGACTCCCTAGTCAGCCAGTCTAGCCTATTTGGTGAGTCCCAGGCTAATGAAAGATTCTGTCTCATACAAATAAGACAGAAAGCAGCCTGTGGCATGACAACCAATGTTAGACAGTCTCTGACTTACACACACACACATACACACTCACAATGAGTACTTGCACACACACATAAATACAAACATACAAAAGGAACAAAACAAAAACATGTGATTCCACAAATGAAGAAAAAAGCACAGTCCAGAGCTCGCTCCTTGATGTCACTTAAACGTAGTGATTTTGCTCAGGTCTGCAGGATTAATGCTGCTCAAGTCACCCAGGCTCCTGGCTGTGTCTGAAGCACTCTAGGCCTCAGTGTCAAACTCAGTGATTCTGCATTATTCACTACAAGTTACAAAAAAAAAAAGCAACTAAGTTATAATAAATCAAATGAACGTGTTTTAAGAGGAGATGCCTTCTGTTCAAACAGCAGAAGCCAACTGAATTTGGTTGTGGAAGAGTCTCATTATTCTCACCAAGGAATATTAATTCAGCAATAGCATCCTGATGAAGCTTAGCAGACCTCACTTCAGCCATAAAAAACATTTTAAATCTTTTTATAAATTTAGTTTTTAATTCTAGGAAGGTATATCTAATGCAGAATGTCACCACATTAAGTTGAGTATCATGGCACAGGCCTGACATGCCAGTCTCCAGTGGGAGTCTTGCCAATTCAAGACTACCGAGTTATACAGTGAGTTGCATCTTGGACTGGGTTATGCTCTAGTTCTCTATCACAATTAATTAGTTAGACTTAAGAGTAATTCTTAATTATGTGTCTGCATATATGTCTGTACATGGATATGTGCACATGTGTTCACGCTCTCAGAGGCCTAAACGTGGGCTGTTCTCTGGAGCTGGAGTCACCAGGCCGTTGTTAGCTGCCTGCAGCGGGTGATGGGAGCGCAACTCAGGTCCTCTACTAGAGCAGTACACACTCATCATGACTGAGCTAACTGTCTTCAGTGGATTTGGCTTTTGTAACCCTTATCCCGTCAACTTTTGTTGTTATGTTCAGTTCAATGTCATTAAGAACATTAACGTTATTATTCAACCCACAACTACCCTTCCATTCCCAAATCAAAACTTTGTATCCATCAAGTAATAAGCAGTCTTCATTGCCTCCCCTAGGCAGCCTCTGACATATCTGCCTGGTGACTATATCTTTCCACTGATCATAGTCTTGTGGCAGGCGTCTCAGTATCCTTCTTTTTAAAGTTGAATAATTATCCTGCTTGGATTCTTCGTCCTCACACCCTGCCATGGGCACTTGAGCTGCCCTCTTTGTGGCTGCTCTGCCTTTGACTTTGTTACGAATAATGCCACTTTGAAGATACTCATCAAACACAAAGACTTTAGCAAGCCTCTGTCTTCAAACCTTTTGGAGTAGCAGCCTGGGGGTGGAGTTGCTGGATCACACAGATAGGATGGGCTCTTTGTTTGGCGGGACTGCCGGGATGCTGTTTTCCACAGCAGCTGCACCATTTCACATTCCTGCCCGCAGAGCACAGGGTTCCAGTTCCTCCACAGCCTTGCCAACACCTGTTATTTTCTGTTTTCTTTGATAGCAACCGTCCTAGCAGATGTGAGGAGTGGTAACAAATCGATTTTTATAACCGAAAACCTTTGTAAATGGACACTTTTTGCCATGTCCTATGTGCCCAACCTGACCACCAAAATCTGCCCCATAAAGATAAAATACTTGAGCACCTAAACATAGCATCCCATTTCTGTACATGTGGATTGGCAATAACCCATTACTTAGTATGAAAAAAAATCTTTAAAAAAATGATGCTAAAGACAAACAAAAGAGAAGAGACAGAAAATTAATATAAACACCTTTAGGTAGAGTGTACTGACAAAAAGCATAGCCAATACTCTAAGTTACAAATATTTTGTCTTTTTGATAATAAAATGACTGAAATTATTAAATTTATATTACATGTTTTGAGGGTGGGGCGTTGTGTTTCTTCTGCATTTTTAGCTTGCAACAACTCACTATCACTCAACTTGACAGTCTTAATGTCACCACTACTTTGAGGATTATTGTTAATATTTTAGTACATGGTGACTTTCCTTCAAACACGCATTGTCCAAAGTGTTGTGTCCTTGAGAGTGATCTTATTACATTCTAGGATCAGCCTTTTTTGTCCCCCAGAGTAATAGTCAATAATTGTATAATGCTAGTCAACAGAAAAACAGGATTCACTTAAGAGAATTTGTTTTTCTCCCAGCTTTGCAGGGACATGCTTATTCCACCGAGAGCAAGCTACCTGCACTGACATCCACTCAGAGAAGTAATAACTTGGCAAATCCTACTTATCAACGTGTATCCTTTTCTCAATTAATTCAAGATTTTGAGTTTGTTTACTTTCATCTCCAAAATAGCAACAGCTTCCTCTAATATTTCAGACAGTCTGGCATTTAAGTAACTGATGGATGAACGTTCAATTGCACTCAGAAGGAGACAGCAGTTCTCATCATCCGTAATTCATTAGCATATAATGGAAATGCTGTGCCAATCAAATTAAAGTTGCATGTGATAAGAGCTCTTCCTTATTGATTGAAATCTTTTTTTCCCCCTGCAAGTGTTGTAACCTCATTTGCTAGGAAGAGGGTGTCTGCCTGCACACAAGTCATTCCCACTCCTTTCCTGTCCCCTCAAATGTCACAGTCTCATTCTGGGCCTCCATAGTCATGAGCATCATTTCCCCGCCAATCTTGCTCTCAGCTGTACGTTTCTCTTGTTCGGTCTTCGTCTTTTTGCATTATTCATCGCTGGGGCTGGGCTACAGCTAAATACCGGAATGTGTAGCAGATGGCCGCAGAAAAAGAAGGCTATCCTGCCTCTGAATTTATGTTGTATATGTTTAAATGCTTTCAGCTTTAAGGGGGCTGCCATACCAAAAGGAAAGCTATTTGCATAGATACTACCCACTGCCTGCCCTATGGCCTTATGCCACTCTATAGAGGGCAATCACCAAACATCCATGCCCGTTTTCAGAAAGGCATAAAAATATGATTTATATACATTTTTGTTGTGCTGTTTTAAACAAGGGTTAAGTAACCAAATAAAACATGTCACATTTTGTTTATTCTTTCAGGCCTCACAGCCCAGCATGTCTTCAGTCTGCAAACATTTAAAATTTTTAACTTCAACATTTCACCACAGAAAACATCTGAAGGTTATCCCCTTCCCTCGACTCTAATAAATTCTATAACTCGGAGCTTGATCAAAGCCCTGCTCTCTTAACTCTAACAATGTAAAGAAAGAAAATTTAAAATTGAAGTCATTTAGAATTCCTCAGTAGTTAAAATGTTTTTCATAGACACAATCAAACCTTCTTTAAAGTTGCAATTAATTCTTAGTTAGGGGAAAAATTCCATATGGAATAAAATTCTCTTTGGAAATCACGTGTTTGCATTCCTGCTGTATGATTATCCTTACCACACCAGAAACTCCTTAATTAATTGCACTCTTCATGGCTACACTGAAACAGATGTAAATGCGTGCTTTTTATAACCATTAACTTTCACAGCAGGCATTTCCACCAGCAAGGTTTGGGTGACTGGCTCAGAGCAGCCTACAGTGTGGGAGGTTCAGGCCAGAGAGGGTCCCCCTCTCCTTTGCCTAAGCACCCACCTAGGCAGCCACAGTCCTCCAATTGAAGGATGCTCCCAAACCAAAGGGCTCCAGAGCAGCCAATCGGGCTGGGTTTTAACTGGTGCTTAGAGAATTAGTGCCGGTGGGGGTGGGGGTGCGGGTTGGAGGAGCCACCCCCACCCGCGCTCTCATTTGGTAATACTTATTTGTTTTTAAGCTGATGAGGAAGCATCAACCAATAAAAAATGGAAGAGTGGGAGAAATGAGAGTGCGAAGAACTAATAAAAAAAAAACAAAATAAATAAAAAACAAAGATCATGTAAGGAGTTCGAGAAAAGTGGTGCTGGCGGGAGGCCAAGCCCTCTGAGCCAAGGCTGGTGCTGGTTAGAGCGGACTGCTGTCTTCTAGGAATCCCCGGACAGCGACAGGACGAGAGCCCATCTGCATGCACGCTAAGAACTACGGATTCGTCACAAGTAGCCTTGTTAACATGCTTTTTGAGGTTGGTTGGGGAAAGGGGGAAAAAAGCAAAATCAGAAAATGCTCCAGCTAACGAACGCACTGTGCCTGGCATTGTCTAGTAGCCAAGCCTAGGCCTCTTCGCTTCCGGGTCTTTCAGCAAGAGCCGATTTGTAAATTATCAGATTACCTCAGGATCTGAGAGACTCTTCCAGGGAGAGCCCCTCTCATTAAGCCAGGGAGATTTTCTCAAAGAAGAAGGAAAACTACATTTGAGAGTAACCAGTACTCGAATGCAAATCACACTTGAAACACGTGTTGTTTGGATAAAGCCTGGTAAATTTCCTCCCAGAGATGAGAATCTTCCGTGTGAAAAGGAACAACAATAGACACCTCCATGCCCTGGATGAGATGCACCCAGAGAATTTTAATCTGTGACTGGTTAGAACACTCGCTAGTGAAAGTGTCCACTTTGCAGCAATGGTTTGAGAGAATTGGGCCAGCAATAGGGAGTCAGAGAGACAGGTAATAACAAAGTGTGCATGAAAAGGCTATAATGAACCCCATTACTGCCTACGATAACTTTAAAAATGAATAGAAAAGGGAAGGAGCCTTTATCCACCATTTCTCTCACATGCTGGAAGTGGTAACTTGCTTCCCAGAACAGCAGCCCATCTCTGCATCAGTCAATGAGCCACCGGATTGCAGTTTCTGACGCCTCCGTTTTGTGATCAGTTGTATCAACGGCAACAGCAGCCAATCGTCAAATGCCAGACACTGTGTCCTTTACCTAATTACCCCCTAATTCCTACAACAGTGTGTGTTGCTATCTCCATTTTTGCTAATGAAGCCTGGAGTCAAAGAAATTGAATAATAGGTGCAATCCCACAGAGATAGTCAACAGGACAGCCGGAAAGAACCACCTGACCTCAAAGCCTACATAAGCTCTTTTTAGTACCCTGCATGGCTGAGATCCCTTCAACCGGCACTCAGGATAGTAAGAGCAAATGCAGGGTGTGTGTGTATGCGCACGTATATCTGTGTGTATGCATGCAGCAGCGTGCATGTGTGCATGCGTGCATGCATGTGTGTGAGTGTGTGTTGGGGGAATGACATTTCCCTGGACATCCTTTTCCACCTCCCATTTTGTAAAGACCTCTTGCTTTTCCTTAAAGAAAGCCAAAGGGTGCCCTTTCTCTTTACAACTGCCCATAAAATAAGATTAATCCAGCTTCACAGGATTTATGGCTCTATTTAAGGGAGAGGACCAACATCCGAATTCAGATGGGAAGATGACTGCTCTCCCGCCTCTTTTGTACGAGGAGGTGGCTACCTGATCACACAGGTGCGACTTCTGCTTGCCTCTAGAACCTGAGCCAGCCATCTTATAGGTCTGCCTCCTCTGTTTACAAGCAGTTGACACTCCGAAGGTACATTGCTCCCATATGCGTGCTCACATACATGCTTGCGTACTTCCTAAGTGTATGTGCCTATTTTTCCTTTCTCCTTCCCAGTGCATTCCTGAATGCTTTGTGACAGCTATGGTCTTCAATGAATATTATCACTTATAACCAATTGAGAAAGGCTAATGGAAAGAAAAAAACGAAGCTTGGATATATATATATATATATATATGTATGTATGAGGTCTCACTGGCCACATCGCCCTTTTAATTAGAGAGTTTGTCGTTTGCCTTCTCTACAGAACTATATTCTCATGACTTCTCATTCTTTTTTCTAATTGATCCCTTTGAAAAAAAGGGGCAATTAGGATAAATTAATGTGAATTAGCCTTAAGCAGGAATTCTGAACATCATATCAATTTCAATTTCATATTGAGACTGTCTTCTTGGGAAGAGTCTCCTTTATTCCTTGTTTAGGTAGCAGTTTCTCCCCTGGCCTTTTAAGTAAGCAACTTACTCAGGAAAGTGGGCAGTAAAGAGCCACTCTGGCATCCTGGGACTCTGATGAGGGACCTTCCTTTTCACTATTTGACAGCCTCAGACCTAAACCGGCTGTCCCGCGCCACTCATCACCAGCAGTGTCAGAAGCTGTATCAGCATCTTCAAAAGGAAAGCCAGGACACTTCCAGTTAAAATTAGCCTGTGTGAGCGGCTCAACCTCGCTATCTTTTGAAACTATATTTGATGCAGCCAACAGTTCCTCCCAGGTAAAACACCGTTGCTTTATTCCAAGGACTCAGCAACCCCTCCAGAAGGGGTCAAAGCCTGAGAGGTCTCAATATCTTGGCTAGCACCCCAAAATATTAGTCTAGCCCCCAGGAATCTGTCATCAGGATACATCCAGTTGCCTTTACCTTAGTACAGTAGCCGTTTACTCAGCTTATACCCATAATGCTCATGTTTATGTAATAAAACACAGCCAAAGAAAAGAGACAGCACAGAAGAATTAGAGTTAATGTAAGTTAAGGGAAGTGTTCCGGTCTGAATGCTATATAATGCTGAGGCTTCTCCTAGACCTCCTGGGGAGGGATGGAGATGCTATCGGTTTGTTATTTAGCTATGAAAATTATCTATCATGCCTTCCCCAAGAGCTGACTTGATTTTTTTTTAAAGATCTAAAGAGGAGGGAAAGAAGAGATGATGGCTTTTTGTTTATAAAAGACAACTTCCATCACATTGTGACGGGATGGGGGAGGGGTAGAGCAAAATATGGTTTTGATTCCACCCTGGATCAAATTCTGCACAAAGTGACACAGCTCCAGCAACGCTGCCAACACATATTCTTCTGCTCAGATGGGCCCCCTCGTCAGGACCAGTGGGTTTCTAAGCAAGGCCGTTGAGATGAAATGCATCCATATCTCAGAGAAGTTAAGACGTGATTGTGATCTCTCCGGGAGAAAGTAGCTAAAAGAGCTTTTCTTGTGAAGTTCACCTTCCTGTTTTCTTGATTTTTACACGCCTTGTTTCAAATGAACATGTTCACTGACTGCAGATTTGCACATCGAGCCTAGAAATGCTGTCATCTTTGAACTATTTGTAGATTTCATTGTTGCAAAATAAATGTCAACTCCTAGGGAAATTTTAGGTGGATTTACAAGAAATCAAATATGTTGAACCAACAGACCTCAGCAAACAAGCAATATCATCATTAGTCTGATGACTTCAAGAGTGAACAATCCAAGTGCACTTATATCCCATTGTTAATGAGGACCGTGGTGGATGCTTAGCTGGATAGATTTCGCTTCTTGAGCCGTGGGATTGTGGTCTGGACAAATCAAGTGAAAATGGTTCCTTCAATGAGCAACATCGGAAAGTCATAGGTAACACCATCCGCCCACTCAGGGACAGAGGAAAGATCAGAACAGAAAGAAAGGATAGAAGAAAGAGCTACTATGAAGGGCATCCATATAAGAAGGATATGCGATATGAAGGAAGTGATATGAGAGAATACCTAGTCACATTTGAGGGCCAGACTTCCAGGGTCATGTCCCAGTGCTCTTGGCTTTGTATCTCCCAGGAGGTATAACACTTTGGGCTGTTCAAATGTGGCTGACAAATAGTGGAGCACACAGTAAAGACACCGGCAGCAGCGTCTCTCCCTCTGGTGTTTATGATGCAAGAGGACTGGAAGGAAGCATCAGAACTCCAACATCTAGACAAAGAAAAAGAAAGGTGGCAATGTGCCCAACCACCCCAACACACGCCACCTACTCAGGCTCTTCCTCAAGGTGAGCTCAAGTCCATGATCAGATAGGACTGCCATTTAAGAACAATAGGATGCGAAGGTGGGAAAAGAAACAACGCTTGTTCCTTACTAATTCTTCATCCATTTACAATCGTACAAGGAAGCTCGATTGTTCAAGACAAATAAAATAAAGTGGTAAGACTTGGAAAGAGCACATACTAAACAATGAACACTGACCCTTAAAGTCAGATGGGTGCAAATCAGAGTGACGGGTGCCTTAAAAAGAGAAGATGTTAAGCAAAGAGAAAACAGGCACATCTAATAACACCAATTAAAATAAATTATAGTACAAATGGACCAAAGTGAGAAGCTTCTGGAGATGCATGGAGTCCTACACCACACAACAGGGACTTGTTGGTACCTTATAAGCAAGGATTAGCAACATTTGTTGATGCTTTAAAGCCCTGCCCTGTGGGGACCTAGAGTAAGCTATGTGGCTTATAGGCCTGGGTTGATCCTCCCCAAATTTGGGGGTTGTTTAATGTAAGTCTTCTTGGATTTTAAGCTGCCTATTCCGGGACTATTCCCTTAACTAAAACAAGACGGCCCCCTACCTTCACTGAGAGACCTCAGAATCCCTGAAGTCTGGCAGCCTCCACTAAGCCAGCTGCTGTTTGCAGGATTCTGATGATCTGGGACTTCCCAGGTGTCAGAAGCAAACAATAGATCACAGCTGGCATTTAATTGGCAGCACCCTGGATGGCAGCCTCAGCAGCGAGAGGCCAAACACTGAACAGGCCACAGAGAGAGGACTCCCCTCACTCAGTTAATATTAATTGAAATGTCTTCGTGGAATGCTGTTTTGCACATTGCAATGAAAACAGTTTGTTTTTAGGATTTAAACATCCCTCCGCTGTGTTTGCAATCTGAACACTACAGCATGTGTTAAGGCATAAGATCCAGGGAGGCAAACTGACTATAAACACAGTGGTTGAGGAGTTGGTTGAGGAGGGGGGTTGGCTTTCTTCTGCAATTTCAAAGCTCACTGAAGTGTGCAGGGGTGATAACACAGCACAGTGCAGAAGGGAAAAGAAAGATTTAAATTGCAGGGGATTTTTCACTGGATGCGTTGTTGGGAAGACCCCTGGAAAAGGAAGAGGGATTTAAATACATGACTTATCCCCTTGAGACTACTGGACTCTTAAAATTATAGGCCATTGTGCTAAATATTACCCTGGTTTTCTGAGGCAATAGTCTCAATCCTTCTAGTGAAAAGATATCAAGGGATGTGTGTTCTCAGCCAGTGTTACAGATTAGTATGCTAGCGTTGTTCTGAGGGTAGCATTGTTAAATAAGCCTGCGATATCCCTGGAATCACACTGCATGCACTGCGCCAAGCGTGTGTATCTTTTAGGATTGTATGCAGACTGCAAAGAATACAGAACAATTGCTCCACATTTCTCTATGCGGGCGTCATCTCCCTTTCCAATCCGAGAGCAACACCCATATCTTGTCCTCAGCTACTGACAATTGTCATAAATTTCAGCTGACCTTCTGCCAGAGGAGCTTGGAGACGATGCTCATTTTATCCTTTTTGCAGGCTTCAGCGTGTCGTGATTCATCCCGGAAGTATTTGGAGCCCAGCACCACGCTGGATATGAGAGGAAATGAGCAGAAGCAAGGAAATCGGTTCCTCCTTGGGGAATCTAACCATGTTCTCATGGCACACCTAGACGACTGGAAGGCAATGATTGTGTGCTGTATAAACTGGCTAGTCAAGGCACAAGATGCAAATAAGCTAGGCATGTAGTGTACCCATCAATGGCTTCGTGTAGAGCATCCCTTGAGAACTGTATTTTGAACAAGATGAGAAACAGGTATGAGAAAAAGTATTGTAGACTGTTTTTTTAAGTAGAAGAGAAAAGAATGGAAAACCAAGAAAGGCACATTCACTGGGCCAAAATATAAAATGCTAGCTGGGCGGTGTTGGCACATGCCTTCACACCAGCGCTCGGGAGGCAGAGGCAGGTGGATCTCTGTGAGTTTGTAGCCACCTGGTCTACGTAGTGAGAGATCTTTTACTGCACAAAGAGGATGTGGAGCTATGAGGCTTCTGCTGGCTTGTCCTTTTGGTGCTAAAATATTCCAGATTTACAAACAGCCATGCTGATATATAACATTTAAATAACTCTCCAACGGGAATCTTGCCGGTGCTGGTAAGCTGAAAGTAGAATTCACTGAAATGATGAATGGTCTCAAGTCCTCCTGCTTAGTGTTAGCTGACAGAGGTTAGAGCTGATGCTTTCTGCAGTGTGACATGTCCCCAGCCCTTTCAGACCTCGACATGGTCCCTTTTGCCCTGTAGTTTACCTTCCTTCAGCTCTCTGTCCTGCTTTTCTCCCACCTTATATTCAAATGGTTAGTGGAGACTGTTGAGAACAGTTTCTCTTCGCTCAGAGCAATTCGACTGCTGGCTTCCCATGCCATCGGCCTGCTGACACCTTGAGCCAAGTTTCCACGCCGAAGACACCTCGTTATGTTCCTTGAAGAACAAATGTTTGTAACTAGAAAATCCAATATACAGAATGCCGCATAGAGAGCAATGCCAACCACCTTTAAATCACAAGCAAGTCCTTCATTAAGTGCAAACTATTTCAAGTAGAGGTGGATCATATAACAAGTTGAAAGAGAAGTTCCATTCCAAGCCAGAAGTGAGCTTGCACTCACTCTTTACCTTAAGACGAACTACATTATTTAGGAAAACTTTTTAGCTAGCCAGTCATCTCCTGTGATCATTCTTCCAACCTGACTTTATGACCGAAGGGGATCAGTTATAAGAAGAAATAAAAAGGACTTTTTTAAGTTAGAAGTGCAGCTACAGATACTGATAAATGGAAACAGAATCTGGGACTCAACTATTGCAGAGAACTGGCTTTTTATCTAAGTTACATTATCTCGTGGTCAAAGTAAAGTCATCTGTTAATCTCTGTAATGACCGGAAAGCCAATCCAATCTAGCTGATTACAAATGGGATCCAGAAAAAATGAATTCACTCATTACATTTGCTGAGCGATCTGTTGAAGGACAGATGTATGACGGCCCTATGATTTCATGGGTGGCACACACTCTCAGATACTGCAGTGGGAGAATTAGGGAGCCTGGTTTTATTTTTTTTTCCACTCTTGCCTATGGCTCTGATGAACCCGGGCAAGTTCTTAAACATTCAGAGCTCATTACTTATGACCTAATAAACACCAAGGTGTGAGAACCAGAGTCAAAATCGGGGCTTCAAGTCAATCTGAGAGATTTTGCTGAGGAATGGATCAGATTAAGGCAAGCTCTTACCAAACAAAGATAATGCAGGCAGGAAATCATACAATTATAGAATTTTAAAGCCAGAAACAACCTCAGAGCTTATTGATTCCTATCTACTCGTTGTGTAAATGATGGACTGGAGATCTAAAAAGAGCAAATAAGGTGCTCAAAGCCCCGCAGCTAAATTATGCAGCTGGGAAGGAAGCCTAGAAACTGAGGTAGCACACCAGGCAAAATGTTTAGAAACTGTTTCTTCATACAGATGATTACGTGCCAAGAAGAGAAGGTTACTGGAAAATAAGACACTCTGCTAAAACCTTGCTTCTTTCCTATGTTTAAAGATGTTACTGCCAAAAATGACTCTTATCCCAAAGTAAGATGAAGAAGGGTTGTCCTACCAATATAGGAGTTCCCTGACCCCCCTTGCTGGCCTTGAGAAAGTAAAACACCAAACACCAAAGAAAATCATCAGATACTGTCAGGGTTACCAGGGTCAGCCAGACTTTAGAGTATTTTTAAACACATTTCCTAAGCTCATCCTTTTTTTTTTTTGTCTTCTGTCAATTGGAAGAACAGGAGGAAGAGAAGAGAAGAGAGGGGAAGGGAGGTGTCTTAGGGTTTCTATTGTCTTAGTTAGGTTTTTGTTGGGCTGAAACACCACAGCTAAACAAGTTGGGGAGGAAAAGGGTTTATTTGACTTATGCTTCCACATCACTGTTCATCATTGAAGGAAGTCATAACAGGAATTTAAGCAGGGCAAGAACCTGGAGGCAGGAGCTGATGCAGAGGCCATGAAGGAGTGCTGCTTACTGACTTGCTCCCTGTGATTTGCTCAATTGTTTTCTTTTAGAACCCAGTGATGTGGGATTCCCCTCTGTATGCTGTTAATACCACTGGTTAATAAAGGAACTGCCTTGGGCCTGCACAGGGCAGAATAGAGGTAGGCAGGAAAAACTAAAGTGAATGCTGGGAGAAAGAAGGTGGAGTCATGAGACACCATGGAGCCACCAGAGGAGAAAGATGCAAGCCGCCAGCCAGAACCTTGCCAGTAGACCATGAACTTTGTGGTAAAATATAAAATAATAGAAATGGGTTAATTTAATATGTTAGTACTTGCTGAGAATATGCTAGAGTCATATTGGCCAAGCAGTGTTTTAAGTAATATAGTTTCTGTGTGATTATTTCAGGTCTGAGCAGCCGGGAACAAACAAGCAGCCTCCTACTACAACCCAGGACCATCAGCTATAGGATGACACTGCCTACCATGTGCTGGACCCTCCCATCAATCACGAATTAAGAAAATGTCCTCCAGCTGGGTCTTATAGAGGACTTTTCTCAATTGTGATTTCCTCCTCTCAGATAACTCTGGCTTGTATCAAGTTGGCATAAAGTAGCCAGCACAAGTGGGAAAAAGAACAAAAACACCTGTACTTGTCCAATTTAGTCAATATTTTGCTGCTATATTAATTTTGATTGATTAAATTAATAATTAATACCACAATTAATATTATCCATAGTTTGAGCCTGTAATAAGGGAAATATTCTGACCAGGCATGAAGCAGGAGCAAAAGGATTACTGCAAGTTCAAGGACAGCCTGGTCTACAAAGTGAGTTCCAGGCCAAACAGGACTATATGATGAAAAGGTGTCTCAAAAAAGAAAAAAAAAACAGAAGAGAGGAGAGGAGGGGAGCTAGGATGCAAAGGAGAAGAACTGGGGAGGGAGAGGCAGAAAGGAAAGGTTTGTAGAGACATTTTCAGTTGTCTCAGTGGTGGGCAGAGAGAAAGGTTTCTGGCTCCCGGCCCAGACAGAGGACAAGAATGTGAGTGAGTACCCCCACAGCACCCAAAATGGCCCTTCAGGATGAAGGGTTGATTACTTCTCAGCCTTGTGGTTAAGATCAAGTGCAAACCGAAGCATTAGCTTCTGAACACCGGCTGTAAGAGGAATCACCGCCTCTTCCTGTCTAGTGTGAAGATACCCACCGCCTGCACCTCAAGCTAAATCTCAGACCTATATTAAAAACCTCTCCCCTTCTTCCCTTTCCAGTAATTATTCTTTACCTCTAAACCACTCTCCATTCCCTCTGAGTGTGCGGGGAACCCTGCTGGCTTGCTACCCTCATTGTCAGTATACACCCCATTTGTCACTGGGTTCCACTTTACTTTATAAACCCGTAACCTCCATGGTGAACGGCTAATTCGCACTTCTCCGATTCCACTCCAGTCTTTAGAGCAGCCACCATTCTACAGCCAAAGTTTATCGTGTTCCTGTTTCACACAGGGATCCGCCGCCGAGGCTTTTCCTCCAGGAAGAGGGGTGCTCGTAAGGGGAATCCAGGTCTGAGGAGAGAAAGGAGAATCCTAGGGACTAGAAGGATTTCCACAGACTCCTAATTTTTGTTTTCTGGGAAATAAAAGTAGCTTTGTTCCACGGCAGTTATGCTTAGACTTTAGTATGCACCAAATTATCCTGCAAAGAAGTGGTTGGTGAAGTAGGTTGCTAAAGACATCAAAGTTTGGAATTGAGTAAGTCCAGACTTTGGGCTGAAAGCATGCATTTCCAGGCAGCACCAACCCTGTGGGTCGTGGTGACTATCTTTTGAGAAACACTGCCTTCTTTCCTCTGGAAGCAGATGAAGAAAAGTACTGTCTCAGGTCTCATTCCCAGGGTTCTAAGGGGCAGGGCCTGGGCTTCTGTAGCTTTCCTTTATCTCGTGTGACTACCATGCAGGAAAGCAAGCAGTGAACCTCTGCTCTCAGGCTTCCAGGACCCCAGATAGTTAAAGAGCTTAGCAGAAGAGAGTTGCTGAGATAAGAACTCCCTCACCTGTCTGCCACCCGTCTTCTGGGTCCATGTGCCCCTCACTCCCTCACCTCACACTGGCTAAATGTCCATAGCCATTAAACACTCCTCTCGGAGGTACTGCCCACTCTTGCTACTGTGCACTTGCTCACGGCTTCCCTCTACGGGGAATGCTAGTCCCTCAGCTTTCTAGACAATGGCAGATGCTTCGAAGCTTGCTTGGTTGTTACCTGCCTTGGTTTCCTCAGACTGGTACCTAACTCCAGCCACCAGAAAGGCAGAAGCATCTATCGCTCCATGCTCACTGCTGCCGGAACACTTAGTCAATACCCGTCTTCTCATGTAAAGTAAAAGTGAGTTGCTCATAAGACTGTGAGATGCTGGGATGAGGAGCCATTCTATCAGAAACCGTTTGACAGGGTCAGGCATCAATGTGATCTACAAATTCATTCATTCAGTCTTTCATTAGTTCTTTCAATTAGGCAAGGGTGCCTCCTACACCTAAACTTTTTCTAGTTGTCGTCCTAAACTTTTTCTATCTGAAGTTTTTTTTTTCCTGTATTTTAAATACTAAACAAACTCCAACAATAAGGTTTCTTTAAACAGGCTGCTGTCTTCTTGTTTTTTTCGAAAGTCGGACTGGGAGTCCTCCAGCCAAGACAGACAGACCTCAACAGCTTTATTTACTTAGCTGTCATAACTGAACACTTAACTGAACATATTCAAATACTTAAAAGTTCTCACTGGCAAACCTGCGAATGAATGCTTAAAAGAGTGTGTGTGGCGGGAGAAATGACTGTAAAACTGTCAAGTTAGGAAAGCATTGATCTGCTTCTCTGGCTCTAATTGCTGCCCTGTGTAACTCAATGGGGATTCTCAGAGTGGATTACACAGGCTGTGAATCCAGCCCAGATGTGGGCCCCAGGACAGCTCGGCTTGCTTGCCAATAAACCCCTTTTTTATGGCCTCTTTTCTGTACCCTTCTAACATTGCCATCGACACACACGTTTCACTCTACACTTTAAACTCTCAAAAACTGTAGACTCGGTCCTTAACTTTGGAGGAACTGGAGACAAATTTTTCAGTACTTCGGTTTTCCGCTAACACTTTGTCAAACTACCGAGTGATTTAAGTTTTACGTCAGAATTAAAGGATGTGTTTCAGCCAAGAAAGCATTTGCAAAATGCAAAACGGCACTGCGTAATGGATGGAGTGTAATTCCTCCAGTGGCCCGCTTTCCTGGTCATGACCACAACTGAAAATAGAAAAATTACTTCAAGTTTTAAATAGTTGGCTACTGTTACTTTCCATTGTGAAACTGTTGCAAAAATGAGGTGAAATATAAAAGTATAAAAAAAAATCTAGATATTTTAGTTAAGAAACAGAAGAAAAAATTCACTTTCCTGACGGTAAAAATATTTGCTAAACAATGTGAGTCAATATGAGTTTTTGCAAATGAGCTGCTAACCAGAAATATTACAGATAATCTTAAAACACGAAATGCTGGCTTCCTCTATTTTTCACCTTTATATATATATTTTTAGTTCTACAACAGAGTGTACAATTTACCACTCAGATACTACCAAACAAACAAACAGACAAAAACACATATGCTTGCCTTTCGGTCCTCAAGTTCCTTAGCCAAATTATGAGAATAGGTTTCCTTTTTTTTTAATGTTCAAGTGTTTTATGTGTTTTTCAACTAAAATGTCCAGAAATCTTTTTTATACTTCTCTTTTATACTTCATCTCCTTTTAAATTTTATACATGTGCTCCACTCATTAAAAATTAAGAGGTCGCAAAAAAATTAAATTTAAAGCTCGTGCCCAAACTTTAAATTGTGTGTGTGCACAGTTGCGCATGCTCACACACATGTGCGTTCCCTGCCATTTCCAAAACAACGGATCCTTAGAAACTGCCATAATTTCGGAAGAATGACATAATCTTACTACAGACAACACACGGCATAGTTTTCACATTGCTGCTTCCGTAAGTAAAATGAGTGACTGTTCTCATCCTGGCAGTTTTCCTGGTCCTCAAAAGTTCTCTTAGATGAATAAGATGCTTAAAGTAACATTGATAAGCTTAGAAAACAAACAGCAAATTTACAAAGTTTTTCTCCTCCCTGCCCCTTCCTACTCCTTCTACCCCAAAGCAACATGAGAAATAAATCTAATTATTTAATTAAGCAAATTAAATTACCCCACTGGAAACTTGCTGTGGCATTATCCTCAGGCACCCTGGCTACCAAGATACCATATACAAATAGGTGAAAAGTTTTCAGTGGAGATTCATCTCTGGAATTTACCCTAAACAAATTTCACTGGACAAGGTCCCAAATGGACTCAGCTTACCCGGAATTCCTAGCAGGAATACTTTAGTTCAATTTTGTAGCAGGGAATCCAATCCATATATGGGCATAACTCACTGGGGACGAGTGGGTGAGCACTATGATATATTCTTTCAAGTCAAAAATAAATTATGGTGGAGGAAGTGTTTTGATGATCTTAATTATCTCTGACAGCTCTATAGATAAAAAAACATTCTCCTCTGGGGTAACATTTGAATACTAAATGACACCACTCAGAATAATTTAGCTTCTCAAGCACAAGCAGGCGTCTACATTTAAATCTAAGAAGTGTAGAAATCACCTTCCATAACCGCAGGTAGCTACCCTGATAAAATTTTCTTAGCTTTGGAAAACCTTTAGTGAATAAAAATTAATAATTTCATAAAATAAGCAATTATTTCATATAACAGAATAACTTTAAGTTAAAAATCAGAAAAAAATTATTAAAATTTTACTAATCCAACATTATTACCTAATTACTTCCTATTTTATATTAAAAAATAAAAAAACTATTTTAATAATAAAGTGTTCATAAAATTTTTTGTTTCCAAAATCTAAAATCTTGATATAAAGAAAAATAAATCTGAATGATGGAGGCAATTCTTTTTTTCCAAATATGAAACTGTGCAAAAGCATTTTTATTTTTATTCTTTTCTCTTATATTACATCATATATTTTCTCATATATTACATCCCCACCACAGTTTCCCCTTTCTTCCAACTCCCAGTCTCCCCGCCAACTTCCCTCTCCTCCAGATCCACCCTCCCTCAAAAAAAAAGAGCAGTCTTTCCAGGGACATCAACCAAACACTGCATAATATGTTGTAATAGAACCAGGTATGTACCCTCGCATCAAGGCCAGACGAGGCCACCCAGGAGGGGGAAAAGGGTCTCACAAGTAGGCAAAAGAGTTGATAACTACTCCAGCGCTCATTGTTAGAGATCCCACAAGAACACCAAGCTACACAAGGGACCTAAATCAGACCCCCACAGACTCCCTGATCTCTGAGTGCCCACAGGAGTCCTGGTCAGTCGATTCTCTGAGCCTTGTTCTCATGGTATCCCTGAACACTCTGGTTCCTCAGATCTTTCCTCCCCTCCTCCACAGGACTCTCCAAGCTCCTCCTAATGTCTGGCTGTGGGGCTCTGCATCTGCTCCCATCAGTTTCTGGATGAAGTCACTCTGGTCTCTTTGATGACAATTCTGCTAGGCTCTGGTCCCAGAATACTCTGCAGGCAGGGCAAACTGTAGGTTAAAGGTTTTGTGGCTGGGTTGGGGAAGCATGCACAAGAATGCAGAGGTGAAGTATCTAAGCAGCCCTCGTGTCTGAACACATCAGGACCACCACACAGGCTATGGGGGTAAGTGTCTGTGGGTGGAAGTTGGAGCTAGAATTGCAAGTATCCCTAAACTGCAGGCTAGTTCAGGAAACACACTAATAAAGATGGCTACATGTAAGTTATGTAGAAAAGGGGTCTGAGGAAGCTGTAGAATGTTACCCCACAGTCCCATCCATGTGTCCTTCTCAAAAGGCGAGGTTCAAAGTAACAGAATGAGCTGAGACTGAAAATCATAAGATAATTGAGGTTTGAATGAGACTTGAGCAGATCAACAAGAAACCAGGTGTGTCCTTGGGCACCAGAAAGAAGAGAGGACAGCCACAGATCCTGACATATCAAAGCATTGAGCATGCACAGCCCTGGAGAAGCAGGTGGAGATCATGAAGGCACTGAACCTGCAGAGACACGACTACCAAGGGCTTCAGGTCAGCCGTTGGGGATCTATGATGCCA
The DNA here is from genome assembly GCF_037038515.1 of Microtus pennsylvanicus. Classification (NCBI taxonomy): domain Eukaryota; kingdom Metazoa; phylum Chordata; class Mammalia; order Rodentia; family Cricetidae; genus Microtus; species Microtus pennsylvanicus. The sequence continues at coordinate 89,753,398 of NC_134585.1, read as the reverse complement.
ACCATATACTAAAAATGAGCAAAAGATGTTCTCACCAAGCTTTGCACTTCATTATGTCAGATCCTAAAATGTGAGCCTGTGTCTTTGTTAGTGAACTAACAAAGAGTTAACATCACATTAAATAAGGAGTGTGGCAACATGTACCTCACCATTTTGAAAAGAAAGACTCCCGGTGCCAAAGCAAATCCCATATGGACCAAAGAATTTTAAATTGCAAAGTGGATCCATGAAAGTAGTAAAAATGTGAGAAAATATTTCTATAATTTCATAATGTGAAAAGCCTTCTTAAATATGATGCAAAATTACAAAACCATTAAAGAAAACGCCAAAAAATGTAAACAAAGCTAAAACTCCATGGCAAATAAAAGAAAGTGGGTCATGTTTTGACCATCAAGAACTCACTTTCTGGTTTGTATTAGCTCTGAACAAATGATCAAGAAAAAATTCCACCCTCTTCCTTGCCTCCAAAAAAAATTAGTAGAGAAATAAGCATTTAAGTAGGCAATTCAAAAACCAGAAACAAAACGATCTGCAAAGATTCTTCCATAGTTAAAGTTAGGCAGATGAAAGTTATAGCATCCCAGACAGGTAAGCTTCTAAGTTCCATAATATCCCATTGCTGATGCCGTTGTGGCAACATAGATTGTGTAGAATTAAATACTTTTGGAGGGGGAGTTTCCAGACAGAGTTTCACTGTGTAGCTTTGGCTGTCTTGGCACTCTCTCTGTAGACCAGGCTAGCCTCAAACTCACAGAGATCCACAGAGATCCACTCATCTCTCCATTCCGAGTGCTGGGATTAAAGCTGTGCACCACCACCGTCCAGATTAATTAAATGCTTTCTAATGGGGGTATATTATATAGTTTCTGTTAGTAAAATTTAGAAATGATTAAGATCAACACTGAATAAATATCCTTTGATATATTAATCCCTTTGTTAAAAATGATGTACTACTCTCTAAAATATTTACAGAATCACTTATAGAAACAATAACTAGGAAGATAATTCAAAGATTTATCAATAAGAATATGGCAAAATATGCTGTTATAACATCACTGAACAAAAATTGTACATCCATTTAAAAAATGGGTGTAGGGAGATGGATCAGTGGATAAAGTACTCGCCAAGCAAGTATGAAGGAGTTCAGATCCTCAAAATTCATGTAAATGCAGAACGAATATGGTGGCTCATCTACTCATCTATCATTCCTGTATTGGGAAGGTGGAGCGAGATCCCAAAGAGCAAGCTGGCTAGTAAAAAAAAACTAGCCCCTATTGGCAAGCTCTGGGTCCAACTGGGAGACCTTACCTCAGTAAATAAGACAGAGACTAGATGAGGAAGACTCCCAACATCCTTCTTAGATCTCTACACGCATACACACCTGCACGTGCAACAACACATGTGTGAACTTACATAAACCCATGCAGACAGACACAAACATATGTGTATGCAAAGATACAGGACAAAATGTAGACTTATGTCCAGTAATTCTAACAGATCTCTAATTCAATGGGTTAAGAAAAAATGTAAAGTATCTATCAGTGTTTATAACCACATAATATATAAATAATTTAAGCATTCATATACACATGTTATCTATGCTAGTTTCTCAACAACCAAAAACAGTAATAATAAGACTGAGTGAGTATGTTTGGAAAGATAAATGGGGACAGGAGCAGTGACTAGAAAACAGAGGTCCATTTTACTCCTGAAGTTTGAACCTTCTGCAACAGTTATATACACTGCTTTCATTTTTATTTTAAAGATATCTTTTTATTATAAAATAAATCACTAGAGTCATTTGTTTCTCTTGTTTTAAATTAAAAACCAAAGTTCAGAGACCCAGAAAACTGCAATTCCCAGCATGGACAGATTTGATTAATATATTTATAAATTACTGATGCCACTGTTAAAATATCTGATATTATTTTCATCCTCCAAATGAACTTCATGTGCCCTTTTTAAAAATAACTCAAAGTCTAACTAGAGGTTTGTATTTTAGAGGTGCTCATTATTGTAGGGTTAGCTCTTAACTATTTCAGTCTGTGGAAGGACATAGATTTCTGGGCCCCATTTTTTAGTATGTTTCAAGGAGGATCTGGTGAGTAAGATGAGCCATTGGAGATATACTGCCCTACATAGGCAGGGAAATCAACAGACCTGCCCTCCTCCACATTCTACCCACCCCCTCAGAGAACCTTCCCTGATGACCCATCTGAGGGGTTCCCCATCTTCACCCACCTTATACACTACCTTGCCTACACTTTCCTCCAGTCCTGCCTCATTGGTTGCAATAATTTGTATTGATTTGCGAAATTAGTTCTGATTTGTCTTTATCACTTTGCTGTATGAGCCAGAAGGGTAGGATCAAGGCCAACTGTCAACTATTGTATTCCTAAAATTGATCTGTTATAAGGCTGAAGCAAATTTAATGGTCAGTAAGTATCTATCGATCAATTAAAACTGTGATAGTCTCTGTGTATAGAGACTATATACAATACTACCAATAGCTAGGCTCATTGAATGCATAAACTTCAAAAGATCTTGTAAGCATCTATATGGTTTCTCCCGACTATACTCAAAATAACTATGGAAGGAAAATTACATTATTGTATCTATGTTGTAAATTAGGGAACAGAGATGTGAATATGATTAAGTAGCTTGACCAAAATCAAACGGAGCCAATCAGGAACAAAGTAAACGATGTGTGTATCAAAAATGGTGTTATAACTACTAACCATAAAGGGTACATTGCAATGTATATACAAATTACATAAATGCTGTGCTTTGGAAAAGTATTTCCCATGAGGCCACATGGTAAAGGCTTGGCCCCCAGCCCTGGGCACTTTGAGAATGTGGTAGAACTTTTAAGAGGTGGGGTCTAATTGCAAGTCTTCATTCATATGAGAATGTGCCCTTGAGGAGATTATTAAGGATCTGACACTCCCTTTTCTATTCTCTTTGACTCCCAGCTGCCAGGAGATGACATGCTTCATCAGCTGCTTCCCACCATGATACTCACTGCAAGCCCAACATTAGGGTCAGCTAACCAGGGACTGTCTCCTCCAAAACTGTGAGTAAATTTAAATCTTTCCCTTTTGTAAGCTGATTATCTCAAGTGTTGCATCATAATTATGGAAAGCTGCCCAATATAATAGTAGAAGTTGATTATTTTCATTAACTTGAAATCGGAAACAAAATCATAAAGAAGCAGAAATTTTACCCTCAATAAGTCACCAAATAAGAACATTCATTACTATTTCTTTTTTGACACATAAAAATAAGCATGCCTCTTGTGAATACTAAAAATGGCTTCCATTATTTTGTAAAAGTGTGACAGTGTTTTCCCAAAGCATAAATAGCTTCACAGAAACTATAGCTTTGCAGAAAAAACAAGGATGCCAAGGGGCCCAAGCAGCAGACAGAAATTCTACTATAGGCACAGTATGGCTGTACTTGACCATTTTTGTCTGGCTCCTATGTAGTGCCACCATTATCATCAGCAGAAGCAACAAAAATAATTGTGGAGCAAAGCGCCTGTTGTTCTCGAAGACAGAAGCAAAACTAATTCCCTTTATGTTATGGATTTTGCAATAAAAGAAGGTAGTATGGATGATAATATAAAAGCACAGGACATTTTCTATGAAAGCTCAATGAGAATGAATTGATACAAAAGGATTAAAGCAAAAGAAAGATTAATTTACCCTGACAACAAATAGCTTACAATTCATTGCTGAATTCCCATTTCTAAAGTCTTTCTTTTGTCTTCAATACACATGGGACAAGGCTTGGTAAGCTGATATCAAGCCTAAAACAGACACACCAATTATAACAGCCTGTGTGGTTCTTTCTCATATGCAGTATCCACTCACAGTGCCAGGAAAGTCATGCTAGCAACTTCTCTTTTTTTTTTTAAAGGAACCGTAGTGTCTTAGTTTGGGTTACTATTGCTATGATGAAACACCATGGCCAAAAGCAATTTGGGAAATATTTCTTTGGCTTATACTTCCACATCATTAGTCCATCCCTAAAGGAAGTTAGGACAGGAACTCAATCAGGGTGAGAACCTGGAGGCAGGAGCTAATGCAGAAGCTGTGAGGGGTTCTCTCCATGGCTTGCTCAGCCTGCTTTCTTACAGAACACAGGACCACCAGCCCAGGGTTGGCCCCACCCATAATCAATCACTAATTAAGAAAATACTCCACCGACCTCCAGATCTTTTCTCAAGTAAGGCTTCCCTCCTCTTTGATCAGTCTAGCCAGTGTCAAGGTGACATAAAGTTAGCCAGCACGCATACCAACCGCTCTCAATGGTGCCCTTCTTTATTGATTAATTAGCCAAGATACAATTCGTATTATAAACATTAACTCAGGGGTCAGAGAGATGGCTCCAGTAGTGAACGCTTGCTGCCCTTTCAGAGGACCCACACAAGGCAGCTCACTAACACCTGTAACATTAGATCCAAAGCCCTTTTCTAACCTCTGTGGACACACACATACACACACACACACACACACACACACACACACACGGCTTACTCTCACACAGGGATCTGTAAATCCAAGTAAATCTTTAAAAAACAAGTATTATTTAGAATTTATTTCTGCATTAGTTTGATATGAATTTAGTTAACATGAATTAATGTCTTTTGGTAGTTTATCTTCAATGGGGGGGATCAATTTTCTGAACTTGAGATTTTGGGTTACATTTTTACTAGCTTTTGATAATTTTCATACAGATGTATGGCATACTTTAATGGGACTCATCCCCCACAACAGTCTCTCACGGATGCTTTGTTGCTTTTATTTTTTCAGCTTTAATGATATTTCTAGAACTTTAACTGAACTCTGTGGCACTCTGCTTAGCTCAGATTTTTTTTTACCTATCTATCCATCTAGCTGGCTTCTACCACCTATCTTTTTTCATTTTACTGAAAATACACTTTTCTCATATAATACGTCCTGATTACAGTTCCCCCTCCTTCTTCCCCTCAAAGTTCCTCACCACTCCCCTCCCATCTAGACCCACTCCCTTTCTGTCTTTAATGAGAAAACAAACAGGTTTTTACAGGATAATAATAGGATATGATAAGATAAAACAAAAACTAACACATCAGAACTGGACAAAACAAACCAACAGAAGGAAAAAAGCCCAAGAGAAGCTACAAGAAATTGAGATCTGTGTGTTCACATGCTCAGGAATCCCACAAAACCACTAACTGGAAGTTGAACATATACAAAAATAACATGTAGGGTAAAAAGAGAAATATATACAGATATAAATAAAATGAAACTAAAATAAAATAATAAGGTAAAGTTCTTTTAAGAAAAAACCTAGACATGAACCTCTAAAGATGCAGCAGAATTCGTTTTCTGTTGGCACCTACTTCTGGGCACGCAACCTACCTTCAAGAATCATCTTTTTCCTCTCGGAAGAAACTAAACAATCATTTGTAAGTGGTTATCACCTGAAGACAGTTTCTGGGCTAGGGATGAGGGGATGTGTTCACTTCTCTTTTCAGAAGAGGGATATTTAAGGAACACCAAAGAGAAAAAGAAATGTGGATTTGATGCAATAACCAAAGAGATTGCTTGAAGATAGGACTAGAAAAGGACTGTTTGACCACAGTGAGAATATAGGGTGCCTTCCCTACTGTGACAGATCATTTTGACAACACCCGTTTTGTGACTATATGTATGTGTGTATATATGTGTGTATGTGCACATATATACGTATATCTGAATGTGAATACATATATATGTGTGTGTACATATATATATATGGTTATAAGGAAGGAAAAATTATAAATACAGACATAAATAAAATAGTAGTTTAAGGGAAAGATGATGGTGGCTTCTGCCAAGGTATAAGACATGATTAGGTATTAAAAGGAAGAAAAGTTAATAGTAAGCTTTATTAATATTTTGGACCACAAGAGAAAGGTAAGAATAAAGGGTGATCCTAGACTTTAAGGCAACTAAGTAGAAATTAGTGCTAGTTTCAAATATGGAGGCATCTAGGCAAAGAGCCAAGTTCCAAGAGGGAAACTGAGAGTCCTGTTTTACCATATTCAGGCTGAGATGTGCCAGCAGTCCATATCAATGACAATTAACAATGGCTATGGGCAGCGGATTCAAATATGAGGAGCTTTAAACAGAGCTTTTCTCCTCTCGCATAAAAACCTCAAGGGAGTTGCCATTCCAGCTCTCTTCCCTACTAGTTCTATCTTATAGTCAAAAACAAGCTTCTCCAAGCATCATTCAGAGAAAACAGGGTTGACCAAGGCTGTCGCAAGCTGCGGCATGGCGCTCCCGTGCCCTTAAATCTTCTTAGACAAAATTTTCTCACACAGAAGTGGGTTGGAGTAGATGTCAAGGCTTTATTCTGAGATTTCATGGCAACTAAATGTGACAACATCCTAGAACGAGAGTGGACATTGCAGGCCAGCTAAGAGCCTCTGTCATCACATCCAGAAAAAAAATCTCAAAAAGTCTGTTCCAAACCCTGCTCAAAAACTCAGAGAGGAAGTCAGGCGTGAGATTCTGAACGTGTCAAACATCAGTTAGTTCCATTTCGAGTGTATGGAACAGAAAGCAATTTATGAATCTAGCGAGAGCTTACACTTTTCAAAGATGTCATGGCAGTATTTCCTATTCCGTCGTCTACGATGGGATAGTACTATTTCTCCTGTAGGAAGTCTAGAACCCTTCCTCTTGAAGGTGGCCTTGTGAGTCACAGCCAAATGAGCAGAAGTCATAAAGCACAGTTTCGGAAGTTAGGTCGGGAAAGGAACCTCACTTTCCTCATTGTAATCTGGAGCACTTACCACTTGGAGCGTCAGTTATAATGCTAGAAGCTCAGCTACCACAGGGTCACCATGCTCTACCACATAGAAACAATAGTGGCTGTGAAACTTCTACCTCCTCATCACTTCAAAGAAAATACATCATTAGATTATACACACACTTGCAAGGCAATCCTGGCGTTCATTGGCTGGAGAGAGTTGAGAATCTTGAGCAAAAAAACAAAGAGGAAACAAAGTCTGGTGTGATAAATATTAAGATTATATATACATCTCACAAAATCCTACTCAGTAACCAACTTCGGGAAATTGAAACTTATTTTCCTCCTAATTAGTTCGTTATTATGAGAAATAATAAAATTATTAACTATTAAAATTGACTTAAGTCTCTAGCATTGCAAAGCAGTGACTACTGCTGTCCACAATCCCTGCAGTCTTTCCCTTTCCTGTAGATGGAAGGAAGTGAGCAGTAGAACAGAGGATTTGTCTACTCATTCTGAAGACTTCCTGTCTTCCCACAGTGCTCTGTACATCACAACACAGACACACACACACACACACATCAATGAGGAATATTAGCACTACTTAACCTTCCACTGTTATAGATTATAACATGAAGGTACATGATAAACACTCAATGGATGGAGTGTGAGTGTACTATCAAATGCCTGGTCCTAAAAGTTACCTTTCTTTCTCTGTGCCCCCCAAACAATTCTGTCTCCACTAGCCCCCTCTTTCATGCAACATAAGGAAAAGTAAGATGGCAGAAAAATAGCTCGCTCCTGCAATCTGAGCACTCACCAAGCTGAAAGTGGACTACTGCCAAAAGTCTAAGATCAACATGGGCTCTATAAAACCCTGTCCTCCTCAAGAAAGTAAAAAATAAATAAATAAATAAATAAATAAATAGAAATTAAATTACCATTTCTCCCACCTCTTGCTTACGTTTTACCCATTCAAAAAGTAATTTCCTCCGAAACAGAACTAGAAGAGATTGTATTTGAGTGATTTGATTAACAAGTGCTTCCTACTGTCACCAAGGAAATGTGTCCTCTGCATATATGTGGATATATAGTGCACATGCACATTAATGTAACAAACACTGAAAAAATAACATATTCACTTAAAAACTAACTGAATGATATTAAAGTAATTCCACATAATTTCTTAACAAAAGTACAATAGGATGCTTTTTTTCTATTTTTGTTTTGTGTTAAAAATCAAAATATTCATTCTTTGGGCCTCTTATCAGTTTCCAACATCAAGAAGAAAATGGAGGAATTTGGAAGGAAATAGTTCTTGCCCTGGATTATCAGAATTAACTGTCTTATTTCTCCATGATCCAATTTACAGCAAGAAAATAATCTTAATTTATTGCAAAACATTACACATTTATTAATGTTTATATTTTTAAACCATTACCATCACCACAAAAATAGAGATTATAATTTTTGGAACTGGGAAATGTGTATCTTAAGGAAGGTATGGCTTAATTTATTATTATTTAGTATATAGGGAAATGGTCTCGATGTTAAAACACCCTGTACGACGTTTATCACATGTAACAGTTGGGAATGCCTTCCCTTTGAGGCAAAACAGGATTTTTGTCTATTTTACTTCACTTTTTCACAGGATGAAGCTGGTCAAGGCAAGAAACGCTGCCCAAGAATGTGTGACTCTGGGTGGCAACAGGCAGGAGAGTTCAATTTTCAAAGGAGGATGCAGGACTCTTGTCGCTGACTGATGCAAAGTGACCCTTTGCTGGGCCAGAGGTTAATTCTTCAAAGTAGTCAGCGATCAATTTATCATGCACAATTTAACAACGATAAATATAAAATGTGAGGACTCAAGAGAAATTCTTAACTAGAGAGTATTTTTCTCCTTCGGTCGGATGCTCTCCCTCTACGGCATTTCAAGTTCCAGTACATAGAAACATTGTTAAAACGGTGTTTTTTCAGCACTGAAATAGGCCCAATGAAAACCCTTTTTCTGTTTCTCCAGAAAAAGGTGCTCGGTGCTCCTGGAAGGCGGAGGGAGAGTAATCTGGGGTTCTCTCGTGACTCTGGCAAGGCTTTGACTTAGCGCCATGGGATAGAGCTATCAGCGAACTGGAAATGCAGACGGGGTCACGCAAATGATCAGGAGCTGCATGGCTCTTGAACGGTTATCATTGGCTCAGTGTCAACCAGGCGGGAAATGAATAGAAAATCCCAAATGTAAATTTGTTTAACATTTGCCATCAGTGACCAGGAGAAATAGAGAGCTTATTGAAGTTTGTAGCTGGGTGAGTTAAATGTTCTTTTTGGCCCTGAAAAAAATCAAAAATGAAGACAAGATGTTCAACAGAATCAGAATTCCACATGCTTGATTAGTTGGGTAAAAAAAAAAACTAATTAATAAAATTATCAAGACCAATAGAACCAAGAACAGAATCACATCTTTGAGAAATGTACTATTTGTATAAAATGATATCTAACACTAGCCAAGTTCACAGTGCTCACACATACACACACACACACATGCACACACACATACACACACAAACACACACAAACACACACATATACACACATGTACACACATACACGCATGCATACATGCACACACATACACACACATGCACACACATACACACATGTACACACACACATACACACACGTGCACACACATGTACACACATGCACACACATGCGCACACACATGCACACACACACATACACACACACACATGCCCTGGTTAGACTCAGTGGGTCGCATCAACAAGAGATATGGTAGTGAGAGGGAGACTTGATTGGAGGGGATCTTGGTGGCAAGTAGGAGGGAATTAAGAGGGAGGGAGTTGGAATGACCTGTATCACTATACACATGTATGACACTGTTGAAGAAGAAGCTAATTTCTAAAAAGAAGGATAGTTTCATCAAGTCTAAAACTAACTTCAGTTTGCATGTATTTTCCTTTAAGGAAATTGAGTGGCTAGGACAACTGGCAGTAGTTACAATTAATTATTAGTTAATATAATTGTATGAATTTTCATTAATTGTGACATAACAAGTTTTAAAGAAAAATAGTACTGAAAATTCATGAACATTTGATCTACCTAAACTTGCATCTTTAATTCAAAGACTCCCAAAAGGCACTCGCTTTAATCCCAGCACTCGGGAGACAGAGTTAGGTAGATCTATATGAGTTCAAAGCTTACCTGGTCTACAAAGAAGTTCCAGGCCAGCCTGAGCTACACAGTAAGATTGATTCTATCTGATAAAGAGAGAGAGAGACAAAGACAGAGACAGAGACTTGCAGAAGATATATTCTACAATATTTTTAAGAAAGCATGAAATTCCATATCACATTGCATTAATTTTCTAAATGTCTAATCAAAGTATAGAAACAGGAATTGCCACACATGCTAAAAATATGCTCCACTCTCTTGCCAAAGCATTCTTCTCTGAGACTGGCTCTGAATATTAAATACAGTCAATGACTTCCATTTCTGTTTTTAAAAAATAGCCTTTCACCCTTGATTTTTCCAAGTGCTTTTCAAAACCATTACTAACTCTACAAATAGCAAAAGCTTGGGGTGAAACTGTCCAATTAAATTGAATGAAATCATACTTCCTTTTCATCATCCCACTCAGGTTTGAAAGTGAGTCGCATTTCCCATTTATGTTAGTTCACAAAGGCTGTTGCAGCAGCTATCACAAACTGACTTCCTTAAACAATAGAATGTATTGGCTCACCAGTCTGGGCATGGAAAGTCAGGCTCAAGACCATAGTCAGGATACCTCTTTCTGAGAGCTGTGAAGAATTGCATTTTCTAGGTATTTCTTCCTAGTGTACAGCGTCTTCTTGGCTCCCTTCACATGGCCTTTCTCCTAGCAGTGTGCCTGTGTTCAACTTTACCTTTTCGTAAATAAGAATACAAGTTGTGTCATATTAGAGCCCACCCTAACTGTGAAGATTATATCTCCAAATAAGAATGAATTGAGTTCCTGGATGCTGGGATATCAGCCTATAGAGATAGAGGTCAGGAATGTTACACAGTCTATATCATAGCACTATTATAAAGCTTTTCACTTTGTAGAAAGTTTCTTCATGTAGCTAGACACATTTGTAATCCCAGGATTCAGAAGACAGAAGTAAACTTGGTTGTTTTATTCTTTTGAATTTGGCGGGGGAGACAGATCCCAAATAAATCACACTTATAAATGACCAGCCTTAGCTTGGCTTGTTTCTAGCCAGTTCATCTACCTTTTGCCTCTGGACATTTTTCCCTTTTCTTACTTATGTATATGTTACTTTTATTCTTACTCTGTGACTGGCTGGGTGAGTGACCCCTGACATCCTCCTCTTTTTGTTCTCTTGTTTCTTCTTCCTAGATTTCTCCTCCTATTTATACTCTCTGCCTGCCAGCCCCGCCTATCTTTTCTCCTGCCTAGCTATTGGCCATTCTGCTCTTTATTAGATCATCAGGTGTTTTAGACAGGAAAAGAATCACAGCTTCACAGCATTAAACAAATGCAGCATAAACAAATGTAACACACCTTAAAATAATTTTCTATAACACTGAGGCAGGAGGATCACCATGAGTTTAAGGTCAGCATGGATTACATGAAGAGCCTCTGTCTAGAGAGCAGATATAAGTGATATGAGGGGGTTAATGAAATAAATGAGGAGTGGGGTGTTCTGGCTAGTTTTATGTTGATTTGACACAAGTTGGAGACATTTTTGAAAGAGGAATCTTCAGTTGAGACAATGCCTCTACTACCTGTAGGTAAGCCTGTGGTACATTATCTGGGTTGATGATTGATGTGGGAGGGTCTAGATCACTGGGATTGTGCCATGCCTGGGCTGATGGTTTTGGATGCTGTAAGCATGCAGGCTAAGCAAACTATGAGCTTTCAAGTCAGTAATCAGTATTCTTCTGTGGCCTCTGCTTCAGTTCCTGCCAATAAGTTCTTCCTTAACTTCCCTCCGTGATAGACTGTTCCTGGAAAGGAAAAATAAAATAAGCCCTTTCCTCCTCAAGTTTCTTTTTGGTCATGGTTTTTAAGCAGGTGAGGGAGGTCAATACAAAAGGAGCGTGAGGGAGGAAGAAAAAAATAACACAAGGATGTTTGAAAAGACTGGAAGGAATCATAGTGTTTTTATTCACCCAAATAACATATAATACACATTATTATAAGTGTTTGTGTAGATAGATAGATAGATAGATAGATAGATAGATAGATAGATAGATATAGATGGTAGATAGATGATAGATAGATACATAGATGATAGATAGGTGGATGGATGGATAGATAGATAGATAGATAGATAGATAGATAGATAGATAAAATAGAGATGGTTTAAAGGAAGCTATTCCACTTGGACTGTCAGTGTTCCATGCAAGAAACATAAGCTATGTAACAATAGCTACAACAACAAAAATACCAGACATAAAAGGCACTGTTTAGAGTTGTTGGACTTGGGGAGACGGGTCATCAAGATACTCCAAAGCTGTTCATCACTGTGCATCCAGAGGTGGCTGCATCCCTATTGCTGAAGATGCCATGGACTTCAGACAAAGGGCTTCCCAGATTTGCACAGGATCTGGCCTGAAAACTTCCTCCCTGAGCACTAACTTGCAAGGTATCACAGGGTACAATGCAAGCTGTGAAGATGGAGGAGCAACCAGTAATCATACCCAGCCATGACACCGTGAACCACAGTGATCAAGATAAGATACCCCTAAGCCTGCAGCAGTGGTGCTGGCATGTTGTACCATGGATAAGCAGCTGTCTAAGTAGATTCCTAGCCCACTCAACAGGAGGTAAATTGACCCCGGAACTGTAGATCTAGCCAACTATCTAGAGCAAGGGTAAAGGATCTTAGAAGAGAACGTACTACTGCACCTTCCTAAACCAGCATAACTCCTAACTGCACCCAAAACACTCCACCTCAGCCACAAGTAGCTCTCCACCCTCACCAAAGAAGCTTCTCCTTGCAAACAATAGAGACCATTGCAGAAAACTACAACTGACCAAAATGCGAAGAACAAGTGATTCCCAGTCTCAAGAGATGCAGCTACAATGCAACTCTTAGACATAGGGTCTGGAAAATATCATAGAAAAGTGTGTGGAAAAGGCTGTAAGAACCAGACCAGGAAATATGCAATGAGGTTGTGTCTCCTAGAAATTATATGGAAGCTATACCTGTACTACCATGTGTAGACAATGTCTGAACAAGTACAACAGCAGTAGAGATGCTAAACATGGAGGAGGGGATACCTCACAGGGCCCCAACCCTAGACAAGAATTGTAGACAACTAATGTTGAGAGAGGGAGAATTAGTCTTTCCCAGATATGAGCCTTCTAATTGCTTACCCATTACCAAGTGGACCCTGAAATCATATACAAGCAAGCAATACTAAATGAACTCAGTTGTGTTCATATGTATCTGTGTGTGTTTATTATTAACAATGTTAATTAAAAAAAGAGTCCATATATTTCAGAAGGAAGGAGAGGTGACAGGGAACATGGGAGGGATTGAAGAGAAGAAAGGGAAAGGAAGAAATGATGTTATTATATTTTAATGTTTCAAAGCTAAAAAATTAAATAGAAAAATTCTCCTTGTAAGCACTCAACCATAAATGGGATTCTTTATCAAACCTATCCCCCTCAAAGCTCAGGAATTTATGCAGAAGAGAAAGCAGAAAAATTGTAAGATCCAGAGAGCTGATAGACATATGATCCCCAAAACTGTGACATCGCACACAAGACCTGGACAAATTCAAGTCAGATAAACTCTCAGCATGGAAACAACTGTGGGCACAAAGCTCCACCCTTAACAAAGAATGCATACTTGATAACTCCTGGGAGAGTTTTCTCCAATGGAGCAACACCCTCCGGGGCAGGTCTGGTGCTCAGAAGTACTTGACCTAAACAGAATGGACATGTTTCCTTGTGTGCTTTTCTTTGTTATTGTTATGGTTTGGTGGCTTTTGTCTTTTCTGTTTTTGCTTTGCTTGTTGGTTTCAAGAGAAAGATTATGAAGCTATGTGGAAAGGGAGATGGGGAGGGTCTGGGAGTACTTAGCAGAAGGGAAAGAATTTGATCAAAATAGATAGTATGAAATTTTTAATAATTTTAAGCTTTGATAAAAAATTTAAAAAGAAAGAAATCTATTAATGGATTTCATTATATTAAATTCTATTCCATAATTTCACCCAAACTATTTTTTTTTAATTTTTGAGATTGCAACAACCAACTTGGCATGATAACCCCTACAGGTATAATAGTGGCTCACTTGCTTCAGCAGTAACCAACAGCTCTCTTATTAGACTTACAATCTGGTTAGCAAGAGAAATCTCATGCCTGATTGGAAACTGAGCTAACTACTCAGTATCAGTAAAATCGTGGGTATGGGAGGAGACTACAACCACTAATTTACTAAACCAACCTAATCCCTAATAATCAATAAATCTTTAGAAAAATTATTCTCCATGTTAAAAATAATGCTGTGAAAGCAAAATATGGGGCCATGCCCATATGGGTGTGAGCAGCAAGGGTAAGATGAAAACAAGGTTTATGGTCAGACTCGACAGCTCTCCTCTCGGGAGCAGACGCCATGCTCCCAGCTCCCAGGCAGACGCAAGCAATGAAGCTCCGACCCAGGATGGACATAGGCTAGAATATTCCCGGTAAGCGCACCTAGGGGCGCTACACAGATGATTAAAAATGGGCTAAATTAATATGTGAGAATTAGCCTAGAAGAGGCTAGATAGAAATGGGCCAATGCAGTGATTAAATGAAAAAAAAGAAAGAAAGAAAAGAAAACAAGGTTTATATGTGGTCAAGGTACCACCCAAGCAGAGCAGAACATTTTTGTCTTAAAGGATAACAAAAAAAGCCTACATCCGAAGTCTTGTGTAGCAATGACAGAAAGCCCAACTCAAATTCAGCTTACTCTGAAAGGAAATACCTCGGCTTCTCTAACTGAAAGTCCAGGATAAGACCGTGAGGAGGCCTGTCCACATTCAGTGTGCAACTGAGCAGAGGTCTCTCTCCATTGTATTACTCAGAGCTACCTTTTGTTTCTGGTTTTATCTTCTCTGATCTAACATATGCTGGGGCAAAACTTCCCCATCACGTCCTTCAGCACTGTTTGTGCTCTTGTTATCTCAGTTCTTGTGCTAACATTAATCTTGGTAGGCAGGGAAGGGAGGCACACAATCAGATACAGCAGTGATGATACCAGTTCTAACCACGTAGATAAAACTGGGGGAGAAACAGGCTTCTGTATCAGCATCAACCTTGTATTGCTAGAGAAGGGCCAAATAGACATAGTGATCCAAAGACAAAGTCTCAAGTGGGAAATTCAGAAATCAGTGGATCAGCATGGGGATAGAATTTCTCTACTTACACAAGGGTTAGCAATTTAACAAATCTTAACCAAGAATTTTAAGGACCCATCAAAATTCTTAAGAAACACTGAACTCACCTGTAAAATATCAGCTCTGATTTTGCTTACAAAATTTTATACCAATTATACCAATGTGGAGAAGATCCCAAACTGAAAATAAGGTCTTTAATTGGTTTAGATCGTATAACAAGCAAAGGTCAAGCATAAGCCACAAACAGATAATCACTAAACTAAAAGAGGAAAGAAAAAAAGAAAGAGAGAGAGAGAGAAAAAGAAAGAAAGAAAGAAAGAAAGAAAGAAAGAAAGAAAGAAAGAGAGAGAGAAAGAGAGAGAGAGAAAGAGAGAGAAAGAAAGAAAGAGAGAAAGAGAGAGAAAGAAAGAAAGAAAGAAAGAAAGGAAGGAAGGAAGGAAGGAAGGAAGGAAGGAAGGAAGGAAAGAAGAAAGGAAGATGCTGTGATCAATTTATGGCCCCTGACCTTCTGTCTTAAATCCCATTTTCTCGAGTATTTGCTGACTCTTGTTTAGGACCTTGGCTCTGGACAATATCAAGAATACAAGATTTTCGTGAGAGATAAGCTACTTTTTATAACATATCTTGTGGCATTTATTGTTCCTCGACTTCTTATATCCCCTACATATATCCCCTCTTAAAGCCAAGTAGATATTCAAAATGGTCTCAGCCTTTAGATTTGTTGAGCAGCTTTGTTCATCCTCTGAGAGAAATCACAAACTAAAGGATCTTGACCAACTTCATTATTTTTAAGGAAGAAGTAAAGTGAGTGAGTGTGTGTATGTGTATGCTTGTGCGTGTGTATGTGTGTAATTCAAAGTCAAGTTCCTTTCGCCTATCTGCTGTTTTATGGAGGGGTCTCCATATGCAAAGCTCTCTCTCTCCTCCCTCTACTTGTCTATCAAAAAGCATTTGTCTGTCAAAGAAGTTTGAAAAGTAGAGAATCAGACCAGGCAAAGAGAACACTTTCCCAAATATAAAATTACCAAGTTGCCTACAATGCACACCAAAGAAGCAGCTGAAAGTGGTTAAGAAGTGTCAGCAATTTTAAATGTGTTACTAATTATTTCTGTACCTCATCAACCACTCAGCGCTTTTATTCTTGGTAACCATGACTCACCCTCTTCCTTCATTCATCACCTCCATCAGCTCTTTCTGCTATGGTTATTCCCTAGCTTCATCGGAAAAGTGGCGAAAGGAGGGTGGGATGCTAGGTCCTGGATGTCATTGAGAGTCACCTTCCAGCCATATCTCCCCAGAGCCATGACCTGCTCCCTGACTTTAGTTGAAAGACGAAGAAGTGAGTGGGAAGTTGCTAAACTCTAACTCCAGCTTCCGCCAGGAACTTTCTAATGTGTGCTATGTGAGCTTGGGCTTGAACAAAATGTTCCAGCACCTTCTAAACACTAAGGTCATAAGACAAGGTGCCCATCCTCATGTGTAGGCAAGCTTTAATTTTTTAAGTACGTTCCTATGAATTCAGGGACTCCGATTGTACGCCTAAGAGGCTGGTACCTAAACCATAGACTGTGCTCAGTAGATAGGTGTTAAATAAACTAGTAAATGAAAGAACTGACATTATGAAACATACAGAACAAATAAAAGTAATCATTTTAGCAACTGTAACAATGAAGCATCTCTCGGGATAATGAATTTTATTATTACAAGACGACTGTGGAACTGAACACTTAAATGAATGTCTAAGTTGCTATAGGATAAATCAGAAAACATCTTACAAACTTTCTAAACAAGACCCTTAGGACTCGGGAGGGTAGAACCTCAAGGGGGATGCCCAGAAGCAAGAGACAGAGGAGTCGCGTTGTAGAGGATCAAACAGAACTCAGATAGTGCTGTTAAGTTTTATAATTCTTCAATATGCTATGTACCTATAACGAAAAATTCTTCTGCTGCCCTAAAATACTGAGAAAATTCAACAAGTTGCATTCCCAGGGATTTTCTGTTGGGGGACTTGCGTTCCGTCCTTTTTTTCCTGTTAGCAGACATGTGGTTGAACAAAGACATCTTGTAAGGAAAAGGAATTTCCTTTCTGAAGAGTGAAAGTATAGAAATCTAGGGAGGGATGATGACTTAAAAAGGTCATGAGACATAGAACACTCTTCAGTTCTTTCCATATTAAATGATATAGAAAGACTGAGCTGCCTTCTGAGCTCCATGATGCTCACTGGGTATAAGGATGAACTTCCTGAGAGATCTAGAAAAAGGTCTCAAATATTTCTTGTATGACTTTCAGTTCCCAGTAAACCACCCCCTCTCATTGCTATCACACTACTCTGAACTTGACACCTTTCTCATGATCAGCTGGTTATAATTATTGATTAGCATGCTACTTAACATTTATCAAGGTAACACAATGTGACAGTCATGGTATCAAGCAGCTAACAATTGTCACATTTATAGGTATTCATCTAAAGTACTCCCGTGAGATTAAAATGCTATGCATGTAAAAGTATAGTTCATGTCCACTTGCCAATAAGTGGATGTATATTAATAGCTAATATTTACTGAACCTTTATGGTAAGTCACTATCTCAAGTACTTTTTGTATTTAGACTCCCTCAGTCTTAGGGCAAGCCTATCAGGCAGAGAAAGAAACTGAATCACAAAGAGGCTCAAGACTTGACTGCAGTTTGGATGCTCACCTTACTAAACCTGGATGGAGGTGGGTGGTCCTTGGACTTTCCACAGGTCAGGGAACCCTGACTGCTCTTCGAGCTGATGAGGGAGGGGGATTTGATCGGGGGAGGGGGAAGGAAATGGGAGGCGGTGGCGGGGAAGAGGCAGAAATCTTAAATAAATAAATAAATAAATAAATAAATAAATACATCATACATACATACATAAAAATAAATAAAAAAAGACTTGACTGCAGTTAGTGTCTGGCACAAAGTAGAGTGCCTCCAAATTCTATACCTTTAGCTACACTGCCTTCAATGGCTGACCTGAGAAAAATACAACTTGGAAAAGCTAAACAGCTTATCCAGGATCTAACCCAACAATTGAGAATGTGGACTCCAAACTCAAGTCTGGTGGTCTTCAAATCCATCCTCTCTTAGGCTTTCTGAAAGACAGAGGTGGGGAGAGAATGAGACTGGCAACTGGGTCTTGAAGAGTAGAGTCCAGATCTCTTCGAGGGTCTCAAAAATGTTCAGAATGTCTATACAAAACTTGGACATCCAGAAAAGATCCCAAACACTCATATAAGAACCATATCAGGAGTTGAAGAAAAAGTAACGCCAGTAGGCTCAGGTATTTGAAAACTTGGTCTCCATTGCTTGGTCAGTGATGGGCAAGGTACAGTCTTGCTGGAGGAAGTATGTCACTGGGGACAGAATCCAGAGCCTTGCCCCACTTCCAGCTTACCCTCTTCTTTCCTGTTCGTGGTTCAGCTAAGATGTCTCAGCTGCCTGCTCCAGGTTCCATGCCTCTACTACCATCACAAACTCTTCCTTGAGAACCAAAAGTCAAAATAAGCTCTTTTAGAAGTGGCTTTCTGTCATGGTGTTTGTATCACAGCAGCAGAAAAGGAACTCATAAAAGGGGGGAGCCAGGAGCACTGGAGAGGATCTTTTAAAAATAATAGCTGTATCAGCATTCATGAGCATACAACTGGTGGAGTCACATGACCTCCGTGCTCAAGAGTCCTGCATGTGGGATTTCTACTTTGAAGTCACTATAGTGAACGATCCAAAGACCTAAGAAAAACAGGTATCTCTCAAGTTACTGCATTTGATTTGTAAAGTTGGATGAGACAATGGACCATGTGCACAGGTGCGTGAGAACAGCTCACTATCCACCATGTCCCCACTACCCTCTAACACCAGACAACTTCGTGGCTTCCCTGGTCAAACTCCTCCTCCTAACTGAAGCCCCAGGACCTCTAACATCACTAACTTAGGCAACACAGGCTCCTGCTTTGTCATGACCAGCCAGCCTGTGGAGATCTCAGGAGTGAGCACAGAGAGAAGCAGTGTGAGAGGCCTGCCTCAGCAATGCATAGCAGATACAGGCGAAGACTCCCTACCAGGCTAGCAGCAACACAAAAAGCTTCAGGGGGCAGCTCATGATTAGACATTGCCAGAGACTCCACTAGTTTCTTTTATATTTCAATTTGTAGGTATGAGCATGATTTTTGCTTAAATGTTATCTGAACTTTTGCTTAACATAAAAACATCTATACACAGAGACTTTAAACTCTTGGCCACTTTTAACTCTGACTTCCTCAAATACAATATAGTACACAATTATTTTGAAATGTCAAAAGCATCCCAAAAGGCATTCTATCTTTAATGTTTTGCATATTATTCTCTTGCACAAATGTGTATTGATTTGAATTTGTTAGTAATTGAACCGAGAAATTTATTTTCTTATCCATCCATCCACTATCACACTTGCCCACGGTACACAACTATACATGTTTTATCCATCACTTTACCAGGGCAGACATGGAGCCTATAATCCCACTGCTGCAAATGCACTAAGCCACATGATAATTATATATGTGTGTGTGTGTGTATATATATGTGTGTGTGTATATATATATATACATATATATATATATATTTATAATAAGTTGGTTATTGAGATAGATATAAACATATTTGGAGAAACAGCTGTCCAAACTAGCCGTTCTACTCCAGTTCCCATCAGCAGGTGTGACAGTCTTATCCCTCTGCCCATATCTGAAACCATGCAAGTTTGAACATTTACCAGTATAACAACACTGGTCTGCTGTTTCAGTTTAGAAGTTTTAAGGTTAACAATTAACTAATCATCTTCTAATACGTTTATGATTTTTCAGAGTTTTGTTTGTTTATTAGCATCTCTATGTTATACATTGCCTATTGTATTCTTTGTTTATGTTGCTATTGAGACTGCTGCTTTCCTTATTAATCGGGAAATATTCTTCATGTAGCTTGAATAGTCACCTTTTTTAGACATTAATTCTGAGACTATATAGCTTCTCTAATTTTGGCAGCTCTAAACATTGTCTAATAGCCTTCATTAATCAACACTATCAATTTGCCATAACTAGATTCATCAATACTCACCTTACAGTTTGTTCTTTTGAAGGTTTATTTAGTAATCCTTCCCCATCCCTAGGTGCTGCACATTTTTTTGGTTAGCAAAATAGTTTTCTCTTACAACTAGATGTAGTGCTGTATTAGTTACAACTCAACTCATCAACTCATCTTTTCTGCAGTTGCCAAACCAAATTTCCCAGCATCTTCAAAATAACCTGCCTTTTCCCCCGCCACTTGTGGTGTCTCCTTTATTTTAAACTAAGTGTCTGTACACACCACGCATGTCTGTTTCTGACCTTTCCATTCTATTGATCCATTTGTCTGTTCCTGACCAATTTCTCAGCAGCGAACACAGCAACCAAACGTCATCCCCATATCCACTGTTCGCTATTTTCAAGTCTAGCTTGAGCAATTCTTCTTCCTGGCACATGGAACAAACAACTGTTATTTTGATTGGAATTATATTGAGTTTATAGATTAATTCAAGAAGTGTGGTGCTTTTACACTATTAAGTCATCTCTTCCCCAGAAACAGGAAATGTCTCTCTAATTAGGAAGATCATCCTTTATACCCTTTAGTTGAGGCTTAATTTTTTCCACATAAAATTGTGGTGTGTTCTTGATTAAGTTAATTTTAGATGGCTCGCAAGCCGTAGTGCCACTTGGAATTTCTAGTCGATGGAAAGAATTCCATTTTCTCCTTTGACAGCAATACATTCCGAGTGGTTAGGAAACGACCCCAGCAGGTAGACACAACTTCAGTGTGGCCTATTTGAATACGGCAGAGCATCGTCCTGATGCTGGAAAAGCAAAACCTTATGTGGATAAATCAACTCGCGCTTACCCCTTGTCCATTTTTAACATTTCTGTGAGCTCATAGGTGTCCAGATAAAGAAGAAACACACATCGACTTCTCTTCAGTATCAAGAATAGGGCAGCATTAACTCTTTTTACTTAGTAAGGGCCATGGATAGCAGGGGGAAGTGAGTGTTTAAAAGAAAGTGCTGCTATAACAAAATTCAATAAATTGAGTTTAAAGCAAATAGAAAGGCATTTCTTTCAGGTTTATAAACTGAAATGGCTAGGATCAAGGTATCTATAGATTTAGTATCTAGTGAGGTTTCCATATCTTCTCATCAATGAATGCCCTTTGCTGTGTCTTTGCATGGCAGGAGGGTCCAATGCATTTCTTGAACCTGCTTTATAAGGACACTAATGCCAGAGTGGTCACCACTATGAGATTAGGCACCTAGTCTGTACCCTAAAGACTACCATCCCCATGGGAAATAGAACTGCAACATGTAAGAAGATCATGGGTCCAATCTCTCCCCATCTGAAAAACTAAAGAGTAAAGACATCTACTGAAAGTGTAGGGTGCCATTTTTAAACGTTGCCTTGAGAAAAGAAGACAAAGTGTAATTCCAACTCCAATGACAAAACATAGGTGAGTTTCCACATCGGAAGCAGCAGGAAATGAGAGCAGCCATAGGTTCAAAGGGTACAAAGATGAGCAGTGACCGATGCTATCGAATGATGTAAGGGCTTAAATGCAGAACCAGGTTTTATCTCTACCCTCCCCCTCTCAGTGTTTTCCCGTAGGTGAAAACAAAGAAACCCAAATGTCTTCAATTTGAGTTTTACTGAAAAGCAGCTGATAACTGGAAGTCAAATGGATGTGGGAAACACTAAATTAGGAAAGACCAACAAGCCACCCCCTACATCCAGTCCCTGGGTTTCACAAGCACCGAATTCCAGACAAAATAGCTACCATAAAAATCCGTAGGGATCAGGACTGTTCAGACTGATACCTACCTCTTCCCAAAAGAGCATTAGCCACAAGAAGGTAAAAGCTCTCATACATAAGTACAGATATGTAAATATGTATTCCTAGAGAAGTACAAACTACAGGACATTTTCAACTCTAGTCATGTCAAAAAGGAGAATTTAAGGTGGATAAATTTACTAAATAAAGTTTTCAGACATGTTTATTTATTAAATTCAATACAGCATCTTTTCTTTGTTCTTGCATACTAAATTTTAATGACAATAGCTTCTTTAGAATATAGCACATGTTCAAAACATATCATTAACATCGTCATTAAATTCAAAATTTATAGAATAGATGCTTTAACTTTCCGTTAGAACTTAACGGAAAAGCATTTCTATAAATCAAAGCAACAGAAAAAAATGCTTTTTAATATTGTAATAACTATATTTGATTAATATCCTAAAACTATACTGGACTTTTACTTCTCTCCAGATGGTTATACTGATTTAAAAAAAAATTACAACCATTTTGAAGTGGAGATGCTTAAGCATCCAAAATAAAAATTTAATCCTGAAGTTTCTTAGGAGAAAAACCAGAGACACAGGAATTTTTCCACTCAAGTCAAGCCTCCTCCATATATCAACATTTCTTTTGTATCAACATTTGTATCACAGATTCAAGCATTTCTATGTAATCTTTTTAATAAAGTCTGTGACTGTTCTCCATTTTGTGACTATCCCTGCCTATTCACTTGTGCCGTAACAACAGTCAAACTCCAGCAAAAACCCATAGGAACTGTGCAGCTGGTCGTCAGAGTCTGGGCTCGTGCCTTGCACCGGCCAGGCATCTCCTTGTTACTTCTGCCTGCTGTGCGCCATAGCAGGAATGATTTCAGAGCAGTCTCCAAGAGCTTGTGCCTCTGCCTCCTCGGGCCCAGAGTTGTTTCCCAGTTTGCTCAGCTCCAAAGTTAGCATCTTCACTCTGGCCTGCGAGGTCACAGCCTGTACCCAGCTTTCCTTCCTTGTCCCCACTCCTGATGACGTCACACAGAAGCCTCCAACATTTTTCCCACGCGCCAATCATAATCTGTCTTAGGGTTTTTAAGGTTGCTGTTGCCCGTGATTATAAAACACGATGATCACATGGGTCATCGCCTGCCATCCTCCAGGTCTCCATTCCTAAATCATCTCATCAGGAGTGTCTACCCTGTCAGCCATAACTAAAACCCCCATAACTCCGCCCATTCCACCTCATTCCCTGGCCTGCTTACCTTAATTCCTTGGCATTTCTTGTTGGGATGTATTTTTTCCTATTTATTTCCTGTTTCCTAACTAGAAAACAAGTTTCACAAGAGTAGAGAATTTTGTATGCCTTGTTCGTTCCTATTGCCTAAAGCATACGTAGTGTACAGTAGGAGCTCAGTAAATGTGTTTTGGGTTAACTAGAGATCGGTTTTATCTTCATTAACAAATAAAAAACAGGTTTATACGATGATGAAGAACATCATTAACAATGTAGATTTGGCAAGAACATTCTGCCTTAGCAGTTACTCCTTCGCAAACTGAAAAGGAGAGAGAAGAACCACTTTCATGTCACCTTGTTCCTGATCTAAATCTGCCCTGTTTGCTAATATTAGCCCAATCTGCAATGTCTCCTGCTGTGTAGCAAGGCTGGGTTCATGCTTCATTGTTTGACATTTTAGCATCCAGTCACTAGCAATTTTGATTTAAATGTTCAGCTATGAGCAAATCTCAACCGGGCTATTTCTTGGCGCTATGAAGAATTTGGAAGGCACAACAAATATATAAGCATAAGCACAAACCAGCTACAAGTGAGGCACTGGTATGGCATCTGGAACACACACTGGCTTGGGGTATTAATTGTCCTTTGAAAAGATCATGAGTGTAGCTGCTGGCAATTAGTTCTGAATGAGGCTAAGATCTTCTGTCCTCTGTCACACTCCAGCCCCCGCCACCTCACCCCTCTGTGTTCTCCTGCACCTTCAGTTTGCCAATCCTGGCTCCACTTACCTTCACCGCCAGCTGTTTTCTGTGCCTAGTGACTGCCACAGCAAGAGAATTCCCAACACTTGCTTGCCAATGGTGGTGGAAAATTCAGTGATACCAGGAGTAGACTCTTAATAAATCCACATTAACTTCTCTTTAAAGAGTTTCCAGGCTGGTTTGCTGCCAGCATTGTCCCTGTGGTGGTTCAGCCTGGCACCGTGGAAAGTTCATGGACTTTAAGATTAGGCAGCCCTGGGTTCAAATTCCACTTGCAAGGTTTTAAAAAAAAATAGCTCATATTTAATGAAGAATTCTCAGCATTACAGACACTGAGGTCATTTCGCCCTCTTAATGAGATGACCCAAGTTCTATTATTCCCATTTTTACAAATGAGAAATGAGGATCTAATCATGCCCTAAGTCACATAGCTAATGAATGGCAAAGCAGGGGACTGTGGGTTTTCAAATCTATAATCCTAGTCACTATTTTACATTTTCTGTGTGCATTTGAAGGAGAAAATTTATTTTATCGGGTTCTGAGTCACAAATGGAAAAATATTATTATCCACTAACACAATGGTTGTTCAATTCGCGTGAGAAATCCGCCTCCCCCAATTTGGATGGTATAGAATGATTAGGCCTGATTATTATTCCGGGAGCTAGTGAATTATTTTTCACAGTGAAGGACGATTTCTTACTTTCAGCGATGAACATGAGAATGTTGACATATGAAACAATATGATTCCTGCCTTGGCTTAAAAATAACCTAGAAGAGTAGCAATTGGAGGTTATTGTACTGACTGCTGGAAACATGAAGACACTGGGAACTGTTAACACGAGTCAGCTAGCTTTATTTTTTAAAAAAAAAAGATAAGTTTTTTTAGCAAATACCTTAAAATAATTCAAAGAAAAAATGTGTATGTTTGTGTGCTTGCATTTACAAAGCTAGAGGGTATTGTTTTTAAGAGAGACTTTCCACAACCTGGAAATAAGTCATTTAAATTATTCCCTTTGCTATGAATGAATCTCATCCTTAGATAACAGCTGGGTTGTTTTTTTTTTAATGAAAAGTTCTTGTAGTGTGAGGAAATGGGTGATCTCGAGTCATACTAAAAAGGTAAAAGTCATTCAGCCCCATGTGCCGCATTGAGATGGCCTCAAAACCATGGCTCCACCTTCTAGAGCACATCCCCAGATTTCCACAGTGACTAAACAGAGGAATTGCAGGGGTTTTGCTTTGCACCCAGAGCCTTAAAACATTATCACCTGCACGAAACAGAAGGCTTGACTCTTCTAGACAATAATTCTTTAAATGTATGAAACACACAGACTATTTTCCCCTGGGAGGATACTGGGTTGTAAAAATATCAAGAAAGTGCCAAGTAAATATTATAAATGAGCAACTGATAATCGGTCTGATTCATACACTTTCTATTCTGCTATCACAATTTTTTAAAAAAAATGATATGCATTCTGAATTGTTGACCACCCCAAAGAATGAAGCAATAAAAAATAAAATTAAGTAAAAGATAACTAAAAATTGCAGGAAATTTCATTTAATGAATTCACTAGGAATGCATCCACTGCCTTCAATTCTACTATGAAAATATAAGCAGCAAATTGGGTGGCGTGAAAACACCTACTCTGACTAAAACAAAAGAGTAAAAGCTTTATACACGACAGTGGACACCAGGCTGAGCTTCAGACTCCACCGGTCCACCACATTCTTCGAGTGTTGGGATAGCATCTACTAACCCTTACTGCATTCCCTGCAAGAACCTCCTCTCCAGGACAGTGCTGCTTGTCAGCTTCCCAGCATTCTAAATTTCTCCCCTCCCCAAGACCAATTTGTTGTCCTAAGAAAAATAACCAACCCTGACAGAGACAAGAAATCTGCTGTACACAATTAAGCAAATATTTGGAGGTCTTTAAATATATTTCCATGGAGTTTCCATCTAAACGGTGGCATCAGACAGACAGGGAGGTGTCTAATATATTCTCTTCAATAATTTTCTGAATCATGGTCAGAGATGATGATTTGTCTTCTGTTCAACGAACCTAGCAAAAGTACAACATATTCCTTAAAAGACACTTAGAGCTACAGAAAAACAAATGCCAAAATCAAGTTGCAATTAAAAATAATAACATACAGAAGAGGCTGCAGCCCTGAATGCCAAACTACTGACCCCCACCATTACCGAAAAAGACAAGGGGCTCTGGAAAAGCCAACCACAGTAGCCCAGAAGAAATCCTAAGCTTTCAGATAAAAGCTGGGATTTTTCAAACCCAGTTTTGCTCAAGTCCTTCAGCCACTTCAAACTTATTTATCTACAAGTTGATGCTGGTCATGCTAACGTCACAGCTGACAACACTGGCTGAAAATGTAGCTGAGAAGTAGAGTATTTGCTAGTACATGAAAGCCCAGGGTTTGTTGCCTAGCACTGGAAAATAAGAAGAAAAAAAAAGAGAAGAAGGAAATAAAATTTCCTAGCAAAGACTATTGGGATGATTGAGAATTCTCACCAGGAATACTTAGGTTGCATATAACTAAAACTTTCAATGAAAAAAATCTGTTCTTATTATTTATTCTTTCTAGACCTAACATTAATTTTGATGGAAAATTGACATGTGAGCCAATGACGTGGAGGATTGCCCACGTTCTATTTAGTGACTAGAATCACATGTTCCCTCTGAGAGAGACACAGGAAAAGTACCCCGTGGCACAAATGATGCTTCAGCGGATACCATAACAAGCAGAAACTTTGCTTCATAACACAGCAAAAATCTTCCTGCCGGTGGTAATACTCACCGTTGCATACTCAATTTTTGCATGTCTATCAAATCAAATTATTTTCATTTGGGGGCATTCACACATTGAAGATCTTCTCTTGCTCTTTAAGATCAAACAGCATTAATATCTTCATTATTTGATGTGTGTAGATAGAGCCTTAAGAATTAAACTTATTTTCTAATACTGGTTTTTGTTTTGACAATAATTTCCACAATTTCAGATAAAAATTAAGCTCATGATTTTTCCTCCATCTTATTCTTCTCTTATCTTTAATATAGTGTCAGAAAAAAATAATTGAGAGTAGAAAGTTTACTGAGAGACAAAAAAATAAAATGTGGGAAAGAAATATATAAAGAATGAAAATAACAAAAAGAGTTATGTTAAATTTATACCATACTAAACTTGTGATGTTTTTAAACTTTATTTGCCTGTTGGTTATTTTACAGAAGTAATTTAGAATTTAAATTACTGCAATTCAAGAATTTAAAAAGCCATGAAAATAAAATATTTTACACAAAATTCCCTTGTAAGTGAGAAACGTACAACCTTTGCTTGCTAGCATTTTAGTGACTTTTAGTTTTTACTTCTTATAACGGATCTAATGTTTCCCTACGCCTGTTTCTACAGAGATGTAACTTACTAAGTGCTGGCATAAGAGAAGGTGAGCTCAGTGTTTGATGGCTTATCCTCACGATGCATTCACATCACCTGCCTGCAGGCCTGTTTGTGTGACAGAATGAGACTGTGGCTTCTGAGTCGCGAAAAAAAACAACCGACGAACAGCCTATCACTGATATCTTCATTCGGTAAGCCCCCTCCTGTGGCAAGATGCTTTCGGAGACGCTCTGGCAAACTCGATATTGTTCTCATGGCTCCCGGCGCGTCAGAAGCATGACTTCTCTGAGGAAACACTAGATCTTGTAACAGAAATATCTTTAAATCTTTTAGATAGCCAGTCCACAGGGAAAGGTTTAAGAAAGGATCAAAGCGTGTCTTTTCAGCTTGAATTATTCCATTACAGCTGAATGTGACATAATTACAAAAGATGTTGCATGTGGAATCTCATCAGGATTATCTAACACTCATCTTTGTTGGCAAAGTCTCCCCAGCTGTTGCTCTGATCGCTCAAATGTGACTAGAGCCCAGAGTCCAAAAGTCCTTGTAAGTGACCACTGCTCGGGGCAAGCTTACGTTCCTTAGGCTGTCTGCGATCTTTTCACAATTATCAATAATTTTTTTAAGTATCATTTTCATCTAAAGCAGTTTTAGAAAACATTTCTTTAAGCTGCAGCTAGGGGGTTATGTTTTGGCACATTTGTGTTCGATTCAGCCCAGCTCACTCAGCTATAAACCTGTCCATCAGAAATGATCATTTGCGTCCCTCTGCAAGTCCCTCTGCATTCTTATTTGTTTGTACAACCGCATCTTAATTTAGTGCTCCTCGCTCTAGATGCCTGTTAATGGCTTTGCAGGAAGAAATTCTTGTTATGGGGAATGACTCAGAAAGAGCGTTTATGACCCTGAAAATGAAATAAGCTAAATAAATATTTAATTCTCTACTATGTCTAACAAGTTCTGGCCGTCCGTAATCACATTTAAAATTTTTAAAGGTGTGGTGTTCTTTTGCAGACCATTTGCTACAGTGTCTCTCTTTTTAAATATCACTATGGAAGTTCAATTGTAAAATGTAACATCCAACATAAAATTTTGAGTAATTACTCATTCCAAATGATTTGGGGAAAGCAAAAAAAAATTAAAAAAAAACAACATACTTTTCTTTCCTTCCTTGCCAGGGATTACATTTTCTTCATACATTATTAATGAAGTTAAACTAGTAGTAACATGCCAAGTGTGCTGCGCGGGAGATTTGTGTCTAATCCAGCACAAAACAGGCCCAGTCACATAATGATAGAAAGAAGAACAAATGTCAACAGTTTCACACTGGGACTAGATTAAGCAGATCGTACTTACTGATTCCTTACACAGGGATTAGCTCACTTTTAGCGCGAGAAGAAGGAAGGCCACACTTCTATTTTAACAGAGAGAGCTGCACCTGAGGAAAGAAAGATGGAGAAAAGGCTCCAGCCCCACTCCTACCCAGTCCCATGCCACGGAAACTTGATTTATTAAATACCGCAGACTTAAGCCATTGTTTGGATAATGGGCTACATAAAAATGTCTAATCGTGATATAAACGTAGTAATACTTAGAGATCAGATATAATATCGCTGTTCATTGAACTCCGATTAGATCGTGCTTAAAATAACTGGTGTTTACTGTTTACCCTCTGCTTGCTAGGTTCGAAGATCTCAGAGGCTTAGGTCATGGCTGGATTCCTTACAGGCAATATTAATGTTGAGAGACTTTAAGGATTTTTTTTTCCTTTTAATCTTGAGCAGCTAAGGCCTGCAGCCCTTATATAAGCAAACTCTCCTGGCCTTCAATGAAAGCTTTCCCAGTTGCATAAATATCACAGAAACTGGCTCCATCCCTGTCATTAGTGTCTCTAAAAGATGCATGCTCATATAGAGTATAGTTTTCAGAACCACAGTTACCTGAGTAGATCTCTTATCCATGTCTCAAGGAGGTATTGCTACGTATAAAATAAAAATCCACTGCCTTCTTCATCTATCATTAATTTATACTTCGGAAGACAGACATCCGTGTGACCTCAGAAGCTACAAGTACTGGAATCCACTCCCAAAGTAACCATGTTACATCCAGGAGAGCAGAATCTCCCAAGGTTTCTGTGTCAAACAACTTTCCCAATGTGCCTCACCCAAACAAATAAATACATAAATATGAATGTGGTCCTGAAAAAAAAGGAGTTTCAAGAAATTTTACTTACGAAGAATTTTGGCTTCAGATTTGATTCCATTGGGCTCCTAAACTGTTTGAGAGCTTACCACAGCTGTCACAGGTTAGAACATGTCACTTATCTAGTGAATAAATGACGGAATTAATCAGCTTGGGATTTGCTACTTCATTACATCATACGTAAGCATATATAAAATGACTCTTCAGGAACTTTCGATAATAACAATAAAAACATGGGTATGCATCTGCAAAGGTCCGTGTGTTGGATTGGTCCCCAGTCTCTAACTACCAGGAGACAGTGAAACCTTTAAGAGATGGATCAATCCAGTGAGGACAAGTTAGGTCTCCAGGGGAATGTTATTGATGGGACAGATGGACCTGGTGTTACTCTTCTCCTCTCCTCTCCTCTCCTCTCCTCTCCTCTCCTCTCCTCTCCTCTCCTCTCCTCTCCTCTCCTCTCCTCTCCTCTCCTCTCCTCTCCTCTCCTCTCCTCTCCTTTCCCCTCTCCTCCCCTCCCCTCCCCTCCCCTCTTCTCTCCTGTTCTCTCTCTCTCTCTCTCTCTCTCTCTCTCTCTCTCTCTCTCTCTCTCTCTCTCTCTCTCCCCCTCTCTCTCTCCCTCTCTTTCTCCTTCTTCTGTCACCCGACGATCTTGTCATGGTGCATACTCACCCCCGGTTCCAAACAATGGAACCAAAACCAACCACACACTGAAACTTCCAATCCTGTGAGCCAAAGGATGTCTTTCTTTTCTTTACACTGGTTTACTTTATACTGGCACTTGTTACAGCATGGGAAAGCAGGCTGATACAGCCTTTATTCTCTTAAATATAAAACATTGAGCAAGTCAAACACTCTTAGCCTCCTGACTCAGACTCAGAGTCCTCTCATTATGTCCCCTCCACCCCATGCAGTCTGTTCTTCCAGCTCATCTCCATTTCTTTGTTGCAGGTGACTTTAAGGAAACAGTGCCATCCAGACACAGGTCTGATTCACTTATGAACTCACAGAGGCTGTGGCTGGCTGCACAAAACCTGAACATGGCCCAACCGGACAGAAATCCCAGCACCGAGACAGGAAAGTGACACAAAGTCCCACCCCCAAGCAAGAAATTATTTGCCAATTATACCTGCTTGGAAAGGGAAGAACAGCTTTCTCCATCGATGTGACACTGAATATACCAACCAGATTTAGGGCAGGCCCCATGCTTAAGAGTATTTGCCCAACACAAAACAGACGCCAGAGTTTTTTGTGTGCTTTTTGCTATTGTTTTATTTTGTTTGGATATTTTTTGTCTTGTTGATTTGTTGGGGTTTTGTTTTGTTGGTTTGTTTGTTTTAATTTTTGTTTGAGATTTTTTTATTTTGATAAAGAGAGAACATGAAGTTATGCAGGCATGGTAGTGGAGATGATTTGGATAAAGTTGGGGGAGGGAAAATATGATCAAAATGTCTTTTTTGATCATATTGATAAAACTGAAAACAAAAATGTGTGCAGGTCTACAGAGTAAGTTCCAGGACAGACTCCAAAGCTACAGAGAAACTCTGTCTTGAAAAACGAACGAACGAACGAACGAAAGAAAGAAAGAAAGAAAGAGAGAGAGAAAAAGAGAGAGAGAGAAAGAAAGAGAGAAAGGAAGAAAGAAAAAGAGAGAAAGGAAGAAAAAAAGAAAAAAAGAAAGAAAGGCAAGAAAGAAAGAGGGAGGGAAGAGAGAAAGAGAAAGGAAGGAACAAAGGAAGGAAGGAAGGAAGGAAGGAAGGAAGGAAGGAAGGAAGGAAGGAAGCAGAGGAGAGAAGGAAAGAAGGAAGGGAAAAAAGAAGGAAGAAAGAAAATGTTATTTAGAAAAACTCATATTGAATAAGATAGCCCAGACCCAGAGAAGACAAATACAATACATACTCATTTGTGTCTTCTAGACATAAAGCAAAAAAAAAAAAAAAATCGACCTACAATCCACAACCCCAGACAACCTAGACAACAAAGAGGACCCTAAGCGAGATATGCATGGATATACATAGCAAGGAGAAAAAGATAAGATCTCCTGAGAAGATTAGAATTGTGGGGGGTGGGGTCATGGGAGAGGGAAGAAGGGGAGGGGAGGGAGGGAAATGGAAAAAAATGTATAGCTCAAAAAAATAATAAAAAAGATAAAGAAATGGAAGACACAAATAGCTAATATCAGAAATGTAAATGAGGATGTCACCACAGACATCACAGAAAGGACAATAAGCAATATTATATGTAATGCTTCATCTGAAAGTCTGATTAACTTAGTTAAAAGACACAATCATTGCAAATTTATACAAGGTGAAATAGGTGAGCTGAATATGTTCATATCCATTTGAATAAATGATAAAAAAACACTTTCCAAACAGAAAATACCAGGCTCATATAGTTGCCCTGGTATAACCAAAAATAAAAAAATAAAAAATAAATAAACAGAATCATTGTCCATGATACTTTCCTGAAAATAGAGGCAGAGAGGCCATTTCATCACTCACCCATGAAGCCAATGTTAACTCATAAACATAGACAAAGACATCCCAATAGAGGAAATTTATAGACCATTGAACATAGACATAAAAACTGTCAACAAAATATTTAAAATTTTTAGTTTCATGATGTATAAAATAACTGTTTACTATGACCATGCGGGATTTATTCTAGGCAGTATAAGACTGGTTCAACATTCAAAAATCAATGTCACTCCTCAGCTCAACAGAATAAGAAAGCTCTTCTAATCATATCAATAAATGCAATGAAAACAAGGAGCTAATAGATGGTCAGTGATTAAGCAGACTGGCTTCTCTACAGAGCACCTGGGCTCTATTCCCAGCACCCACATGGCAACTCACAACCATCCATAACTCTAGTTCTAGGGCATCTAATGACCTCTTCTGGCCTTTGTGGGCACCAGGCATGCCCATGGTCCACTGATACACATGCAAACAAAACCACACACATGAAAATTAAAAACTGAAAAAACAAATTCACAAAACCGGCTATGCATTCATGCTTCTTAAATTGCTAAGCAGAGCCAAAGATTCCAAAGCAGGTAAGATTCTTTGCCTGTGTTCCTTGATGACTGTGTTCAGTTCCTGGAAACCACAGTGAAAGGAGACAACTAATTCCCAAAAGTTGTCCTCTGACACCTGTGTGCCATGATGCATGCATGCACACTTGCACAAGCACACAAATACACACAAACACTAATAAGCAAATAAAATTTTAAAAGCCTGATTCGGAGATAGCCATTGTGGCACACAACTTTAATCTCAGCACTTAGGAGGTAGAGACAGATAGAGCTCTTTAAGTTTCGAGCCAGCCTGGTCTACATAGTGAGTCCCAGACACCCAAGACTTTGGAGAGAAATCCTGGCTCAAAACAAAATTAATGTAGGGGAAATCAGGAATAGAAGGGAGGTTTCTCAACTTGATTTTTAGAGATCTACAAAAACCCAAAGCTCACATCATACTCACTGCTAAGAAATCACATATACAATCAGGAAAAAAAAAAGATATCTCCTTCCTCAACTCCAACTCAGTATGTATGTGGAGGGGGGGGACACAGGTGCATGTGTCCGTTCACTAGGTGTGCACAGTTGTGCACACGGAGGCCAGAGTCAACATCAGGTTACCTTCCTTGATTGCTCTCCACCTAATGTTTTGAAACAGGGTCTCTCACTGACCTAGAGCTCACCGTTCCAGTTAAGCTAGCAGGCCAGAGAACTTCTAAGGTCTGCTTCCTGGATTCTCTCACATCCAGCAGCCCTCCACCCCTGGCAGTGCTGTGGTCACAGACACCTAGCTTCATGCTCAACTTTACATGGGTGCTGAGCGTCTGAATTCAGGTCCTCATGCTTGCACAGCAAGGACGTGATTCACTGAGCAATCTCCAACACCCTCCTGTGCATTTTAACAAAAGTGCTTGCTGAGAAGTCAATGGGAAGAAATAAAATGTGTACACATTAAAATAAAATAAATTAATACTGTCCTCTAATATTTCCAGATCTCTTTCTGATCTCTTCAAGGGTTTACATCTCCCTAACTACTGACGACCCTTGAATGATGAAGGGGACAAAGCATCTTAATTCCTATCAAAAGCACCAAAAATCAGGCATGGATTCTTTGTGATTTCTCTTCTCCTCCTCCTGAGGAAATGAGAAAGCACATGTGGAGATGGGGGTCTCAGAAAATGACCTGGAAATCAGAGCTCCCATGAGACTCAGCAAAGACATCTGGGTTTTTGTGAGTTTTGTCTTGATGACCACAGCATAACATACTATCTTTGGGTCAGTGTATGTTGAATTTATATGACTCACATGACAAAACTGCTTTAGCTCCTCAGATAATTTATTAGATGACAGGAATAAGAAAGGGGGAAATCTTCCTGGCTGTAGAATGGTGAAATAACCTCGGGAAATAGCTTTTATGAGGCTTTTATGAGGCAACGAGACAAAAGAAATCAGGCTAATACATTCCAAAGGGTAAAATAAAAGGAGTTGGCAGGACAGGGATGAGAAGATGGGAATGGGAGCCTGTAGTGGAAGCAATCATTAGATATAGGCTGTCATTTAATTGGACAGAGTGATAGATGCAAACCCAGGATCTTGGCTTTGATTGTATAGGCAGCCGAGATGACCCAACAGCTTTTCATCTAGGAAATATCTTGATTAGGGCAGAACCTTGGGCAGACCAAGGTCAAAAGTTCCACTGGAGGCAGAAGAACTTGGAGGGTCTGCAGTTTTCTGGTTGAAAAGAAATAGGGAGAGACCAGCAAGATGACTCAGTGGGTAAAGGCACTGTAGAGGTTTGAAAGAAAATGACCTCTGCAGGGAGGTGTGGCCTTGGAGTAGGTGTAATCTTGTTGGAGGAAGCAGGTCACTGTGGAGATAGGCTTGAAAGCCTCCCATATACTCAAGCAATCACCAGTGTGGGAGACAGTTCACTTCCTGTTGCCTATAGATCAAGATGCATAATTCTCAGTTCCTTCTCTGGCACCATATCTGTCTGCATGCCACCATGTTCTGCCATGATGATAATGGACTAAACCTCTGAAATAGTAAGCCAGACCCAATTAAATATTTTTCCTTTTTAAGAGCTGCTGTGGTCATAGCATCTCTTCACAGCAATAGAAACCCTAAGACAGGCACCTTCATCAAGCCTAATGACCTGAGTTCAATCCACAGAACCCATGAGGAAAAATGAGACAACCAACTCTACATGTTGTCTTCCAACCCCACACATGTACTATAGCATATTCATGAATGCACAAGCACAAGAAAAAAAAGAAAAAAGAAAAAGAGGTAAAAGTAGGCGATGTAGTAGGCAGTGGAAATAAACTCAAGAGCATGAGAAATACTTGTGTGATATAATTGAGAACATGAAGTGACTTGCAAGATATGGGAGAAAAGAAGGCAAGACTGGGTGCCAATGAGTGAGTGGCTGAGCTTCAACCCATCCAGAGAGGACAGAAGACAATGTTTGGTTCCACGAGGTTACTGAGATGGTAGCCTTCAACTGGATGCTGCAGAAACTTGAACTTCCCCACCCCTACAGTAG
Organism: Microtus pennsylvanicus; assembly: GCF_037038515.1. Taxonomy (NCBI): domain Eukaryota; kingdom Metazoa; phylum Chordata; class Mammalia; order Rodentia; family Cricetidae; genus Microtus; species Microtus pennsylvanicus. Next base: position 89,718,205 of record NC_134585.1, on the reverse strand, counting down.
CAGCAAAAGACAAGACTTCTTGCCCCTTAGTTAAAGGAAAATAAAGAATTCTATCAGTGGGATATATTATAGTATGAATTTTCCTAAGCTTCAAGATGATAGAATGGGATAATATGTCACTAAATTGATAGAATCTTAATTTAAAAATGAACACATAGCTGCAAACAATTTTGTTTTTATCATCTAAGCGAATACCATCATTCTTCTCTCAAATATTAGATGACCCCAGTAAATTCAACATACAACTTACAGGTCTCTTGTGAATTATTTGCATATTGAATAACAAATAAATATTTAAGGAGAGAACATTTCTTTGTGATCAAAAATGATGAACAAGTTAAAAGAAAATTTGTCCTCTCACATCTTTATTAGGATGAGATAACTTCACGCGGTTTGGTTAGGAGCATAGGCATGAAAGTGAAAATACTAGGAAATGAGAAACAACGGTGGTTTCCTGAACAATGAGCGCAACACTGATGACTGAACAAGGTAACTATGCTGAATTTTCAGAAACCAAGACATTTTCATTTTAGCATCCTCCACAAAAGAACTGCAAAAGAAAGACAAAACAAGATGGTTCTGGCTTTCCCCGTCAGCAGGCCAGCATCTCCTAGTCTCCTGTGTATCCCGTATCCAGCCTCACAAATGCCTCACCCAAACTGTATCTAGAGCCTTTCTCACAGATTGAAGTCAAATCCCCTTCCTGTAGACAGCACACACACACAAAGAAAATAAGCCTTGGTATTTACTTCCAAGGAGATTTGCCGTAGAGTGGGAGTCTCAAAGTCCAAAGGAAGACAGACTGCTCTGTTCTCCATTCTGAATCAACTGCCAGTACCGCGAAACACACCAGACTTACTTTCCCATCATATTTCATCTTTATTGCCGGCAGAGTGGGTCAGTAATGAGAATCAAAGAGATCATCATTAACTTTAAGCAAATAAGGCAGGGAGTGAAGACGTTGTCTACTATTCCCTGAACCAAGATGAATAGTACTGCTACAGAATGAACGCTGTGTCTGCCCCCCTCCCGCTCCAGTTTGTACACTGGGACCTAACCCTCGGTGTGATGGTGTTATTAGCGCTCTGTTACCAACTGAGAATGTCCTTCATGAAAGGGGGCTCAGGAGACTTGAAGGTAAGCAAGCCTTACATGTTTTGAAGTCGGAAACTTGAAAGACTGGCAAGGGCCCTTTCCCCATGGTTACAGAAGAAACTGACAGCTAAAGGAGGAAATTGACCATCTGAGCTACTGAGAGAGTCTCTGACCTGTTGTGATGTCTGCAGATTGGACAGAGAGCTCCAGGGTTGCAGTTTTCATGAGGCGGTGCCCAGACTGAAGGGGCATTTTGACGATGTAGTTGTTTCAAATCTGAGGTGCTTTGCTCGGGACTTCTGAACAAAACAAATGTTTGGGGTTTAAGTCACTCATCTATAGTATTCCAGTATGCACCCAGGATGGAGAAAGATACATGTCTTAAAAAGACTAGTCTAAACTATAAAGAGAACCTCTGAAATCTAATGTATATCCTTATACAAACTCTGGAATGCTAACCAGGAGAATCCAATGGGGTTAAAAGTTGGAGAAAGAACTCGACAAGAGTATTTGTGGAAAACAGAGGTAAACAGAGTGTCTTTAAGAGAAAAAAAAAGGAAAATATCAGAAAAAGGGAGGGAAAAAAAATGTTACCTCTTTCATTTAAAGAGAGAAAACCATTCTAAAGATGTGGGCCACACACTTTAGAAACGGTCCTTTGATTACACAACATGTACAGTTTGTGCGCTGCTTCCTGAGCTTGCAGACAGACATCTGCACTCTTGGACCTGACTCTGAATGAGGACTGCCTTCATGGCCTCAGTAGCCTACTGCTTTGGCAATGCAAACCCTAACCTTCTCACTTAACAGTCTCCCTGCTCAAGCAACGTTACTGCGGCAGACAATGGCTAGAGTGTCTTGTTACAGCACACAGAGAAGCTTGGCCTGTTATTCATTTCTATTCCGTGATGATAGTATGGCAATATTCAGAAATTAAATGTGCCTCTGGGGGCTACTTGAACCTCCTCTGTTTACAACAGGCCTGTACTGTATTCTGAAAGGCCATTTCATTATGTTCCTGGCACAGGTAGAATTAACACAGCTTCAGTGACGCTTATACAGCAACTTTGCTCTCAGACCGTGTCACTGCGTCTAGCTATATCTGGTAATAGTACCATGATGATTTAGCCCTGCTTCATGAGGTTTTCCTACCGCTAATTGCCAGTTAGGAACCAGAGCCGAGCATACAGAAAGAAAAATTCTACTTCATGATTGATTCTCTGATATTTTCGTAACCCTCTTTGGAATATTGAATAGATAAAGTTGAAGAACAGATTAGTTCTACCAACTTGTCTTAGAAATCAGTTTTCCGGGCTGGAGAGATGGCTCAGTGGTTAAGAGCACTGGCTACTCTTCCAGAGGACCCGGGTTCAATTCCCAGCACCCACATGGCAGCTTACGACTATCTGTAATAACCAGTTCTAGGGGGTCCAACATTCTCACACCGACAAACATACACATAAAAGATAATAAATAAAATATAATTTAAAAAAAGAATCAACTCCCCAAAGTTTTTTTTAAAAAAAAGGAAGGAAGGAAGGAAGGAAGGAAGGAAGAAAGAAAGAAAGGAAGGAAGGAAGGAAGGAAGGAAGGAAGGAAGGAAGGAAGAAAGAAAGAAAGAAAGAAAGAAAGAAAGAAAGAAAGAAAGAAAGAAAGAAAGAAAGAAATCAGTTTTCCAGTGAGGGTTTTCTTGAGTGTTGGCTCTGATGACCTTAGCTAACCGTATCATCATGCTAATGAGGTCAAAGATGATATTCATGTAGCTCAATCTAATTTGTTCTGTTCTGTTCTAAAGATTTCAACTGAATTATTTGCTGAGTAACAAAGAGGTATAATTCATCAGGGAATTAATAGATCATCAGTCACCCATAATTCTACTTAAAAACAACTTACAGATTTCATTTTAGGTAATAATTTATGTATTTGGATATTAATATATGGGGTAAAGTGACTGTTGAGTATGAAATGAAGTTCCATCTGTACATGAGTGTCATATCAAACACTCTGACATTTATAAAGACTGAATATAGACAATCTCTGTGAGTAGTGACACAGCCAAAGGATTCATGCCAAATGATGATAAAAAGGTATGCATAATGCAAACTGAAGCTTTAAGTGTTGTCAAAATAAGATTATAAAGAGGTAGAGACAACTTGGTAAATCACATTCCTTTTTATTGATAGGCAAATTTTCATCTTATCTGGTATACAAGGCAAGATCTTAATTGAAAACCAGCTACATGCTTCCATTAACAATTTTTATGTCTTCAATTCCTTCAGGCTCAGGAAATACAGCTATCTTTTAATCTTAGCTTAAATAAAACATAAAGATCCACAAGCAACTAACAAATGTTAAGAGCTGGAGAAAGTAGTCCTCCCCAGGGAAGAGCACACCAATTGGATATCCAATCCCAAAGGGTCAGTCCTGAAAACATATACACAAGTAACATTATGCCAACCGAGCAGGTTCTATTATATATTTAGGAGTGTGTGTGTGTGTGTGTGTGTGTGTGTGTGTGTGTGTGTGTGTGTGTAATTTAAAACAACTAATGAGGAAAATGGCCATAAATTTGAAAGAGAACGAGGTGGAGTATACAGGAAGGTTTGGAGGAGCTTCAACTATAGTCTCTGACTAAGGAATCTTCCCCAAATCACCTTCATGGTGAGTCTACCTGCCAGCTACAAATCCAAACACAGAAACTGAACCCCACATGACCTCTCTAGAAGCACACCAAATTCTCTGAAACAAAAAGAGCTTACCAAGTGGCCCCAAACCAAAATTATTTTGGCTGTCTGTTTTCTTCATATTATGCAATTCGTTTAACATTTTAGACAGAAAGACAGTGAAAATATCTTGACACAAAAAAAGGCCTTGGCTTAATATGAAGTTCAAGATGACAATGTGTAAATGAGTGTTGGTCTTCCATGTGGTGCTCTACAGGTAGGCGGGATATGCTGCTCTAGGTAGGTGGGATATGCTGTTTGTCATTGACCACCTTTCCAGCACCAAGAGCAGTCTCAGCAGAACAGCAGGAGACAAGACGAAGATGGGAAAGTGCATTATCAGTGTGCTTATGTAATGACACAGATGGGGAGAACGTGGAGTCACATTTCTTTTGTGCTGTGGGATGAGCTAACTGGTGGACTAGGGAGATGGTGCTGTCTGATCTTGCTGGAGCATTTGTTTCTGTTTTCAGCTTGTCCACAAGCAGACAGATCTCTCAAAAAGTTGCATGCAACATTCTGGCAAACATCTAGCAGGTCACATCCAGAAGGATCTCTAGACGGCTTACTGGATGAACTGAAAGGAACCACTCATTTGACAAGACGTGTTACTTAAATTGAGAAACACTTTCCCCTGGTTAGAAACCCAACCTCTATTTTTTAGGAAGACCCAATTAAATCAACAAGATGCACTAGATCAAAAGTAATCTTTGTCTTCCTTTGTAACAGGGGGAAAGCCATCTTTGTGAGGTCCTTTACACCCATGGCATTTTCTTGAACTTTTATGTCACAACTCTCTTTTATTTGTTTTTATTGGGAAGGAGGAGGCACACTCGCTAAGGCACAACACATAGCCTCACAGCTACTGAGCTGGACATTCAAAACCGTCGTAATCTGTGTTTTGTATATAATAACATGCAATAATAGCTTTCTTTTTTTTTTTGCTATGCCATCTCTACTTAAATTTTATTTATTTATTTATTTAAGATTTCTGTCTCTTCCCCGCCACCGCCTCCCATTTCCCTCCCCCTCCTCCAATTAAGTCCCCCTCCCTCGTCAGCCCAAAGAGCAATCAGGGTTCCCTGCCCTGTGGGAAGTCCAAGGACCGCCCACCTCCATCCAGGTCTAGTAAGGTGAGCATCCAAACTGCCTAGGCTCCCCCAAAGCCAGTACGTGCAGTAGGATCAAAAACCCATTGCCATTGTTCTTGAGTTCTCAGTAGTCCTCATTGTCTGCTATGTTCAGCGGAACATAATAATAGCTTTCTTAAAGTAGTAATAATTTAATACACTATGTGGACTTTTTATTTTCATAGTAATGTTATATATAATAAATATTAATAGTTCCATGGGAAAGGGGGTTTATTGAATCTTATATGGTTAAAGAACAATATCCATTTCAACTTCAGAAGTTGTGACAAAAGATGATTTATATGTCCACTGCACAGAAAATAAGGCATCAAATTGCAACCTTTAACGTTGCATATGTCATGATCAGACACCCAAACAACAGACACATGAAATAGCTGGTAAGCTCCTGGTGAATGTCTTACTGTTCTATAGGCAGTATTGCTAGAGGTTCACAAAGTAACTGCATTTGGCCATTTTGTAAAAAGGAAGAGCCTTAGCTCTTAAGCTTATCAATACGCTAGAGACTACAGGAGATGGCAGAGCTCTGATTCCCAGTCAGTGTAACAGGTATGTAGGCTTAGAAGCAAACACCTTAACCAGCTGAGCCATTTCAATGGCCTTGCCTGTGTGGTTTCTACCTGCTGTCCTCTTCAGTCCCTCCCAACCGGAGTGTGTGTGTGTGTGTGTGTGTGTGTGTGTGTGTGTGGTGTGTGTGTGTGAAATAGTGACAATCTCAGAAATTTAAGGGTTTGTGTCAGCTAAAGTGAGCCACATAGTGACTCAGTGAATCGAAGTATTTCATTCTTTTTTCTAATTTTACTGTCTTCGTGTTGTGAATTTGGCAGTTCGTTGTATAGTTAACTCACGTCTGGTTATAGAATGATTCTGTTCTCTAGCGACAGTCATATAAGAGGTTTCACAAGCTGACAAATTGGAAGGTTGTATGCAGCATCAGTTTTTACAAAAATTAATAAGTCACACCCCAAATGCAAGATGGCAGATCTTTATTGAGAGCAGACGGATGTGAAAGTCCCTTCGATGGAAGAATAACATCTACTTCAAGGTCTGCCTTTTCAGATCTCTGCTACAAAGTAGCAAGGCATGTGTCAAAGAGCGCAGGCTCGGTCTGGCAGAATGCACTCTCATCTCTCCTTTCACTGCCAGTCTGACTCTTACTCCCTTGCTGCTGTGCGGCACTGACTTGGAGACAGCAACTGAACCTTCTCCTATTTCACAGACATTTTCCCGCTTCTCTAGAAACTGTTGTACCAGATGCTGTTCAAAAATGTCCCTAGGTCTAAAACTATATCTAGCTAATTGTGACACTTTTTCCTAGGTCAGTGTCATCTGGAGACAAGTACAAGCCATGAATTGGGCAGTTCTAGACAGAGCATTTCTCTTTGGATCATTTGCTATATTCCCCTTCCTTGTTAATCCTTACGGTAACTTATTTTAAAGACTGTTTTAGATATTTTATGTTCTTGTGCTTTTCTTTGGATCCCCATCAAAATTGTAATTCATATTGTTCATATTAAATTTACTTGTTCATGAAAAAAAATGTTTCTGATTCTGTTTCTCCTTCAAACATTATCTCACTATTTTCTTTAATTCAATATGAAAGATTGAAAAGCTTAAATTTGCCCTCCCCGTGTGTGTGTGTGTGTGTGTGTGTGTGTGTGTGTGTCCCTTTCCCTTAGGATGTTACTACATTTTAAAAAGAAATTGTGGTGCCTGACAGTTCATTTCAACAATCCCGTGTTGAAGAACTGCTTAATTGCATGCTTTGCCAAGATGGAAATAGAAAGATGACTGGAGCATTATTGCTGAACTCGGGGTCTAAAATTTGAACCTACTCATTTCCACTGCCTTTAGAAAAGTAAAACAGAATATCCCTCATTCTTAGAAATACAAGCGACTGGTTCAAGGTAAGAAATGAGTGACTGTACCATCATGAGAGTAACTTGAAAATGGGATTTTGCTTTAAGCATCTCTCTTTCCTTGTATGGAACTTCCACATGGAAAGATATACCTAGTGACCCAGGTCCCAGCTGTGCCTGACTATGAATGTTTTTGTATTTATAACTTGAAACCTATAAAAAAGGTAGTCTTATTTTCTTTACCTAAAATCACTTCCATTGTATAGCATTTTGCCTATAGGAATAGTTTTAAATGGAGGCATTATTCAAAATCTCCTGACTTGAGCAAGGGGGCATTTTCATACAAAAAGAAAGTAGTCAGTGATCAATGAGAGATCCTTGATTGATCCTGTATTCCACAAATGCTATGAATTTCTTAGATCCCAAGACCCAGTACAGTATTTCACTTGGATTATACAGAATATAAAACACATAGTGTATGAGAAAAAGAAGAATCCAACCTTAAGTATATCACACATTGTAAATGAGATAAAATCATCAAATTGTATTGCTATAGCTCTTTATTAGATTTTTAATGTAAATATAAACTTCTTGTGCTACTGCAATGCAAAGCCGGAATATTTGTGATACAATACAAATTATTAAAGGCAAAGAAAATTTCATATCAAAATTAAAATCCTGGGCTAGCCTATGAACTAAGAACTACCTGGCAAAATATGCTCATACCTACCAAAGGTGTGGTGATGAGCCAGATCTTTAATCACAGCACTTGGGAGGCAGAAGAGGAAGATCTCTGAGTTAGGACATCCTGATGTACAGAGTGAGTTCCAGGACAGCCAGGGCTACATAGAGTAACCCTGTCTCAAAATAATAAAATAAAATAAGAAAGTGCCCACTAGTACAATAGCAGCACAAAGATCAGGGGAGCAGTCAATGACTTTCTAATAGAATTTGAAGTATGCTCCAAAAGATGGACCCCATACCTGGCACTGGTAAAGGATCCAAGAACATGTAACTATATAGGTCATAGACCCTAGGGGAGAACCCACTGTTATTCTTTTAAATATACATACTATTAAAGTGACTGCTAGACTCAGCACAATCCCCATTGATACTACATCTCTCGGCCTTCATTACAGAGGTTTATTTTGCAGCAGGTTTTAGTGAGCACAGAGACCCACAACTGGTCCATGTGAAGAGAAGGGGAAGCTGTGGAGGACTCTGCCCTGGACAGTTCCTGATCTCTGTCCTTGAGTTTCCTTGCATTCGGTGGCGGCACTTGCTCTTTTCCATCTGCTCTTTCTTCTTCACTTCCATTGGTTGCTCTCCTTTTCCAGTTCTTTGGGACAACATCTTTGATGCCCTCTCTTCCCCTGGTGGGACTCCTCTAAGCACTGAAAACGTTTTCTGGTAGGAAGGAAAGCAGAAATTGCTTGTAGATTTCCCAGAGATGGATCCATTTCCTATACAACCTGGCAAAGGTGCCGTCATCTGGTAGTGAGGAAGGCAGCAGACTCCCCTGCACTGAGAACTGTCGTTTTCTGCCTATGGGCAATGGTGGCTTTTGCTTCTCTTGTTGCTCCTTCCCCTTGATAAAGGTGACACCTAGGAAACCAGTTCTCTGCTTCTCTTTGGTAATGTCAGGAATCTCATCTTACTGTTCTTGTAGAATATTATTTTAAGATGTGTTACTTTTGTTTATGCGTGGAACATTAGTTTAATGATGCTTTGTTTAGCGCTGTGAAGCTGTGATTCTTTGTCTAAATCACCTGATGGTCTAATAAAGCACTGAAAGGTCAATAGTGAGGCAGGAGAAAGGGTAGGTGGGGCTGGCAGGCAGAGAGTATAAAATAGAAAAAGAAATCTATTTTTAAAAAGGGGTGGTAAGAGAACAAGGAGAGGAGGACACCAGGGGCCAGCCACCCAGACAGCCTGACAGCCTCAGAGTAAGGCAGAAAGCAAGATGTACAAAAGTAAGAAAAGGAAAAAGCCCAGAGGCAAAATGTAGGTGGGTTAAGTTCAGAAAACTGGCAAGAAGCAAGCCAAGCTAAGGCCAGGATTTTATAAGTTAGAATAAGACTCAGTGTGTGATTTGTTTGGGAGCAGGGTGGTGGGACCCCCAAAAAGACAAAAGAGTAAAACAACCAACAACACTTTGGTGTTCCAATGTGGGGCTGGAGTAAAAGAAAATCGAACTACATTTTGGTGTACCTACGTGGGCTCAAATATCCATCTAGAGCCTAAGAAAGGTGAAAAAAAAATATGGCTCATTTAAGAAACCCTGCTTAACAGCAAAGCACTTAAATAGCATTTTTTATGGTAAATAGAAACAAAAACTACATTTTTAAAAAAAATAGTCAATTGTATGCAAGCATTCTAGAGCTCTGGAGGGTTGAATGAAGTTCCTGGTCACCTACCTCCAATCAGGCCATGAACTTTAGGCTTTGCTCTCCCAAACTGAGAAGCCAGCAGAACCAGTTGCTAAAGCATCTGGAGAACCCAGGTGTAGTGTAACAGTCTAAAGTTTGCTCGTACACACACACCACACACACAAAATGGCTGAAAGATACACCGTAAAAGAGGTTCAGACAGAAAAACCCTCCAAACAAGTTCCAGTGTGTTTTACAATGAGTGCAAGCTTAAGAAAGACAGAAAATGGGTATAGGTAGTTATAGAAATAGTTTTTTAAAATAGAGTCTTTAAAAAAAACAGTAAAAGTAATATAAAAGTTAAAAAAAAGCCACATAAAGAGGGGAATACACAGGGAGTCTGGATCCTGTAGGCTATTGTGTTGATTTTGAATTTTTTGATTGCTGAAAAGCAAAGGACAGCTGCTAAGAGACCTGGAACTGAAAGAGGGACTGTTGAAATAAACCAGGCTGTGTACTTTAGGAATGCCTTAACTTTAAAAAAGTCAAAAAATTTTGACATTTTGTTCCCACAGGAGATGAGAGGTTATAGATTTCTTTATAAATAATAATGATCAGGTTTGATCAAGAGAGACCTCCTGAATCTTGACAGGTGATTCCTATCAACAAAGGTTATAGTTGGTCTTCCCAGAACTTGGTCATTATCTCAAAATATCTCAGGGACCCTTAAAGAAGCTTCACCCATAGACAGCAGGAAGCAGTGTAGAGAAAATGATACCCATAGTTCCAAGAGTTAGGTGTATGGGTGGTATTTGGTTATTTGGTGGGTTATGGATGTTTGTTATAGATTGGAGGAATATACGAATATAGGATAAAAAGACAACTATTAATCTTGGATATTTTGCATTAACTTTAATGTTGGTATATTCGTACAAATTTAAAGTTATTTTTGTTACACTGCTTGTATGTTTCTACTCTTGTTTGGGATATTGTGCTTATGCAGTTCATTTAAAATGAAATGTATAAATAAGAAATGAAGTTAGTAGTTAATATATAATAAGCTTGTAGTCACATTAGGTATGTTTTCAAGGGTAAATAGATAAATTTTAGATAGGTGATTTTCAAACACTTCAAAGACCTATAGAATATGGCATTTAAAATGTTTTGTTAACTTAAGGTTTTTCATGACAATGAGACACATCTGCTCCTGATAGCAGCAATTTACTTCATAAAAGAATGACAGACATTGAGGAAACTCCATAGGAGTTTGCTTTCATTGTGGTAAGATTAGCCATTTGGGCAAAATAACTGTTCTTTTCTTGATTGCTTGACTATGTGCTGTGCAGACTGGACATGCAGGACCCACAGGAAAATGACTGCTGAACTTTGCCAATACAAGGCAGAATAGTCTTTCAACTTTCCTGCTTCCTTGAAAAGTCTGCCAGATACTCTAGGTCTGTACCCCAACATTGCAGAGGAACTTTGAATGACTGTCCAGGCAGCAAAATGTCTCTGTTGTTAGACAAGATTTCATCCTTCTTGTGTTTGATGGGGTTGAAGACTAGATAGTTATAGTTACAATTTTCTTTAAGAAAGAACATAAGTAGGGATAAAATTTTGGATTCACTAAGATAAGACAGGTAATATATTATTTTCTCTGAATTTGCTAAATGCAAATGGACTGAATATTGTAAATTAATTCTTACTTGATTATTTTTGTTGTATATAATTTTACCACGTTAAAGTTAAAAACCTTTCATTTTATTTAGACAAAAAGGGGGAAATGTAGACTATTATTTAAGGTATGTTATTTTTGTTTATGCTCTGGAACATTTGTTTAATGATGTAAAGATGTGTTGCTTTTATTTATGCTGCATTTTTTTAACTCTGTGAAACTGTGATTCTTTGCCTGTCTAAAACAGCTGATGAACTAATGAAGAACTTAATACCCAAACTCCTCATTTAAGTCCCACCTTACACTAGGAAGCTTCAGTGACACTAAAGGACCCACTGGTTCCATACAAAGGTGATGGGGCCCAGGCTATTACTTCAAGAAGTCTGGCCAGGTTCCGAGATTTTTGTCTCAAAAAATAAGGAAAAGAGTGATAGAGAAAGACACTGACATCCAACATTGAACTTGGGCCTCGACATTCACGGACATAACCGCATGTGCACCTAACACGCACAAGCATGTACAGGAACACATATACACAAACATTTCAAGCCAGGAAGAGTGGCAAAAATGAAGCAGTATATTCGGGGTGGAGAACTGCGGTTGGTGGAGTATTTCCCAACCACGAAGACAAATTCAATAACATCTTTTTATTCAGATGAGAATAAGGCTGTGATATCTGCACTCACATCCACAGTAATCCCTCCTTTGCATCCTAATAAAAAGAAGAGTGAGGTGTTTAAAAAGACAAAATGAAGCAGGGCATTAAGAAAAACTGAATTTACCAGTCTTTGACAAAATTAGCTCTTTCTCCATAAGAAAGAGCTGCAGTTACTTATAGAGTCAGTGGTGCGGGTTCTCTGGTGACTATCATTTTTCTCAGTGATCTGTGAGTGACTTCTTTAGCTGAGAACAGGAAGTAAGGAGAGGGAAAAGTAAGGAGAGCTTCAAGGACCAAGTAGACAGGTCAGTCACTGCAGAACAGAAAAATGAACTCGGTTGTGTGACAAGAGCAACAAATGTTTATGGATAGTAATGAGATTCTCTGTTTCTAATCCCATGACATGATCTTCTTTCTACTTGGAGGCATCCCCTCTACAGAGTGGTTAGAGTGTAGGTATCAGAGAAGTGATGTGGGAGTGTCATATATCAATCTGTTGATTTCATTGGTTAAGCAATAAAGAAACTGCTAGGCCCATTTGATAGGCCCACCCTTAGGTGGGTGGAGTAAACAGAACAGAAGGCTGGGAGAAAGAAGCTGAGTCAGGAGTCACCATGATTCTCCCACTCCAGGCAGACACACGTTAAGATCATTCCTGGTAAGCCAGCTCGTGGGCTACAGCAGATTATTAGAAATGGGCTAGTCCGGATGCGAGAGCTAGCCTAGAAGAGGCTAGATAGAAATGGGCTAAGCGGTGTTTAAAAGAATACAGTTTCCGTGTAATTATTTCAGGGCATAAGCTAAAGCTATCCGTGCAGGCGGCGGGGGGTGCTGGGGACACAGCCCCGCCGCTCCAATTATTACAACAGAGAAGGATGGGGAACCACAAGAGTGGGTACCAGGACCAGTAGAGCAGTCACACTTCACAGAACCCAAGCTATAACACAAATTTAGAAAGGGTTTCTATAAAACAAGAAAAACGAAACGATGTTCTAAATTCCACAAGCTAAAAATAAATGTACCAAAGGCTAGTCTGAGGCAGGTGTAATAGTTCACACCTGTAATCCCAGCACCAGGTAACTGAGGCAGGAGGATCGCCAGAGTTTGAGTCTAGTTTGGGTTGCATAGTGAGTTCCAAACCATGCCTGGATGCCTGAGAGGAGTGAGACCCTGTCCCAGAAAAGGAAGGAAAAAAAGTCAAGTTTGAATATCAAGTTTATTGCTTATAAAAAAATTTCAAAGTAAGGATAAGGTTCTGCATGGGAACAGGAAGCTCACAGGACATAAGCAATTACATGATTACATTTCAAAAATGGAAGCATGCTTGCAAATTTTTGATGATTGGGATTCGAGTTACTAAGAAACTGGTCAACAGGGTAATTCTTATGTCTGTCGCTAGAAGGACAGGTGTCATTGGAGTCATTAGAGCAACCTTACAGCAAAAATTAACAGCAGAAATATAATCTTACAATTCAAGCTGGGAACCGATGTTTGATTTGGAAATGCGGGCAGCTGAGGAAAGCGCCAATCTTTTCGGGTTTGTGAAAATGGATGACCACAGCACAGAGAACAAAGGCCGCTCTGACCTTCCCAATTATGCTAAGCCACCAAAGTGCTCCAAAATGATTTGAATTTGAATGCTGTTGGGCACAGCAAGGCACTGCGAAGTTCCCACACTCCTCACCCATCGCTGCTTTTTTTTTTCACCTAGTAGCTCTACCCCCTCCCCGTAAATCATCTTTAATATCACACCATTTGTCACACACATTGCTTTCTGGTTTTGTAGAGTCTACTTAAGTTATATCGCCCTTATTTTCATTTTTTTGAAAATATCAATGCGATTTTGGGTTTTAAAATCTAAGCTTCTCTTTTTCATTTTTAAAAAAACGTCCAACTTCTTCCAGCAGCTATTTGACCTGAATTCCTTGAGTAAACACATTATTGTCGAAGAGTTGAAAGACAAGGTAATTCTGCAGTGTCTTCCAATTTCAACCACAAAGAAATTAACCCATTTTTGCTAACATTTGAAAATATTTATATATATATTATTTTCTTAGGTTCTGATTCCTTGGGGCATCATGCAAGCCTCACATGGGGTTCAGAGTATAATAATTAGCAGTGGCTGCTTACATTCGCCAATATATTTGTACAAACATATGTTGGCACTCAGTTCCATATCAGCTACACATCAAAGGAGGACGCTGAGGAGGAAGTAATCCACCCCAGGGCTGGATTAGTGTCTCTGCCTCAAACAGACCTCATTGAAGGGTATAGTTTGGGGAAAATGAAAGAACTTCTCTGACCTGGGTATTGGAGGGAATCCATTAACAAAAAGCCATGATGAATATCTCTGCCGGTCTTTTTCCTGCCTTGCCACTGTGGTCCTGGGGCAAGCTGGAAGCTCTTTTATCTCCAGATTGCCAGTCTGCCAAACAGGGACCATACAGTTCCTTTCCCACTGCCTTACAAAGGATGGGTGTGCCCACTATCTGCATGCTGGAGCGTCTTCCTACCAACACCACTTTTTCCAGTGTGCACAAACCATGTTGTCCAGATCTACAGCAGCTCTCCTATGTTAGAGGCTCCAGTATAACTTGGCAAAGGGCCAAAGATTAAGAGACCAATCCTGAATCTCACCTCCATGAAAAGTCAGCTCTTCTTTTGTTAGAGTGCTGCCAAAATGAGCCTGGGTATTTTACACAAAAAACACCCGATTTTAATAACACAGCTGACATGTACACACTCTGACCTGTTCTCCTTACTCAGTCTCCATAACAACTTTTTAAGATAAATACAATTATTCCTATTTTTCATGTAAGGCGACAGGATTTGACTTACCCAAGGTCAAACCTGTAATACGTCACCAACCCCAAATTCTAACCCAACTCTGACTTGAAAACCAGACAGCTTAGTTGCTCTGCACACTCAGGCACTGAGGTAGAATCATGGTGCACTGATCACCACTTTGCTTCTCAGAAGCTAGAGATGGTCCACTATTAAATAAATTAGAGTAAGGACAAAGACAGGAAATTTTGAAACTATTTGCATAGCAGGCAGTTAGATAGAAAAGACTGCTTAGAGTCTCTTCGAAGCCATGTAGCCAACAGGAGTAATAATCTTTTTTGAGACAGGACCTTGCATGGGCCATGCTGGCCTCAAACTGTCAGTCCTCCTGCCTCGACTTTCTAAGTGCTGGAAGAACAGTCACAGACTAGCATACTCATTAGGGGTGAAGATTTTATAAGCTATTTCAATTCTCTATTGCTGCAGACCAGACTGCTTCAAAATGTTGTGAAATAAATAACCATTTGGTTCTATTTCATTGCTTTTGAGTGGAGAATTCTTGCAGAGCAAGGCTGCAGCATTGGTGTGCTCTACACATTGCTTCCTGAAAATGCAGATGTGCATGTCTAGAGCCTGCAATACAGCTAAGCTCACTAGTATCTAGTGCCTTCTCAGATATGGCTCAAAAGGTGAGAAAATACCATGTGTCTCTCTGCTGCTGTCCCCAGGCACTCAGATATACATGAAACCCTTGTCTTCTAGAATATTCCAAGAGACAAAAAGAAGGTCTAAGAAGGCATAGAACCCAAACTAGAAGTACACCACTTCTGCCCGTTGTGGCCATAAGCCTGCCCAGATCAAGGGAGGGGAACATGCCTCTTGACAGTAGAGTGTAGTAATAGGAGCGGTGGGGCTGCGTCCCCAGCACCCCAGCTGCCTGGCTAGCTTATGCCCGAAATAACAACACACAAACTGTATTCTTTTAAACACTGCTTGGCCCATTTCTATCTAGCCTCTTCTAGGCTAATTCTCACATATTAATTTAGCCCATTTCTAATCATCTGTGTTGCACCCCAAGGAGAGCTTACCGGGAAGATTCTAGCCTACGTCCATCCTGGGTCAGAGCTGAATCGCGTCTGCCCGGGAGAGCGGAGCATGGCGTCTCTGTCTGAGGCGTCTTACCTCACTTCCTCTTCCTCCCAGCATTCTGTTCTGTTTACTCCACCCACCTATGTTTTAACCTATGAGGGCCAAGCAGTTTATTTATTACTTAACCAATGAAATCAACAGATTGATATATGATACTCCCACATCAGTAGAGGTCAGTTTGGCCCAATGCTGGTTCCTTTCCTGTTTGGCTAGAGTTAGTGACTTCCCATTACCTCAGATAAACTGTTTCAGTGGGTGTCCCCATCATGGTCTTGACCTCTTTGCTCATACTCTCACTCCTTCCACTTTTCAGCTAGACTTTGGGAACTCAGTCTAGTGTTCCAATAAGGGTCTCTGCCTCTTGTTTCGATCAGTTGCTAGGTGAAGGTTCTACAGTAATATTTAAGAAATTCATCAGTCTGACTACAGGGCAAGGCCATATCAGGCATGCTTTCCTCCATTGCTTAGGGTTTTAGCTGGGGTCATCCTTGTGGATTCCTGGGAATTTCTCTAGAGCTAGGTTTCTTACTAACCCCATAATGGCTTCCTCAATCAAGATATCTCTTTCCTTGTTCTCTATCTCTGTCCCTCCTCCATCTCTACTATCCTGTTTCCTCAAGTTCTCCTTCCCACTTCCCTTTCTCTCTTCCTCTTCCCCTTCCACCTTCCCTTCTTCTCCCACCCCCATGCTCCCAATTTTGTCAGGTGATCTTGTCTATTTTGACTTTCCAAGGGGATCTATATACGTTTTTCTTAGGGTTCATCTTATTACTTAGTTTCTCTAGTTCTTGCAGATTTGGTGTCAAATGGTGACTGAGAACAGTGCCTCCTGGCTGGGACTTCATATGGTATTGCTCTTAGGCCCCTTTTGCTATCACTAATCCTCTTATAAGGGTTCTGTCCTCGAGATATAGTCTTTTGCCCATATTCAGAACATTAGATTCTAATTTAAGATTAAAAAAAATAAACATTCAAACTGCAGTATGCAAAAGTAAGAGATTATTAATAAAGGTAAATTTTTGTTCCTATTTCACTTAGTTAATTTTAACAAATGTACCGCATTATCAGTAGATGTAATATTAATAACAAAGGTGATGAGGTGAGAGTTACATGGGGGCTCTTTATAATGGTTTTATAACCTAAAGATATATTAAAATTAAAGTCATTTTTAATGGCAAACTATCTCTACCGACTCAACAGAGATTTGACAGGAGTGGAAGGAGCTTCCCCAGTTCCTCCAGAAGACACAAGGAATCAGTCTTAGAAACAGACACTTAGCCCACCCTAGGCTACAGGTGAATATAATGACTGAATGAGATGAGTTCACATCAAGAGAGTCCCAGCTCTGTCTGAATAAGCCCACTGCATTCCATATCCCAGACACTCAGTGTCTGTATGCATTTCTACCCTGCAGCCCAAAGAAAGACAGACGCAGCAATAGTCTGTTACCAACCAAAAAATAATTAGGACACATAAAGAAATTCATGCACTTCGCATGCTGTCAAAAGGTCAGGGCGTTTTACATACTCTGGGAGAATCTGTATCAACTTGTGTCTTGGCACCCTGAAAAGAAATCGTTCCTTTAAAAGTATAATGATTCATTCTGAAGAGACTTTTAACAATGCCACAGATCCTCTTAACTAGGTCCACGCAGGCATCTGTTCTGTTCCAGAAGAAACTGTCCTGACCCTAGGGTAGTCCTCCTCTCTGGAACATTTCAGCATGCCACAACAAGGACATTCTTGTTTCTCATCCTTGCAGTTGACTCACTAGACAATCCAGGCGTGCTCCCTCCTTGTGGTACCTTAATAAACAGCTGAAGGTATCAAAACTGATGACCCTAGGGTCTATATGACCCAGTCTCTAGACAAAGAAACCTGACTATGCTGCTGGAATTGCTGTTTACAGAGCTCCAGAACTCCAGAACATTCTGGATCTAAGTCGCTTATTCTTCAGTAACTACAACCTGGAATTGCCCTCTTCACCTGCACATCTTACTGATACATGGCAGTTGTTAGCCCCTTAAGAACACTGCTCCAGTAACAATCTGCAGGAGAAGGAAACTGAGGCTTACCTGCCAGTCCACTAACACTGAGGCTCATGTGCTCACCCAACATGAAGGTCAGAGTCCACCATCAACATTATACCATGACGACAATCAGGCTGCATTTCTCATCCTTAAACTCTTATAATTTCTCTTGGCTTGAGACGATCAATTCCCTTGGGAACAATAAACAGAAAACATAATTAGGGTCAAATATGTGAAATTAAGCTCATTATAGAATGTATTTCTATTATTCGTATCAACAAAGTAATGTAGTGATATATTTCAATGTTTTATCTGTAAGAGTCTATCAATTTTATGGAGAAGCACAATTGTGATGGCTATTCTGTGTTTAATTTTTATTTTTCTTTACAATTTCACCTATATATACCTTGCTTATTATCCACTCTCTTCTCTCACCTCCTTTATCTTCCATTTTTATCCTCCCTCCCCACGCCCCACAAATCTTTCACATTCGTGTTTGTTCATTTTGCTTTATGTCCCAAGATTAACCAGAGCCATCCGTAGGACCGTGGGTTGAGAATTTATTTGTTGAAGCCTTGTGAGCTCAGCAGAGGATACACAACTGAAGACAGTAATGTCCCTCTCTTCCAGAATCTAGCAATAGCCTATAGTTCAGAGGTGAAGGTTAGGGCCCCATGACCTCCTCCTTCTTCCTTGGCTAGTTGTTGATAGAACTGGTCTTGTGTGAACTCCATGCAGGTAGCTATGGTTAATGAGAGTTAATGATTACAATAGTTGTACCAAGTCTAGAACATCATGTTTAGATGCAGCTCCTTGGCCTGTCTTCTAGCTTTCTCATGGCTCATGCCCTTATATACTTCTCATCCCCTCTCTTGCAACATTCCCTGAGCCTTCAAGGGTGTACTATAAATGATTCCTCCAGGATGGGCCCACATCCATTGCTTATTTTCTGCATCTGGGGCAGGCACAAAGTCTCTGCCTTCATCACTGTTCATTACAGAGAGCTTTCTATGACTAAGGCCAGGAGTTGCTTCTGCCCTAAGTAAAAGCACAGGTATTTAGAAAGCAGTTTTCTTCTGTGTCTAGTTAACCGTGGGATGGCTAGTCTTGTCCATGTGGCAGTGTTTAATATCTCCATGGGAATAAATCTCTGAGCATGTTCACAAGCAACTCTGTATATTAGGTTAGGTGAGGTGAGAAGCCCACTCTGAATGAAGCCAGTGTTATTTCATGGACTGGGGTTAAAGGGAGAGAGAGAGGTGAGGACAAGCATTCATCTTTCTCTGCTTTGAAACTGGGTGTCATGTGACCAGATGCCTCCTCCTACTCCCGCTATACCTTCCCTGACCAACTGTCCCTTCCTGTGCTGGGTATTTGGTTGTAGCAACAAGAACTGTAAGTAGGCAGGCATAGTGGCCCTCACTTTAATTCCACCACTCACGAGGAGACAGAGGCAGAGGCAGGAGGATCTCTGTCCACTCTGGTCTACAGAGGAGTTCCAGGACAAGCGGGGCTACACAGAGAAACCCTGTCTTAAAACAACCAAGTAAATATTTAATATAATACAATGTGGGTTTGTATTTAAGCATTGTGATCGCTTATCTTGGTTGTCAACATGATACACCTGGGAAGGGGGAAACTCAGTTGAAAAATTGCCCCTACCAGATTGCCCTTAGGGGATGGTCTAAGGAGCATTTACTTGATTAATGGGAGCGGGTTTGAACACCTAACCCACTTCAAGCAGTACCATCCCTAGGCCAATAGGTCTGGGCTGTATAAGGAAGGAGCTGACCATGATCCTGGAAGGAAACCAGTAAGCTGCATTTTTCCCCAAAATTTCTGCTTCAAGTTCCTGACCTCCTGGATTCTCACCAGTAGGTGAATTGTTTTTGTTTTCATTTCAAATACAGTTACATCGAAAAATTCAAAATCAGCAAAGACTTAAGATCAAATGTCTAACAAATGTAGTTCCCCGTTTCACACCTGTAAAACATCTGTACATTTTCCTTTTGCATCTTGACACATGATTGTGGTCTTTGGGGGAGGAGGGGTTATTTGGCTCACATGGTCCCCAATCACAGTCCATCATGAAGGGAAGTCAGGCCTGCTTGAAGTCTTGCTGTGCTTTTCCTCGACAATGGCCTGTAAGCAGTAATATGAAATAAATAACCTCTTTCCTCTCCAATTTTGCCCTTGGTCATGTTGTCCATTATGGCAACAGGAAACGTATTAACAAACACTATGGATACAATCAAAAAATATCAGGTTAGCTGAAAGGTGTCTGAGAGCAAACATCGAAACAGGCCTTCAGCTGTGTTTAGAGAAGTCAGACTCTCATTGGTGGAGTTAAGCCCAACTGATTCTGACTCATCAGAAATGGCCCAGCAGTCTGAGGAGGGGCAAATCCTCCAGTTCAAGGAAAGAAATACATCCATAAATTTCAACCTGATTTTATCACCGAATTTCAACCGCTGTACTTTGGGTTTGCATCAACAGTTTTATGGTTGCGATCTGCAGACTTCAAAAACTTCAGAGAGCAGTCCAGTAGCCATAGAAACTCTTACTACCAAATTGCACTTAATTGGGAGGCCCCAGGAAACACTCAAGAGGATATTGTCCCACAAGCCACTCACTAAGGCAGACGTGAAGTGAAATCGAAAGACCTGTCTCTCCCCCAAGACATGATGTAACAAGAACCAGAGCAAAGGCTGGCGGGCCAGTTACATACACTCTTGATAGGAGTCTCTTCCATTTACCACAGTGATGGAATCTTAATTAGGCTTTATTAAAGAGCAGATAGACGGTATATTACATAGAGATAGATCTCATTGACATTTTTAAAGTATTTGTTTTAAAATAACACAGAAAGGGGGCATCTATCTGCCAGTCGAATCAGTACGAGAAACTCTACTCACTCAAATGAATGACTTTTTTTTTTTTACATGTAAACTTTCACGGGGGTGATGATTAATTTTAAACTGATGTTTCAGAAATGTTTGCAGTGTTCGAAGAAAATAATCCCTTTAGAAACCTTTCAGAGAACACTGACTGGGAAAATTACGGTGTCCTGTCCTGGCCACACCTAGGACATCAATTATTGGGAACAAGTGGCTTTGTGAGGAATTATAGCTGCTTGGCTTTTCTGCTCCTTCTCGGCATTTCGTTTGTACAGTTCACAACCTAAAGGCAGTCATGGCCAGCTAAAGAAAAGCAAATTCACAGTAATCATCTTGTCTTAAAATATTTATACCATCCAACTTCTCTAAAAACTATCTCAATTTGGTTTTTTTTTTCCTTTTTGATTTGCTCCTCTTGTGTTTTCATTGCATGGTAGCTTCTCTTAACAAGGATTGACCCCAGAGCCTCATACTCCTAGGCAGGGGCTCTGCCACTGATCCATGCCCTCAGCCCATGCTTACGGTATTTTAAATACTGTACTAATTGCTAGCTTTCCATAAATATGACTTCTACTTCTCACTGAAAAATTCACCTCCTCCGCCCACTAGGTGTGCTTTGATGTTTCTGGATATTTCCCATCTCCTACTCTACTACTGGAAGCTAGAAATAATAAGATAATAATTTCTTTTTCAAAATGCAAATGGCCACAAGCATGCCAAGCCCTAGGCTTAGGTCCTAAGGCTACTATGTGTTAGGACAGACCACACACAGGCTTTATGTGCTCTCTTTACTCCATCAGGAGTCAAAATGCAAAGCTTTATGACGTGGCTGGGACATGATATCACGGGGGATGAGGGAAGCAAGGGATGATAGGACAGGCCAAAGGTACACATGGAAACGTTGGGGTGAGACAAGAGAAGGAATTGGGAAGAATCCCTTCTGTGTGGTGCTTCTGCACAGTCCCTGGCTCATCTTCAAATGTTTGTTCAGCAATGCAGAGAAGTGGGAACTCCTCTTCCACCTTCTCCGCATCCATAAGTCGTAAGTTCTTCCCCATTTTGTCCTACAAGTCCTCATGCATTCATCACTTTCCCCTGCATCATCCAAGTCTCAGATCTGCCTCTGGAATGGCAGACAGAAGCACAAGCCATTCACACTGGGAAAGGGCTTCTCCTAGGCCCTGACTGGGTTCAGCCATGACACTGACCTTGTAGAAAGTGTAGGGGTGTGTGATTGTAACTAACAGGAAGTAATCTGAGAATCACATCAAAGATCTGAAGAGCAAGAATTGTGCTTCTTGTTTGTCTCTAGTACAAAATGCCTAGCATGCATTTTCAGCTAAAGAAAATCACATCTAAGCTGGGAGGTGATAGTGGACACCTTTAACCCCAGCATTCAAGAAGCAGAGGTAGGTGGATCTATTAGTTCAAGGCCAGCCTAGTTTACAGTGTGAGTTCCAGGACAGCCAAAACTACACAGAAAAGCCCGTTTAAAAAGAAAAGAGAGAGAGAAGAAAGGAAGAAAAGAAAAAAGGAAACGAAGGAAGGAAGGAAGGAAGGAAGGAAGGAAGGAAGGAAGGAAGGAAGGAAGGAAAAAAACCACATCTGATGTTAGCATGTGTGCTTCAGCTTCTGTTGAAAGCAATTTGGAATAATTGTTAAGTTACAAAACTCATCAAATATCGACTTATTAAATGGAAACAATTTTAATAAGAGTTTTAGCTGATGAAATTCTCCTACAGAACAATGTAGCTGAGTTGAAGACAAGGTTCATAAGAAGTCTCCGGCCACTCTCTTCCCAAGTGTGAACTCCATTACACAAATGCCCTGGAGAAGGAAGCTGGTTTTCATGACATTGGGCTCCCCTGAAGCATTTGCAAGCTGAAACTGGCCAGCTATAACAGGGTGGAAAGGAAGAAGGGTATAATGCCTTAAAGGAGGTCTATGTGCAGTGTCTTCAGGAGTTTTTGTGTGTCCTTAGAGAGAAAAGTCCACTGGCCAACACAGATAACCTGGACTCTAAGCATATCTAGTCACTAGTTCTCTTGGATGAAAAGTTACTTGGAAACCCCTGTTGACATATTTGCATCTCTTTTGGAAGCCACAGGCTCTCATACCTAATAAGGTCGATTTTGTATCACATCCATATGGCAAAAATGTGGGTATAAAAATGTCTTTCCAGTTTGTACACTCCAGTTTAAAAACCAAAAAGCTTATTTTGTGTTTACTTCTGTGTGCCTTCATGAGTTTGTGTGTGCTTGTATGTGCAGCACATTCTTGCAGACGCCCCTAGAAGCCAGAAGGCATCCAATCCCCCGGAAACAGAGTCACACAAGTGAGTTGTAAGCTGCCACCTGTGGTTACTGAGACCAATGCCAGCTCTTCTACAAAAGCAGAAAGAACCCCTCATCGCCCAGTGTTTCACTGGTCCTGTACACTTTGGTTTTGTTTTTGTTTTGAAACTTGAGTTCAGAAAATTTCCCACCCCACCATTCTGTTACTTCAGAAGAAGTTTTGTCGTAAAAAGGCTACAAGACTCATCACACAAAATTCCACTTAGTGAATGTTTCCCAACAAATCTAACCTCTTGAGAATTTCGCAAAAGGTCACTAATAGACCATCAGCCTCTTTAAGTTGCTGAATTATTAGCTTTCCACTTTGCATATAATCCAACAGTGATTGTTGAGAAACCCTATTTCTTCTAAGCCCTTTGCAGTCCTTTCCCCGTGTCCTTCAGAACCCGGAGAGACTGTGTTTAAACAGTCGTACTGACAATATCTTAAAGTTGCTTAATTAAGTGGGCAGGATTTTTCTTTCCTTGGGAAAAATCCTTGGCCCATATTTAGATCTTATTTTAAACCTTAGTGTTTTAAGGAGTCTTTAAAGGTATTTGAAGGATTCTTAATAGTTATTCAATTATTATCAAATCAGATTTCTAGTCCTCTGATTCCTGTAATCAAATCTTTACTTTGGTGATTTGCAAGCAAGTTTCTTTTTTTTTTTTTTTTTTTTTTTTTTGCTTTTTGCTTTTTTCGAGACAGGGTTTCTCTGTGGTTTTGGAGCCTGTCCTGGAACTAGCTCTTGTAGACCAGGCTGGTCTCGAACTCACAGAGATCCACCTGCCACTGCCTCCCGAGTGCTGGGATTAAAGGCATGCGCCACCACTGCCCGGCTATTTTAGAACTGTCATCTTCTATGACTTCTGCCATTCTCTGTAACATGTACCATCAAGATGAAGATAGTAGTAAATTCACACATACTTAGAAGGCCTAGGTCTTTGGGGCACACATTAAGAATAAAATGTGTGCCAATGTTTCTATGATGCTGTTGGAAACAAATTTATAGAGAGGTTAATACAGAGAAGATAAACTGATTGTAATACAAGGGGGATGTGAGCCACTAACCTTGTAGATATGCTAAGCAATAAAGCACACGAAACACAGGAATCATGAGCAATCTGATGAAGCCTGCTATCTGAAGGATCTACTAGGAGCAGGATAGGAACCCCAACACATATAAATCCAAAGGGCAGAACTATTGATGAGTCACACAACATCACTGTAATTAAAGCTGCTGACTTAAATGGTTGGAATAACGCATTTTATACTATAAGTAGAGCTGGAAACAATAAACGTAATAATAGTGACAGCAAGGACAGCAGGTGCATGGGACCTTCTTGTTCTAAGCGTTTCCTGTGTCTCTCCTTTCAGTATTCTCCCTTATAGGGAGAACTAGTCTGCCTTCTCTTTATGGCTTGGAAGTCAAGCAACCCAAAGATAAAAGTAACATCTTCGAGCAATTTCTGTTAGAATGAATGAGTGCCTAAGGCAGGACTGAGAGTCCCTTCATAGACTTCATGGTTTTTTTTTTAATTTTTTTTTAAATTTTAGAAGTTGTTTCTTCAGGGGGTTATGGAAGGAGGAAGGGTAAAGGGGGGGACAGAGAGAGAGGGGGAGAGAGAGAGAGAGAGAGAGAGAGAGAGAGAGAGAGAGAGAAGAGGAGAAAGAGACAGAGAAGGGGGGAAGCAGAGAAGTGGGGAGGCAGAAGCTAAGCTGCCTCTCCGAGAGGAAGATCGACTTCATGGTTTTTAACATCCACAAATGCCATAAACCTAGTAATAATAAAAAGTAAAAGCATCTGGAATTTTTTTGGCCAAAATAAAGATGGCTGAGAGATAGTAATAGCATGGGTAGAGGTATAAGTGATGTAGGAGTGTCTTCTATCTATCGCTGCTTTCATTGGTTAATTAATAAAGAAAACTGCTGGGCCTGATAGGTCAAAACAGGTAGGCAGGGAAGACAGAACAGAATTCTGGGAGGAAGAAAGCAGAGACAGGCAGACGCCATGATTCTCCGACTCGAGATGGACGCAGGTTAGGATCTTTCCCAGTAAGCCATCACCTCATGGTACTAAACAGATTACTAAATATAAGCTAAAGCAAGATCTGAGAATTAGCCAATAAGAGGCTGGAACTAATGGGTCAGCCAGTGTTTAAGTGAATACAGTTTCCGTGTAATTATTCTGGGGCTAAGCTAGCCATGCGGGAATGGGGCGGGACAAAAAGCAGGCCTGCTTGCCTCATCACTACATATAAGTATATGGTGACTGAAGTATTTGTCTAGGTTCCAGAACAGGCACTGGAGATGTTAAGTGAATAAGACAAGGAGAGATCTTACATTTCAGAAGCTCCTATTTGAGTAAAGTAGAGAGGCAGCCAAAAAAGCAAACAAATTTAGTAAGAAGTGATATTGACCTTCAAAACACATTACCTACGTTGGCATTTGCTGTTTCAAACTTATAGCATTCTTTCATTTTAATAAAATAAAAGATGTTTTCTTAAAAAGAAAAAAACTATGTAATATTGGCCTCAATGAGTGATAGGAATGGGCACAGCATCAAGGGCAGGAAATGGCAATGTTAGAGGAGGGCTGCTTTGCCCTATGGAACTGTCCAGGCTTGGTACATTGCCTTTTGTAACCTGGTGATTTTCTGTTGTGGGGGTTGTCTCATGCACCAGAGAAAATTAAGTGTCCTAGCCTCTTCTCAGTAAAACCTCTCCTTCCCATTGAGTACACAACTCAATCATATCCAGACAGTCCAATGTCCCTAAGTCAAAACCAATTGTATTTTTAAAAAATGACTTAAATGACCCTGGAACTCTTCTCTGAAGAGGAGACATCTGACCTGAAGATAAAGGCTATTAAAAGATGTACTATAAAGAAGTAAGGGCTGTGAGTGAGCCCACCTGGGACAGAAGCAAAGCTATGACTACCTGAGGCTCCTGCCAGAGGGAAAGGGCTTTTCAGCATCAGGCATCACAAGCAGGAGTACAGCCTACTGAAGGAGGATAACGAATTGGGAGAACAGCAATGAGCAACTTCAGATAGCTCTGGCCCATGGATAGCAAACTCAGGCCTTGTTACAGGCTTAGTTTCTTGAGGAATACTAGAGGCAAAAGAAGTGTGTTGACTCTAAAATATACCACGAGTGAAAATATCTCTCTAGTTTCATTAGGTTTTGTCAAAGAGACAAGCACTTCTCATAATTAATTAGAAGTACAAAAGGACACATTTGACCTCTTTAGACTCTGCATAAGTTGGTTTTTCTTCCCTCTCTGAGCAAATGTTTACTGAAGAGCTGTATGTCCCAAATAGTCAAGAATTTGAAATGCATCATTAAGCAGAAGAAAGATCCTACCTTCTTATAGTCTAGCTAGAGGAGACAGATTTTTAGAAAGTGCAATGAAAAATAATGACATAATAACAAAGAAGAAAGGAGGAGAAAAAGTATGATAGGGATAGACAGTATGTCACAGCAAGTCAGAAAGGATAGAAATAAAGAAAATCCATCATATTCTTGGCCAGTTACTAAATTTGTAGCAACTCCTATTTATTCTATTTATTTTTAGTGTTTAATTATGCTATTATTTTTATATTATATTATTAAATATAATAATTATTTAATTATTTTTGATTGTTTGCTTGTAGGGATGCAAGCATGCCACCTTATGCCTATTGAAGTTAGAACTAACTTTCGGGACACAGTTCCCGCCTTCTACCTCTTGAATTCCAGGGATTGAATTCAAGTCATCAGGCTTGGCCACAAGCACCTTATCCACCGACCCATTCCTTTGTCCTCATTGTACTTGGTGCAGATTCAGATATCTCGTGTCTCCATAAATGGATCCTGTGAACTGACAAGAGAGCAACTGACCTGGGAAAGAGGCTCGCCGTGCAGGCTGGGACTGAGGCTCACTATGCATGCTGGAAATGATGCTCACTGTGCATGCTGGGATTGAGGCTTGTAGTGCATGCTGGGAATGACGTTTACCATGCATGCATAGTATCAAAGACCTAGGAATCCCGAAGCAACACCACCAGGTCTGGAAGTCAGCAGTGGCTAGGTGAAGCCCTGAAACTCATCCTAATTTGTCAACTAAAACCTACAATGTGTCATTAGCATGAACGCACATCAGAGTCCATGAGAAGTATTTCAAATCCTGCCCAAATCCTCACTCTTGCAAGGACTCTGTGAATATGGTCGACAGATTTCAAGCAAGCAAAATCGTCCTCTTTTTCTTTTTTCTAAATGCAGTCCATACAGTCGAAGCTGGCCTTGAACTCCATGGGATCCTCCTGCCTCAACCACACAAGTTTATGGATTATTTCACTAGCCCTCATACTTGGAATCTTTTTTGCTTTATTGCCAAAAAATTAAATTAAAGCTAAAAAATTTAAAAGTGGCCATTGAGAGTATAGCTATTGAAAACACTCCTTTCTCCTCTCTCTCTCTCTCTCTCTCTCTCTCTCTCTCTCTCTCTCTACATATGTCCCTCTTGTGGGGATCAAAAGAGTCAGGGAATGAACCTGGGAGGTGGATGTGATCAGGGTGCAAAATGTGAAATTCCCAAATAATCAATAAAAAATACTATGTAAAGAGAGAGAGAGAGAAAAAACATTCCCTTCATCTGACATTTGTCAAATGACATTTCTAACCATAAAAACAACTTAAAATCCCCTCTGTTGGGACAAAACTTCTATACATGTGTTGATTTCATATAGTCATTGTGAGAAATGCTTACAGTCACAATGCAACCAAAATTTATTCTTGCGATGTCATCTAAACAAGTGATCCTCAGCCTTGGATATAGTTGGTTGGCAGCAGAGTCAACCCACCCTCAAGAAGTCCTCCAGGGATTCTAGTACCTGCCTCTTCTGCATTCATTCCTCTAGAAAGCATTGTCTCTCCTATGCATACCTAACTATTTTTTTTCTCATACACTATATCCTGATTACAGTTTCCCCTCCCTCTACTTCTCTCAGGTGCTCCCTACCTCCCCTCCCCTCCTGATCCACTCCCCTTCTGTCTCTTAATAGAAAAAAAGCAGGCCTCTAAGAGATAGTGACAAAACATAACAAAATAAAATGTAAATAGAACAGAAACTGTCACATTAAAGTTGGACAAGGCTAACCAACAGAAGGAAGAGTCCCAAGAGAAGGCACAAGAATCAGAGACCAGGGCGCGTGGCATTGGGAGCTGGATCCCAGTCCTCCGGGCGCCCGGGCGGGCCGCACTTCCTTTGTTTCTGTGGCCTGCCTGCACCAAGGAGGGTAGGCGCTTTGTTTGCGAGCTGCCCAACCAGCACGGAGGTCTGATCTCTCGGCCCCAGGAGAACCAGCGTTGGGGTGAGTTTCTGGCCGCGGCGCCAGCCAAGGTCAGGGATCTCGGGGGTCCCTTGGCCTCCTGTCTTTCTTGGGCTCTCTGCAGGACCTCTATTCCCTGGGTACTGCCTCTTTCTTCCTGGCCCACCCAGCTTCCGTCCAGAGTCCTCCCCACTTGCCCCCCCCCACCCTCTTTTGGCGCGTGGCATTGGGAGCTGGATCCCAGTCCTCCGGGCGCCCGGGCGGGCCGCACTTCCTTTGTTTCTGTGGCCTGCCTGCACCAAGGAGGGTAGGCGCTTTGTTTGCGAGCTGCCCAACCAGCACGGAGGTCTGATCTCTCGGCCCCAGGAGAACCAGCGTTGGGGTGAGTTTCTGGCCGCGGCGCCAGCCAGGGACAGGGATCTCGGGGGTCCCTTGGCCTCCTGTCTTTCTTGGGCTCTCTGCAGGACCTCTATTCCCTGGGTACTGCCTCTTTCTTTTTGGCCCACCCAGCTTCCGTCCAGAGCCCTCCCCACTTGCCCCCCCCCGCCCTCTTTTGGCGCGTGGCATTGGGAGCTGGATCCCAGTCCTCCGGGCGCCCGGGCGGGCCGCACTTCCTTTGTTTCTGCGGCCTGCCTGCACCAAGGAGGGTAGGCGCTTTGTTTGCTAGCTGCCCAACCAGCACGGAGGCCTGATCTCTCGGCCCCAGGAGAACCAGCGTTGGGGTGAGTTTCTGGCCGCGGCGCCAGCCAGGGACAGGGATCTCGGGGGTCCCTTGGCCTCCTGTCTTTCTTGGGCTCTCTGCAGGACCTCTATTCCCTGGGTACTGCCTCTCTCTTCCTGGCCCACCCAGCTTCCGTCCAGAGCCCTCCCCACTTGCCCCCCCCCACCCTCTTTTGGCGCGTGGCATTGGGAGCTGGATCCCAGTCCTCCGGGCGCCCGGGCGGGCCGCACTTCCTTTGTTTCTGTGGCCTGCCTGCACCAAGGAGGGTAGGCGCTTTGTTTGCGAGCTGCCCAACCAGCACGGAGGTCTGATCTCTCGGCCCCAGGAGAACCAGCGTTGGGGTGAGTTTCTGGCCGCGGCGCCAGCCAAGGTCAGGGATCTCGGGGGTCCCTTGGCCTCCTGTCTTTCTTGGGCTCTCTGCAGGACCTCTATTCCCTGGGTACTGCCTCTTTCTTCCTGGCCCACCCAGCTTCCGTCCAGAGCCCTCCCCACTTGCCCCCCCCACCCTCTTTTGGCGCGTGGCATTGGGAGCTGGATCCCAGTCCTCCGGGCGCCCGGGCGGGCCGCACTTCCTTTGTTTCTGTGGCCTGCCTGCACCAAGGAGGGTAGGCGCTTTGTTTGCGAGCTGCCCAACCAGCACGGAGGTCTGATCTCTCGGCCCCAGGAGAACCAGCGTTGGGGTGAGTTTCTGGCCGCGGCGCCAGCCAGGGACAGGGATCTCGGGGGTCCCTTGGCCTCCTGTCTTTCTTGGGCTCTCTGCAGGACCTCTATTCCCTGGGTACTGCCTCTTTCTTTTTGGCCCACCCAGCTTCCGTCCAGAGCCCTCCCCACTTGCCCCCCCCCTGCCCTCTTTTGGCGCGTGGCATTGGGAGCTGGATCCCAGTCCTCCGGGCGCCCGGGCGGGCCGCACTTCCTTTGTTTCTGCGGCCTGCCTGCACCAAGGAGGGTAGGCGCTTTGTTTGCTAGCTGCCCAACCAGCACGGAGGCCTGATCTCTCGGCCCCAGGAGAACCAGCGTTGGGGTGAGTTTCTGGCCGCGGCGCCAGCCAGGGACAGGGATCTCGGGGGTCCCTTGGCCTCCTGTCTTTCTTGGGCTCTCTGCAGGACCTCTATTCCCTGGGTACTGCCTCTTTCTTCCTGGCCCACCCAGCTTCCGTCCAGAGCCCTCCCCACTTGCCCCCCCCCCCTCTTTTGGCGCGTGGCATTGGGAGCTGGATCCCAGTCCTCCGGGCGCCCGGGCGGGCCGCACTTCCTTTGTTTCTGCGGCCTGACTGCACCAAGGAGGGTAGGCGCTTTGTTTGCGAGCTGCCCAACCAGCACGGAGGCCTGATCTCTCGGCCCCAGGAGAACCAGCATTGGGGAGAATCAGCATTGGGACGAGCCAGGGTTGGGCACGGAGACCTGATCCCTTGGTGCCAGGAGAGCCAACATTGGGGAGGCCGCGTTGGGTAGGCAAGGAGACCTGATCTGGTAAAAGAAGATCCATAAGGGAGTATTTGGAAGAAGAGATGGGCAGACGACAAGGCAAGAATTCGCCCAACAAACTGAAAAGCAACATGAAGCCACCAGAAACCAGCGACCTCACAACGGAAGGACATGAACACCTTAATCAAGAAGGAGAAAAGATCGACTTCATGAAAGTTATTGACGCCTTTAAACAGCATGTAAAAAACGCCCTTATAGAAATGGATGAGAAATATGACAGAAAGTTTGAAGAATTGAATAAATCAGTGAATGATACCCTAGAAAACCAAGGAAAAACAATCAAACAGATAATGGAAACAGTTCAAGACTTGAAAACTGAAATAGAGGCAAAGAAGAAAACACAAACAGAGGGCCGGCTGGACATGGAAAATCTAGGTAAACGAATAGAGACTACAGAAACAAGCATAACCAGCAGAATACAAGAGATAGAAGAAAGACTCTCAGATTCTGAAGATACCATAGAGAAAATAAACACTATGATCAAAGAAAACAGCAAGTCCAACAAACTCTCATCACAAAACATTCAGGAAATATGGGACACAATAAAAAGACCAAACCTAAGAATAATAGGAGTAGAAGAAGGAGAAGAAGTGCAGCTCAATGGTCCAGAAAATATATTTAATAAAATTATAGAAGAAAACTTTCCCAACCTAAAGAAAGATATACCTATGAAGGCGCAAGAAGCATACAGAACACCAAATAGGCTGGATCAAAAAAAAACATCCCCTCGACATATAATTATCAAAACACAAAGCATTCAGAATAAGGAAAAAATATTAAGAGCGGCAAAGGAAAAAGGCCAAATTACTTACAAAGGTAAACCTATCAGACTTACACCTGACTTTTCCATGGAAACCATGAAAGCCAGAAGGTCCTGGATAGATGTACTGCAGAAACTGAGAGACCATGGATGCAAGCCCAGATTACTATACCCAGCCAAGCTTTCGTTCACTATAAATGGAGAAAATAAAATCTTCCAGGATAAAAACAAATTCAAACAATATGCAGCCACAAATCCAGCCTTACAGAAAGTAATAGAAGGAAAATCACTAACCAAGGAGTCCAATAATGACCACAATAACTCAAGCATCTAGAGACCCTTCATCAACACAAACCAAAGAAGGGATACACACAAACTCTACGACTAAAAAAAATGACCGGAGTTAACAACCACTGGTCATTAATATCACTTAATGTCAATGGTCTCAACTCACCTATAAAAAGGCACAGGCTAAGAGATTGGATAAGAAAACAGGATCCAACATTCTGCTGTCTACAAGAAACACACCTCAACCACAAAGACAGGCACCTACTCAGAGTAAAGGGTTGGGAAAAGGCCTATCAAGCAAATGGACCTAAGAAACAAGCAGGTGTGGCCATACTAATCTCTAACAAAGTTGACTTCAAACTTAAATCAATCAGAAGAGATGGAGAGGGGCATTTTATATTCATAACAGGAACAGTTCATCAGGATGAAGTCTCAATCCTGAACATCTATGCCCCTAATATAAAAGCACCCACGTACATAAAAGAAACATTGCTAAAATTCAAGGCAGCCATCAAACCGCACACACTAATAGTAGGAGACTTCAACACTCCTCTCTCACCAATGGACAGGTCAATCAGACAGAAACCTAGCAGAGAAATAAGACAATTAATGGAGGTAATGAAACAAATGGACTTAACAGACATCTATAGAACATTCCACCCAAATAGGAAAGAATACACCTTCTTCTCTGCAGCTCATGGAACCTTCTCGAAAATCGACCACATAGTCGGTAACAAAGCAAACATCCACAGTTACAAAAAAGTATTACTAACCACCTGTGTCTTATCAGATCACCATGGATTAAAGTTAGAATTCAACAACAAGGCTACCCCCGGAAAGCCCACAAAGTCATGGAAACTGAACAGCCAACTACTGAACCATACCTGGATTAAGGAAGAAATAAAGAAAGAAATTAAAGTCTTCCTGGAATTCAATGAAAATAAAGAAACAACATACTCAAATTTATGGGACACTATGAAGGCAGTCCTAAGAGGAAAGTTCATAGCACTTAGTGCCCACTTAAAGAAAACAGAGAAAGCTCACATTGGAGACTTAACAGCCCACCTGAAAGCTCTAGAAAAAAAAGAAGCAGACTCACCTAGGAGGAGTAGGAGACTGGAAATAATCAAACTGAGGGCTGAAATCAATAAAATAGAAACACAGAGAACAATCCAAAGAGTCAATGAAACAAAAAGCTGGTTCCTGGAGAAAATCAATAAGATTGACAAACCCCTATCCAAACTAATCAAACGTCAGAGAGAGAATTTGCAAATTAATAAGATCAGAAATGAAAAGGGGGACATAACCACAGACACAGAGGAAATTCAGAGAATCATTAGATCTTACTACAAAAGCCTATATGCCACAAAACTGGAAAATGTAAAGGAAATGGATACTTTCTTAGATAAATATCATTTACCAAAGTTAAATCAGGACCAGGTGAACAATCTAAATAGACCTGTTAGTCGCGAAGAATTAGAAGAGGTTATCAAAAACCTCCCTACCAAAAAAAGCCCAGGACCAGATGGTTTCAACGCGGAATTCTACCAGAACTTCCAAGAAGACCTAATACCTATACTCCTTAATGTATTTCACAATATAGAAACAGAAGGGTCATTACCAAATTCCTTTTATGAAGCTACAGTTACTCTGATACCAAAACCACACAAAGACTCAACCAGGAAAGAGAATTACAGGCCGATCTCACTCATGAATATCGATGCAAAAATCCTCAACAAAATACTGGCAAACCGAATCCAAGAACACATCCGAAAAATTATCCACTATGATCAAGTAGGCTTCATTCCTGAGATGCAGGGCTGGTTCAACATACGAAAATCTATCAATGTAATACAGCATATAAATAAACTGAAAGAAAAAAACCATATGATCATTTCATTAGATGCTGAAAAAGCATTCGACAAAATTCAACATCCATTTATGTTAAAAGTCTTGGAGAGATTAGGGATACAAGGGTCATACCTAAATATAATAAAAGCTATATACAGCAAGCCGACAGCTAACATCAAATTAAACGGAGAGAAACTCAAAGCCATCCCGCTTAACTCAGGAACACGACAAGGCTGTCCACTTTCACCATACCTCTTCAATATAGTGCTGGAAGTTCTAGCAATAGCAATAAGACAACATAATGGGATCAAGGGGATTCGAATTGGAAAGGAAGAAGTTAAACTTTCGTTATTCGCAGATGATATGATAGTGTACATAAGCGACCCCCAAAACTCCACCAAAGAACTTTTACAGCTGATAAACAGCTTTAGTAATGTGGCAGGATACAAGATCAACTCCAAAAAATCAGTCGCCCTCTTATACACAAAGGATATGGAAGCAGAGAGGGAAATCAGAGAAGCTTCTCCATTCACGATAGCCACAAACAGCATAAAATATCTTGGGGTAAACCTAACCAAGGAAGTGAAAGATCTATTTGACAAGAACTTTAAGGCATTGAAGAAAGAAATTGATGAGGATACCAAAAAATGGATGGACATCCCTTGCTCTTGGATTGGGAGGATCAACATAGTAAAAATGGCAATTCTACCTAAGGCAATTTATAGATTCAATGCAATCCCCATCAAGATCCCATCAAAATTCTTTACAGATCTGGAGAGGACAATAATCAACTTTATATGGAAAAACAAAAAACCCAGGATAGCCAAAACAATCCTATACAATAAAGGATCTTCTGGAGGCATTACCATCCCTGACTTCAAACTCTATTACAGAGCTACAGTAATGAAAACAGGGTGGTACTGGCATAAAAACAGAGAAGTCGACCAATGGAATCGTATAGAAGACCCGGATTTTACCCCACAAACCTATGAACACCTCATTTTCGATAAAGGAGCTAAAAGTATACAATGGAAGAAAGAAAGCATCTTCAACAAATGGTGCTGGCACAACTGGATGTCAACCTGTAGAAGAATGAAAATAGACCCATATCTATCACCGTGCACAAAACTCAAGTCCAAATGGATTAAAGACCTCATTATCAGCACGAAAACACTGAACCTGATAGAAGAGAAAGTGGGAAATACCCTACAACAGATGGGCACAGGTGATCGCTTCTTAGGTATAACCCCAGAAGCACAGGCATTAAGGGCAACATTGAATAAATGGGACCTACTAAAACTGAGAAGCTTCTGTAAAGCAAAGGACACTGTCACTAAGACACAAAGGGAACCTACTGACTGGGAGAAGATCTTCACCAACCCCGCAACAGACAAAGGTCTGATCTCCAAAATATATAGAGAACTCAAGAAACTAGACTTTAAAATGCTAATTAACCCAATTAAAAAATGGGGCACTGAACTGAACAGAGAATTCTCAACAGAAGAACTTCAAATGGCCAAAAGATATTTAAGGTCGTGCTCAATTTCCTTAGCAATCAGGGAAATGCAAATCAAAACAACTTTGAGATACCATCTTACACCTGTCAGAATGGCTAAAGTCAACAACAACAAGGATAGCCTTTGCTGGAGAGGCTGTGGAGGAAGGGGTACCCTCATCCATTGCTGGTGGGAATGCAATCTTGTGCAACCACTGTGGAAGTCAGTGTTTCGGTTTCTCAGGAAATTTGGGATCAACCTACCCCTGGACCCAGCAATACCACTCTTGGGAATTTACCCAAGAGATGCTCTATCACATGTCAAAAGCATTTGTTCAACTATGTTCATAGCAGCATTGTTTGTAATAGCCAGAACCTGGAAACAACCTAGATGCCCTTCAATGGAAGAATGGATGAAGAAAGTATGGAATATATACACACTAGAGTACTACGCTGCGGTAAAAAACAATGACTTCTCGAATTTTGCATGCAAATGGATGGAAATAGAAAACACTATCCTGAGTGAGGTATCCCAGACCCAAAAAGAAGAACATGGGATGTACTCACTCATAATTGGTTTCTAGCCATAAATAGGGGTCACAGAATCTACAATTGGCGAACCTAAAGAAGCTAAGTAAGAAGGTGAACACAAGGAAAAACATATCGTTATCCTCTTGGATAAGGGAAGTAGACAAAATTGCCGGGGAGAAAAGTGGGATCTTGGGGGTGGGGTGGGAAGGGGGTAAGGGGAGATGGGGTGAGAAAAGGTAGAAGGGAAGGAGGGGGGACTTGGGGAAATAGGAGGATCGGGATAAAGGAAGGTTGGATAGGGGAGCACGGAACCACAATCCTTAGTTAAGGGACCCACTTTAGGGTGGGCAGGAGAATTGACCCTAGAGGGGCTCCCAGGTGCCCAAGCTGAGGTCCCCAGTTAGTTCCTTGGGCAGCTGAGGATAGGGAACCTGAAATGACCCCATCCTAGCGCAATACTGACGAATATCTTGCATATCATCTTAGAACTTTCATCTGGCGAGGGATGGAGATAGAGACAGAGACCCACACTGGAGCACTGGACTGAGCTCCCAAGGTCCCAATGAGGAGCAGAAGGAGGGAGAACATCAGCAAAGAAGTCGGGACCACGAGGGGTGCACCCACCCACTGAGACAGTGGAGCTGATCTACTGGGAGCTCACCAAGGCCAGCTGGACTATTACCAAAAAAAGCATGGGATAAAACTGAACTCTCTGATCATGTCGAACAATGAGGGCTGATGAGACGCCAAGGACAATGGCACGCAGTTTTGATCCGACGCAATCTGCTGGCTTGGTGGGAGCCTAGCCAGTTTGGATGTTCACCTTCCTAGATATGGACGGAGGGGGGAGGACCTAGGACTTACCACAGGGCAGGGAACCCTGACTGCTCTTTGGACTGGAGAGAGAGGGGGAGAGGAGTGGGGGGAAGGGGAGAGGGGTGGGAGGAGGGGGAGAAGAGTGGGAGGAGAGGGAGAAGAGTGGGAGGAGGGGGAGGGAAAGGGGAGGCTGGGAGGAGGTGGAAATTTGTTTTTTTTCTTTATTCTTCTTTTATCAATAAAAAATGTTAAAAAAAAAAAAAAAAAAAAAAAAAAAAAAAAAAAAAAAAAAAAAGAATCAGAGACCAACTTGTTCACACACTCAGGAGTCCCATAAAAGTGCTAAACTGAAAACCATGATATATACTCAGAGAACCTGGCACACTCTTTTTCATTAATAGGTATAAACTATACAAAACAATGTGTTTCAGGGAGATGTTTGCACACATGTGTATAAGGTAATTGGGCCATACTTGCCCCAATTATTCCCATCTATACCTCTGTCCCCTCCTCTCCTCTAACAATTCTGTTTTCATGTCACCTTTTTTACATTCCACCTAGGAGAAGAAGCAAATGTCTAAGTCTGCTTATTTTCCTTAATGTGACAATTTCCAGATT
The DNA here is from genome assembly GCF_037038515.1 of Microtus pennsylvanicus. Classification (NCBI taxonomy): domain Eukaryota; kingdom Metazoa; phylum Chordata; class Mammalia; order Rodentia; family Cricetidae; genus Microtus; species Microtus pennsylvanicus. The sequence continues at coordinate 89,681,612 of NC_134585.1, read as the reverse complement.
CATCCATTTTCTTGAAAATGACATGGTTTCTCTTTCTTTAAAATGGACTAATAATACGTAATCCTTTTGTACAATATCTCTTTATCAGTTCATTCATTATGGGTACCCATACTGAAATGTTGATCCACGACAGGACCACAGTAAGCGTGAGTGTGCAACTGTCTCTGTGGAATGTAGGCTTGAAGCCCTTCAGATGTGACGGCAGCATATTACAGTAATTTTTTTTTGGTAGATTTTCTGCTTTTGTATGGCCTTCTGTGTGTCTAATCTCTCTGTCCCTCTTGTGAGAATATTTGTAATTGTCCATTCGGATAACCTATGATAATCTCTTCATCATAAAATTAAAGACTTTTTTTCCAAAAATTTAGCATTTACAGTTTCCATAGATAATGGCAAAAATATCTCTAGGGGCCATCCACTCCATCACAACGACCAGAGAAATATGGACTCTAATCCTGGCTGGATCTCTCCACTCCAACAACCTAGCAAAATAGTAAAGAGGCTTCCAAGAGGAAATTCTGAGTACTTCAGTCTCTACTACTATTTTAGTTTTCAAAATGATAACAATTAAAAACAATAAAGTCAGTCATGGTGGCACACACCTAAAATCTCTGAACTCTGGAGGCTGAAGCAGAATTCTGGATTTCACATCTATGGCTCCATGACTATGTGTCTCATACAAACTAGACAAGTCTCAACATGGAAAAAAGTGACCACAATGACAGCAACACTAAGACAGGAGCAGAACCAGTCATGAGGACTCACACAGGTGATCCCAGCACTCAAGAGGATGAGGCAGGAGAGTCAAGAGTTGGAGGCTAGGGGCTAGAGAGATGGCTCAAAGGATAAGAGCACTTTGCTGCTCTTGAAGAGCACACAGGTTAAGTTTTCAGCTGCCAAACAATAGTCCAAACCATTCCTAAACGCCAGTTCCAGAAGATCTGGTTCCCCTTCTGGTCTCTGCAGGCACCATGCACACATGTGGTACACAAACATGCATGCAGGCAAAACATTCACATAAAATAAAATGAATACGTCTAATTAAAAAAATTTAAGAGTCAGAAACTAACAGAGAATAGAAAACATGAACTTGTCTCAAATCCCTCTTAAAAAAACAAAAACAAAACAAAGAACTATTGTCAAGAGATTAAACAGTAGAATAAACCAAAATCACTTAAGGGACTTATTTCAAAAAGGTAAAACACTCTAGAATCATAAACTTCAGTAACATTCATGTAAATTTCCTTGAAAATTTAATAATTTCTATAAAGGAAGAGCTGAGTGATGGTGACTTTTTTGTTCTTCTGTGTTCTCTCAGCATGTCTGACTTTGAAAACGTGGGTAGTTTTCTACCACACCAAACCATCCTCCAATCTTTGCAGACTTTGAAAACGTGGGTAGTTTTCTACCACACCAAACCATCCTCCAATCTTTGCAGACTTTGAAAACGTGGGTAGTTTTCTACCACACCAAACCATCCTCCAATCTTTGCAGACTTTGAAAACGTGGGTAGTTTTCTACCACACCAAACCATCCTCCAATCTTTGCAGACTTTGAAAACGTAGGTAGTTTTCTACCACACCAAACCATCCTCCAATCTTTGCAGACAAGTCAGATTCAATTCTGACAGTAACTGGAACTATCTAGGACCTGTAGTAAAGGGCTCAGACCCACAAGATGGCCCCTCCTCCTCTTTGTATGTGAATCACATGCAATAGGTTTTGTTAGAGGTTACCCACAGCTTCTTTCTTTCTTCCAATTCAACAATGTATACATATTTTTAAATACCATATGTTTTTATTCAGAGTAAATATATGCATTTTGTCCATTAAAGCACTAGAAATATAATTATTTATGCACAATAAATACATTTTATCAGTTAAAAATCATTCAAATATTTCAAAAGAAGATATGCCTTTTATATTTTTTGTGGTTTTTGAGACAGGGTTTCTCTGTGCTGGGATTAAAGGTGCGTGCCACCACCACCCGGGGCCTTTTATATTTTTGTGGAAACTATACTTGAACTAGGCATCTGATACGTGAAGAACTAATTTTAAACTAAGATTGGAAGTTACTACTTCCCTTTCTTATAAAAGGAAAAATCCTAAATCACCAAAATGTAAGATGAGGCTGGGAGCATTCTTAAATGTTAAATTTTGAGCATGGAGCTTCTTTTTTCTTAGTCTAAAAGACGTGGGAAAGAAATAAAGAAAACAGGCAAGAATTGCCCAGAATGAGAGATTTTGCATTAGACACCAGACATACCTATTCTGCCACACACTCAAATGTTAGCACTTTGGCTGTTGCTTGACACAAACAAAAATAAAAACTCATTTCCTTGGTTGCTGCAGACCAGAAAATTTAAGACATTATCACATTCCGTCAATTCTGTGTCAGAGCACACCAAATACATGGATGGAATATATTGCACTTAAATTTTTCAATTGTTCTGTCACATACCGTCTTTACACATACGTTCAGCAGAGTGGCATTTTCTATTAAATATCACTTAAGATCACTCAATTATCAGAGTAGAAGGAAAGAGCCCTTTAGTAATAGTACTGTTGAATATTGGAATGAAAGTCCTTGAGCCCCTTGTCTTATGCAATAAGACTTTTTGTGTGCATAAAATATAGTTCACCATTAAGCATTTTCTACAAAATGGGGGACAAATCCCAGTGTAATCTTCATACAAAGTTATTTCAGGAGCCTAATGCCTGGAAAATTATGACTGTGCCTTGTCCTAAATTTGAGGGTCTTTCCACATTTTCCTCATAAACCCCATTTTTCAGGGGCTTATGACTCAACTACAGAAATTTGCTTCCGGATGAAGCTCGGAATACCCAATTTCAGCTGATCTGGTTATAACCGGGTGAAGCAAAGACAAAAGTTTGCATTATCTCTTCCTCGTTTGGCTCTCTGGATCTCTGGGTTTAAAAAACAAATACTTTCCGGTGTTTCTGCCATTTCTTCATTTTACAGAAAGCTTTATCTTTTGGCATTTCTTGAAATATAACAAAAAGGATAAACTGGAAATGTGATGAGTAATTAGTGTCTCAAGAGAGGGCTGAAGAGGTGCTGAATTGCTCGCAGCCGGCCCACCCTCCAAAATCCAGGCAAAGTCCAGTGGCTACTGAAGCTCATTACTGCAGAACGGCATTTATTTTGAGCCAAGAACTTTTATCGAATGACAACAGAATATCTAATGGATGCCTATGGCACAGGAAATCATGATAAAATTTAACTCTCAGTGTTCACTGCATACTGAGACAGTGTTCTAGATTTCAAACTTTAAAGAGAAGCCCACGTATTCCCCGTGACATAATGTGGTAGTGGGTACTGAAGATACATCTGTTCTTAGCCATTAAAAAGTCTCATTTGACAGTCCTGACTAAACACAGAACCATGCATGCTCAAGATCAGACTAGCTATGAAATGCCTTGTTTTATGAATTGCACATACCGATACATTTGAACACTCCCTGGTCCAGAGGTGTCTAACCATTGCAAGACTGTACAGTCAAACACACAGGAGAAAATAAGGGCAGAGGGTCCTGCCCACTCAATCACACTGGTAAATTTGAAGTTAATCTGTTGGAAAACCCAGTGTTTTTGTTGGTTAGCTGTACAGGTGAAGTGCAAGCTTATTTAGAAGAGAAACCACTACTCAGAAGCTGAGGCCAGGCACATCCAATGTCCTTCTCACCCTTTGACGGAATACGAAGACAGGCCATGAAACTGAGAAAGGAGGAAAATAGATCTGTGTGAATTTGAATTAACCTGAAGCCCTTATAAAAATGAATTTTAAAGTGATAGAATTTGGGGTGCTATCTCACAGTGTTCAACCATTTAGTTTGCTGACCCCATTAGCTACCAATCTGCAGAAGTGGTCACACAGTACTTTTGTTCTTTCTGCCAATGGGAGCTGCTATCAACCAATGATGGTAGGAACCTGTGGACCTCCCCAACTCTACCAATTATTTCCATAGCAGAAGGGTATGATTACTGCATACTGCCATAGTTCCAAGTAACAGGACAGTTAGAATATCATAGCAACACGCAATATTCAGGTTTTTCTAGAAAGCAAAAGATCCCCCAAAGAACCTGTTACTTTCCACTTTCAAGATTCTACAATATGAGCAAAGGCCCTTGTCTATTATATATGCTTCTGAAGAATAAGGAAGTCCTGTCCCCCCCCCCTCTCTCTCTCTCTCTTTCTCTCTCTCTCTCTCCTTCCCTCCCTCCCTCCCTCTTTCTCTGACAGGGTCTCCCTACATAGTCCAGGCTGAACTCACTACATTCACAGTTATCCTGCCCTGCCTCAGAATCTCATCCTCCGGGATCAGAGCCAGGCACAGCCATACCCTGCTACAAGTGCTACTTTGTTCAGCATATCTAAGGGTTATGAGGTAGAATTCCATCTTGTATCAGACACTACTGAACACCCTGTCAGTAATTAAAACAAAATTTAGTACAAAAAATTTACATACAAGACGGAGTGGCTGTTTTCCCCCCTTTGTGCTACCCTACAGTTTCCCAACACTGTCTTCTGTTGTCCAAGTGGGAAGGGAGATTGTGACACCTGAGAAACTCCGCCGGTTTCAGTCAGCTTCCTCGAGGCCTGAAGCAGAGCTGAGGAAGAGGGAGGAGTGGATCTGACAGGAAAGAAGTCAAGGACCATGAGGACATACATGGTCATCCACTCAGTAGCAAGCACACAGCGAACACCTGCTGTAGCCAGTCGTCACTGAACCACAGTGAGCCAGTGCCATGGGCCACACACAAATGAACAGGGCACAGGCAGACCTGCAAGCGTAAGTTACAGCGCTATGCCCGAGAAGGGGAAATGCATGTGACTAACGAGGAGGGCGCAGGTCCTTCCCATCCAGCAAATGCACTCTCTTAGCTTCTGAAGGAAAAGGTTAAGATGGCGTGTCCCAGCTTGGAAACACAGACCCTACTCTTCCCACACAACTACAACTTCTTTTCTCAGAAAGTCCATAGAAAGGGTCGGAAAGAAATTCCTGTTTCCCTTTTTATTTCTTGCCCCTCAAGATCGGATGACTTCTGTGATCATTTAGGGTTTTGACTGCCTGTGGAAAATGATGGCTGGAGTAACCCGACCAAAATAAACTGTGGCGTGGAGGCCATTAAGCGGGAAAAGACGCACAGTCAAAAGTGCCTTCCCAGAGCACACAAGTCAAGGAGGGCGTGAGGAAATAAACGCACACTTGGGTATTTGCAAATATAAGGAGATTTTCCAGTAAAGCGAGAATAATTTAATTACAAAAAGCTTCTGATACTGCTACCCATGAAATCTTTTTTGGCAAAACGACTGGCAGAAGATGTACAACAAGCTGAGTGATTACTGATAGGTCTGGATTCGAGCCAGATTAAAGAAAGGTACTGCTCTAGCTCTCTGGGTAGCGTGCTTGAAACAGCAGCCAAATGTTCACGTCTGAACCCTCCCCCTAGTACACCACCTAAGGCCACCAGGCTGTCAAGGCACACTAACAAGGTTTAAGTCAGTCAGCTGAACATTGTATGTTTCTGCAAATGTATACATCTTTAGTTCAGACTATTGGTGAGTGTGACTGACTGGTTTCTAGAGAAAAATCAGGCCCTCTTGCCACCAAGCCTTACTGAAACTCTAAAATGGTAATCATTCTAGAGTTTATTTAAAGACAAATCGCACTCACCAGGAAGAAGCCCAGTAGCATTTGAAACCTTCATTGTCCTGGTGAGAGCTGTTAAACCCCGTGTTTAACAGCAGTCTCTGGGTGCAGCCGTCATTAAGGGACTTTCAAGTCAGGGTGGGGCTCCATTTGTATTCAACAAGTCTTTAAAAAAAATGATGCTTTGTATTTTACTGGTAACTATCCAGAATTTTATTTAAAACAGAAACTCAGAAGAGGGGGGAATACACTGAAAAAAAAATGCTACACGGTTTCTGTTCTGAGCCATTAATTTTTCAGTCAGATCTAACTATCATTTAATTGGTTCCTGATGCGAAAACTTGGATTCCACTTTAAACGCTTGAAACGAGAGCATATAGAATAATTTGTTATGCTGAGTTATCCATCCCAAATGTCCAGGGAAAATAAAACAATCTCAAAATAAAACTAGGCTACCTTCTGTGATGACACAAAATTAATAACATAGCCTCAGAAATAAACCTGCGTCTGTTTGCCAAAAAAATATCATTAGCGTTCTCATGACGAAGTAATATTTAATTCATACAAATGGTCACCGTAAAGTGGGGTTCCTTAGCAACACAAAAATTCCATGAACATCAATTTTAGAAACTGAACTTTGTAATATTCAAATCACAGTTCAAAGAGATCTGCTTTCCTTGAATGTGGAAATGAACTTTGACTTCCTACTTCTTATACTAATGGATTAATTAAAATGGCTAGCAATTCTTAACACTAAGATTTATTTCCAGAAAATTTGGACATTCCCAAGATTTTAATGCTATCTGTGTTGCTATTACTATTCAACAGTTTGATATTTTAAAAATAGAAAGAAGTATGTAACCTATAGATACTTTCCTTTTGTAAGATTGAGAACAAAAATATTAGATAATTAACCAAAAGAGTGGCTATGGAAATCTGCATTGTAAATATGGTCCTATTCATACCAAACTGCCAGTTTGTCTGTTTGTCCTCAGACTCATCTAAGCAGTTCAGGGAAACAGCCCCTCAGTAGGAATTCCACACGTACAGACCAGTACCAGGCCGGGGGTTAGGGGACAGCAGCGTGAACCAGCTGTTAGCTCAGCATGAATCTGGTGCATGGGTAACCAGTCCTCTGGAAAGACATCAAATTAATCAGATAATTGCGCCAGTCTGAATGTAGCCCCTAAGGTGTGGTTAATCATATGATTGCTCCAGTCTGAATGTAGCCCCCAAGGTGTGGTGCCCTGATTCTCAGGCACTTCTCATGGGTAACTTGAAGGTCAGTACTGACTGTCACAGTTACTATCCAGGGTCCTGCAGCCTGGGTAGTCACACAACATCTTGTAAAGAAAGACCTCTCTGGACCACAGACTTGAAGCTTACGGGCACTATGATGGAGCTGTTTGAGTGGCTATTGAAGCTACATGAGGAAAACAGGTCTACAGTTTACTTCAGAGGGGGAAGGCACGGAACTTCCTGGGCTCCCAAAACTTAGGACAATAATCCAGATAAGATTCATTATTTGTATTCTTTAAAGTCAGTCAGTGGTACAGAGCAGTAGAGACACGTGTATTCCTACAACAGTCCTCACTTCTCCGACTTCTCATCAATTTCTTTTCCGGGGGGGGGGGGGGTTGAGGTTTCACCCTTGAAGTAGAATTAATTGCGGTAATTAACTTCTTTTCCTTATTTTTGTTTTGGAAACAGCTTCCCCTGGCAAGATGTTTGGTGGCTACAGTGATGGGATCCGTCTAACTTAATCCCAAGAACTCTCCATCTTTCCCCTGTGAAACTAACATGCTCCAGTACTGCCTGTCTCAATGGAGGGCACTTTATGGGTAACTTGAAGGTCTGCACCCGATCATACAAGACAAAGCTCCCTAGGCTGGGAGACTCCTCCCATCTCCCAACTACACAGGCTTATCCAAATGTTTCAAGTTCGTCTTTGCCCTCTGCCTTCACGAGGCCTTGACTACTGCAATGGTTTTCATTTCTCCCTCTGTATCCCTTCTCTCTGTGTGCATTACCTTTAACTCCAGCCAGAAAGGTTCCTGTGTTTGCAAGACTCTAGGGTCTGTGGTCTAAAGACTTAATTTCATCTACAGGTGGTACTGACCTTTCTGGCTCAACCTGCTGCCAACTCCCATATGTATTCCAGTTTGCATTTCTCAAGTTCAATGTGTTTTTATTCTTGGATCTTTTGCTTTTATCCACATGAATATAACCCCGGCCATGCCTCATAGAACCTGCATCAAGATTCCTTGCAATCTCAGCCTTCCCTGCTTCTCCTTCATTAACACCATCTGGAGTCTTCTCTGAGGACACCAGTCTCACTGGGAAAAAAAAAATCCCAAAGCTGGGATTTCAGATCATTACTTGTATCCGAAGCTCTTAATCCAAGGAGTGTGAATCTGAAATATGGGCAGAAGGGGTGGTTAGGAAGGGAGAAAAGAAAAAGAATAAGAGAAGTAAGGAAAGTTGGATACCATTTTTGGAATACAGGCTTCTTGCTGACTGAGATAATCAACTACTTGAAAACCCACACAGCAAAGCCAAAAGGAACCCTTTCTAGGCCTATTCTTGAAGGCTTGTATGTGAGGTGTGAAAAATACCTAATAATGAGGTGGGATATAAACCTTGCCAACTAACTGAGCTATTTGTTACTATTGGTTTAAAACAAATACTACGTAAAGAAAATAAATGCTAAAGGAGAGCTTACTCCTAAAAAAAAGAAAATAAATAAAATTTTTTTTTAAAAAATGCACCTTAGAGATTAAAATGGAACCGAGAGCGGATAAAGGTAGACTAGACATGATTGGAGCAGGTCACCCCTCCCTTCCTTCAAAGGGAAGACTAGGGAAGGGTGATGCATTAGTGCAGGGGAAAGTTGATCCTACAGATGGATAAATGGTACACATTCTGACTCACTGAAGTTTCTGAGGCCAGGGGGACAGGCAGAAGGTGTGTTTTCACTAATGCTTAATCTTTCTTCTGTTTCCCAATCTGGCAACGCTGGAGTGGGGGCGGGGGAAGCTCAGAATGAAAGCAGCAAACCTGAGGGTTTCCTCTGGCCCAGCAACTGCAAAAACTTCCTCTGACTATTTACTTTGTGGTACCTGATGTGATCCCTAACTTGGAAGCATTTTCACTTTGGGGCTCAGTGTCTAAAAACCTAATCATCTAAACATCTACTCGTTAACAAGAAACATCAAATAAACATGGCTACTGAACGAGGGTTCAGATACCCATACTATCAAAAAGCAGTGTGCCAGAAGTAAGGTACACTCGGTTTTGTTGAGTTTGAGAAGAGAAAAACTAGTAATGCGGCTCAAATACGACTTATCAAAACACGCGGGAAGTGAGAAAGCTACAAACACCAAGCCCGAAGGAGCCCACTCTTCTTATACAATGGGGGTGGGGAAGAGAGTAGCCTAGAGAACACAGCAGGAATAAATAATTCTCCGTGATTTATTTCGGGAGCCTGAAGTGTACAGTTCGGAACAAGATATTTTCCAGAGCCTCACGAGCTGACCTGCCACAGCACCAACCTTGCCTCCTGCTCTCACACCCCTCTTCCTCCATCTCTGGTTTCCAGACTGCATTCCCAGGGCTAACGGCAGCAGTTACTCCTCTCCTTTGCTTCTTCCTCAAACTCTTTCTGTCTGCTCTATAGTTTTAATCGTCTGGTAGATACCGACAAAGGGTCATTTAATTGCCAGTCGACGCAAGCACAAATCTGCATTTTATCATAGACACACCGACTGCCCCAGATAAGCAATTTACCTTCATTCATTCATTCCCCCAGCCCTTCATCGCAGTTCAAAGGTCACCAAGACTCCAGACCCTTTTCCTCTTCAGTGTAAACTCAAGATGGCAATCCCAGATGTGAGTCTTGAGAAGAGAAAACCCGACAGAAGGGAGGAAAGGAACCACTAGCTAACTCCTTTCTCCTTACATCCAGAATTTATGAAATAGTCTGACATGCTTTTGGATAAGCTTTTGTGCTGTGTCATGATGTCAATAACACCGCTGTAGAGAAAGCTTGAAATTATCTGGATGAACAGATAGCTAAAGGGAAAGGCAGGAGGGAGAGCTTAGGGAAGACTATAAACACGTGTAAAATATTGAGAGTCTTGCTCCTCAGCAGACGTGGGATCCAAGCCCATATGTGTGACTGGGAATCAACAGCCCACTCTCACTGGAGGACAGCTGGAATGCATTCTTGCATCCTTGCAGACACTCTCAACACGATGCCGGCCTCACTGGTTGCCGGCATCAACGGTTGCCAGCCTTAATGGTTTTCCAGGGTTTCTCTTCTCACTTTTTCCCTGAACTGGAAGGAGGCATTGACAGGTTCCAGGACATGGCTCAGTAGGTAGAACGCTTGCTGTGAAAGCATGAGGACCTGAGTTCAGCTCCCAGGCACCCACATAAAAAGCAGGATGTGGAATGGCAAGATGCACCCATGGTGCAATAGTGGCTCCAACATTATAAGAGTAACTGACCACCGTCTGGTTGGATTTAAGACCCAGTCCATAGAAGGAAACACGCCCGGCCCAGAACCCATGGATGGGTAGTTTATAGGCTCCAGGTGAGTGAAACTATTACTGTTATTCTGCTAAATGGACATAATATCAAGCTACCTTCTAAATCCATATCTCTCTACCCATAGATTCGTGCAATTTCAGACCTCATCACAGAAGTCTATTTACGTAATGGATGGTAACATAGAGACTCATAACCTGCCAAAGTGCAGAGGAAGAGTGTCTGTAGATAGCTCTGGCATAGATGAGATATCATTATCACAGCCTCAACACACAAAGCTCAGGGACTACCACGAAAGCGGGACTGGGAAGACAGTAAGAACTGAGGTTGGAATGGACTGTATTGAAACAGTGTCTTCTGGACATGACAGACATACTGCCCTCATGAACTCAGAGCAGCTGTGGTTGCCTGCACGAGATTCAGCCACTAGACCTTTGTTCTGTGGATTTGGAGGAGAGGTGGGAGTCTTATGAGGAGAAGGGGGTGGCTCATGAGCTCCCACTACTAGCTGAGAAGTTTTAGGGTCAGTTTTCCTTAAAGGTGTGGCCCCTGATAGACAACACACTCCAACAAATGTCCTCATACTCATTAGTACATTGGCAGAACAAACTGGAATTAATGGGTTATTAATAAAAGAAGACAGAAGGAGGAGATGGAGGGCGAGTCTAGGACGAGTTAAAAAGAGGAGTGGGGTGAATATAATCAAAACACATTGAATGCGTGTATTAAATTTTTAAAGAATTTAATTGAAATAGTCTGTATATTCTTAAAGCCAGGTAGTAAGTACAGTAGGTAGAGACAGAAAGATATTGAGAGTTTGGTGGTCAGCCAGTCGATGAGCTCCAGATTCAGAGAGAGACCCTGCCTGAAAAAACAATAAGGTGAAGAATGATAGAGGAAGACTCCTGATGTCAACCTCTGGCCTTCACCTGTGAGTATACCTGCATATAACACACATGCACACACACACACACCATGAAGAAAGGAAAAATGAAGGAAAGAGGGAGAGAGGGGAGAGAAGAGAGAAAGGGAAGGGAAGGAAGGAAGGAAGGAAGGAAGGAAGGAAGGAAGGAAGGAAGGAAGGAAGGAAGGAAGGAAAGAAGGAAGGAGTACTGGTTTGGTTGTTGTTGTTGTTTATTTGGGGCACTGGGCAGGAAGCAGAAGAGGGAATATGCAAATCCCAATCCAACTAGGGTAATTACTCACCAGTTCTCAGTCCTAACTAGTACTCTTCTATCAAGACATGCCCTCTGCCTTAAAGCATAAACACCAACAGGCCTTTGGGTTAGAAAGCTCAGATATGTTTTATTGCATCTTCTAGGGATGATGCATGTAAATCTGATTTTCAATGCCTCCCACACTCCACTCAATGTCTAGACTGAGTTTTTTTCCTACATCAGATCTCAGACTGAATAAAAATAAAATTGAAAAACGAGAGTAGTCCTTAGTTGGAAGCACCTCATAGTGATGAAGTGAATTCAGCTACCCCTAAGACTAACAGCATCTGGCACTATACCAAAGACTTTAGGATGGCACCAAGAAAGGACTATGTCTATCCCTGGCCCTGTAGAAACAAATAGACTACAGAGAGCAGTTTATAACAAATGGAAGTTTATTTCTTTCGAGTGGTAGTCTAAGCAGTCCCACGAGCTAAGAGTTCTGGGATGCCAACGAGCCAGGATCCTTTGAGCCTTCACTCTATCACAGATATTCTGCTTCTAGCCCTCCTTTGCATTTTAACCAGCAGAGAGAAGGTGGAAAAAATAAGGCACCCCCTGTCTGTCTGAGGACACAGACTGGCAGGTCCTGGGTGAGTAGACCTATTACTAATAGTCTGCTCAATGGGCGAAGTATCAAGCTGCCCTCTAAATCTGTATCTCTCCATCCCTAGGTCAGCGCAGTTCTCAGGCCTCAGAGAAGGTCTTCTTCAACAGAAGCTGCATATCTGATCGGCTTATCCCTTGCACAGAAATACATGAAATTGTACAATCTAGAGATTCTGCTTGCACTAAAGCAGATACAGAACACAAGCAGCTGCTGCTGCCATCGGTCCTGAGAGTCCCTTGGGACAGGACTCCCCTTCACCCTCCACTCAATAGTGAATTTGTGTCATTGTGAAACACCTGTTCAATCTGAACTACACTCCCACTGTGAGGAACTGTCTCTGGCTACTCCTGCTCAGAGAGTGAGAGCCACAAGCTCAGACTAGCTAGCAAGGGATCTGCTGTGAGCTCACCTGCCCCTGAGCGAATATACAATGGGGATTTTTAAGCACTTGCTCTTACCTTAATTCAAGGGCAAGAACTGATTTGTGAACAAAAGAAACATTGCCTATTTTACAGGAAGAAGCCAGTCCATGAAAAAGACAGGGCCCCTGTCCCTTTCTAGGAATCCAGGTAGCCTTTGGTGCAGGGAGAATTATATCACTTTAATATTTGAGATATGAGAAAATGATCTTTCTGAGCATGCTTCTCAACTCTTGAGTTCTCTCTCATGTACCTACCCTATGCAGTCACTACATTAATATAGGAGAGGAGCGTTAAATCCAGGGTTAGAATGACTTGTACATGGTTCCAATTAAAATGGCATTGAATTTATGAAAGCAATTCATTTAGATTAATAATACTCCTATCAAAGAGCACAACGGACCCTTCATGTGACAAGCAATCTGAGGTCCTCATTGCTGTCCAGAGCATGTACACATACCATCCAGTAGTTATATTACACCGAAGGCGCTGTCAAACATCTTGTACAAGGCAACATTAAATATGGGTCTGGAAGCCAGTCAGAAAATCCCTAAGCTGAGTTTACTTGAGGGTTTAACAATATAAATCGCCAAAGAAGAGAGAGTCTCCTGGAGAAACTGCTCCACAGTGTAACACCACAAGCAGCCATGTGGAATCATATTTCATCAGCTGAGTGAGATCCCCTGGCAGGCCATCTCCCACGGGGAAGACGCAACATCTGTAACATCTCCAGCTCTGGGAAAAAAGATGACATCGAATCCTCGAAGAACTGCCTTTCCCCTTAGGACGACAGAGCAGCATGCGAATGCACAGGCCTCAGCAGCTGTATCACAACTGCCAAACATCATTGTCGCCTTCTCACCAGTGCATGCGTGCCTGCAGACACACCACACACACACACACACACACACACACGTGCGCGCGCACACGTGCGCGCGCACACGTACTCACATACACAGGGGGCATGGTGGAGAATGTAATTTGTAATAAGAAAGATAGCTGTATTCCTCATTAGTACATTTTGTGCTCAAATGATTAAGGCTGTCACTAGGAATGATTTACCTTTTTCCCTTTCATTGAAAAAATAAATAAAAAGCCATTTGTGACAGACAGTCTGGATGCTTTTCACTTTTAATGATATCCTTCTTGGGGAACAGAATTCTAGTTTCTTGTGCTGAGTGCATGTATTATAGCTCCCCAAAATAAAACATCACCTGATCCAGACTCCTTTCAACTTGGTCTGACCACATGGCAAAATCCCACTCAAAGAGAGGTTACACGGACTGTTTCCAAGCCCGTTCTGGGTCCTTTAGCCTCCTTTCGCCCTCTTCCTGACCAAAAGCAGAGGTCTGACCAGAGCAGTGATTCACAATGGCTCAAGCAGCTGGCGTGGACCCTGAGGTGGCTATGGGAATGGAAGTCATATCTTATTAAGGCAGGCTTAGTCGCTGCAACGGAGACAATCTAGACTTTGTGACTTGGAAGCCATTGCTTCTCTCTTGTGTAACAGGTCAAAGCAAAGGTTCTAGACAGTAGGCTAAGGCTGCTCCAGTCATTACAAAAACTGAGCGTCTTGGGATTCTGTTGTCTCTGTGTGGGGGCAGGGAGGGGTGCTCCCAAAGCCACTCAAGGTATCACTATCTAAATGGAGGGACAGAAAGCCTGGCCCAAAGATCTTCAAGAAAGAGCCATCGTCAGCACATCTGTGCGCATTTTCTGGAAAAGCTTCAGGGGAGGCTGGGAAACACTCATACCCTTCACAGACAGCCACGCTCAGACACAGTTCACTACTGTGGCTAAGGAGATGCTAGAGACGCTTCTGTCTCAGGTGGTGAAGGCTATGATGGGAGTCTGCATCCCTGGTGAGACCTTCTGGAGCCCCATTCTATTCTTCCCAAGTCTACATGGCTCTTGTCTGAGACAAAAATAATTTCGCATTGTCATTTTAATTATGAAAGGCTGTTTTCCCCTGTTGCCACTAAAACTAATTGTAAATGGTATACATTATTCGGTTTTTGCCCTTAAATGGAGGACTATTTTGGCTTGAGTTCAAAATACATATGGTCAATTAACATATTATTTGAGTTATGGAGATTTGTTTAACCGTGGCAGCAATTCTGAGTTAACTTTGAAAATGCAGAAGTACTGAGATGCCTCTGTGGGTAAAGGCACTTGTCACCCAGATTGACCACCTGAGTTCAATGCCTGGGACTCACATGGCAGGAAGAAGGAACCAATTCCCGAAGGTGGTCCTCTGACCTCAACACATGCCCATACATGCGTGCGCACGCACATCCACAATAAATAAATGTAATAAAATTCGACTTTTTCTTATTCTCCTCCCTCTTTCTGGCCCTTTTACTATACAATGTATCATGTGATCCTTTGGAGCCTAGATACTAACAGTATTGATGTAAATCCTAGATTCATTTGATAAAGTGACATAAATTCTAGGCGTGGCAGTTACCTGATAGATGACAGCTCTTTAATCTAGATTGCTCAATAAGCCATCTAGTCAAGCCTCCATTTTTGAAGTAAGATTTTAAAAATAAGACTCGCTTACCTAGTGAATACGACTTTTTTTTTTTGGGGGGGGGGTTATTCTCTGTAGCTTTGGAGTCTTTCCTGGAACTAGCTCTTGTAGACCAAGCAGGCCTCGAACTCACAGAGATCCACTTGCCTCTGCCTCCCGAGTGTGGGATTAATGGCATGTGCCACCACCACGGGGCTGAATTAGATCTTTTATAAACAAAAATAATGATGAAGTAAAAAAGCCAATGTAGATCTCTTGGGCAGAAGCATTTCTAAGTGATTCCAAGCAATATATTCTACGTCAACTTTTTCTTGAGACTGGTAAAAACAAAAATGGAGGATCGTGGTAGCTTGATAGCTTTGTTTTGCTTTTGAAATTCTGCTATCTCCCATGTATCTCCAGTGAGCTATTTACATTTGATCTAACCATATGTTTGTAAGAGCTCACATACACATATGTATTTCAAAAGAAGGTCATTAGATTTTATAACTAAAAACTGCCTAAATCAGATACTTTTCAAAGTCTAAATCAGCATCAGCACCCTACTAAGGGAATAGGGCTGTCCTTACATCACATGCCACAAAAGTACAATTAAAACGACAGAAATTTACTTATTAACTTTATGGAGCGTTCTGAATACGGGAACAAGGAGACAGAATTTCTGGTCCTTCTGCCCACATCTGTGCTCCTGATCTTCACCAGTCCCTTAAATACTTTTGTCATAATTTTCCCACTTGTTAAAGGAAATGCTTGAACAGTCTCAAAACTCTTGTTCTATTCTGCCAATTATTCCTCTGGTTCTAAAGTCCCCCTGTCCTGTAACCACAAGACTCTGCTAGCAGCAAGAGCAGCAAACTGCCCAACCTCACAGCAGAAGTGCTTAGGAACATGGGAGTAGCCTTTGAATTACTCAGAAAAGGCCATGCAGTTGCGTAAGTCGAGGAGCCGTGTTTTGCGCCATCCATGACAACTTTTAGAAACTGCTAGTTACCTCGTTACTGGGAGCTGGTGATTTGTCAGGCACAGTGCCAAGTGAATTACACACAGTATCTCAGCTAATCCTCTCGACAGCTCCGGGAGGGCGGCGATAGTAACCCCATTGCACAGATGAGGAATCAGAGGCTTAGGGTGATTAAATAATTTGCCCAGGCCATGCTGAGTATCAAGTAGAACCCATTGCTGCCCAGCTCCAAGCACAGGGCTCTGCAGCCCTGGGAGAGAAGTCTGCAGGAGGTCAGTTCGTCCTAGCCAGCTCCCTTGCCCCGACTCTTGGCCATGCCCTCTGAGTCACCCATATTTAATTACACATGAAGTCTCCATAGTAAACATTCTTTGTGTCCCTCCCAACTCCATTCCCTTACTTCTCCTAATAATAGATGCAAACATTAATTGAGCATTTGCCACAGTTCTCGGCTCTTTAAATAGATCCTCTCACACAGTCGTCACAACAGGCCTTTGAGGTCGATACTACTCCATCTTCCAGCAAAACTGCCCAACTCACAAGTTAAAAACAAATATTTGAGTGTAGTTCTAATTTCAAAGTCTGTAGAAATTGATAAATGCTGGTAAGATCCTAAATTAACATCTATTGAACCTTTTATAACATACTGGCCCCTGTGCTAAACGCTGCATATCAGCTGTCACGTATAATCCTCCTGACAGTCCTACACGATCGGTATTATTGTGATTAATGCCATGCTTCAGATGAATGCCAAACCCTGGATGTCTTGGTTAAGTCATAAGAGAAAGTCATCCCGAGCATCTCCGGAGCCAAACCTTTACACAATGAGAGTGAGCCGCCATACAGGTTTCGTGTTAGAGATGCCCGTGTGTTTCCCTGACAAATTACCCAACCCAACTTTGCCTCAGTTGCTCTGGATTTGAAGCCAGTGAATTATGAAGACTTAATGTTGTTGCTATGAGAAAAATGCTTGGAAGCATCTCCAGCATGAGTAAAAAAACCCATAGAGCAGTCAACACAAAGTATATGGGAGCCCAGAATTGGCCTTTTGCTAGCAAGGCTGATTTTTTTTCTCTCTGTGCCTCCATTTTATTATTTATAAAACATACTCTTTAAAAAGTCAGGCTAGCGCCAGGCAGTGGTGGCATGAGTCTTTAACTCCAGAACTTGGGAGGCAGAGGCAGGCGGATCTCTGTGAGTTCATGGCCAGCCTGGTCTACAAGAGCTTGTTCCAGACAGGCTCCAAAACTACACAGAGAAACCCAGTTTCAGGTGTGTGGGGGGGGTGAAGGTAGCTAATAAGATAGCTCAGTCAATAAAGTACTTGCCTTGTAAATATTAGGAACTGGGTTTGATCCTCTACAGCCCACACACAAATGCTAGGAGGAGTGGCATGCATTCATAATCCCAGCACTAGGGAATCACAGACAGCAACCTATGAGACTGGTGAGCTCCAGGGCAATGAGAGACCCTGCCTCAAATGAGATAGATGGTATTCTTGAGGATGACACTTAAGGCTATTCTCTGGCCTACACACACACACACACACACACACACACTCACACATGCATTTGTGTGTGACCATGCACAAAGAGGGAGAAAGCGTGAGGAAGAAATAGGTAAAAATGTGCTCAGAGCCAACAAGGGGTTGCAGTTTTTGCACAGAGGCGTGTAAGTGTACAAGAGTCAACTTCTATTGTTATTATAATATCTAATCATTCTTACTATTTTGATCCTTTTCTTGTTCACACAAAAATCTCTGTTCCGCCTCCAAAGTTATCAAGCTGGTCCCTCTTGAACACTTTGTCCTAAAAGGAGCAGTAGAGATAGCTAAACTGGTTGGCAACTAATATCATTTCAGCTGAGACAACAGTCAACAAACATCTTTTTCCTCGAACTTACCATTAGGGTGGCAGGACTGGGCCTCAGTATCTAGGCAGGAATGATACTCCCATGCCAAGCAAACAAACCCACACAGCCTGTCTCTGGGTGTTTTCGAAGAATGCGCCTGACTTGCTTGACTGACAGATTCACAAGGCACAGCCTTGACAGCCACTGTTTTGATGATCCAGCAGCACAAAGCTGGAGCTCAAAATATTGATGGTTGCTAGTTGAATGATTGAGCTGGTTTTGCTAGCTGCCTCTATGAGAGTACAACCAGCCCTGGTCCCCAAGGACAGACTACATAAGGGTCTATATTGCAAGAGAACTCTGACCATTAGGACTTGAAGTATGTCTTCCATATTCTGATTGTATAAAGTTGGATAATTCGTCACATATCCTTGTACCTTAAATATCTCTAAAACTGGATTCTTGGCTCTCTCTACTCTGAACATTAATTGAGTGAGTTAACTATGTAAGTGCTTAGAAAGATGTCTAGGTACAGTGAGGATAAAGTAGACATTAGTATGGTGCATGATTGAGTGCCTAGCCTTGACGGTTTAAAGTCATCTGGATTGTCCCGGCATGTCATAATGTGTGATGTGTCCTTATCTGAATGTAGAATTGAGGAGAGCCTCCCTCGTGTGTGGGTATAAGCAGTCCAGTAGGTCCCAGGACAGCTGTGTCCTGCCTGTCACAGCAGCGAGTGTTTTCCAAGCGTGCATACCTCCATGAATCATTTTGGCTGTTAAAGAATCATTCACCACCATGACCTTCTCCCTTCTTTTTGGGTCATACTAATAAGGTTGTATCACTTGCCACACACGCATTTACATGAAAAATAATAATAGCCATGCAAGAATTGCCTCTGTAGACTTGTCCTCCAACAACAAGAACAATATCTATTCTTTTCTGAAGCTTGTAGTGAGTACCTATACCTAGCGACAAGGCTAGCACTGCAACTAACTGTAATGCAATGCAGTTTGAAGAAGAACTTATTATCTAGGAAAAGGGGAGACAGAGGGAAACAGAAAGAGAATAAATCAGAAAATCATAAGGTAAGTAAGCACAGAGTTTCAGGTACGGAGGAGAAGTGGAGAAGTCGGTAGAAGAGGTGAGTTTTCAAGAGATTAGGCACCAAACACCCACCCACCCACCCCCAAAAGAAAGTCCAAAAAAAAATCAGATATTTAATGGACACTTCCCAAGAGAAAGTAAATCCTCATCTGAGACCTTAAACAAAGGTATGTTAATTCCACCGCTATTTCACCCTGTCGACAAGTCAACAGAGGCAAGAAGAGCCACTCTGAAGTTGTAGAAACTCATGGCATCTGAGGACAGAGTCAGCATCCTGAGGGCGTGGAGCTCTGGTCTTCCACCACCACTCTGTCTGTGCTCCTCCCTCCGAAAGATCTAAACACTGGGGTTTATGAGGCTGACAACTTCAATGGCATTCCTTACCCAGGCTATAAAATTCCAGCCCTGCCACCACAGTCCTGCTCCTTCTGAATTTCACAAACTCAGAGATAACACGGACTCTAGGTTTCTAGCCAGCAACAGTAATGGAGCCCAGGACTTTAGTTTATACTTGAAAACCAGCTTTACAACTGCATGAAGAGTTGCTTGTTGCCTGGGAAATCCAGACCACCGGTGTGGGTGGATGGAGGAAAAATCAACTTTTTAATTTTTTTTAGTCGTTTTCTGTGTGTTTCCTACTTTGGGAGAGTCAAAAATTTCCAACTCTTTAATTAGTCTTATATTTCCCTTCAAAATATGTTCTTGGAGGCCTTTGATTATTTCAAAACACTATGTTATAGTAATACATATCATATAAAAATGTTTTATCTATTAAAAAGAAATTCTATGTGAAAATGTTAAAACATGATGACATAATTATTTGTCACTTGATCATGACTACCAAAAACAAATAGTGAGCCAACAAGCCAGTTTGGCACAAGGGCATCAACACAAAGCCATCATTCATCAAATTAAGTATAAAGATTAAAGAAAAATAAGCCCTACCCATATTTCACACATTTGCCTATGTCCATTCCCTTGGCCTTGCCAATACTGAATAAGCATTCGTTAACCAAGAAAGTTTGTGTGCCGTAGTAAACTGCTTCAACCAAAATATTCTATGAAGGTCATTTGCCAAGCGTGTGAGCACTGACACTCGGCCGCCAAGCCGGGCTCGTTTCCATCTTCCTTGTCTTCTAACCGGACACACGAAACGCCAGCACGTCACTCTCTTTCATCCAGTACAACCAGTTCAGCTGTATCGGTGCACATTTTTAACAAAAAGTAGAAATTTTGTTAGAAGGAGCAAGATAGTATTTGGCATAATTATCATCAGCGACCTGAGACATGCCCAAAGTTAAGTCAATAAAGGTTATTTATAACGTATGAGACACCACAGTACTGTCAGGAATAAATAGAACCCAAGGCTTCAATTCCCAACTTTAGCTACTACTTCTTACTCAACTGACATAATGACCTCTGCAGTTCTGAGAAAGGAACCATGAAAACACTGTCACCAAACTGCATTCTTTATTGAAAGAATACTGTAAAAAAAAAAAAATGACCTATGATTGCAAGGTGTTTACTCTGCCAGAGAATGAAATGCTATCAGCTTTTGTGCTCATGGTCTGGTTTTATAAACTAGGCTCATGGAGCTGTGCCCAGCAAAGGGCACAGAAGGTGGGGAAAGAGCTTGAGGCAGAAAAGCCTGTCCACTCGGGGCCACTCCCTTCGCTTGCTGCCCTAAGCATTGACAGAGCTTGTTTTAATTCGGCCGATTCCGTCTAGTGCCTTCTACAAGTTGGCACTGTCCCAGGCACTCCGGCGTTAGTAAGAACAGGCTCGTCAACGTCACATCTGTGCTCTGTGGTTTAATCCTTGAAATAAACTCACAGGAGGTAGATGTGATCCCTTTCATAGATTAAGAGGGAAAAAAATGAAGTTTAGCGGGTAGAGTGATTTTTCCAAGACTGTAGAGCTGCACAAGCTGAGAAAGTTACAAGAATTCAAATTACAAACTGACTCCCAGACCAGTGCTCTGTGAAGTGTCTCCACCTCCAGGGGGTGCCCTCAAGCCTCTTTGTGACCATTCTGGGCACTTCCCCTGTATCGGTCACACCCTATCTGAAGGCCAGCACCAGCCATCAGCCAGCTGACCTTCGAACAAAGAGATTGGACAAGCTGCAGGGACTTGGAAACTGGAGGTTCGGAGGCAGCAAAGAATGTTGGGGAGTAAGGAGTACCATTCTGCTCAGCCCTTTCTCCCACGCAAGAGAGTGGGGAGTTGAGTTCATCAGGATTTTAAAGAGCTTGAATTGTTATTCAAATGTTAGCACTCTGCACACGCATGCATGTGTATGTGTGTGTGTGTGTATGTGTGTAAACACCAACATGAGTATATACAAAACCTCTCCTTTCAATCTAGTAGTAATAAAAGCATTCAAAGACCATTTGAAGGAATATACACCCTGTGCTCACAAAAATGGTACAACTGAAAAAACAAAGTGATAAATCCAGCCCTTCACAGTGAGAAAGCAGTAAGGTGGGATTCTGACACTGATGGAGAGACTTGCTGGCCAGTATTGTTTCATGGGTGTAATTCACATTTTAAAATTTTCATGATAGAAAAATCTGTAGAGCGGGTAGTCTGACCGGGCTTTACACAGGTGGGAGGCCACATATGATACAGTTAGCACTCATTTTAAAAACAAATTTGACTTCCACCAAACTGCAGTTGCTTTAAAAAGGAAAAAGAAAGTTTATGTGGTTGTGTGCCAATGCCAACAATGTTCCTGTATTCAACCTCATTTCCTATTCAGTCAACTACCAGCCAATGACAAATCCCATACCAGTGATCAGTCTTCACACAGCTTCTCAGCATGCCTGAGGGACGCTCAGAGTCACTGAAAGACTTTTCTTCACAGGGCCCATTCCCTAGGACTCATCAAGGGCAATGAAGTGAGAATTCCTACAGCTGTGGCCTCAACTGGGCCTGACGGAAAGGCCCTCCAGGTGCCCTGCTGCGCATTTGAGATTGGTAGTATTTACCTCACTTGGGTGTGATCATGAAAACCAGCAGCAGGGCCTGGTCTGCGGACTTGTTAGAAACACTCAGAGCCTCACCCAGAGATCTAGAATTAAAAGCACCATGTCTTAATCTCCTCCCAGGAGATTCTGGGCATGCTCCGAAGCACATCTTTGGGATATTTGGTGACATACTCCTGGTCTACATGGAGGTGGGGGGTGGACTTTACAGTTGAGTAAAATGAGGATCTCAGTAAACAAATCCCGAGATGTAGGAGAAAAACCTGGGGTGGTAGAGTACTCTCCTAGTATGTGGGAGGTTCTGGGTTCACACTTGAGGACTAGAAAAGTGTGTGGGGGGGGGTGGATTATTCACTGTTTTTTCTAAGTTCGCTCTCCCAATTTGTATTGAATTTTCTTCCTTTCATTTTCATTGATCAGATGTTGAAATCTTCCAACGTCTAGCCTGATGTAAATGAGTTCCTTTCTCTTGAATTGCATGAGACACATTTGAGCACAGAAATATGAGTTGCAGATTTTCACGTATTAATCTTTGTGAAGGAAACATTCTCCAAGGATCGTGCAAGCCCCTCGTGACAGCCTTGGGTGCCATAGGCAGGCATAAGTTGTTTACATTAGCAAATACATTTCAACAAAAACACATGTTGGCAGTTAGCACTCCCTCAGCTCCTCATACAAACCATTCTGTAGGGAGCTAGACTCTGATAAAAAAAAAAAGCATTTGAATTTAAAAATTGCCTTTTTTTGTATTTGGTTTCCAAAAGCCATGTGAAGATCTCAAAACATTTCAGATATGATTGATTTTCAATTCTCCACCTAACACAAGGAGTTTACCCGACTGTTCCAAAGTCCTACATCATAAATGTAGAACTCTCTAGGCCACACTTAAAACGAAAAACTTAATGTCAACACTGGAGAAAGGCACATGGAGGGATGTTGACACTCAGCAACCAACTAAGAAGCTGGGATGCAGCCACATACACCTGCAATCCCAGCCCCGTGGAGGCTGAGGCAGGAGGATTCTGAGTGTGAGGGCAGCCTAGGTACATAGAGAAGTTCTACTGAAGAAGGGTAGGGGAAGCTAACAAAATGAGATCCTCATACACAAAGGAGACCTCAAAGCAATTGCCTAGCTCTGTACAGTTCTAAAGTGCTGAGGGTATCATGTAAAGTGGCTAAGGCTGACGACAAGCATCCTGTCTTCACGTAGTAGAACTAATACTCAGCTCAGTGGCTAAGTTGGTGGACTGAGAAGTTGGTACGACAAGGAAGCATCCAGCAGTGATGGAGGAACAATTGACACTTTCAGCTCTCACCATGTCCTCTCACTGCCTGATCACCCTGGGCGCAAAGAAAGATACAGAACAGGCTCCTGTCTCAAAAAGCAAAACAAACAAACAAGTAGCATGAGACTGTCACTCTCCACCATACTGGTTGTGTTCATTACCATGGTCACAGTGCACTAACAATTCTGTGGCTTCTGCCGCCACCACCAATACCAAAGCTGCCACCACCAACACAAACACTGCCACCACGTTTCTTTCTCTCATTGCACACGTCTTTGTCAAACTGCAGGTATAACAAAGCCTTGGGAAAATGCATAAGAATCCTAAGTTTTACGGTCTGAGTACAACAGCTTGCACAATCTCTTTATGAGCCTTTGCACCACAGCGTTTTGTTTCTGCTGGAAGAGAGGTCACTTTAACGCACTGTCTGCCGAGGGGACAGTCTGTGAACAGCATCACAGGATTCGCATTTCTCCCAAGCCTTTGGGGACAAACCAGGGAGAAAAGAATGAGATGACCCGAAACCAAGCCTAGTGAAGTCCTGCTTTCTGGGAGGACCTGACTCTGAACAGGCTTCAGCTACAGCCCAGTGGCCTCTAAAAGCTTCCAAACAAGCCCCTGCCTCCCAAACCTGCTCATTTGGTTTGACCAGTTGTCTAGGCCACACCCACCACTTCTCTCCAGTCCTGCCAGCTTCCTCAGTGGGTGCCTTCAGAACTTCCTTTCTTCCTGTTCCTTCCCAGTGTCCCATGCCCTACAGCCCCGGGACAGTAGCTCCCACACACCCAGCCCCAGCTCTTGGGAACCCAGCCTGAGCCTCTCTAGCCCCCAGATTGGCAGGAGAAAGAAGGGCCAGGGCAAGTTTGGTCTCATTGCCGTGGCACTTTCACCTGGGCACCGCTGACCTCAGGGGCAGTCATGCCCTCCATCTTGCACGGCCATTAGTCAACTCCTTAGAAACAGCAGGTTCTCTACAAATTGCCTTCCGAGAGTGTTGCAAGCCGTGCCTTCCTGGGGCTTCATTGCTAATGCAATTAGAGGTTGATCAGAACAAACTTGAAACAAAGAATTATTTAAGACTTGTGCAAGTAAAGATTCAAATAGATGCAGTTTTCAGCATAGAAGAATGGGCTTTTTGGTCCCTCTTGTGTAGCTACTAATAAATAATGTGGACACCAAGCAAGTCCCTAAGGCGTGAGCCCTGTAGGAAGCTTAATTTTCGTTTTTCTAGTTGCTTTCAGGAAATTCAGGCAGGTGGGGGGGGGGTATTAATTTAGTGCCCAAGACATTCCTTTAGCCTTGAGTCCTCTTATCCAAATTCTGAGGAGATGCAATATATGAAGAAAATTAACTTGAACCTTTAATTTAAGCAATCTAAAGATTTTATTACCTGTGAATGTCAGTAAAATAAGTATAATGTTTACCTTTTGATATATAAGATGTTCCCCCACACACTTTTTTTCCCAATGACTATTGACAAGTTAGGTGCAGTGTACATCTTTTTTTAAATGTGCATATGCTATTTGATCAGATTCAAGTCCCAGTCCATGAGTTGGAACCCATATCCGACACTGCTAAAATGGCCAAAACGAGAAACCACATAGGTCATAGGCCCTAGGGTACAACCTACTGTTATTGTTCTGCAGAAGGAACATGGCAATAAAATGACTCCTAATGACATATTACTAAAGCCATAGGTGAGTGCATTGCCCAACACTCATCAGAGAAGTTTCTTCTTGCTGTAGATGGTAATTAACACGGAGACCCACAACTGGAGTGAGTGGGAGACTCTGGAGTGCTCCGTCCTGAACAGGATGTCTTTCTTGATCCTAACCCTTCCCCTCAAGGATCAGGAAACTATGGAGAGACAGAAAGCGTGGGAAAGCCAGAGGGAATAGACGGCTCTGAAGAACCAGCATCAACTAGGCACAACAGGGCTGATATGCATATGAACTCACAGAGACCATGACAGCATGCACAAGACCCACACAAGCTCAAATAACAAAATCCCAACACCGAGAAGGGCAAGCGAATTCAAAGGCCCACTCCTAACCAAGAAGCTGTTTGCTAATAGTATCTGCTGCTGAAGAGAGATAAAAACCAGTTTCTGACAATGGAGTAACACTGCCTATATCAACCACACTCCAGGGTAGGCCCCAAATCAGTTTCCTACAATGGAGTAACACCAGCTATATCAACCACACTCCAGGGCAGGCCCAATGCTCAGCAGTTGGCCAACACAAAACACTTGGTTTTTTACCCTAATTGTCTCTTTGTTTTGATATGGGAGTTTTTGGTTTTTTTTTTTTTTTGAGAGAGAGAGAAAGTTGGCTGATAAAAAGGTAAAGAGGATTTGGAAGAAGTTATGCGACGAGAAAGAATATGCTCAAAACATATTGCATGAAGAAAATATAAGCCAATAAATACATACAAAATATCATCTTCCAGGACTGAGCTTCATGGAGTATTTTTGTTTGTTTGGGGACCTGGTGACTTGTTTTAAGATGAGTCTGATGTAGCTCATGCTGACTGTGAACTCCTAAGCCTCCTGCCTCCCTGCTCTAAAGCACTGAGATGAAGAATATGCACAAGCATTCTGATTGTTGTTTGTGTAGTGATGGGAAGTCAATGATTGAACCCATTGCATGCTAGGCCAATACTCTACCTGTCAAGCTATGTTTCCAGTCCCTGAAGGGATGTTATTTTCTCCACCTCTGGACTTGTGCAAGTTCTGACTTTCAGCTCATCAGCCTGATAGCAATTCCAGAAGACCACTGCTGGCCCCTTATCTGAATAAGAATCCCTGTTGCTATGAGAGAAACGTTAATGATTCTTACCTTGACAACTCAGTGTAGAATGTTTTCTCTTCCCTTTCTAACTCAGCTTCTTCTTTACATTTTCTTTGTGCTTCTTTCTAATCTTGTTATCGCATTCCCTGATGTTGTTATTATGACTCTGTTAGCAAGTCTGGTTACATATATAGTTATCAAAACTTCCAAATGTCACTATAAAATCCATCACCTCTCTCAGCAACCATTTGTTACCTACAACTTTTCTCCTAGGGGCACAGCCTTGTGAGATTTTTCTCTGTCCACATCATGTCCTTTGTCTACATCAACTGGTGCTGTTATTGTTCAGGCCCTGTTTTGGTAGCCATTTCATTGGGTTTCTCCAAGAATAAGCTCCTACAGGGTTATCCAAACCACAGGGCAGTCCTAAAAACATACATGGGAACAGCATTATGCCCACAGCAGATTGTATTTATAAATGTATACACGTTACAATAATAACTAAAGAAAAAGAGAAAAACTATACTTTACAATAAATGGCTCAATATAGAAAAAAAAGCTCGTCACCTCAGGCTGCTATTCCTAAGACTCGCTTCTATTGAAATTGCAAGCTTCATTTAGGAAACATCAGACTGCCTACATTACCCAAAAGTTGCCATCTTGATCAATTATTTTATCTTCCAGTCATAGTACAAGATAGGCATGCTTCCGGTGGGGCTGCAGCTACTCAGTGTCACATAGAGAGCTGTGTGTCATCCTCTTAAGTACACGTCAAAGAAATACAGGAATCTAAAAGTAAGAAGAAGAGGCAAAGGAGGAGCATAATAATCCAAATTCTCCCAGTTGATATGTGGATGAAGGCTCCTCCCTTGCCCTTCATCGTGCTTATAAGCCAGGGGATCTCTAAGTGATGGAATAAGCTCATTAAAGTTTTATGAAAACGAAGAATTTACTTGTAAATCAAGCTCTCTCCTCTCTCTCTCTCTCTCTCTCTCTCTCTCTCTCTCTCTCTCTCTTTCTCTCTCTCTCTCTCTCTCTCTCTCTCTCTCTCACACACACACACACACATACACACACACACACACACACACACACACACACCGCATTGTCACCTGATTAAGGCTTAGTCATACTGATTGGCGGGCAGGAAATCAGTTCAGGATGCTCCCGTTAGCAACTCAATACTCACATGTGCTGTTTACTTAATGGCTGTTTTCCATGCAGTGTTTGCCGTTCTGCAAAACTGATGGATGGTGTTCCCTGTTATTACAGAGGCTGAGCTGTCCCTGAGAATGGGGCACCTCATCCGACTGCCCAGGAAAACAGCTGTGGTAAACCAATGCTGGTGATCTGATTTGAATTCATGAGAATTAGTTGGTCGATTTTCAGAGGAAAACTTCGCCTACCTATGAAGAGAATGGATTTTCAGATATGATAATAGGATTGGTCCTTTGAATGAGTTTAGTCATCTGTCTCAATTAAACAAATATGTTCTCACAGGAAATGAGGTTTTTCCTAAATGATAATGATTTTGAATTTTTTTTAAGGGCAACCTAACTTTGGTGCTCAAGAAAAGTTTATTTATCTATATTTAAATTATTAAATTATCAGCTTTATGACTTAGGTTGTCAAAAATGACTCATATAGCATCTATCTCATTTGCATGCAAATGACCTCTATGCCTTTACCTTGGAGTTAAAATGATAAGGAAACTTTATGGAAATGTTTCTTATCATTATCAATTATATACCACCTACTAGGAACTCATTATATGCCAAGTGTGGTAGTTAGAATGTAATCGGCCCCCATAATCTCATAGGGAGTGGCACTATTAGAAATTCGTGCTCTGTTGGAGTGAGTATAGCCTTGTTGGAGGATGTGCGTCACCGTGGAGGCAAGCTTTGAGGTTTCCTATGCTCAGGATAAAGCCCAGTGTCTCGCTTGACTTCCTGTTGACTACAAGATGAAGGACTCTCAGCTACTCCCCTAGCACCACAGCTGCCTGGACGCTGTCATGCTCCCCCACCATGAAGATAATGGACTGAACCTCTGGAACTCTAAGTGAGCCACCCCAACTAAGTATTTTCTTTTATAAGAGTTGCCGTAGCCAAGGTGCCTCTTCACAACAATAGAAACCCTACCTAAGACAGCAAGCCTAGCTACAAAGGAAGTGAGCACCTCATTCTGGAAAGATATTTAATCATCTAAAACCCAAGAAGGCCATTATTAACAAAGAACTGGAAAATACTTTCAAGAACTCCAAAATATCTCTGCACTAGCAGTAAAAAAATCTCAGCATTATATAAAAGAATTGAATTCTTTCATTGTTTAGTAGAGATTCAATGTCTGCAAAAAAAATGGATTTGCTCTAGTTTAAAATGAACTTTACAGTAGCTGCTCTGTATTTTTATTCCACCCTCAGGACTATCTGTTTATTTGGTTGCCACAGACTCCTGTGACATCTCTACCAAGTACATCAGTCTAAATGTTGCTACGATGTTTGACTGTTACAACAGTCTTCCCAGTTCCTAACATTACAACTCTTTTACTGAGACAATATTCAATTACTTCTGTAGGGGTTTCTACCAAGACCCTGTGGATAAAGGTGCCACACAAACAAAAGGACAGCAATCCAAACAAGGTTGTCGCATCTAGAAGAAGGAAAAGCATTACCTGGGGAAAAATGGCAGTGGCAGCGACTTCCATTTCACCAGAAATGGAGCAGTCCCATTTTAGCCCAGACAGTGAAATACGAACAAGCACTGATCAACCCATAACTACTGTAGGGAGTAATCAGGGAGAACCCACATGAGCCGATGAGAAAGAGAAATACTTCAGGGACCCTCAATGGTAGTGCTCGGAGTCTATTCCATACCAGAACATGTCCAGAAGTGTTGTTTAGCATAATATAAATCAGACAAGGAGGAAACCCCAGTCTAGGAAATAGGCCATGGGAATAAGACCAGAAAAATAATACCCATTAAGATGGTTTGAACTTGGGCAGGAGAGAGGATTCAGCAGTTAAGAGCACTGGTTGCTTTTCCAAAGGACCTGGGTTCAACTCCCAGGGCCCCCATGGCAGCTCACAGCATCTGTAACTCCAGTTCTGGGGGATTTGATCCCTTCCTCTCATCTCCAAATACACCAGGCTTTCACATGGTGTTTAGACACATATATAACCAAAACACCCATAGGCATAAAATAATAATTAAAAAATTAAGACTGTGTGGACAGTGAACAAAAAACCAAAGCAAAACCAGAACAACAACAACAAAAAGCCCATGTGCATGTGCCAGGTAAGGAAGAAGACATCAATTACCAAAATGTAAATGAGAAAAACATATACACTGATGAGCTCCACGGTGGGCAGATGGGAGTCCATGTTTCTGGGTCATGAATGTCTCAACTATGCTTTTGATGACATCTATAACTTCTATAATTGCTTGTTTATCATTTTGTGTGTGTGCGCGCATGTGTGTGCACATCTGTGTCTATGTGTGTCTGTGTGATGAGTGTGTGAGCGTGGGGGGGGGGGCTGCTGTGGGGAAGAATGCACATGGAGTTCACAGGATAACTTTGCAGAGTCCTTCCACTCCTGTGTGGACACCAGGGTTCAGACATCTGTCACCAAGCTTGCCGAGTTAATGCCGTTACCCTCTGGGCCATCTCACCAGCCCCACGTGTCCGCTATTTTACCAACCCACACTCAGTAATGGCTTTCGTGCTAACACATAAGGTAATACACTCACTTTAAGCCTTAACTTGTCCTGGTCCTGACCATCTATCCTCCATCTTTTATCAATGGAATCATTCTTTTGATTGCGCCCATGTGCTTCTTATTGAGAAACAACACTGTTATTCTGAATGGCTCATTCAACTGAGCAAATCCCAGTCTCCCATCAGCAACCCTGCAAAGAGAAATCCTTTGCATCCAGGCAGGAATGGAATGTTTCCAAAATGGCAGACCATGAATTTTTTTCTATTGTAATTGAGAAATCAGATTTGCTGTACATAAAGCATTAAAAAGAAAAGGCAACCCACATGCCATGCCCAAAGTGATGGAAACCACTCTGTGCTAAATGGAGCTGCCAACATTGCTGGCTCCAACCCTACGCTTCTCCTTTCGTCCATGTGGGTAATCGGGGAAGCAGTCTGAAGTGCAAGTGCCCCATTGTTAGTACAGGAGCATGTAAGAGAACATGCTAGAGCATGTTGCACAGTGGATTGCCCAGTAGATTGCCTGTCCGTGTTTCTATGGTTGCAAATGCTTCCCTCTTGTTTCTAGGTGTATTGTCACCCTGACTCACTACAGGGCCAATATAATCGCCAGGTGTTGGGAGGATTTGGTTTTTATGTTCATTGTTATATAGTTCAAGTTCCTGTTTCGTCTTTTGGGTCTTTATCTTGATTCTTCGATTTGTTTGCTGAATTTTCATTTTGCTTGCTCAGGAATAAAAATCTTCTGTTTATGATCCCTGCACTCTGCAGCTTTGCTCATTTCCACAGCATGGCATTTGGGGTATATCTTTAAAGCCTCCTTTCAGGGGAGCATGTGGGCTTGAGGAAGGAGGAACTATGGGTATTTTCTCATTGCCAGCTGACTTAAAAAGATATTTGAACAAGATACCTTAAGTGAAGAGTTGAGGGAGAAGGATGCCTGACTCCTCAACCCTCCATTCTGTAGGGAATGTGTTTGAACACCTACTTAGACACAGAGTCTTTTCTTCACAAAGGACTCCTTCTGCCATAGTCGAAGGTCCACCCAGCAGTAACAACTACATTGATGTCTTTCAGGGTCCTCAGTGGGAGCACAGAATCAACAAAAGATGAAAGAAAAGTCTAGCCAAGGAAGAAAGCCAGAAGCTTGGTAATAGTGCTTACCAAGGTCTGGTATGGAGGAGAGAGGAGTGGAGGAAGGTTGGGTGGCAGGCCCAAGAGGCATCAGGATAAGAGGACTCACTTATAGTATTTCCATAGCACGATAGGAGACCAAGCTTCCCTCCAGCCACTACTGAAGGAGGAGTAGGAGCTGAAGGAGTGACTGTGGGTCTTCCCACTGATGATTCTCTTTAAAGAAATGTAGGGACAAGTTGTCCATCCGCTTCATCGGAGGTAGAGGGAAGTCTGTACTGGCAAGTTTTAAGGCAACTTGACATCTGAGAGGAAGGAACTGAAAAAATGCACCCATAAGATGGGGCTATAGGCAAGCAAGCCTGTAAAGCATTTTCTTAATTTGTGATTGATGGAGGAGGGCCCAGTCCATTGTGGGTGGTGCCGTACCTAGGCTTGTGGCATTGGGTTCTACAAGAGAGCAGGCTGAGCAAACCACAAGTCAGTAAGCATCAGTCTTCCATGGCCTCTGCCAGAGCTCTCGACTCTAAATTCCTGCTCTGGTTGAGCTCCTGCCCTGATTTCCTTTGATGATAAGTAGTGATGTGGAAATGTAAGCAAAATAAACCCTTTCCTCCCCAAGTTGCTTTTGATCATGGTGTTTCATGACAGCAACAGTAGCCCTAACTAAGACAACATCTAAGATAATGTGTTTACTTTGACAAGATCATTCTACATACACACACACACATACACACGTGCATGCACACACCATAACCTATCCCTTACACATTCACAGTTACTATGCAGTTTTTTTCTAATTTAATTTTAATTTGTTTTATCTGTATGGGGTGTTTTGCCTGCATGCTGTGTACCGTGTGCATGCCCAATGACTGCAAAAACCAGAAAAGGGCATTTGGATACCATGGACTAGAGTTATAGACGGTTGTGAGTTACCATGTGGGTGCTGGGAATTGAATCTAAATCCTCTAGAAGAACAGACAGTGCTACCAACCTCTGAGTCACCTCTATAGTCCCAGAAATATGTCTTTAAAAACTAAAGGACAACTAGAAACTTTCTTTTTGTTTCAGACTGGATTGATGTATACAGTACGGTTGGTGTGTTGTAAAAACCAGAACTGGTTTGCTCACTCCTGTTCTCAGCCTACTGGACTCCAAAGAGATCCCTGAAAGGAAAGTTTGCAGCTATGGCACATACATGGCTTCCTGTCACCACTCTACAGCTCTGAATGACAGGGAAGAGTCACCGGATTGCCCCATGCTCAGGACTCTCATGGAGCTCCACGATCAATTAAACCAGACAGATGACTATCCCTGCCAAGCAAGTCAATGAAGGTTAAGGAATGAGTCAAAGGTTTTGGCAGCCCTAGGAACGGCCCCTTCTTACACAAGCAGGGTCCAATAGAGGGGTTTCATTCAATGAGCAACGAGTAACATTTATGGGAGTCGCAGAGTGCACCAGGCACTGCCCTGAAAGTTTATCCAGGTTCACTCATTTAACCTCACAACAAACTTATGATGAAAGGAATCCCCATTAGCGTATGTATTGTGCATTTGAGGAAACTGAGGCACAGAAAAGTGAAGTGTTTGAGTGAAGGAAAGAAAACCATATCCAAGTAGGAGGCCCATGAGGAAGCAAGTAGCATTTTCTCACGGTCAGAAATTCAGGGGAAAGCCACACCTAGAAAAATGCACTCTTTTTCTTCTGTACTTAGGATTTCAACCCCTCTACTTCTCAGGCACTAGCACGCAGGGTTGCTCACAAACCAGGCTGGCCTCCATGGGGCACAGCAAGATGATGAAGACTGCTTCTCTGTCATCTACAAGTTTTCTGTCCTTTCAAGGGGTATAGAATTCGCACAACCCTCGCTGGCTCCCTTTCTGAGTCTGGCTAATGCAGTGTAGCAATGAGTTACAATCAGCCTTGCTGTATAGTAATTTAAAGGTGGGGATGAATACTAAGAAGAGCTGGAAAGAATGAGTCAGAGGTTAGAGGAGGTTAGAAGAAAGACAGGAGTGTTCTCTGGTGCACAGCTGGCCTAGAAGAGAAGGAGGCAGTGGGAGAGTGTGGGCACAAAACGGAGATGGTCTGCCTCTCTGATCTCCTTCATTTGATCTGACACAATATTCTGAAGTCTTCCTTTAAAAGATTTTTCTGATTCAATCCCTGCCATTTGCTAAAAGGCCATTTTCTAACTATCATAAAAAGAAATTGTCCCTAAATCTCTTCAGCTACAGAAATGCACTCTCTAAAGACTGTGAAATTAGAAATTAGCAAAGAATGTAGGTTCTCCATTCTCCCTTTTCCATACGATGCCTGTGTTCCATAACTTCTGTATGAAGTGATCTCAAGTCTGGCTACTTAAACAGAAACGTATTCTTTCAAGTCTTTTGAGACCAGGTGTCAGAAATCCAGGTGTTAGCCGGGAGGTAGCAGTTCCTGCCTTTAATACTAGAATTCAGGGGGCAGAGGCAAGTGAATCTCTGAGTTTGAGGCCAGCCTGGTCTACAGAGATAGTTCCAGGACAGTCAGGGATAAACATAGAGAAACCCTGTCCAGAAAAACCAAAATGAAAAAAGGAAGGAAGGGAGGGAGGGAGGGAGGGAGGGAGGGAGGGAGGGAGGGAGGGAAGGAAGGAAGGAAGGAAGGAAGGAAGGAAGGAAGGAAGGAGAGAGAGAAATCCAGGTGTTAGCAGGCCCCACTCCTTGTTCATGGGGAGAACCTCTCCATCCAGTCTCTGGAATGATTACTTGGCTTCATTGTCTTGTGGACACTACGTCCTCTAAGCTCTGCTTCTGTCTTCCCATCACCTTCTCCTCTACTAAGTCTTATCTCCTCCTCCTTTTGGTGCTAAAGACCTTTGTTGCTGGAGTTGAGACTCATCCACATAATCCAAGATGATATTTTAATCTTGAAAATCTGAATTTTCTTTACATCTATAAAGATTATTCTTCATTAATAGTTGACATTCACATTCTAGAGAAATTGGGAGACTACCATTCATCCCAGAACATCCCATTAGAAGGACAAGCTAGGGAAGAGGAGACATATTAGGAAACCATTGCCATTTCAACATACTGAGGCAAAGATTGCACCCTGATCCCTAGAGAGGCACCCACAAAGTGCTGCAGGCTCCTTCTGATGCTGGGTGACTCACTGATCCCTTCAAGGCCTCTTATCTACAAACGAGGGTTTGCTCAGATGTTTCTTCAGGAAGGGTTCTGAAGAACTTTGGCATCATGAATCTACAGAAAATTCCAAGCATATTTTAAAGGCATCTGCACAGCTAGAAAACAGACAAAAATAATATTATCACAGGCAGCCTTGCACGCCGCAAATGCTGCTGGCTGCTCTCTTTTTCCCTGGAAAGTAGGAGGGCACCATAGTCCATCAATAAACCGTTGTATTAACTAAAACATTAATCCTCAAAATCTTGTGTGGTGCTCAGAACAGCAAGCCCAATAATGCTGAGCTCTTTTGTATATACAAAGCAGTCCATCAAAAAAGGAGGAAAAGAAAAGAAGGAAGGAAAGACCCCAGCATAACTAATTTGAAGCAGAGATGTCTGCTAGCAGCTCCTAGTGACTTGATGCATACTAGATTTTGAACTCTGGTAGGGAAACGGCATGACAAAGTGGAAAAGCCATGAACTCTGGTTTCAGTCTGATCTGAGATCAATGCGACTTCTATGAGATCCTGGCTGAAGACGAAGCTTAATGGCACAGTGCTTACCTACCATATACACATCCCAAGACCTGACACATTATTTCATTGCCAGCACCCATGTAAAAAGCCAGGAATGAGGGTACACATTTGTCACTCAAGCACAGGGGAGACCGAGACAGGAAGATCCCTGAAACTTACTGCCAGCCAAACTTGCAGAAACTAGAAGCTCCAGGTTGAGTGAAAGACTCTGTGTGTGTGCGTGAATATATATATATATAAAATAAAAGGTGTAAAATGATTGAAAAAGACACCCAATACCAATCTTTGCCTTCCAAACGCATACCTGCACATGCACACACATATGAAAACAAATGCACACACATGTATCGCACACATGAGCATTCACATACACACACACACAAAGCTTTCTAGAACCTATATACTCATATGGAAAATGGACAAACCACAAGACTGGAAAATTCCATATGGAACAGTGAAGACTCATATAGTAGACACCCACTGAGCAGCAGCTGCTGGCCGTGTTTCTATGTGCCCTGCCCAGAGGAAGGTAAGCAAACCTGACCTTAAACCAAGTTACAAAATGCCTGAAGTTCACTTTTCACCTATTTTCCTGCGCTGCTCTCTTCCTTCTCGACAGCAACCCTTCCAGGGAAAAGAACTTGTCGCTTACAGCTGTTTCTTGATTAAACACCAGTTATTCATAACAAGATGTTGCCTACACTAGCCTTCCAGTAATGTCATCCCTAACACAAAACGCATGCTAAAAAAGATGAGCACAAAACGCAGGAGAGGAAGGGAATGGGAGTACAGAAGTCTACTCTGTGGTCTGTGGAAGTAAAATAATGTCTTCCATTTGACTCAGAAGGCAAATGGGAGCCAAACACTGTAGAAAGGAAGTGAAGAAATAAATGTAAAAAAAAAAAAAGAAAAGAAAACAAAAAAAAAACCCAAACGCGATTTCTAACAAAAGTCAGCCTTGTCTCACTTAAATTCACAGCTGCAGGTGATCTAGATAAAAGATGATGGGAAAATACATGGACTTGAGACAAGGAAGCCTGGTTCACAGTCACCGTCACATCTTTAAGATCACTTCATCTGCCCCAAAACATAAAAATGCATGATGGATAATTTCTGAAATGAATTAACGTTCTAATATTTAAGATTTGGGTTTTTTCCTATCCAAACGTTTTCAGTAGTTATTATCTGTGAAGCCACATCTATGGTTCATTCCCAGATACATAAAGCATTTGAAGTGAACCTCAGATACCTGAAAGCCTAGCAAGGAGTGGGGAGGGAGGGAGGAAGAAAGGACAAACTTAAAGAACTTATTAAACAAAATGTTTTTTAAAGTTTGGTTAAATAGCATATGGAAATATATGTTGTAAGATGTTTTATATAGTGTTACTGCATTAATACCTCAGCTGTTTTAAAACCTTTACCACATAGACAATTAGAATATTTTAATTTTTATAATTATTTATTTCATTTTGCATACATGAGTATGAGGAACACTATGTGCTCCTGGTGCCCTTGGAGTTCAGAAGAGGGCAGAGAATTGTTTGTAACAGGACTGGCAGATGGTTGTGAGCCACCACGTGGATGTTGGTAGCCAATTTTTGACAAGGGGCTAGTGAGATGGCCCAGCACATAAAAATAAACCACTGCCAAGCCAGACAACCTAAGCGCCATTCCAGGAAGCTCTACAGCAGAAACAGAGAATCAGCTCCCGAGTTGCCCTCTGACCTCCACATGAATTCTGTAACACACACACACACACACAGAGAGAGAGAGAGAGAGAGGAGAAATTTTTCCTTTTCCAGGCCAAAACAATCTACTGATTACAGATGGTGCATTATATCTCATCTAAAAATATTTCAACCTATCATTTTATAACTATCAAGATCATACAGTCTTGGAGGAGTTTTTTTTTTTAATTGGCCTGAGACAGGAAGTGTTATTAACTCTCACCAACATTACTCCAAAGAAGAGTCAGCTTCAGATAATGCAGTATATTTTTTTAATTATGTATAACTATGCCAAGGTATTCTTAAGGAGGAGAAAATAGACGGCTCCCTCATAACCCTTACTAAGAATCTTACCATGGGGACTTTACTCTTATTTAAATTAAGAGTCAATCCTTTATTAAATATATTCTAACTAGCTACCACAATTACAGGAAAATCACCGCTATGAATGAAGAGATTAGGGGCCGAAGGGGCAGGAAGGATGGGAGCAGGTTTGCTCGATTCCTCTAAAACTCAACACGCGACCAAATGCTTTGTAAAAGTGCAAAATGCTCTTATTATTACATTTTCAGCCTTCTTTGATATGGAATCCTGGACAGCTAAATTTTGCCCTCAATTGTAAATAATAATTACGTAGACTCATTAGAGAATGAAATGGCATCTTTACTCCTTAAAATATGTGAATTTGAAAAGAATTTCTTTGAGTTCTCTATAGGAGTTGGAGGGCTGTCCTATTTAGATGATTAAGTAATAATTCAATCCCTCTTCCTTGCTGCTGTCATTGAAATTATAAGCAGATAGAACATAAAGGAAATGCTGGCATATAATGTGTGTGTATACATAAATATTTATGCACACATTTTTGTGGGTGCCCTATTTAAAATCATAATGCTTCACATAGCCCTCCTATTGTGAGATTGCATAGACATAGAGAGAGAGAAACAATAACAGGTCTAGACAAAGATAACACATTAATAACAATGGGATTATTTTAAGCTGCCTTTTTGGCTTTTTTGTTTTGTTTTTTACTGAAATGAGTGAAACGTTAAAGGAAACAAAACAAAATCTAATCATTTCACTTCTATGTTGGATGGACAGACTTGGCTTAACTTTCTT
The DNA here is from genome assembly GCF_037038515.1 of Microtus pennsylvanicus. NCBI lineage: Eukaryota > Metazoa > Chordata > Mammalia > Rodentia > Cricetidae > Microtus > Microtus pennsylvanicus. The sequence continues at coordinate 89,644,232 of NC_134585.1, read as the reverse complement.
GAGCATTTCAACTCTGTTCAAATGTATGCATTTACCTCTGTGCTAATGTCCTTGTCAGGCAAACACTCCACTATAAAGTTACATCTTTTTTTAAGTATAGATTATTTTGCTTTTATTAACATATGTCATTCAAAAATAGGAGAAATGGGGTTTACCATTTAGAAACCTATTTGCTATTAGAATTTTGAATATTTCTTTCTACTTAAATTGGATTTTGTGTCTTTCCTATTAGCACAAATGTGTGATGAAGCTGGTGTTTACTGGTACAACGATGGTGGTTCCTTTCTATAGATGCAGCATGATTAAATTGTGACACATATTGATTGCCTATCTAGGAGTCTGGCCTGGTACAGTTATTTATCCACTCAAGATGTGTTTTGAGTGGCATAAAGCTATATCTTATTTCTATTTTATGGATATATGAGTCAAAATATTTTCAAAATAAGATAAAAATGATAACCTCAAAAAATTTTCCAAACAGTGGTGATAACCCAACTGCTTGGAAAACACTGAGGTATTCTTTGATTCGTTAATAACGTTTGCTGATTAAAGCCTAATATTAGGAAAGAATATGCAGCTGTTTGGTGACATGACATCTGTGTCCTCTTTCATTTAAAAGTTTAGATTTAGGGCCTGGAGAGACGGCTCACAGGTTACAAGCACCGACTGCTCTTGCAGAAGGACCTGTGTTCATTCCCTAGCACCTACAAGACACCTCACAATCATCTGTGGCTCCAGTTCCAGAGACTCTAACACCCTCTTCTGAAGTCTATGGACACCAGATGCACACGCGATGCACACATAAGACATTCAGGCCAAAAAACGCAAACACACATTATAAAAATAAATATGCCTTTAAATAAAATAAAAGTTTTGATTTGTAGCAGTTTCACGGTTTTCAGGTATTTGTTTATATTCTGAAATCGGACTTGAGTTAATTAAAATTAACGAAGGTTAATCAGATCAGTAGCTCATTCATCTTCTGTCAGAGTTAAGTTATTGTTATTTACATACGCACACAGAGAGACAGAAAGAGAGAGAGCCTCACCCTTTGGCTCCACTCTTTATCTTTCAGACAGACACAAACCAATGCCCTACCAACAGACGGTATTCAGAAACAGGTCACAGCTGAGCAGCAATGGTCTTGTACCTGGGGAGACTTAGAAGGCTCCACGGCATCTACCTCAGCCTCTAGTTAGTGACCCTAGAGGTCCTGGGCATTCCTTCAGGACATTTATGATTACTTAACTTCTGTGACAAACCCCTTTTTGGGTGATCCTCATCATCATGCTCTTCTGTGGGAGATCCAGCTATTGATTTAGAAAGAAGTGAATAAAATAAATAAATAAGCAGGCAGGGTGGGCTCGAAGTCCCCATCTTACGCTTTCCAAACCTCAACAGCCCTCCAAGGTCTGGTCTAACTCACTGATCCTCTCGCAGCCTCTCAGTGAAATCACCTTTGGATGTGTGTGAAAACGACAGACTTTTAGATTTCCCAACTTCCTAAAAGGTGTTTAAAGAAGCCAGGCAGTGGTGGCGTACACCTTTAATCCCAACACTCGGGAGACAGAGGCAGGCGGATCTCTGCGAGTTCGAGGCCAGCCTGGTCTATAGAGGGAGTTCCAGGAAAGACAGGGCTGTTACAAACCTTGTCTCAAGAAAGAAAGAAGGAAAGAAAGAAGGAGGGAGGGAGGGAAAAAGGAAGGAAGGAAGGAAGGAAGGAAGGAAGGAAGGAAGGAAGGAAGGAAGGAAGGAAAAGTGTCTTAAGAAAAAGCTAGGCTAGAAAGAGCACTTAAGCTAAATGGCTTGGAACAAATTCTTGGGGAGGGAAGAAGCTGGCATCCCCTGAAATTCAGAGCAAATGTTCAGTTTACAAGTGTGACTCTAAATTCAGCCTAGGAAACCAAAGGACTCAAAAGCATCTAAAGTCATCTTAAAGCTGTTCTCCCCTTTCCTCTATCCTGAACAATCTACTTCTCTTGATTTCCATAATCAATCGCATATGATTAAAAACACCCATGAGCCATGCATGCTGTTGGCTGTGGTCTGTGCTGTCGCCTGAGGCCATGTTGATGTCCTGGTCCATGCTGCCACAGAGGGCTATCTTGGGATCTGTGGTCCTGCTGCACCCTGGGGGACATGTTGATATCCATGCTCTGTGTTACCACTAAGAGCCATGTGGGTTTCCACGGTCAGTGCTGCCCCTAAGGCCATGTTGTTGTCTGTGGCTACCGTGATGTCTGAGGTCTGAGCTGTAGCAGAGGGCTCTCTTGATGTCCGTGGTCTATACTGCCACCAGAGACCATGCTGAGGTCTAGCGCAAGTGCTGATGCTGGAGACCATGTGAATGTCAGTGATCCGCACTGCCGCTGACCGTAAAGGGCAAGGAAGCTACTTTTGCAGTGATACCCATGACTGCAGATTCACGATTAAGAAAGAGGTACATAGAAGGCTTCTGTGACAACCTCTACCCCCACCCTACCCTACTTCATCCCTAAAATAAGTAGCAACCTAGACAGAAAGCCATGGAAGAAAACTCTTAAAAATTGTGATAAGGATGCTGAAGTGTAGCTCTCCAAGTTGATGGCTTCTGGCAGGGGTGCAGGTGGAAAAGGACTCAGTTTTCTTTAATGGGCAGACCTCTGAGAGCCTGACCATACTCTAGTGAGTATATGGGCAAAACAAATTGAACTTGTTTATTTTTAATCTTCTTCTTTTTTATTGGAGGCAAGTCATAAGGATGGGGGGCCAGATCTGGAAGAACTGGCAGATGAATGTCATTGGGATGCATAACGTAAGATTCCCAAATAATCAATAAAATATTATGTGAAAAAAATATCCATTAAGCTATCCTCTCTGTAATAAAGATAACACAAAATGTTCTTGGTGAATACAACTACGAGACAAACAAGTGATATTTCTAGGAGACGACAAAAGAAAGTATCAGAGAGAAACATGAATATAAATTCTATTATTTTTAATTGACAAGAAAACTATATATTGATCATATACAGCATGATGTTTGGAAGCATACACACATTGTGGAACGATTAGCTACCGCAGATTATAAGTGCATTATTATATATAGTGATCATGTTCTGCAGTTAGAACTTTTAAATACTCATTCTTATTTATTTTTCTACAATACAGTGTGTTGTCCTGACCTGAACTCACAATGCCATACACTTGTCTGTTGGAGTCACTTGTCCCATCTAGTTACCATCTTTCGGCTAACATTCCCCAGTCCTGATCAGCCCAGCTCAGCTAACCACCATTCTCGCTCCACTCTTCGTTTCTCTGAAATCAACTTTGTTTTGAGTCCACATGTGAGTGAGATAATATCTTAAAATATGCTATTGTGGGGACCTGTGAAATGGTTCAGTGAATAAGGGTGCCTGCCACCAACCGTGATGGCTTAAGTTGGATTTCTAGGACCCACGTGATGGAAGGAGAAAACTGACTCTTGGAAGTTGTCTTCTGACCTCCCAACAGTCCATACGCCATGTGTACACACACACACACACACACACACACACATATAAACACAATAAATAAATCAATAGGGGGAAGGACATGTTTCATGAATCTGCTGGGAGACAAGGCTTCTGTCACATCTACAAAGGATTACTCAGAGTAAAGCTTCTGAGTATGCCTGAAAGATTAATAGGTTAAGTGAGATGGAAAGGCCTACCCTAGAGGAGGGTGGCATCATTCCCTACGCTTGGATCCTGGACTGAACAGAAAGGAGGTTGCTAGCTGAGAATGAATACCCAGCACTATCTGCTTCCTGGAGGCAGATGCAAAGTGACCAGCTGCCTCAGGCTCCGACCTCCAAAGCTTCCCTGCCATAACAGACTGTATTCTTAAGCCATGAGCTGATATAAATAGTTTCTTCTTGAATCTTTTGCCAAGATATTTTATTGCAATGAAAGGAAAAGTAACTAGTTACAATGGCCCAGGTTGTCCTTGAACTCATAACTTCCCAAATGCTGAGAAATGTGTGTGTGTGTGTGTGTGTGTGTGTGTGTGTGTGTGTGTGTAAACTCTTATGTCTGATGCTAACAAATCACATTCAGAAAAAAAAGAGAGAGAGAAATCTGTTATTTCAAGGCCAGACCAGTCTACATGGTGAGTTCTAGGACAGTCAAGGTATGTAAAGAAACCCTATCTCAAAACAAGAAAGCAAACAAGCATAAAAACAAACAACCCACACACTGAGACAATGGGGATGTTCTATCGGGAACTCACCAAGGCCAGCTGGCCTGGGTCTGAAAAAGCCTGGGATAAAACCGGACTCGCTGAACATAGCGGACAATGAGGACTACTGAGAACTCAGGAACAATCGCAGTGGGTTTTTGATCCTACTGCACGTACTGGCTTTGTGGGAGCCTAGGCAGTTTGGATGCTCACCTTACTAAACCTGGATGGAGGTGGGTGGTCCTTGGACTTCCCACAGGGCAGGGAACCCTGATTGCTCTTTGGGCTGACAAGGGAGGGGGACTTGATTAGGGGAGGGGGAAGGAAATGGGAGGCGGTGGCGGGGAAGAGACAGAAATCTTTAATAAATACATAAAATATACAGAAAAAAAACAAAAGCAAGTATTTGGAATACATAAATTTGAAAGAAAAAAAAAGAATGTTCATGACCAAAAAGGAGCAGAACACAGGAAATCACACTTGTTCCGTGACTACTCTGTGATTTTGTCTTGGGAAGCACAGAGACTTTGCAGTGAATTACTAGTGTCATGAAGTTAGCAGCATAAAATGTCCCAAACACACCTTTGCAAGAGGCACAACTGAACAGAAAGGAAAATACATAACCTCAGAGTGATACAAGCAAATTAATCAGCCTCCTTCTGATACTGAACAGGTACCCAAAGTCCTAACGAGTGGAGAGTCTCCTTATGACAGGTGTTGAATGTGCACAGTGCCCAGAGAAGAACAAAACCCTAACACTTGAAGGGTGGTGCCCCTGACACCTGAATTATGACACCTGTGACATCTGAAAAGAGGACAGCACCCTCAGTCTGCTCGAGTAGAACACAGGAAGGTGAATTTTTTCAACAGTCGCTAACTTGTGGTGCATTAGGAAACTGGCCAAGAGATAGAGTGATGGATTAAAAGATAAACTCTTCATTGGCAGACAGAGGGACAAAGAGTCATGATCAAAAGGCATGCTTACCCAAAGCAAGAAGCAATGGGCCAGCTAGGACAACCCCGAATCTGGAGTGCTTTTACTTCTTTGATTTAGTTCACCTAGTATAGTATTGCATAAGTGAAAATGCTCATAAAATCTCTACGACATGGTTTCCCTTCTGTTAAATGAGGTTAATAATACTTTCACATAGCTTTGAGTGAATGGGTAAAAGATGCTTAAAGGATTAATAGTTGGCTGGGTGGTGGTGGTGCATGCCTTTAATCTCAGCACTCAGGAGGCAGAGGCAGGCGGATCTCTATGAGTTTGAGGCCAGCCTGGTCTACAAACTGAGCTCCAGGACAGCCAAAGATACACAGAGAAACCCAATCTCGAACCACCACCACCACCCCAAAAAAGGAGAAAAGTATTAATTGTGCCAACTATTCATTCAAACTATTTTATGTAATGTCATTTAGTTTGTGATTGGAGTTCAGGCGAGAGTGTATGTGTAAAATTAGGAAGTATTAGAATATATTACCAAAGGGCTTCAGGAATCTCTTGCTAAAAATTGTTGCTGACTTTCTTTCTAGAAATAATTGAAATTATTCCATTTCAATTTGAAATTGAGAGGCTAAGAGAGAGGGGCCTGGCTATACATCCTGTCCAGACCCTTAAACTCACATTTGAAAACTACCATGAAAGCCCTAAGACAGATGTAGAAAATAAGTCAGAAAAATAATTTTCAAATCTTACTTTTAACTGTATCTTGGTAGATTGGATGGTGGTGGTGCACGCCTTTAATCCCAGTACTTGCGAGGTAGAGGCAGGTGAGTTTTAAATTCAAGGTCAGACTGGGGAGGGAGGGAAGGAGGGAGGGAGGGAGGGAGGGAGGGAGGGAGGGAGGGAGGGCAAGAGGAAAAAACCTTGACAATCTGAGGGGATGCTAACCTCCGAGTCCTGTATTGTCACAAGCTGAGATCCCCTTGAAGTGAATTCATTAACCCAATCATCTATGTCACAGTAGTCTTGGCATTGCACGGTGAAGTAAACGTGCTTGCCAAAGAATTTATCCTTCTGTTCTCTCTAGACTGTGCTACCTCAAAATGAAAAGTATTCACAACTTACACGTATCTATCCTTCCTGAAAAGAGCCAAATGGGTCCAGTTTGGGGCCATTTTCAATAGTGAAATAAACTTAAATGGAGGCTAACCTTTTGGGTCACTGGCCGACCTTTTCCAATGAAATGGACCTGGTAGAAGTCTCTCTCCCCTGGTTGGCTTTCAGTGAACACAACCCGACAGTAGTGCAGCAGCTCCCCTAAAAGACCGTACCCCTAGGAAAATGGCTTTCTTCTCTGTCCTGACACTCCTCACCCGAGATTTCTTCTTCAACACACAAAGCCATTCCACTTAGCCTGTCTACAGTAACAGACGTAGGAACTAGACAGAGTAGGTTAATATCTCATTCTCCTTTCAGATTGGAATGGTGCTATACAGTAGCCAAATTTCTAACAGGTTTTTCTAGATTTCACTCCCCACTCACCTATGGGCTCCTGCAAATATCCTTGTTACTCAGTCCTGCCCTCTCGTTCTCTCTCTCCTTCTCTTTGGTTCTAACATATAATCATTCAAACCCAATTCAGAGGTTTTAGTCTCCCTTGGATCCTTTGGGCCAGAGTCTTTACAAACCAGATTCCTAAAATTGTGTACTAATTTCAGTACAACCTGACACCCTGAGCATTTATTTTCCTATGCCTCGGAAAATCCCTGATATAGCCCGTCTTGTCTTAGAATGAATGACCCAGGATGAATATTGCAACCGGGCTCTCTCTGTTCTCTTTCAGGCGCTGCTTTCCCTTTCTTCCTTCCTAACATTTTCAGTTCTCATTTTATCCATCCCAACGGGCTTGTTTGTTTGTTCATCTGATGATTTAGTCTAGAGGGTTTTTGTTAGAGGGAGGGGCGCTTGTTTGTTTAGTTGGTTGAGTTTTTGTTTCATTTCGTTTTTGCTTTCTTTGTCTACATTTTTCTTTCCTTCTTTTTGGTTTTTTTTTTGAAGTGTTTCAAATTATTTTTCTCTATTTCTTGACTTGAGGGAACACTGACTATTTAAAGTTCAGCACACTAGTTAGAGAATTTAGGATGTCAAAGTTAAGCACACCTATATTCTTATATCTGTTGTGCCACTGATCAACTTTGTGGCCTAAGTCATTTCTTACTGCTCTAAGCTCCAGTCATTGCGAGCTTCTGGCTTACCCAACTGGACAATCATATGCTAGAAGCGCAACCACCTGCCGACCTCATTGTCCACATTTAAAATACTGCTCCCCATTATGTGGCAATGATATAAGGAGGAAACGTGAGCAACAGAGAGCTGGCGAACATGATGGCCAAATAAAGTAAATACTTTATTTATCACTAACTCCAGTCCCTGAACTCACGTCTATGTAGATTAGGTTTCCTGGCTTCACATTGTTCTTGGTGAATAATATGCTTGATATACCCGCTGGACTACTCAAAGGAGTCAGTTTCTAGGTGCTCCAGAAAGTGGGGGTTACCTCACACCAAAGAAACCATGTCATTCAAGTCCAGTTTAGTGGATCAACTAGCTTCCGGAGATGCCACAGAAAAGCTTTAGTAGCCCACCAAAAGCCCCCCACTAACACCAATGTCAATTCCTAGAGCACATCGCTGAGTCCCCTGTGCCACTTGTTACAGCACAGAAAGTCTCCTTTCCCTTCATCAGAATGCTATTGCTCCTACAACCTCAGGGAAGGGCCTTGGTCTTAGTTTCTTGAGGATTTTGTGAGCCTTGCTTTTGCCTCTGAGAAGGTCTGCTTCCAGTCTAGGAAACAGCTGCACCAAGGAGTCAGGTGACGCATCTTTTTAGCTTTCTCTCATGGTCTGAGTGAAGTTTATCATAAAATATGGAAGAACTGGTGGCACACCTTACAAGCAATGTAAATATGCCTAAGGTGGGTATTGTTAAGTTCTTACTTGTCCACCTCTCTCCTGCATGAACCAGCTTCCCCTCAACAGCTTTCACCCGAACACTAACCACGAAGATTATGATCAGTACGAAAACGATGACTATGAAAACATCACTAGATTAGAGTCCTTGGGTGATCACAAGGTGAAGAGCACAGAAAGGAGTCACGTTCTCCAAGAGCTTCAGGATCTCATGGTGGGAAAGCCAGTGATGTAAATAGGAGAATCTCAGAATGACTGGTCTGACAACTGTCTCAGGCACCTCCTGGAACCTGGGCTTGTTTTATACAGCTGAAGTTCTTACCAATTTCTCATGCCCCTTCCTCTCTCTTTGCCTTTAGCCCATCCTCAGAAATCAAGAGCCCATCAGAGAGAGATCTATGTAGATAGGAGCTGCTCAAAAGTCTTGGTTGGCATTCCAAGAAAATCTACCAGGAGCATTTGTAGGGGGATGTTGAAGAAATCAGAAGCAACCCAAGTGCCAAGTATTATCCAAAAAGGAGCACAGAGTTTGTCATTTGGAGTGATGATAGTCCCCATTTCAAGAATCCAAACCTTTCTCCAAAAGTATAGAAAGAATACAAATGTGAATTGTTACTACTTGTAGTAATTAAACTGAAAATTATAGAGGAAGAAAAAAATAATATTTTATATTAAACTAAGGGCTTTTAGTATGGAAAAGCCAACATAATGAGGTCAGAACCATCCATCTACTTTAAGATCAGCATCTGAGGCTGCAGGGAATGACCGAGTTGGTAAAGTGCTGGCAAACAAGATGAGTACCTAAGTGTGATCCACAGAACCTACGTGAAAATGTCTGTAGCACAAGGAAGCTGAGACAAGAGGATCCCTGGGGCTCGTAAGACAGACAGACAGTCTACCAAAGCTTCAGGTCAACGAAAGATGTTTGTCTCATAAGAGGTGAAGTGTTTCTAAGAAATGTCCCCAAGATTGCCTGCTGGACTGCATACACACTCACACTGGGGTGTTCACAAACACACACATACACACTTTTAAGGGTGAGCATAGTAATACAATTTTCACGTGATGAATATGAACCCAAATGATATCAAACCTAATGAAGACTTCTGAGATTTACGAGACAATCCTAAAAGATCCACCAGGAAGAGTATTACATTCCTGAATTTGCAGAAACAGTCAGTTCATCAGAGTTACAAGTTCAGATTGTCTCTTGAATTTCTTTTTATGAACTAGCTATCAAAGCTAAAAGAAATGCTATATAGCCATTTCTGATGCAAACTCAGGCTAGCAGTTATAAATAAATAGAAATACCAGTTCATGTCTAATTCAGTCCCACAATTATAGGTTAACTCAGGGGCTAGAAGGAGGCTCAGCTGTTAAGAGTGCATACCAGTCTCCCAGCAGACTCAAGTTTAGTTCCCAGCACCCAGTTTCAGCAGCCTGGCCATTCACAATGGCCTGTCAACTCCAGGTGCAGGAATTCAGTGCCTCTGACCTTCATAGGTACTAGCATTCCAGCACCTGTGTGTGCACATGCACACACAGAGACACACACAAGCTTAAAATAATAAAAAAAATCTTAAAAAACTAAGTTATAGAGTATGAGGTCTTTTTTTCTATGATGTGTCCCCTCTAACACCAAGAATTGTGTTGCCATTTCCCCCATCTAGTTTTACATATGCTAAAAACTCAGTGATGACAAAAACCACTGAATATAATTTGCATTCTAATAAAAATCATCCTGAAATCGTCCTTCATTTTACTGCCGCTTCACCTGTTGTCCCACAAAGCAGGTTCCTGTGAGCTCCTGCTTGGCATACCTCGCTCAGTGCAGATGGTTGTCAGAGTTGGTTGAAGAACCCCAAAATGAGAACCGATTCTTGATTCCATCTAAATACCAGTAGGCTTCACTGGTCCTTCCTTATTTACAGCGTGTTAGATAATGCGGATGACCCCAGCACCGTTCACACACGTTCAAACTGCCTTAAGAAAGAGCAAGCCGGAGAGCCGCATCCACGTTGAAATTAGGCAGGCATTTCAGATTTCCAAAGACAACCGAAAAGCTAACATCTGTTAGGTTTCCCCCTCTTCCCTTCCCCCCCCCCCCCCGGTGTGAGGGCAGTCTGTGTGTAAGTCTTCATATCTCTGAGTGTGTGCATACGGCGGAGAGGGTGTAGCCTTCCATCCTCAAATCTGAAAAGATTGAGAGATTTCAGAGGGCCCAGATGTGCCAAAGGTCAGGGAGATCAATAGACAGGCCCTACCGCGGTAAGGAGAGGGGGTCGAACGGAAACATTGCTGAAGAAGCGAAGCCACCGAGAGGTAAGGGAGTTTCTGAATAATTAGAAAGTTAAGAATAAGCAAACTTGGTTGTCATGGGGGGAAAGGAGGTGGGGGGGGAGTGGAAAAAAGTAGTTGATGTGGTAATTAACAATTTGGAGGGAGCCTAGGCAGGTCACCTCCTTTCTCAGATCAGAGCCCCATCAGAAATTCTTTCAAGTGTCCTTCTGCGTCGCCAAAGATGACAACAGCAAATCGATAAGTGCTTGAAATGAAAGGGGATGTTGGCGAGCCCCCAGGCTACAGATTTCCCACCGCCTGCCTTTTCTGAACTCCTATAGCGTGCCTTGCACACACACCCCCCCTCTTAAGATGAGTTACCTTTTATTCCTAGTCTCGGGACGAAGGTGAATGCTCAGTTAGTTTATCTATTAAATGTCCTCGCTGGCTCCAGCTCTCAGATCGCGCTGAAAGCAGCGCTGCGGTTCTCTCAGGCCTGCCGGCGGGACCCCACCACCGGAGCAGCTTGGTCTGCAGACCCGAGAAGACCCTGCACCTCGGTGACAGGCCAGAGCCTCTCCCGCAGTAGGGAGCGCTTCTGGGTTAGGACTAGAGGGTTCCAGAGGGAGCAAAGGGCCAGAGACACAGCGGCCAATGGCATTCTCTTTTCCACTTCATTTATTTACAAACAAACACAAAATCACTAACCACAGAGCAAGACCTGTACTGTAAAATTAAATAAAACTCAAGACTCCACGATTCGGAATTCTAGATACTGGTGTGTTATCTTCCAGTCTCCATCCTCCTCCTAATAGGTCTTGATTTAACACAGCATTCCCCGGACATTTTAATTAGGTAATTCATTAGTGAGTCAATACAGACTTTTATATATTCTTTTAGCTCAAGTGGTTAAGGAGTAATTTCAAAATGATTATAAAAAAAAAACAGGAATAGACAATGCATAATAATTTTAATTTATATGCAAATCAATCAGTTCATCTTAAATGCCTTTTTTACAAACAACAATTATTATACTGTAGCATCAAAAACACTGATCGAACCTCTCAGATAATTCGAAACAAGATCTGGACCGGGGAGAAAATTTAGAAGCACCAACAGATCCACGATTTGTGGGGCAGTTAAGCATCACCAGCCATCGGTATTTACATACTTGCTGGTCGTCAGATAAAGGAGCTGGGGTAATTGCTTGCCAAAGCTGAAGACTGAAGAAAGTAAAATGGTAGGCTTGTAGCCCATCAGAGAAGGGATGAAAAGAATATTGTGCCTTTTCTCAACCCTGATTGGAATAAGTCAGTTGCCTGGGGTCACCCCATATCTGTCCTTGGTTTTGCCCTCTGTGGTCACAGAACGTTCTTCTTCTCTAAGCTTCCCATTTCAGTGTCCAGTGTCACAACCCTGATGGTTGCTTCAAAACATTGTTGGGAAGGAATAAAATTCAAAATCTCCCTAAAAATAATCTGAGGCAGTGAAGTTAGCCCCCTCCTCCTGCGCTTGACTTCTACCGTTTGTATATCCTCTTTGCTTCCCCCCCCCCCTTCTCTTCTTAAATCAGATCATCGAACCAGAAACGACTGAAGGAAATGGTTCGATGCCTTGCTTTCTGTTATCTTTAGCTATAGCTCAGATTTGGGGGGAACAGTAAAAGGGATGTATGTAAGCTTAAAGGTGTGGTGTACTGTTAAGATACACTGGAAGGTGCTTTCTTTCTTTTCTTTTCTTTTCTTTTTTTTTTTTAACCAGGGATTACCAGGCTCTCACACTGGAGTTGTTTATGTAAAAGTGTAACATCCTTGAAATTCACAGATACATAGGTCAGTGTCTCCGAAGCCCAGGCTCCCGGTCCAGACGACCTAGCCCTTAAGGAGCTAGTACCTTTGATGCTACAATCTTGTTTACATCTGCAAGGCAGAGAATTGCTCGCTTGCCTTGGACACTCCCTCTAACCCCTTCTACTTCGAAGTAGCAATCAGAATCTAAATACAATCGCTGTGGCCCACTCTGGCGTTGCTGCTCTGACGAGGGGGGAAAAAATCCTGAAATCCACGTCTTAAATCAGCTCAGTGGTTTGTTCCCCACCCCTACCCACCCCCAGCACCCTGCCTCCCTGCTGCATGCCTAATGTATTCCCTGGTGGTTCTGGGCATTAATTAGTTGTTTAATGGGAGTATGACTGAAAATGTAGAAGAAGGATTAGGAGCGTGAAACGTATGTCCAGCTCCTTCCCCACACTCGAGGAGGGAATGAGAATCGTTCTGGATCTTCTATTTCTCCAAGAGCCATTTGCATTTCCCACCAGCTGCTCACTTCAGCTGCACTGGTGCTGGGCGATGCGGAGGACCCAGCTCAGCACCAAGGGACTGCAGCCTGCGGGACTGGGGTTAACCAGGCAGAGTGGGGGGTGACTCCCGACAGACAAGGGAGGGTAGATTGGCTCTTTCGCTTCCCGGAGCCCCTTCCCCCGAGCCCTGGCTGCAAAGCACAGGATCCTGAAAGTGAGGAAAGAGGAGCCTGGGCAGATCTGTGAGTTTCTCTAGCACAGTTTCTTTCTCTTCTCCTCAGATCTCAGGCCGGTCTTGATTTTCACGTTCATCCCTCTCTTCTGTGAGATTCCCCAGCCAGCCTGAGCTACTATAAGCACCTCTCAATTTGTAAAATGCAAAGGGAAGTGGGGGAAGGGAAGTGGGACCTTAGCCCATTATTTAGGAGGGTGAGGAGCAAAAATCGTGGATGGACAGAGATGAAAATGTTGTCCAGGACATGTTCGGATGAGGTGAGATAAGAAGTCAGCTGGAGGATTTATTGAAAATATTTAATATTTAAAAATTATTTCAGAAGGTTCACTGGGGAAATAAAATAGAGTATGGCTACCCCCCCCTCCCGCCACCCGGCATTTCTCGTCCCCTAAACAACACTGGGTTGCGCTTCCATTGGGTACGAATAGAAAGTCTGGGTTTTCTTGGGTGTTACAAGTTAGGGGTGACTTAGAATGCAACTCTCTCCTCAGTTTTTCCTCGAGGTTGAAGAGGCTGACTCCTTCCATAAAATGAGTCCATCTGTCGACTGTTAGCTGTTTCAAAGTGAAGGGATTTGGCACTCAAAACAAATTGAGCAAGTTTGTTTGCCTGTTTTTACTGCTAACACCAATGAATTGAAAACACGGAGTCATTCAAGAAAACATAGAACATACTCCAGACAGCCCCCAAATTCAGAGAAAGCTCAGCGTGTATGCGGTAGCCCTGGGTTAGCTTTCCTCCTGCACACCTCCCAGGGGCATTCTTCAGAGGAATCATTGCATTTTCCTCAAGTTACAGGAATTGGTGCGCTAATTTCGGAGGAGCAGTGTGAATTTGAGAGGGAACTTTGTCTCCTACTAGGGACCAAAGGGGAAATGAGCCTCAAAGCCGGCTCTGATTGGGTTTTGTTCCCAAGCAAGGATTAATATTGGCGAGAAAACGCGAGCTCATGAGGCACGGCTGTTTTCTGATACTTTCCTAAAACGTGTATTGACGGGATGACCTTGAGATCGACAGAAATTTGTCCCAGATGCCTGGCAGCCGCCTTCACACCTGGTCCTCCAAGCGAGTCATATTTATAGTCCTTCCACCCAAAGACAAGACCCGTGCAAAAATACCCTGCTCGGTACCAAAATACAGGCTCCTTCGGAAATCAGAAAATAAGGATTTAGAAGTAGGACACACTTTTGGAGTAGGAATGGCCCCAGCAACCTTAAATACTCCAGACTTTTAAGAGCAAACGCTCACACGTGGGGGGGAGGGGGCTTCCTCCTTCTTCCCCACCCCCATCCCATGCAATTTAATACCACTCTCAGTCAGGAACCTTAACCTCGTCATTTTAAAAAATGAGATATCTGTGACCCGGAGTGAACTTATTGAGTGTAGGTACAGCAGAGGAAATTCTAGACTCTGAGAGTCCCAGCCTTGAGCAGTGGATCCCATCCCGAACTCGAGCAGGCCTGTGGCCCTTACTACCTGCGCTCTCACAGTGGGAGTGCTGGGATCCACCCGCCTTGACCTCAGACACCGTGCCCTAGCCTTGCCTCGGTGACAGTCCAGGCCTTTCTTTGATGATCGCTCTCTCTCTCTCTCTCTCTCTCTCTCTCTCTCTCTCTCTCTCTCTCTCTCTCTCTCTCTCTCTGTGTGTGTGTGTGTGTGTGTGTGTGTGTGTGTGTGTGTGTGTGTGTCTCTGCTGTGGTCCTCCCACCTTCTGCTAGCTCACCCCATTTTTCCAACTTCTTCACAGTCATCTCCTCCTCCCCACAGCATCCGCATCCACCCACCCACCTCCGCTGCTGCCCTCTGTGGATCTCTCCCTTCCCTCCCACAGTCCCTGCAGTCACTCTGTGCCTGGACTCTGCAGGCCCGAAAGGAGGTCACGCGCTCACACACCCACTCTCCCGAAGCATCACACCGATCAAACCAAGGCACACGGCCCTTTGTTTCATACGCTGGGCCACTTTCCTTGTCCCTGAGCAATCCAGATTTTGCTCAGCGCGCGGGTTTACGAACTCCCCAGGCTCTAGCCCTCCTACTCAGATTTAGAAGGACCTGGGGTTTGATGCGCGATCCTTTACTTTCCCTACGGTCCTATCCTCCCTCTTCGTTACCCCCTTCCCCAGCTGGAGTGTTCGTTTTTGCAACTGGGTCAGCTCCCGCCGAAGCCTTCAGCCCCGCTGCTCGGCTGCCTTTCCCCCGGGGTTCTGTCCCAGGCCGCAGCCACCCCGGCCCAAGGGCCTCACTTCCCAACCCGCGTCGTTCCGCGTCCCCCTCGGTAGCCCCTGCACGCTCCCCCCGCAGTGGCCCAAGCGCTGTGCTCGCTCCTTGATCGCCCAGCGCACAACAGGCTCGGCCGCCCGCCCGCGCGCCACTGTTCACTGGAGTTTGGTGGAATCTCTGCTGACGTCACGTCACTCCGCACACGGAGTCGGAGCCGAGGGAAGAGAGAGGGATGAGAGCAAGGGAGGGGAAAGAGAGTGCGAGACCGAGCGAGAAAGCTGGAGAGCAGCAGACAGAAACTGTCCGCGTCCGCTAGCTTTCACAGCCCCCTGCATAGACCC
Source organism: Microtus pennsylvanicus (assembly GCF_037038515.1). Taxonomy (NCBI): domain Eukaryota; kingdom Metazoa; phylum Chordata; class Mammalia; order Rodentia; family Cricetidae; genus Microtus; species Microtus pennsylvanicus. The sequence continues at coordinate 89,628,751 of NC_134585.1, read as the reverse complement.
TCTCGGAACTTGGCACCTCGCGATCCGGGCGGTTCCCCCCCCAAGGCCCGCTCCACGGCGCGGGCTGTGCAGCCCGAGCCTCCACTGCCTGGCGGTCACCCTGGGAAGCGGTGGGACGCGGACACAGCCGCTCTCTCCAGTAGCCGGTAAGTGGAGGCCCTCTCTCCCACAGAGCTGTGAGATAATGCGAGTCTGGAAATTTGTTCCACTTTGGAGAACCTCCGCCCTGTGTGATTTGTGGCTCTCCGGGTTTGTTTCTCCCGAGGTAGTGCAGTTGGCAAACAGATCTTGCAGAGCCCTGTTCCTTTTCGTCCTCAGGCGCAACACTAGAACAATCCCGCCGGGCGTTGAAGTCTAGGGGAAGCCAGACATGGCTGGCATTAAAAAACGAGACATCTTTTTTGAAATTTCGATGCCCACAGGATAGGGAGAAATCCTCCGGCCGAGGATTAGCTGACCCAAGATAAAGGGCCGGCTACAAAGTTTCAGCTACTGGAATAGATTAGTCCCTTCCCATCATTACCCATTGGAAAAAAGAGATTCCATCTTAACTGGCAGTTAGTGACCTCCAAGGCCCAAGCGAATTACCTGGGAGCCAGGCCTAGATGCCAAACCCGCACAATTACTTCGGATTATAAATCCTTTAAATTGATCACCAGTCAACTACAATCTTCTACATCAGGAGATGCATTTTAACTGGATGCACGGAGGCAACTGTTTTGCATCCGGGAACTAACTAAAAGATGCGATTCCAAACGGGGGAAATAGGGTATTTTTATTCCAATTTAATCACCTTCCCAAAACAATTTAGAAATCGAAATGTCCGAGCACCTGGGACATTTTCTTTCTGTTACGTAGGAGTACTGTATTTTATTATGACAAATTAAAATGCAGGAAAACTTCTGCTATTATGAATTGCAGTGTAGGCATTCGTGCATTCTAAACTATTTTAACAAACAAGTAACCTGATTTTAAGAGGTCTCTTTGTATCCTTTTCAGACCATTAATCACAACTAAAGATGTTCTAATCAAATCAACTATCATTTGAAGGCAACTTCACCAAAAATGCATATGCCAATAATTTCACAAAAATAAAGCTCGTAACCAAAATGAATTAAGGATTTGTCTTCTTGTTCATGTGACTGAAAATGAGCGTGGGATTTCTATAATCAAGCTTCAGTTTAAAAAAATTAAGTAGTTACTTCGCTTAAGGGACATTTTGCTTGGCCTCAGCAAAACTACTTTAAGTTATTGCCCTGCTTTGTCCTGTAAGTTGAGTGCAGCTGCCCCTTCCAATGCTCCCGAAGCACAGATTCCACAGAGCTTTAAAGGTAGGCCCTGGCAAAATGCAGAGCTGTCTTAGAGTGGTGCCTTAATTTCCTTAAATGATTACCCACTGCAAATTAATTTACTGGCTAATCACACCAATTTAGTTCATTTAAAACATATGGCCTCATGCTTTTTTATTTTTCAGCTTTCCATGAAATGGTTCTGCTCTGGCATAAGAAAGTAAACGGGAAGGGGTGAAGTGGGGCAGGATTTTTTTTTTTTTTTGAATGATTAGAACCGTGGTTTCTTCTACGGTTTCCTTCTGACGTTTGCTCACGAGAAATTAATTGTAAGCAAACTGCTCTATGTCTGAGGGCTTGCCTGTCTGTCTGGCGAGGGTGGTACTGGGCGTGCTGATTGCTGTGTAGTGCTTCTTAACATGATCATGGTATAGAATGGAAGTTGACCCAAGCCAGATTGCTTGGCATACAAACTCCAACCAGAATGAGAACTTCTGGCATGAGAATAACTTCAAATCAGGGAAAGTCTCCTATCTACAATGTTGAGATTAGCCATCGAAACCATTGTTGTAATCTGGCAGTGAAATTGGTCACACGTTAGCGGCCTTGATAGGACAAGTTTAAGTATAAGCAGATAAGACTTGACCGTCTCTCTTTTTAGAAAAAAAAAAACCTCCCTCAATTATTTCGACTCAGCCCATTTATTAGGCCTGGTCATTACATGGAGCATAAAATTAAAGTTCAGGACTCGGGACTTGGATTGCTGCAAAAATGCATCTCAAAGTCACGAGGGCATGTGGCAGAGAACTAAGGAACACTGTCTTGATCTTCTTTTCATTCCTGGGCTGAAGTCTACCCCTTCTTGGAGGTTTGCTTCCTATGGCTTTGTTTGGTCTTCAACACCAAAGCATGAGAGTAGGGGAGAACGTGTAGGAACTGACTTTACACCCAGGGATCAGGCCTCTCTCTCTCTCTCTGCTGTGTATTTCAGTCCTTAAAAAAATAAATAAATAAAATTGTCTGTAGTTGCCATCTGCAGTGCTGTGGCTACCGGCTAATAATGCAGCCAGTTCAGACATATAAAAAAAAAAAGATTATCGAAATGATGATGACATGCAAATTTCCCTCGAAATTATCATAAGTAAACATTTGAAGTCTGGACTAATAAAATCCCATCTGTGTTACTTCATATCGAGTTAGTAGAAAGCTGTGATAATGAATTTTGTAATATCTCCCGAACAGACATCTCAATCAGGGACTAATCCTGTGATTTTACTGCAGAATCGCTAAATCTGGAGCCGCCAAACTGCTACTTCTGGGCCCACGGGTCCACAAGGATCGGCAGAGTCCCCACCCCGGCGCTCACTAGCTGATGTGGGGGGGAAAGTGCGTGTGGCTCCCCACTCCTGGATCCCCAGGCCTCCACATCGGACGGCCCTTCCTCCAGGCAGTACGACCTTGGCCAGAGTCCCCTAGAGCCTGTGGAGGCTGAGGAGCGTGGAAATGCAACTCTGGCCAAAACTCGGCCCACTGCTCCCAGGCCTGCTTCTGCCCCCTCGACCAGCCTGGCAAAGCCTGCTCCCATCTCTGGCCCTGGGCTCTAGGAGAAATGGACCCTCCGGTTGCAGGCGTACCCTGGTTAGCAAGAGTCAGGAGCGGAGATTCAAGGGGCTTGAGAAGCCCAGCGCCTTCTTTCCTTTCTTGATTTGAAAGCAACCACTCCTTCTAGCCCTCCGCCACCCACCTCTCCCGGTTTGCCTGTGGCAAAGAAAAGGGGCCGCGTCAAAAGCTTGGCTGTCTGAGCTGCGGTTGGAAATTTGAAAAGGATCTAGCTTGCCTGAGACAGGGAAAGGCAGAAACTGGAGGAGCAGCCTCCCCAATGCTGTTGTTGCTTTGGACTTGGCGGCCCCTCCAGAACGCTTGCCCGGGTCTCCGGTCTCCTTCAGCCCATCGTGTATCTCAGCTCTACGATCTTAAATCATACTTTAGGGTAAATAAATGGCTGGATGAGTACCTCTAGGGAAAAGTGTGGCTAAATATGGAAACGCGGCTCCTGGTGGATGAGAGGCCCTAATTCAGCTCGCTCTTGGAGCACCCTTGGCCGAGATTCCCTTTCTTTCAAAATTACAGAAAACGGAGAGAAAGTTGCTTTTGGGGGGACCGGTCAAGCTGTTTCTGGCCTTCTGTAAATGTTTGCTAAGCTCAGACTGACTAGCACCGTATTGAATGGTGATCTTTCTGAAGAGAGGTCCATTCTGCCCACCTTCAATCTGTGTATAAGCTTAAGGTTGTTCTCCTTCCTAGGTGCCCTTGAACATACTCCCCGCAGCTTCTCCAGAAGCCTGCAGTTTTAAAGGCCTTCTAACCTCTGGGCCTTTCCATAAATCCCTCAAGGTAAACATCGGTGCGAGTCCTGAATTCGAGGCTGGGAAGAGCTGCTCGGCTCCCAGGGGCTCTAGGGCGGAAGAAGCGCCCCTGAACCCCAGCATCTAGTAGGCGGTTAACAGCTGGAGCTGATCCTGACCGCCCCACAAGTAGCCGCCTTTGAGCCTCTTGCTCCCGAGGGCCACCACGTCTCAAAGTCGTGCCTCTCTTCTGTTTTGCAGATAACAGGGAATGGAGACCAATTGTCGCAAACTAGTGTCGGCGTGTGTACAATTAGGTAAGAGCCCACTTCTTCTGCCGGGGTCCCTGGAAGGGAGACTGCGCCAAGCTATGGCGGCGAGAGGCAGGGGCTCCGTAGGGAGGCCCCCTGCAACTAGAGCTTTCTCCAGAGGGCTTATCCAAAAAGGAAATCAGACTAGCAGGCCAGCCCAGGCCTTGTCCTTTGGGGGAGGTCTGGGCTCAGGTGATCCAACAAGGCCTGCCCTGACACTCCTCCGGGCTGCCGGTCTGGTGGCATTGGGACAGTACACTGCCCGCACTGGGTTGCCAGGGGTTCCGAGGGTTGGGCATGCGGTCGTTCTTTCTCTAACGGGGTCTTTGCTCTCTATCCTTCTTTCTCCTCCGTCCGGCCTCATCCCCCTAACTCTGGCCCTTGCCCGGGGCGCCTTTCCGCCCCCCTTTGGCATCCCCTGCCACCGCACGTGGGGCGCGCGCACTCGTGGCCCAGGCGTGCAGCCGGCGGCTGTTGAATGTCTCTTCTCCAAAGACTCCGAAATCAAAAAGGTCGAGTTCACGGACTCTCCCGAGAGCCGGAAAGAGGCAGCCAGCAGCAAGCTGTTCCCGCGGCAGCATCCCGGCGCCAATGGTAAGGGGGAGGGAAGCACAGGCCGCGCGCCCGGCTCCCGCCTCCGGGACTCTGGGCCTCCGGTGAAGCCCTGGCTGAAGCCCTGGCGGGCGAAGCTGCTAGAGCCGGTGTGTCCCCGCTGCAGAACTTAGACAATTGGCTTCTGGGTAGAACGCGAAGCAGCCGACCCAGGGACTTTAATTCCTTTCCACAAATTATACTGCACTCCTGAGACCCAACACCTCTCCCTTTTCTCTCTCCCTGTGGTCTGATCCCCTGCGCACGCCCCAGCCTACCACGACCGGCTGCAGCTGGCGTGCAAAGTGGTCCAACAGCGACCTCTGTCGCTCGCCCGGTCCCACTGCACGCAGCACCACCAGGGCCCACCCGGTCCCTGAAGCTCACTGCCATGCCCCACCCAGGCGGGTGGGTGCAGTTTTTGTTTTTTGTTTTTTTGTTTTTTTTTTTTTTCGCGTCAGGCACAGGCTGCAAAGTTGTGTTGAAGGTTCACTTCGGAGGGTCTGGGTAAGGACGACAGCCCTGCAGAGGCCGAGACAGCAACTGTGCGCCTTACACGGGGGCCGCTGGGATTGCGAGCTGTCAGAGAGCCCAGCTGCTGTACTAGCTTCTAGGTCTTGGGCTTGGATGATGTGGTTCCTTGGTTGGCTGATTTCATCCTAGACCAGTCGGCAGGCTTGGGTAAAAGGTTAAAAAATGTTTCCCACACACAGCCAAGGCCTTGGAGAAATAGAAACCTGTCCTTAGATAACGTATTGTGTAAATAAGAGACAGGCCTTCATTTGGAATACATGTAAAATGCGAATTTATGGTTTTTCTGTTCTCCGGGTTTTCCAGGCTCCGTAATAAGTAAGTGCCCAACCGTAGGAGGTTGTTGACCTTTGATAGTGTGAGGAGATAAAACTCCCCACAGCCTTCGGGCCCCTAACCCCCTCCTTCCGGATTAAAGAGTAAGGACACAAGGTAATGTGTGCCAGAGGGGAAATTTGGAACTCCCATGAAGTAAACAAAAAGTATTACTAAGAAAAAAAGAAAAAACAAAGGCTTTCTTCACGTATCTAAGAGGAAAAGCAGCGTTTGTTGAAATAAACCGCCTAAGACAAGTTGCAGCTTCGCGCCGGACACTGCATACATCCCCAGTCATCCTGCTGGGCCAGTTAAACGCTCACTTGTCCGGGATTAACCCCAAGGGGTTAAATAGGGGCAATGCAGAGATAATGTCGGGTGATTTCTGTCATTAAGATTGTGTTAAATTCTTCTTCTGTTTGATAATCGGTCGTAAAAATAAATTATTAGACCGGAGAATGTTTGGGATATGGTTAAAAATCAAGAGCAGCGATGACTCCCGGGGAGAATGCTTTGTGCAAGCTCGGCCTCAGCTCTGACCGGGCCAGGGGAGCTCGAACGTGGCTTCGCAGGGGGCGGGCCGGCCTCCGCATTACAGAGGGCAAGTTACGTCCTGCAGCCCGTGACCCGAAGCCTCGACCCCACCCCCAACCCTGATTTCGTTGACCCAAAGAATTGTTTCTAAGGCTAGGTGGCCGCCTTGAGCTGATAGACTTTCAAAGAGTCCTTGGTGGGATAAGGTCCTCGTAGGTGGTATAAGGTCCTTGTAGGTGGGCAGAACGCGTCCGGAGCCTACGGAGTCTCCACTGCCAAGTGCCGTGGCATTCGCTTTTGATAATAGGGGAAAGAAAGGAAATAGAAAATGATAGAAGGAGAGAGAGAGAGAGAGAGAGAGAGAGAGAGAGAGAGAGAGAGAGAGAGAGAGAGAGAGAGAGGCCTTTACTTGGAGGCCGAATTATTTTAGAGCTTGTATGAAATCCCCACATTACCAAAACATCTGTTTTTCTAAGGGCCGACGAGAAAAATTGCTGTTCAAATGTGTTTAATGGCATTAATTTAAAAGAGACATGTAATGGGAAGAGATACTGAACTGAACACCATAATTTTACTGGTTTTTGTGTGTGTGTGTGTGAGAGAGAGAGAGAGAGAGAGAGAGAGAGAGAGAGAGAGAGAGAGAGAATTGATAGATCGAAAAATGTCATACACAAGTAAGCAAAGCCCCCAGTCACTGCTGGGGGAGGGGTTACAGAGTTAAGTACCTTTTAGGTATTATAAAAATAATTTATGGAAAATGCAAACTTCAAATTCGGATTTATTTTCTGTACGTTTAAGGTTTCTTTTATTTGAAAAAGAAAAGCATGTTTTTAAATGGCATGCAATGACAAAGAGAGAGCCGTGATCGTCAATGATGGCACCTATCTCTCCTCCCTCAAAACCCTGTGCTCCTTAAGGGAGACCCCAGTTCTCACCTGACCTAAGCCAGGTTCCTAGAAGCCCACCATCAGCTTCAAATCTCTGGAAGCAGTATAGGAGTTGAGAAAGTGAGTGAGTGGAGAGATGGCCCTGCACCAGGAGAGGGAGGTATTTTGGCCAGGACTTCAGAAGGGACCAGAGGCCAGCTGAGGACTTCTCGGAGTTTTTTAGGAACTCTTAAATTGGTCTTGACCTTCAGGAAGAGAACAGAGAGCAGAATGTTTGAGAATCGCTGCTGTAGAGTACGGCAGCAGAAAGCCCACAGCGCTGCCCGCTTGGCCTCAAAGCCTGTCCAGTTTGCCCTGGGACGGGCGACCGGTACTTCACCCACTACCCCCTACCCTCAGCCATGCCATTGAATTTTAAATAGTTTTAGCTGGGCTAAAAGTATTCTGATCGCACCAAGCCCCAGATTTTCCCCGCCTAGCAAGGAAACGCTAAGATCACTTCTGATATGCAGTGTCCCCGCATGCCCCATCTCCCAGGGTGCCAGCTCAATTCTTTTGGAAGAGTATGGGTAAACTCTGGTCCTCGACTGGGCACAGTTTCCCTCTTGGGTCCCCACTCAGTCAGAAAACCTTGGCAAAGCTCGATCTGTGTGGACTCCTAATTTAGCCACAAACGCAAACGATTCGGTTTCTCTTGGCCATTATGAAGCCACTTCAATGGGAAACTTTCTGACGAAAGCCACTTAAACCTGCTGTAGCAAAAAATGCAAAATGGTGATGCCTGCGTCAGGGATCTGAGCCATGAGGAAAGAAAAAAAAAAGGTCACCTGTGGAAAAGAGGGGAAATCTTGGCTGTGAGTAGGAGGCAGATAAAGGTGCTGACTCCAGGAGACCTGGGGCTTGAGAAAAGCAAAGCGACAGGAGAACTGGATGGTTGTGGTTACCTACTTTCTTTCCCCCACTGGACACCACCTCCACCACCATTAAACCTGCAGTATTTGGGCAGAAACCGCCTCTCTGCCTGTGGTTCCCAACCCCCAGCCCCAGCGGGAACTGGTACCAGATGTCCAGGTAGTTAGTCCCTGATGATCAGGGGGTGGCCGGTGAGCGAGCGTTCTTTGCAGGTGGCGTTCCTCCCAGCCGCCTCCATTCTCACGGAAAGTTTCTTTAGACCACTTAGGCTGTTCCTCTCCTCACAGACTGCTGTTAATATATGCAGCAGTTGTTAGAGCGACTCCGGGGAAAAGGAAATGTATAACGAAAGCTTATTCGTGAGCAGGAATATACTAATGGAACAATCTGATGTCTTCTTAATCCTATGTAAAAAGCTTTGTCGTCTTCCTAATATTGACTGAATGGGTAATTAATGGCTCTTCATCTAGGCGAATACCCTGTAATCCAAGATAGGCAAAAGACAACAAGCCCAAGTTAGAAGACAAAAGGCCCAACTGCAGCCGCAGGCCCCTCCCCAGAGACTTCAATTGGAAAAGTTTCTTCCCCTGGGAAAGAAGGCAGGGATAGGAGGTGAGACCCACCCTTTCTGGGCTTTGCTAATGCAAACCCTTGACTGCTCAGTCCTCCCGAATATAGCTTTGCTCTCTCCCGCTCTTCTCTCTTTCCACTAAACTTCTTTAAGATGTACCCATCCAAAAGCCATCCAACAATCGCCCACCCCCAAATTGATTAACAACCCACGTGCGACACAAAAGGTCCCTAAGAAGCCTCAACAGGACACTCCCTTCTCTTACTAACCAGTGCTTTAGAGTCCATTGAGACTAAAGCAGTTAGGCGGAAGGAAGAGATCACTGGAGCAAGCACCGGCACAAGTGTGTGCCTGTGTTGAAGAACCATCAGGAGTGATGGAGGCAACTTCTTTGTGAGGATCTGACACGGAGTGCCCAAGATTCTCCCAGCATGTTTTGGGCGCGCTGACATTTTAATTTAAATCTTTAGAGTAATACATTACTAAGGTTACTACAATGAGGTGGGTTCCTTTTTTTTGTCAGCTGACAGCTTTTAAAATATTATTTCGCTAGGGAAATAAAAGCTTCATCTCAGATTATAGGTGGGTATTTTTGGATTTATGTGATTTATGGTCACCATGGCAACTAATGCCGAATGTTAGCTACCAGCATGTCTGGGAGACCAAAAAAAAAAAAAACAGAAAGAAGGGAGAGAAATAGGAAAAAGAGGTGAACATGAACTGGAGAGAGAGGATTGATTTAATCCAATTATTTTTTTAAGTGACTTCAGTTAGTCCCTTACACCTCCCTTTCTCCAAACCTGGATATCTATATTTATTTTCATTTTCCTTCTCTTCCTGCCATTGCTTTTCTCGGCTTTTCCTCTCCTATCTCACTGTTTCTATTTTCTTCTCTCCTTCTCTCTCATCTCCTCACCTCTAAGTCGCATTTAACTATCCCAATCTCCCAGGTCAGTAACACGATGAGTAGATAAGAGCCTAGTAACCCTGCCAGGCTCAGGTGCAAACAAGAGGGCATGAGCTGTTCTTGGGTCAGTAGTGTCAGCGCCCGTCCATCCCCTCAATCATTCCTCTTTTCTCACTGGGCAGTTGGGAATTCTCCCAGTGGCACCCTGATGCTGCCTTAGATTGTCACCCCAAAGCACCTCAAGAGGTTGAACAGTTAAACTGGAGATGGTCGGGCAGAGACGCAGTATGATTGGGCAGAGACGCAGTATGGTTTTATATGGGGCTGCCTTGTCAGTGATCACAAGGGAATCCTCTCTTTTAGCAAGCCCGAGCTTTGGGTTGCCTTTAGCGAGCAAGAAAGATCATCCCCGCTGAAGCTTTCAATTCGAGAGGGGTGGTCACTTTCAAGGGTGTGTGGAGGGATCTTTTCAAGTCTGATATGTTAATAAAGCCCACTCAGTTGAAAGAGAGAAGAAGAAGCCTCTTCTCCAGGTCCGGTGACAGGTTTCCTCTGACCTCTGTGTCTCACACCACCCCCACACACACTCACTCACACTCACAAACACATTCTCTCTCTCTCTCTCTCTCTCTCTCTCTCTCTCTCTCTCTCTCTCTCTCTCTCTCTCTCACACACACACACACACACACACACACACACTCACACTCACAAGCACATACTCTCTCTCTCTCTCACACACACACACACACACACACTCACACTCACAAGCACATACATTCTCTCTCTCTCTCTCACACACACACACACTCACACTCACACTCACAAACACATACATTCTCTCTCTCTCTCACACACACACACACACACTCACTCACTCACACTCACAAACACATACATTCTCTCTCTCTCTCTCTCTCTCTCTCTCACACACACACACACACACACACACACACACTGCCCATCACGTGGCTATGTTCTGGCCAAGCCTGGTCCTTGAGACACCTCGGGCTATGCAGCAGTCCCCTCACCTCCCCACACACACATGCACACACCTCCCTATGGCCTGACAGCTCTGCGAGCCCTCTAATTGAGCCGTCTTCCAGGTGAATTCTGAGAGCAGATCTTTACAAAATTGGAGGATTGATTGATTGAGTCCGAGCCCAGACTCCACCAAAAGGGACTGCCCAGTCCTACCACTCACCAGGGTAGGATGGCCGGAGGGAGTTTGCTCAACTAACGCTAAAGAGTGTGAAATTAAATAAGACTTTAAGACGGGTAATCGGTGGCAAATACCAGCTCAAGACATGCCTGACCCTGTGTCGCGTATTTCCCTCCCGGAGGGTCTTGCTTTGAAGAAGTAAGCAAGAAAACCCAGTTGATTTGACCACTAGTGCCTCCTGACACTAGGCCTCCTTTCCTTGGCCTCAAGGAAGACACATGACTGAACCCAGGCTCCCCCATACCTTCCCCCCCTTTTTGTTTGTTTATTGAATAGAAAATTTCTTTGATGATGGCTGAAGTCACCATCATTTCTAAAGTCAACCAAGAAGAACCCACTTGGGTTCACTGTACTACTGAACTTGCCTAAAGTATGATTTGACTTTCAACTTCTTGCCTATGTCACCCGTGACTGTCTACAAATCTCAAATAGTTGATTACAGCTCCAAACTTGGTCACCACCCTTGAGTCTTCATTGCAAAGCATTCCATGGTCTCCATCACACATGTCTATAACCTACTCTGACATGGTCCTGGGAAGGCTGACATCCTATTAGGACAGGTTGGCATATATACAGCGAGTAGGAGAGGGTCAGCTGACTGTGAAAAATACTTTTTAAAATGTATTTGAATCAGTTGTTTGTGTATGCTCATGTACATACATGTGTGTGCACAGACGTATGTATGAACATACCTCAGTGATATGCGATTCTGGTTTAACTTTGATTAGCATTCTCCGCTTACTGCTTGGCCATCTTTAATCTCTTGACCTCAATGGTTCCGTGCAATCTAAAATGTTTATCTCTTTAGACTTGGCTATCTGTACATCTATACCTTTCCCAAATCTGCCATAATTTGGCACTATGAGGATCAACCACTTATCCTTGGGTTTTCCATCCGTTTGGGGAGGTCTTGTGAAGTCCCCCTCATGTGTGTTTTTCCATATGGATGTTCTACCAGAAGAGTGGACCGGTCAGAGCTTAAGCTGAAAGTCTCTGCATTGAATGCGAGAAGATCTTAAATATATGACTCTTTGCACCTGCTCAGTTCTACAGAAAATCAAGTTTTGCAAAATGTTTCTAGCCTCAAAACCAAACAAACAAATCAACACCAACAAAATATAACACTGTGTCTGACACGTCAGGATTCATACCTTGAGGCAAAGACGAGTATGCCTCTCCAAGTGGAGACTCTTTCATTCTTTGATGCAATGAAGTCCATCCTGAAATGAAGCATTCTGGGCTATGATACTATGACACCTACAGTTGTGCTAAGGTTTAAAAGAAACTAGAATATGATTAGTAAACATATTGGGCAGGAGAGATTCGTATTGACTTAGTTATAGGTCATTCCCTAGCAAGTACATGGGAGAAAATATTTACTTTACACATATACTTTATGATCTTGAGGGAATTAGAGGAAATTCAATAAGAAAATGACTAGAAACATTTAAAACCCTTATTTAAAAGACTTAAGCAAATTAGAGTCTTATCAGATAAAACCCACTACAAATGTAAGAACATTGTCTTCAGTGAAACACTGTGGGGTCTGAGAAGGAGATTGGCCCGCCAAATCTCAGGGATAAAATGCGTCATTTAAGCACCAGATAATGGGTAGAATGTAAATTAATTTAACCTTCTTTACCAACAGACTGCTGGTGGCGTGTGTATAATTTAGTGATGAGGTTGCAGGATGCATGGGACCCAGTGGGTGCAGATCTGCCACCAGGGCATGTGTTCTGCTCCCAGCAGGTGTATGAATGTGTGCTTATGGGCATAGAACGGGGTGAGGCAGAACAAGCGGTTAAAAATTAAGAATGCTGGCGTAAAGCTTATGAAGAAATTTCTCCTAGCAGTCAAATTCTTAGAATGGATTGACAATGGTGTGGCGAGACTGGAAATAATTCTCATATTGGTCTTTTGGGTGGTATTTAAGATGGGAGGGTTGTTGAGAGCATGGTGGGGGAGGAGTAAAAGAGAGACAAGTGTTATAAATATATCTGTAGTCAGCTTCACCTGCTTAGTGCCAGCCTAAGTTCCCCAACCTTGTGAATAAGGAAGGGCTAGGAGGGAATTCACTGAATTTTCCTTATGCCGGCGTTGCAAATCATTGACTGTACCGTCAAACAAATTACTTTCAGAGATGATAACACTAGCTCCACAGTAAAACAATCACCAGTGCAGAAACCAGGGGAGAGGGGTAGATTACTTTGTGCTCTTCAGCCGACCTAGACTAGGAGACAAAAGGGGTGTGTGTGTGTGTGTGTGTGTGTGTGTGTGTGTGTGTGTGTGTGTGTGTTTCGACTAGATCACACCCCGAACCTCCTAAGAGCTAGGTAAGGGCTTCAACACTGAGCAGACTCCTCTCTCCCAGTCAGTCCCACAAAGAATTTTGGGAAAAAAATATTTAAAATTTCCTTTGGAATAAATTTTCCTTTGGAATAATGTTGCACATTGCTGATGGCTCCATAAGCGATCTGTTTTGTTTTTATACAAATGAAAAAGACTTTACTTATCCTAGCTGGGCAGTCCTCTGGTGCGCCCGCCCCCTCCATCCCCCTCACCCCTGCCCCCGGCCGGCCGCAAATCTACTGTTTCTGCCTCCTTGCACTTTAATGATTCAAGAAAGCCTTGAGCTCCCTAGGAAAAGAAAATGATTGTTAAAAATCATCCTTGAAATTGGTCATTTGGCAACGTCCTTAATTGTATGGAAATTCATTAAGGCATATTTTCTATATAATTAGCTCAAGGTTGTTGATTCTACGGGCTAAAGCCTGGATTTGAATCTGATTGATAATAAAGTAAACAAGGGAGTCGAATTTAAAGCATAGCTCTCTCTGGCTAGGACGAACTTAATACAGTGTACGAGGAATGCGAAAGATCTAGGATGTGTCTTAATCAACGTTAAGTAGAATGGATAAGCTCTCAGCATTTCGAAAGCTCTGGGTTAGGGTTTCTCCTCTATTGTGAGTTTTCTGTCTGGGGACTAATAAGCATTACCGAGGACGTGATTTGAGGCGACTTTTTTATTCATGTATAAATCCAGAGTGAGCCACCAAGCAGTTGTTCGACTAAAGTCAAGGTAATTTCCTTTTGACGGGTCCATTTTCTTCTCGATCTCTAATTTATTAGCCTGCTTTTTCAAGACTGTCTTCTTTGCAATTAAAGCTTCCTTAGATTAGCACGATATTCACCTGACAGGCGACTGGGGTGGGGGCGGAATTAAGATGGGAAAGGTGATTTGCTGATTTTATAACTTCATAGCTTTAGGTAGCACATCTGTCCTGGCCCGGGGTGTCGGGGGAACTCTGATGTAGAAATGGATGCGGTGAGACACAAAAGGAAGGCAAAGGGGTGCTTGCAGAACCATATACCTATCGGTCCTCGACTTTCCTTCTTTATTTCCCACCCCTCCGACCCCAAGCCTCCTCTCTCTGGGGACCTTTAACCAAAAGCCGGGTTGCCTTTGGCCGGGCGGGAGCAGAATTCCCAGGAGTGCGCTTGTGTAGCCCGGGTGGGCACAGCTAGGAATTAGTTGGGCCTCACGCTGCTGATAGGTGCAGACAGAACCATCCCTCTGCCGTGGCTCGGGGCCTCGCGATTGGTGTGGAGCCACGTCACTCCGACCCCGAGAAGGGTCTGGGAGGAGGCGGAGGCGGGGAGAGCTGGGGAGGGCCGCCGCAGAGTGACGTCTCGCCACCAGGAAGCCCGCCTCTGGTTTTAAGATGTTAGGCCAACAGGGAAGCGCGGAGCCGCAGATCTTGCTGGTCGCTCGCCGGGGTGTCTGGAGCTGAGCTGCGGTGGGGCCCGGCTCCAGCTAGACGGCCCAAGGGGGTGTGCGTGCGCGCCGCGGAGGGTGTGCTCAGAGGCCCGCGCCGTGGCCGTGGCGGCTGCAGCCGCCGCGGGGGATCTAATATCAGCTACCTGTCCCTGTCACTCTTGACACATCGCTGTCAGGGCTGCAGCGCGGGGGGCGGGCAGAGCGCGCCCGTAACTGTCCTTATTGGAGGGGTATCTGGGGGAGGGAGGGAGGCAAGAAAAGGGTCTTTGCCCATTCTTGTTTCGCTTTGGATCGTGGAAGTCGGCTCCCTAAAGAGGCTCGAAGCGGTTCCCTCCTGCCCACGTCCCCAAGTCTCCGTTGGCCCCCTGACTTAAGGCTGCCGAACACTCTTGGCTGGAGCCTGCAGCTAGAGAAGACCGGGGGAATTTGGCTCGAGGATTCAGCAGGGGTTGCGTCCCCTTGCTCTACCGTCTCTGCTAACACGGGGACACTCGGCGCATAGAGTGCTACCCAGAACTCGCGGCCACCGGGGCTCGGCCGGCCGTAGCCCTGGACTCCTAGGGCGCCGCACTCCCTCGTCCATGAACTGCAGGAAAGGCCCGCTGCCCTTGGAGCACCGAGCAGCCGGGACTAAGCTGTCGGCCGCCTCCTCACCCTTCTGTCACCATCCCCAGGCGTTAGCCATGGCTTCGGTCCTGGCCCCTGGTCAGCCCCGCTCCCTGGACTCCTCTAAACACCGACTGGAGGTACATACAATCTCCGATACTTCCAGCCCTGAAGCCTCAGGTAAGGCGCCGCGCTGTACCACCGACATTTGAGCCCAGCTCCCGGGTGCCTCCTGGTCCTCTTGCTCCCCAAGGAAGTCGCCCCCTCCTGGGGGAGGCGTGGTGGGAGTGGTCGCTCAGTTAGCTCTACGCAGAACTTCCGGGAGCCCGGATTCTAGTGACCCTGTCCCTTTCATTCTGTCCCCCATCGACTTGGTTCCTGTGGCGCGCGTGTAATCCAGCACACGCTACCGTGTCTACCTTGGCCTTCCTTCAGTTTCTTAGGTCACAAATGCCTCAGCATTTTCATCCAAGGGCGTTCAGAGGCCGCCCCACCTCTATCCCTAGTTTCTTGTTGACTTTTATCTCCCAAAGAGTCTCACTCCTTTAAAAAAGTATCTCTAAAACTTAGAAAGGCCTTTGACATATCTCCCTAACCCTTGAAAAGCTGGCCAACTTGCTTTCCTACCTGTATCCCAACATCCACTTTTCTAGCCTTCCAAACCGTAAGGAAATCTGAGCGTTGGGGGGAGGGGGTGTCTGCGTGTTATCTGTAAAACACGTATATGTACGTGTCGTGAAAGATGTGTCTTCTCAGGAGGGCTGTTTGCTTGTGAGTAAAGGCTATAAAAAAATGAATGTACCGCCTCAGTGAGATAAACGCGTAAATAAAACGTGCGGCGCTGGGGGAGGGGAGGAAACGGGGCGCACACACCCACACTTCCACTGCTCACCCCCAGACACAGTGCTCCCTGATGTTACTGAGCCGCCGCGCACAGTCCAGTCCCCCTTCTGCAACCGGGCTCTTCGCGCCGCCTCTGTCTCCCGATCCAGTTTCGAGCTCCCGTTTTGCAAGTGGGAATCTGACCGAAACGGTACGTGTTTCTTTTTGTTTTGTTTTTTCAGAGAAAGATAAGGGCCAGCAGGGGAAGAATGAAGACGTGGGCGCCGAAGATCCTTCCAAGAAGAAGCGGCAACGCCGGCAGAGGACTCATTTCACTAGCCAGCAGCTGCAGGAGCTGGAAGCCACTTTCCAGAGAAACCGCTACCCAGACATGTCCACTCGCGAAGAAATTGCTGTGTGGACCAACCTGACGGAAGCCCGAGTTCGGGTAGGAGACAGTACCCAGTCTGGGGAAACTAGAGGGGAGGCCTTACCAAAGTTCAGACCCTGAAGATCGGGGGTGGCGGTAGGAATGGTGGGTGAAAAGGCAGTTTCGCCCTCTGGGCACTAGTGGGAAGCAATTTTACCAGAAAAGGCCCAAGGCCTCCAGGCGGCAAGTGTGCCCAGGGTTACTACTCCCGGTTCCCAGGCAGAGCGGCTTGCCTGGCGCAGGCGCCAACAGCCTCGCCCGTTCTCTGCCCGGCCACCAGGCGCCCTCCCAAGCTGAGCCGCGCGGGCATTCCTCAGAAAAGGGCATTGTGTTCCCGGCTTGCCGTCGCCAGACGAGCGCCAATAAAATCCCTCCCCGCCAGGAGCTGTGAACAGGCTCCAACCTGTGCGCCTAGAACAAGAAAACCCTCCAGAAACACGCAAGGGTTGGCCTCAATGGGGAACCTTCGCGCCCAGCCCGGACCAGCCTTTTTCTCCCTTCGGCTAGCAAGAGTTGCTCACAGGTCTTTTCAAGGGCGGGTTTTTCAGCCATTCAGACTTCTATCACTCTCTACTACCTAGTTTTGTAATCCTTGGAAGTAATGACTTTTCTACTAGCACTTTTAGGAAGAAAGGAGAAGAAAGACGTTTTAATTTGGTTTATTTATCTTCTCGGGGGAGTTCAGCTCTTTGAAGACTGTACTCACACCCCTCAGTAATTATAGTTATAGATTTATAAAGAGGACTTACCTCTACTCTGTAGCAAATCTGCCCCTTTACGGACTGGCGAGAAAAAAAATGAATGTTTAAATAAATTACCAAGTAGCAGTATCCTTGTTTAACGCCGGTTGGTGGGAATTTCCAAAATTGTTAGGATTCTGAAAGAGGAAAACAGAACCCAGCAGACTCTACAGAGATCGCTGTTTTTATAAAACGCAACGCGGTCTGTGTAGAGGAAAGAAAACAAAGGGGAGTGGAGCAAAAAGAAAGAGAATATTAGACAACAACGAAAATAAAAACCAAAGTGTATTCCCAAAAGCGGAGGGAAGTTAAGCACTTTCAGTGCGGCCCTGCTACAGACTAGACTACGCCGGCTGATAAAGGAGCCGGGAAGACCTGGGTTTTAGTTTAACTGCCGGGAGCCAGCACTCGCGTTGGGGCCGCGTGGTTTTGAGCAAGGTCAGTCTTTCTTTAGCTCTCTTTAGCATCAGGGAACGACGGGCCTTGCACGTATTCTTCTCGCCTGGTCAAAGTTTAGAAGGCCTGGAGAAGAAGAGACAAGTAATTAAAATAAAGACACAATTTGTCTTTCCCTGAAATCCCCGGGGAAAGGCCTCTCACCCCACCCGATTTTCTGCGGCCCTGTTCCTCTGCTGCGGGGTGCTCGCTCCAGTAGCCGCCTTTCGGGAGCTTACTTGTTCCGCCAAGTGCGTGAGGCTTGCTTTTTATAGCAAGAGGAAGGGGGAGAAAAAAGGAAATCAAGAATGAAAGGAAAAGGGGGGAAAAAAGCGGATTAGACGGCTGGGCGCGACAGGGATGTGTAATGTAAAACATCACCAGTGTCAGCTCTGGGCTGCTGGGCCAGGCCTTGCTCCAATACACAAAAGCCGCTGTCTGGGACGACTGGCGGGGGCCCGGTGTGGATTGGAAGAGGGGTTGTGGCGGGGCCACCAGACGCGGGTTGGGGGCTGGCCAGCTTGAGTAGCCTCCCGCAAAGCCAAAAGTCTGCACTAGTCCTGTCCAGAGCTGAGTCCATAGCTAGCGAGGCCTGGGTGGGAGCGCCGTGGTACAATGCAGAAAAAGGGAGGATACGGGACAAGCTGTTTCAGAATTCCCAGTTTGCCTAGCTCCTGAAATTTAACGAGCAGACAAGTAGGTGGTCTTTTGCCTTTTATTTGGTTGTTTTTCTAGGAGAGGAAGGGTGTCGCATCCGTTGGGGGGCAGGGGGGAGGAGAGTGGAGGTACTGGAGGGAAGGGAGGGGCTGTGTGGGAGGAGAGTGGGTGCCCTCCTAGTCCCTCGGGTCCTCATCACTGAATCTGTAGCTTTGGAATGGGGAAGCAAGTTTGCAAGGTCCGGTAAGGGTCCCGTTTGTTTTACAGAGTGTTTGGACCCTAAATAGGGCCTACGTTGGGGACGTGGGGGATCAAGCGACCCATAGGCCCATTTTAGGCTTTCTACTGGGCTTTGTGATACAGCTGGAGCGAACTAGGCCTCAGATCTTTACCCAGGCCGGGAATAAGCACCAATGCATTGTTTCCACTGTTGTCAGTGGCTTGCAGGGCCGTGGTAGCCTGCAGGGACACGGGGCAGCAATAGTGTGACCCGGGTTGGCTTCTTCTAGTACTTTGTATGAGTTTTGAACTAATTGTATCCTCTGTCTCATCCCTTATCCCCACCACCACAGGTTTGGTTCAAGAATCGCCGGGCCAAATGGAGAAAACGGGAACGCAACCAGCAGGCTGAGCTGTGCAAGAATGGCTTCGGGCCGCAGTTCAATGGGCTCATGCAGCCTTATGACGACATGTACCCTGGCTACTCCTACAACAACTGGGCCGCCAAGGGCCTCACGTCGGCATCCCTGTCCACCAAGAGCTTCCCCTTCTTCAACTCTATGAACGTCAACCCCCTGTCGTCGCAGAGCATGTTCTCCCCGCCCAACTCCATCTCATCCATGAGTATGTCGTCCAGCATGGTGCCCTCGGCGGTGACCGGCGTCCCGGGCTCCAGCCTCAATAGCCTGAATAACTTGAACAACCTGAGCAGCCCGTCGCTGAATTCCGCGGTGCCGACGCCCGCTTGTCCTTACGCACCGCCGACTCCTCCGTACGTTTATAGGGACACTTGTAACTCGAGCCTGGCCAGCCTGAGACTCAAAGCAAAGCAGCACTCCAGCTTCGGCTACGCCAGCGTGCAGAACCCGGCCTCCAACCTGAGTGCTTGCCAGTACGCAGTCGACAGGCCGGTGTGAACCGCACCCAGCGCGCGGGGATCCGAGGACTGTCGGAGGGGGCAACTCTGCCCCAGAAAGACTGAGAATTGAGCTAGAAGGTCGTGCGCACTACGGAAAGGAAGAGGAGAAAGAAGATATCGGAGAAAAAGAAGAAACCACTGAATTTTCAAAGAGAGCGCCTTTGATTTCAAAGGAACGCCCCCAAGTGTCTGACATCTTTCGCTAAAAGTATTTCCAACAGTTGTGAGACCGCGTACACCAACAAATGTTTGACTGGATATGACATTTTAACATTACTATAAGCTTGTTATTTTTTAAGTTTAGCATTGTTAACATTAAAATGACTGAAAGGATGTATATATATCGAAATGTCAAATTAATTTTATAAAAGCAGTTGTTAGTACTATCACGACAGTGTTTTTAAAGTCTAGACTCTAAAAGAAAGCATGTTATACAGAATCGGCTAGAATTTTTCGCTTGCGAGCAAAGGAATGTATATACTAAATGCCACACTGTATGTTTCTAACATATTATTATTATAAAAATGTGTGAATATAAGTTTTAGAATAGTTTCTCTGGTGGATGCATTGTTTCTGAAACTGCTATGTACAACTATCCTGTGTATAACATTTCGTACGATATTATCGTTTTACTTTTCAGCAAATATGAAAAAAAATGTGTTTTATTTCTTGGGAGTAAAATATACTGCATACAAATTGGTCTGGATTCTTTCTCCCTTTCTCTGTCACCTGGCCAGGGTGCCTCAGTCACTGCCTCCTAAACAAACCAGTTTCCTCTGCCTGCCTAGTCAGACAGACAGGCAGTATTTAAATTCAGTTAGACATAGGTCTAGCCATTTCTCAGAAACTAAGAGAGGGAAAGAAGGGCACTGGGGAGGTGGGGAGGCTGCAACTTGCTGTGTGCCTTGGATTTTTCTTTGGCCTAAATCCATAAAATGCCATTGTCGTTAGCAAAGAATACCAGAGAAGGCAGAAAGGTGAAAGAAATTTTGAAGTACCTCAAGCAGCTTGGAATGATTCCTAGCTTACTCAGTCAGAGGGGAAACCACACCTCCAGTAAACTGTTCCGGAGAAATACGGGAGTGGGCACATGCACAGTTTATATACATAAACTTCTTAGAAGGAACACATCTATAATAAATTCACAAGGAAACACCTTCAGTTCAAAATATTTAGGCCTCCACGTTTATCTCTGCGGCTTAAGTAGAGAGATCCTTCATTTATATTGTATTACTATTTCCAAGTCCTTTGGAGACATTAAAAGAAACAAAGACTATTTCTAATAACTCCAGCCGTTTCAGTGTGTCAAAGAACCCAGGGGTCGGAGGGTGAGAGTGGAGTTTCCTGAGTCTTGTAGAGCAATATGTAGTTGAGGCAAAGGTCATGATCCCTGTGTTTTGTTTTAAATAATATTGACCCATTAATTCTAAACCTGCTTGTTCCTGAAATTATACAGGATTATAGTTTGCAAACTGCAGGACAATGAAGCAAATCAAGATGAATTACAGCTTGGGCCCTCCCCCATCCTCTGACATCTAAACAGGGACTGGGGTCCATGTGAGTGTCGGAAAGAACTTTTAAGCCCCGGCCTCCTCCCTTCCAGCGCTGCTGCGTTTTTTAGCTCCTTTTTGTTCAACGTGAAATTTGATTTTGTAACCAATAGCTGCAAAAAAGGCTTACTCCAACCAGAAGACTTCATGGCCTAGGCGCTGGGAGGGTCACCAGAGGGTGTGCTGAGACCTTTTGTTATTCTTGCCCCCACCCCACTCAACCCCCCACTAAGTATGCTAGGACAAACAGCAGCCAGGGAACTCGTATTAAAAAGTGGCCTCCGGTTCTCCGAAGCCGAGAA
The DNA here is from genome assembly GCF_037038515.1 of Microtus pennsylvanicus. Lineage (NCBI taxonomy): Eukaryota > Metazoa > Chordata > Mammalia > Rodentia > Cricetidae > Microtus > Microtus pennsylvanicus. Next base: position 89,607,881 of record NC_134585.1, on the reverse strand, counting down.
AGCCGGTGTTTTTTACGCTTAAGTTCTTTTCATCTCACCGAAACTCTACCTAGGAGCTTTCGGAGCTCAGACACCGAGTCTTTGTTCTGCGAAGATCTGCCGCTGCCACTTAAACAGGCCGCAGATAATATCCCCAATTTAAGATCAAGTGCCCCGTGAACATTAACTTTCTTCTTTCTTTCTTTTTAAAGCTTTGCCCCTGTCCGTGTGCCGGGATCACGCGGCGGTGGGGGGCAGATAGAAGGCCTTTGGTCGAGGGTCACCTCCGTCCTTGTTCTCTTGAGAGCAGTGGAGAGGAAAGCGGTCACCCAAGGCGGACTTTGCCTTCTGAAACAGGGGAGGGGGCAGGAGGAGCCAGTCCCTGCCTCCTTGCGCCTCGCCGTGGTTAGGGGAGAGCTGGGGGTGGGGGAAGCAGACTGGGTGAAAGAGTTGGGGATCCTGCCTGGAAGGGCCCGAGAGGGCAGCTGACCGGTTTACTTCTCCGGCAGTTCTAACTCAGGGTGACTTGAGGGAGCACGTTTAAAGAGGTGAGTCTCGGCCTAGTTTGTTGGCTCAACTAGAATTCTGTTAGAGGAAATAAAAATAAATAAATAAATAAATAAATAAATGAGTTTTCACTTCCCCGACTTTAGAGGTTCAGACTGGGGGCGGAGACTTGGGACAGAAGATAGGCCCTGTCTCAACCATCTCAGCTGCGTTCTCGGTTCGTCCAGGACTCACCCTCCAGGCAGCTCCTCTCTCTCCTGGAGTCGCAGAAGCCTAGTTCCCAAGCGGGTGGGGTCCGCCCCCGTCGCCCCTCCCGCTCCTACGGGGATCTCCCCCCCACCCCCCAGCCATCGCCACCTCCACCACCTCAGTTCCACTCAATCGATTTTTGCTGCATGTCAACACTTATTACGGTGAGTGTGGGGGTATTTTTTCTCCTTCTCTATGTCTCTTAATGATTTCTGAGCTAGTTGTGTATTAAAGCGCTTAAAGAAAACTTTAAGGTAATCTATAGTATGAAGATCAACCTCCCCCGCGTGGGTTCAAACATGGCGAGCGCATAGCGGGAGACCCAGGCTTCGGTGGCTTGGGTGCCCAGCGAGGCACCTCAGGGAGAGCCAGAGCAACGGGGCGTAAAGCAAAGAAGGCCTTGCTTAGACCCGCAGTGGGGTAGTCTTCAGGTCCTCCTCGCCCACTTGCTACACACTGGAACCTTCGCCCACCTTGATGGCTACATTAAAACTAGGCTTTTATTTTATTAAAAAAAATTAAATCTTCTTTGGGTCTCCATGCTCGCCATTCTTCTAATACGGGATTCAGGTTGGTGGAGGCTGGGAGAAAGGTGTATACAGCACACGTTCATCCTCATCACCTCCCAGTTCCCAAATCTCAGATGTAATGCCCACAACTTACTTATTTATAAATGTATGGAAAATAAGATGTCAAGCCCTAGTACCACAGCCACCCTGATCAGAAAAGGAATCCGCTTTTCCCTGACCTGGTTTTTCCCTCCCCAGAACTCCCCAGGACTTTGAAACCCGGAGTCCTCTTAGGAGTGTAAGAACACCACCAAAAAAATTAATGGGGAAAAATGGTATCTTTAAAGTCCCAGTATTCCTCGAAAGCCCTATAAATTCACCCGTGGAGAGCCGCGAACCCTTTTAAGGAGTGTCTATAAAACTCCTGTGTTCAGGAAAGAGAACAATCTTCTCCGCCCCCTGTCACCGCGGTGACCAAAACAAAGGTCTGTCCTGCAATCCACATCCAAACTCACGAGACTCCGACGCCTGTCCCCCAGTTCCCCAAGCCTCAGTCTGTCCACCACCCACCACAGATCTGAGCTAGAAGGGGTCCGGGCTGGAAGGTATAACTTTTTGTTTTTTTGAGTTGAGAGAGGGAGGGGTGTAACCAGATCAGAGTCTTTATGAATATAGACTCCCCACTGATTGATTTATAAACCCCCAGCGAACTGCAGTTAATGTAAGCAAGCCCACTGACGTGCAAGAGACGGGCTGGACTCAGGGAGGCAGGTCTGAAAAGACAAGGAAAGGAATCTCTGGCAGTAGGTTTTTCAGAGGGAGTTAAAAACATCCTCCTCCCGTCCTCCCAAACCATTGTGTTTTAATTTAACCTGATAAACGATAATTCTAGAGGAGATGTTTTTAAAATGAACTGTTGGAAATACCTCTGTAAACACATATCTGGTGTACCTCTTTAGACTTTTAGCAGATGAAACCGTGGAGATTTTATGCTGGGCTTCAAAGTTGTCATCTCCTCTTTTCTCCTGCACACACCCCCACACACACCCAGGGAGACCTTTTCATTGTTGATTTTTCTATCGGAAAGGATGGAAAGTAGAATTTATTGTGTTCCGAATGCAAAATCTTCATTTTTGCTCGGAATATTTTATGCTTTATGTAAATGTTAGTTTTAGATTTTGTTTGAGGGCCAAGGGAGCCCTGCAAGAAAGAAAATACCCCCATTAAAGTAGCTAATTTGACTTAATTGCTCTAAAAAAAAATCACAGCTCCTCTTTTTGTGGCGATGCACTGTAGCAGTTGCAGAAAGCAGGAGATACTTGGAACTTAAGCTGCTTAGCTGAAGAATGCCTATTAGAACCATCTAGGCTCCTTTTGCTTTAAAACATGCTTTTAAAAGCATCCAGTGGCTGTGTGGAGAAGATATTTACTTTGGGGTGATAGGGTTGCACGATGGTCTTTCTTCCTCTTCTTAAAATGAGGCTAAATGAAGTTGAGACTAATTAGTTGCTCCCCAACCTGTTCGTGTTGGGGAAGGTGGGGAGAAGCCTGTGATTTTAATGGATCTCCCCCCTTCCCACACACCACCCATTCGGTTCTCCTAATGTTCTGGTCAAAACGTTTAAGGTTTCATGGGGTTTTCTCTCCCTGTCTTTTTCTTCGCCTTACGATCTTCTTTGCACCCAGACTAGGTTTTTGCTTTGCTTTGTTTTGCTGTTTGCTCCGCCGCCCGCCCCTGTCCACACCCCCCCAATTCCCCATTCTAGCAACTTAGAAAATTGCCCCGTAGTGCTGGAGACTGTTGTACCAAAATTAAGTCTTGGTGCTATTTCCTTAGAGCCTTGGCCAAAGCTTTCTTGTTCAAGATTTAGAAGAGTTTCTTTTGCTTCTTTCAGGAAGTCATAGCGCACACGGTCAGGAGCTGGAGCCTTTCTGCTAGTCTCTTTGAGGTGATAATACCTAGAACCCTCCTTACTGTCTCCGTGGAACGGTGGGGCAGGGTTTCGAGTGTGGCTCGGAACTCAGTCTAGTGGCAGCCCAGTACTCCTGCTCTGCCTCCGTCAACAGCCCAGGCAACTAAGTGTCAAGGCAGGGTTGACTCCTGCACAAGGGGGGGAAAACAAGAAGAAAACTTTGATGACATCCTTCCCTATATTTCGGGATGGAGAGGCAGGGCTTTCTCGGGTGTCACTTCTCGCTGATGGCTGCGTTTGGTTGACCGCCCGTCTCCTAGACAGCCTACACCTCGCTGTGTGCGGGCGCGGGACGGAGGGGGGGGGTGTCTGCAGACGGAGGTAGAGACCCAGCAGGCCATCCTCAGGACAGGGCTTTGCCTGCCAGAGCCCAGGGCTACAGATCTCTTTGAAAATAAAGTAATATCAAACAAAAGAAAGTGAAATAAAAGCCTTCTGTGTGCTCTGGGCCTCAGGTCGACGTTCAGTTCCAAGATTTCGTCAACCTCAGCGCCTCAGGTCTCTGCTGAAACCCAGAAATGGGGTGGAGGGGGTTGATCTTATCTGATGAAGTGGTTTCTTATCTGTTTCAACGACAAAGGGGTGGATCCTGTCTGCGGGCTGCTGGACTGCCCTTCCAGGCTTCAGCGTCCCTGCGCGGAGCTTCCCAAGCTTCAACCTCCTTCTCCTGCATAGCTGGACTAGTTTACCGATGACCAAACACCAGGCCCTGGGCAGCTGGACAAAACATTTTGGACCCTCAAGTTCCTTTCTGCCCCGCCCACTGAGCTTAGCCCTTCGGGGTCACCCAGAAGCTGTGGCTCCACCTGAGAGTGCCCCCAAGGCCAACTTCTCCTAGGGTCGTTAGATCCGGTGGTTCGGTACAGTCCAGCTCTAAGGCTGTCCATCGATCCCCACGACCGCTTCATCTCAATGTTCTGGCTTTTTTGTTTTATTTTTGTTTTGCTTTTGTTTTTGGCCGGAGGTAAGAGCTAGGGGCGGTGGAAAGAGGTCGGCCCTCCCTTTCATCTAATCCTATTTTTCTGAGATAGAAGGAGAAAATAGAACCCTGAGGGCCACCTATGCACGTCCAGTTTCGCGCTATTGGGTCTCAGCATGGTTTCCGTGTCCCTCCACATAACACGATCTGACCTAGTCGGTTGCTGGACCCACTTCCCTCCCACGCCCGCAGCCAGTAGCCCCCCCGGATCCGGGGTCCAGCACTTTTGGCTGGGGCACTTGGGCTGGCCGCAGGGTCCAGCTGTGGAGGTGCTCGGACCCTAGCGCTTGCGCCCTGCAAACGCTGAAAGGGGCCGGAACCGCAGCCTGGCTGGCGGTCCCTGGTCACAGTGTGGGCGCGACCTTGTAGCAGCCATCCCAGAGGCTGCAGTCTGTGGCAGGAGGAGCCCTCCCCTTCACATCCCTTCTCACCCTCTCCTGGCCTCTGCGTCTTCACTCCTGAGCGGCCATATACCTTGAGTCTGTCACCCCCGCCTGCCTCCTTCAAGATGCCTCAGCCCAAGGGTTAAATATTAACAGGTCAGAGCTATAGAGTGAGGTAAAACGTTACATATAAAAATGAATTATCTATCCGGTCCCAGGAGAGACAACCTATAGCCAGCTCGGCGTCTAGGGAAAATCTGACCACACGCCCTGTACCCACTCCACTGACTGCCTCTACCCATGAACCATTCTGCCGTAGGTGGTCAGGGACAGACACCGGACAGCCAATCATTCCCCTTGCGGAGCCTGAGGTTAATTGAGGGTTTTGAACACAAGCAAAAGTCCTTTCCAGAAAGGTCAGGGACAGCATTTCATCTCTTATAAGAGTTAGTGAAGGAGAAAAAAACTCCTGCATCTCCTCTGCCATCGCTGGGAGGCTAGGCTGGATGGGTAGCGGGGATAGTAAGCAGAGTCAGGAGTCTGAAGATCAGAGGCCAGCGGTGGGTGGCTACAAGCTTATAGGGCTGGTCTGGGCTGAGCACCTTGGCCTGAGATTCTCAGGAAACCATACACTCGCCCTCACCCGTTCTTCCCTTGCAGCAGTCTTTACCTTTTCTCTCTCTGACCTATTTCTTTCTATTAACAAAAAAGTAACCCATGTCCTTTTCGGACTTAGGAGGCAGGCCCAGGCATCCAGTCATTGGAACACACACGGAAAGAAAACAGTACTTGAAAGAATGAGGGACTCAGCGCTTGCTAACTTCTTGTATCCTTACCTGGGAAACACTAAGAACTTAGGCGCTGGGCAAATTCCTGAGTAGAAAGGTGATTTAGTTTCTTTTCCCTCCTTTTCCCTCAGCCTAATCCTCCCTTCCCCTCCCCACACTGGGAGAGGGGGTGCACAGGAGGGAAAGAGGGCTCCATGAAACTTCCAGACATTGCCAACAAACTGCAGGAAAAGTCCCTGCCCCTACGAAAATTCAATCATTTCTCCCCCCCCCCAAAAAAAATACTGGTTTGATTGAGATTGCAGTGCCTGTTCAGTACCTTTGCCCTGGGAGGTGGCAATCACCATTCTTCCCAACTTGGATGGTGCCTCTGACCTGGTCACTGAAGCAAGCCTATTTTCACTGAGAGTATTTACCTAGTCTTTGTACTGAGTGGGTACAAGAAAAAAAAAAGTGTCTTTGGTATTGTGCCTGTCTGGTGTGAACTAGGCACCACGGCACATCTTAGATCCCCTCTTAACTTCTTCAAAGGCAGCTACTTCTTCCCTGTGTTCACAGCCTGTGTTGCTAGTGGTCCTGTGCATTTCTGGAAAGGCTCAAAGGCTGGCAGCAGAGATGTCTAGTTAGCAGGGGTTTTCAGGGAGTCCCCAGGTGGACCCACTAAGCCTGTTCTGAGTCCTGTGTACAAGTATCAATGGGATGCCACCCTCCAGTTAGTTCTTAGGGGATACGGCTTGAGTTTAAGATGTGGTTGCACACTTAATCTCATCACTTCATGGCTTGTCACTGCTTTTAGCTCACTGCACACATTGCACACCGTGTTCTATGTCACTCCAGTGCAGCGGTGACAGCCCGACTTTGTCATCATCCAATTTTGTGTTACGCTGCTTCCCCAAGAAAAATAGAATTGACTCAAATGTTCCGCCGGTTTGCTCCAGAGAGACACTGAACACATCAAAGCAAATAAATAAAAGGAGGTATGCATCATGCACTCGGTTGCCCTTCTAGGGGCAAATCTGAGACTGAGAAACAGGTCAGGTCTTAAAGGTACCCGGTGACCAGGGAAGGGGAATTATGGAGGGTATAATAGCCTCAAATGATCTTCTTCCTCACCAAACTACCGTGTTATCTGACACCCTCGATCTATTTGTGTCCCGGGTAACAGAAGGTTTGACTGATAGGTCACAGACTAGAAGGCCTGGGTGGCTGAAAACAAGTTTGACAAGAAAGGAATCTGGGTGGGGTGCCACCATGGAGGTGGAGAGAGGATGGGGCCTGGAGTTCCAGGAGCAGCCTGGCAGCCCTGGGCTTTGCTGGACCCTGACTCATCCAGACCCTTTCCTCAGAGAATAGATACAGGTAAAACATGACAGAAGAGAAAAATCTCCAACCTCTGTGTATACCTTTGTCTTCTCGCCACTTTCTGTTTCCTTCACGACTTCCTGCCCTACTCGCCCTCACTCCGATCTCCCCAGAACCTTGGCTACTCCGGGTTTATACTCTGCCTGTCCCTCTTTTCAGATAAGCTTTGTGTTTTTTTTTTTTACAGTTCTCGTTTTTTTTTCCTATATAAAAAGTTGTTTCATGCAAATAAGAGTCTACCTGCAAACCATTTGTTGTCAAGAACATGATGTGCTCGTTTGAACCCCAGAAGCCTCAGGACGAGCAGGCACTGCACACGCTACCATTGTCTTTCAAGAGCTCTCGTGCAGGATGTCCTGGGCAGTCATGAGTACAGTTCTCTCAGGGGACAGTAAGACCCTTGGAAAGACTACCAAAGTGGGACATCTTGCCTTCAATTTACCTTCCTCAGTTAAAATAGCAGCAATAACAGCAAAATGTACATGCTTGCTTGTGTCAGTGCACGTGGTACATATGTCTGGAGGCCCGAGGATAACTTCAGATATACTATTTAGGAATACTACCCAACTTTTTATTTTACTTTATTTTTTGAGATTGCTCTTCTCTGGGTAGTCCTGGCTGTCCTGGAACTAGCTCTGTAGACAATACTGGCCCCAAATGCACAGAGATCCACCTGTCTCTGCTCCCCGAGTGTTAGCATTAAAGGCCTGTGCCACCCCTTCCTGGCCCAACTTAATAAAAAAATATTGTTAGCGTGTCTGCAGCCATGCGTGTCTTGACATGTATGTGGAGGTCAAAGGACAACTTTTTGGGACCTATTTTTCTCTCCACCTTTTGGTGGGTTCCAGAAATGAAACTCGGGTTGTCAGGCTTCATCACAAGGCCTCAAGTACCATACCATTCAGCCATCCCTCTGTCCTAAAACAACGTATTTTATTTGAATGTTTTTATTATTTTAATTTACGTCTATATCTGCATGTGTATGTTCACATATATGCAGATGACTCCAGAAGCCAGGAGAGGGTTGGACCCTATAGATCTTCAATTAGAGGCAGCTGTGAGCTACCCAGCCTGGGTTCTGGGGTTTCCACTCAGCTCCTCTGTAAGAGCAGCATTTGCCCTTAACCACTAAGCCATCATTCCATCCGTCTAACTTGTTTCAGAGACAGGGTCTTCCCTTGGAAGACCCTTTAAGTTATGGCCGGCTAGAGAGCCCCAGGTACCACCTGCCTCCACCTCCCGAGGATTCCAATCCTGGATCACCACACTTGGCATTTTATTCAGGCTCTGGCCACCAACTCAGGTTCTCCTGCTGGCAAGCAGCGCACTCAGCTGACCAAGCCAGTTTCCCAACCCAAGCATACTGTCTTACCTTGGAAGTTTCCTCCCTGGAAACTACCATTAGTGGACTTGTAAGCTGTCTTCCAGGAAAACACACACAGACCTTTGTTGAGCTGATATGCTCATCAGTTCCTCTCTCCGTCTTCCTGTACAAAGGCCCTTGGTTTGTAGTCGTGTGTGCTTATTGAATTTTCCTTCCTTTTGTGACTAGAAAACCCTTTCATTCTCATGCCTAACTCTTTTAGACTAGAACTTGGTTGGAAGATATCCTTTCCCCATTCATGAGCTTCCACATTCCCATTTCCTTTGACCTCTTTGCTTTTCTAACTCCTTCCAAAGTCTCAGCTGATGTCATTTTAAATCAGCCCCACCATCTGTTTGTTCAATCTAGTTTCTAGAAAGTTACTGTTCTCATACCTCAAGACTAGCTTTTGCTGGAATAACTCCTTTGGTAATTCCTAAACAGGGTATTGTATTGTGAGGTAAGATTTTTGGAGGTCATTTTTTAGCTTTTATTTGGAACTTGGCACAGCACTTGACATGATAGTAGATGTTCAATAAATACCTATTGATCAAATGGTATAATTAAAACCTTTGTGCACAGAAACAAAACATCAAAGACATGAAGATCTATTTGGTTGGCATGAATTAAATCTCAGGTTAATTCTAATTAATTTTTAAGCCTTTTCTCAACAAACCAGACGTGTAAGAGTATCTTGTAGAAGTTTCTTCTAAATCTTTTCATCATCTTAATGACGTCAGAGTGTTTCTAAGATGTTGAGTCATAGTCTAGGTTCATAAGATGCCAGACAAATGCTGGCATATTGATTTTATCCATAAGGATGTTTCTAGAAAATTTAGCTTGGGAAATAGATGTGGTAAGTAGGTAAAGAAAGGAATTATGGCTGGTCATGGGGGGGAGGGGCGGTTCATGTTGGTAATTGCAGGACTTAGGAAGCTGAGGCAGGAGAGTTGCTGCAAATTCAAACCCAGTTTAGGCTACAAAAATGAGATGATACCTAAAATGAGAGAGAGGAAGTGCTGGAGTGGGAGAAACAGAGAAACCCAGACTGTGTGGGTGTAAGTGAGGATCAGACAAGGCAGATGTTCCCAGCTTGTCTAGATAAAGGGTCCTAATGTCCAATCCTTGAAACTATGTTACTCTTTAAATGATTTTTCTGTTTACAATAGTATGAACATATATGATGATTCTCAAGAGTATAAAGACAATTCTATCAACACAATTGGTCTATCCATTTTTTTCTTCCTCTTTAGTGTTGGAACGAGCATTGGTTTCTTTTTAAAAATATTTATTTATTTATTTATTTTGCTGGGAATTGAACTCAGGACCTTTTTTTTTTTTTTTGTTTTTCGAGACAGGGTTTCTCTGTGGCTTTGGAGCCTGTCCTGGAACTCGCTCTGTAGACCAGGCTGGTCTTGAACTCACAGAGATCCACCTGCCTCTGCCTCCCGAGTGCTGGGATTTAAGGCGTGCACCACCATCGCTCGGCTTGAACTCAGGACCTTTGGAAGAGAAGGCAATGTTCTTAATCTCTGAGCCATCTCTCCAGCCCCTCACATTTTATTTTTTGCTAATACAAATACGTATTATGTGTTGTAGGACTCTTGGTTGCTTCTGCTTGTGTGTGATTGATATATGGTCTCTCTATGTAACATTGATTGTTCTAGAACTTGCCATAGAGAACAACTGACTCCTGCGTGAGATAAAGGAATGCACCACCATGCCCTGCAACCTCACATATTTTTTTTTATTCTCTTACTGGTGGCACTGGTCCCTACACCAAATGCCATATGTATTCCCACTTTCCAGAATTTACCATGAACAGAAACTCATCTCACCAGAAACACTGGAACTTTGATGAAATATCTATGAAGCTTTAATAACTCTTGATATTTGCCAGAAAAGAATTATTCTCCCATTAAATACATAAACAAAAATACACATATAAACAAACAAGTAAATGGTGAGGTCCAGAGTTATAAAGAATTACAACGAAGAGCATCATTTCTCATAATGAATCTGTTTTGGTCATGGTGTTTCTTACAGGACTCACTCTAAGAGAGGACTCACTGACTAGAGTGAAACACCAAGAAGAGAGTCATTAGAGAAATAGAAAAAAAAAGAATGTAATCTTGTAAAGTAGGTACTATCATTTTCTTATCTGATGGATTGATGTTGAAGATTAGTTTGCCTCAGATTGCTTAGTTAATCAATTGTATATTCAAGACTGGAAAAGAACTTGTTGATTGACAACGTGATTGAATCGAGTGATTAGCAGTACACTCTAAGGAGAGGTGTTTCCGGAGATGATTAACTAGAGGAAGAGACCTATCCTGTCTGTAGATGGCACCACTCAATGCATTAAAGGCCCAGATGAAATAAAAGAGGTAGGAAGAAACAGTTATGAGTGCGCCCTCTCTCTCTCTCCCTCCCTGCCCCCCCCCCTCTGCTTCCTGATTGCCAGGAGGCAAGCAAGCAGCTTCTGCCATATGACACCACTCCCATGCTGGTCTGTCTCACTACAGCCTAACACAGCAACAAGTCATCCTCTGAAACCATGAACTAATATACAAATTTCCTCTTTAAACTATCTCAATATTTGTCACAGTGAGGAAGAGTCTAGCCCAGGCACTAAACAATCTCACTGCCCTGAAATTATTACTGTTCTTCTCTATTACCTTTTGATGCCATGATTGGAAAATGCCATTTATAAAGTAAAATAAAATTGTTGTTAAAAGTGACATGAACACAATAGCACCTACCTGTCTTCTGAGATGCTGGAAAAACTAATAATTATAATGACTGAGCTGAAGATTAAGTTTTACTTTCTCTTGTGTATTTCAACACACATTTCTTTCTCTTTCTTTTTCTTTTTTCAGTTTTCTTATGTGCATTGGTGTTTTGCTTGCATGTACATCTAAATGACAGTGTCTTATCCCCTAGAACTGGAGTTATAGACATCTGTGAACTGCCATGTGGGTGCTAGCAATTGAACATGGGTTTTCTGAAGAGCAGCAACTGCTCTTAACCTCTGAACCATCTCTCCAGCCCCTCAACACACATTTCTTAGAGTAAAGAAATACACAGAGCAGATGTGGAGAAGCCAACAATTCATGATATTTGAACATGTGATATTTTAGGTATAATAGGAAAATCAGTACGTTCTCCATGACATCAGTGAAAAGGATCAATCAATCTATCTATATATCTATCTATCATCTATCTATGCATATGTATAATTGTCTACAAATACAAAAATGCATGACAATCAGAAATATGGTATATAATCAAGTTATTTTTTCCACTTCATTTGTATATTACTGTCCTGCTTTCTTGCTCCTCCTTTTCCATCTGCACTGTCCATCCTTAAGGCTATCTGAAGACTTTAGCTTGCACATCCCTGCTCTGGAAAAAGCCCCCCTAACACTCTGGCAGTAAGTTGAACCAGACTACCCCTCCTTTGCGCTTCCATGGTGTTCTAGTTCCACGTCTTGCTGCTATGACAAAAGCAAGTTAGAAGAGAAAGGGTTTATTTTAGTTTTTAGTATTTAGATTTATTTTAGTTCACAGTTTTCCAGGTTACAGATCATCATAATAGAGAAGACACAGTGGTGGGGGCTTGAGAGAACTGGTCATATTTTGCTTTCCCAGTCAAGAGCAGGGACAAATGAATGTATACATGCATGCTTACACTCATCTTTCTTTCCTCATTCCTATACAGCTCAGGATCTCCTGACTAGGGAATGGTGACACCCATAGTGGATGGGTCTTCGCATCTCAGTTAACACAATTGACCAGCATGATCTAGAGAACCTCTCATCAAAGTCCCTTCCCAGGTGAGTCTAGATTGTGCCAAGTTAACAAATGATCATATCAAAGCAAAAGATGAGTGTTCAAAGAGTATAATTTGGATGCTTATATTTAGAATATCTCACTTGGGATTTTCCACTACTCTCACATATTCAGATCACACATTTTCTATGATGTTCAGGATATCAAAACTACAATGAACCAGCATGTACTATTATGGGAAACCCTTCACCCAAGCAGCCTGTTGCCCATGTTCCTGTTAGCAACTCCCAAGAAGCTCATTGACTCACCAAACTAGACTGGAGGGGAATAGTTTATTTGACCTGTAGTTAGTTTATGTTGTTAGTGTTCTGTGTGGGTTAGTAGATATTTGTCTCTTCAGGAAAATTCATGCAGCAAACTATGTGATTGAGCTTGGGAGCAGAGCCTGCAGCTCTTTAAATACATGCTGCTGTAGTTCAACAGCTTGACTTTCCTCACCTCAGAGTCCCAACTCCAAGATTCCTGACTATAAAACACTGGATAATGTAAATGAGAAGAAGCAAGTGCTTCCTCGCTGGATTTAAGGCCTATAGGAAGGAATTCATGATTGGCACTGTAAAATTTGTGAAAAGCCTAAGGCTGGAGAGGTCAGAGGCCCCATCAACAAATTTATTGCTGCTGTTTTGCTAAACGGACATAATATGTTAATCAAATTACTCTCTGAATACTTATGTTTATGCACATAGATTAGTACCAATTAGTACCAATTTCAGCTTAGGTCAGAGAAGCTGTTTTCTTCTTCTTCTTCTTCTTCTTCTTCTTCTTCTTCTTCTTCTTCTTCTTCTTCTTTCTTGGCTTTTCGAGACAGGGTTTCTCTGTGGCTTTGGAGCCTGTCCTGGAACTAGCTCTGTAGACCAGGCTGGTCTCGAAATCACAGAGATCCGCCTGCCTCTGCCTCCCGAGTGCCGGGATTAAAGGCGTGCGCCACCATCGCCCGGCAGCTGTTTTCTTCTTTTAATTAACTTTCTTTTTATTCTTTGTGTCTTTCACATTATGCATCTCAATCCCATTCATTTTCCTGTTCCCTTTGTGTCTACCCTCTGCCCTCCAAAATAAATCAAAATCGGACACTACATGTTGGGGTCCTCAGATGTTCAATGGTAAGTAGATAAAATATCTTCTAGTGGCCCTCAGCTAATGTGGCCTGGGTGGTATTAAGGGGGTGAAGGAAGATCGTGTTATATACACAGACACACACACACACACACACACACACACACACACACACACACACAGTGGAATAAAGCTAGAGGTAGGGAACTCTCCCAAGATGAAATTCTTGGAGAAGGAGTCTACCCTACTATAGAAACGCAGGCTGTATATGATAACCGCACACTGGATTTATGCTGCACACAGCTTTCAATACTTGGGACAGGAAATTTTGGCTCAAATAATCTGCAAAATTTAAACTATTACTTGACTCAACTAAAACAGCACAAGATTGACGAGCCCCAGGGGTCTGGCAGCTTTTTTACATGTTTCCCAAGGAAGGAGCTCTGAATTTAGAGGCACACACACACACACACACACACCCCTGTTAAGCTGTTTTTTGTTTGCTTTTGTGATTTTTTTTCTGCCTCTGCTGCCACACTTATTGAAGGTCTATTATGTTTCCCGCACTTCCAAAACCGTCTGCTCTGTATTAGTTCAAGACACTAGATTTTCAAACTGTATCTAATTACAGATAAGATAATATCTTTGAAATGAAACAAACTGAATATTATCTTTTACAAAACTGGAAAATCAGGGGTGAAGGTCCCCTGTACCTTTCCACACCTTATCTGAGTTTGGCCTACTGCTTAAGTGTCTTTTATGGAGTTTTAGGAAAAGATTATCCCAAGGAACCTGAAACATGATCTTAAATGCCAATGCTATGCAGTGCTGCAGCTTGGAGGACTTGGTTCTAAAGACATTGTGGGGAAAGGTTATTTAAAAAAAAAAATGAACCCAAACTCTCAATTAACTATAACTAAATAGCGTGACGTGCCCTGAAACTCTAGCTTTCCCCATGGGACGTTCTCCTCCTCCCAAAAAGCAGGCTGATACAAGGCAGCCCAAACCTACACACAGAGGCTTAGAAGCACAGCCATGTTGAAGGTATTAATTTCAGCTTTCAAGGTTATAGCCTTGAAACAAACAAATTGTGTTTGTCCAGTAATTTCTCAGGTGTCTTTCTCCCTGAGCCTTTCCCAAGGCAAATGGTTACTACCATTTAGAGTGCCCCTTAGAGAAAATACCAACGTGGACAAGGAGGAACACTAGCCACTCACTTTCGATGTGGGTGGTCCATCTCAACCCTTGTCCCGTGGCTGAGTTCTAGGTCTGCCTAGACTTTCCGTAAGCTTGAGTATTGAAACATCTTTATTTGTAACTTAAGATGCAAAGTCTTTGAAATAATAGCAGGTAATTGAATGTTTCCCATATGAAAACTGGAAGGAATTCTCATTCTATTCTGTTGTTAAGACTATGGTACAAATTTATAGAAGAAATTAGAAGCTGGGGGTGGCAAGATGGCTCAGAGGGTAGAGGTGCTTGGGATCAAGGCTGACAACCCAAGTGTGAGTCCAGGGACCTACCTGGTAGAAGGAAAGAAGAGATTCCTGTAATCGCTTCTCCAATCTCCACCAGGGCATTCTGCGCCTATTTTTGGTTTCATGAAACAGGGTCTCATATTTAGCCTTGAACTCACTAAGCCGGAGCCCCTGGTCTTAAATTCCCACTCCTCCTGCAGGATTACAGGCATGGACCATGAAACACAGTTTAAAAAACAAACTAACAAGAAAGATTAAATTTCTTCACGCTAACTTAAAAAAAAAATATCTTGGGGCTTGGGCTCAGTGGTTGAGAACAGTTGTTGCTTTTGCAGACTGCCTGGATTTGGTTCCCAGCACCCACAGACGGCTCACGACCATCTGTAAGTCCAGTTGCAGCCGATCTCATGCCCCCTTCTGACCTCTGAAGGTACCAGGAGTGGTGGTACACACATACACATGGAGGCAAAGCATTCATACACATAAAAATAAACTAAAACATATATTTTTTAAAAATCTTGATTATCATCTTTATCCTTTTCCATATATTTCCAACATTTTCTTAGTTGTTCTGCAACTAAGAAATTCTTCATTTGCCCTTATTTTTAAGTGACTGATTTTATTTTATAAATTTCTTATTTGTTTGTTTTTTGAGACAGGGTTTCTCTGCATAGCCCTGGCTGTCCTGCAACTCACTTTGTAGACCATCCAACCTCAAACTTAGAGACCCGCTTCCCTCTGCCTGTTAAATGCTGGGATTAAAGGCATGTGGCACCATACCCAGCAACGTTAATTTTATTTTTAATTGTTATTTTATCAAAACATATTGAAAGCACTTACAAGATTCTGCTAGGCATAAGAGAGGAAAAGAAGATAATAATTACTTCTTAATTTTATTTATTTTGATAAAGAGTATCACTATGTGAACTCTCAATTCTCCTACCTCCTCTTCCTGAGTGCTGGGATTACTGGCATGTGACAGGACACCTGGAACAGAAGTACCTTAGAGAGAGTGTGGTATTTAATTATGATAACAGAGTATGAGATAAAGCATGCCATTCTAATTTAGCCAATGAAGAACCTGAGGTGGCAAAAGATTTGGTTTACCCAAGATCATCCAGTTTAGTTAACTCTGGGATTGTTTGGACTCCAAAGACGTTTCTCTTAACCATATACAACACTCCACTACTACCCGCCACCTAAAACTAACAGGCAAGGCCTATTTAGGTCCCTTCCATAACTCACAAAGGACCTCCATGTAAGGCAGATGTGCTAACCACTGCACATGGATTGTTGCTATCCAAGTCCTAAGAAACTAAAAATATACAAGCGAAATCAAGCAGTCAAATGACTAAATCTCAGTTACAATGTGGTGCACGATACCATGAACTTTCAAGGGGCCAAAACGAACACTTGGAGCAGAGAAGATTATGTTTTCAAGTCCTACTGACTTTTCCATTAAAAGTCGGGTTTGGCAGAGCAGTGGTGGTGCATGCCTTTAATCCTGGAGGCAGAGGCAGGTGGATCTCCGTGAAATCAAGGTCAGCCTGGTGTACAGAAAGAGTTCCAAGACAGCCAAGGTTACACTGAGAAACCGTCTCAAAAAAAAAAAAAAAAAAAAAAAATTGGTAGAATTTTAATGAAAGTGAAGGCAGAACATTTGAAGCAGAGGAGGAAAATGTGAAATTGAGACTTAAGGCTGTGTGGGATGAATTTGGTGAACCAAAAATAATATGGTATGGGGAAGAAGTGGAAGATACGCTTGGAAAGCTAAACTGTGGCTAGGATGCGGCAGACACTGAAATCGAAACTACACTGGCAGGCCATCACAGAGCTGGGGAGGAGCTGGGACTGAGGTTTCTGGGCAGCTGGAGGAGAGTTGATTTTGCGTTCTAATGTGGTGAGGGTGTGTGGCTGGAGGACCCTGCTGTGAGAGGTTAAATAATTTAAACTGGGCTCATGGTAGAAAATAAGAAAAAAATAGGTAAATTATAACCAAATAGAGCTTTTCATTTAAAAGATTTACTATGGTCTGCCTCTACCTTCCAAGTGCTGGGATTAAAGGCATGTGCCACCACCACCTGGATAATATTTATTATTTTCATGTGTATATATTTGTGTGTGTCTGCATAAGTTTATGTATATCATGTTTATGGCCCACAGAGACATAGGCATAGGATCCCCCAGAACTAGCGTTATATTTATAACGGTTGAGGGAACCGAACTGGGGAAGTATAAAAGAGCAGTAAGTGTTCTTAAGCACTGAGCCATCTCTCCAGCTCCAGATTGGGGTTTTAGAAGATAACCAGGTTAGAAAACTGGGGACAGGCTTTGGCTAGGGAGTGTCCCTAGTGATAGGAGAAATTGGGTACCAGGAGAGGGATTTTATACCTATTAGCAGTTTATTAGCCAACTTAGCACTTACGAAACATCCACTGGACAATAGCTATAATTTCATGGTGGAGCAATTGGCTAGCCCATGAAAGTTCCCAGGCTCAATCCCAGCAGTGGGGATGAAAAAGTTAAAATCTATGGTATGTCAATCATAAAGCAAATGTGGGGGACAACACGAATAGCAACAAAAGCACTACCTCTGCTCTTGAGAAGAGTAGTGGGCAAAGGTGATGGATTTATCCTACTTCATAATTTTACCGGAAATCAGTACTTGCTGTATATATAACTCTAGCAATTCAATCATATGTTAATAGATTCCTGATTAGAAATCTACACTCACTTGTTGAGGGCTTTGTCAGCCTAATCCAGTCTTTGAAAAACGTGTTCGAATTCTGAAAAGAAGTTGGGGCTATGGCATACGTGACATACTATAATGTAGGTTCACTCCTGCAAATTGGTTCTCCGACTTCTACCTGTGTGCGTATACACACATACCCTACAAATACAATAACAAATAAATAAACTCCACTATTCGCCATACTAGTCAGTCATTCCAAGTTCAAAAAATGTTGTTTGTATAACAGAGATACGATTCAAAAAAAATTAGGTGGTGTATAAAACTGAATTTGATCAAGCTTTAGTGATTGACAGCTGAGAAAGCTGTCAATGGTTGGGTGAATGCGTAGCATGCATGAGGACTTGGTTTCAACCCACAGAGTTACACAACATAAAAATAGTTAATGGATAAATAAGGGTAAATTTAAACAGTAAAAATCATTAAATATCTAAAGAGGTAAAGCTGGATTAATAGAAGCACCAAAGTAGTAAATTATCATTGATGTTGCTGAGCGTGACCCCTTCCTTTTATGGTAGTGCCAATGATTCCTGAATCCTATGACTGACATTCTTCTGCAGCCTTTTCCACAATGATTAAGAGTTGATTTCATACCTAGAAGACATTGAGGGTGGTATAGGCATGTATTTACAGTAGACCATGTGTTTACTATGCACAAAGTCCTCAGTTCAATTCCTAACACTTTAATTGAAAAAGTGATATTGAAGAAATGATCTAATGCCACTGCCTAGACTAAGAGATGAGAGACACGCAACTTTTGCTTAGTTTTCCTGAGATTAGCTCTGTGACAACGGGGTAAGAAGCAGCTGCTGTGTCATGAGGTCACTCTGACGGTCCTATGAAGAAGTCCATAAGATTAAAGAACTAAGAGCTTACCAGCCACACGGGGAAGTGTCTGGGGAGCCGACATGACAGCCACTGTCACTTCTTAGATGGTTACAAGGACAGTCAGTATCAATCCAACCTCATAAAAGACCCTGAAGCTAAACCACTTGGATAAGCTGTTCCCCAATTCATGACTCGCAGAAACTGAGATAGCAACTCAAAGAGTTTGGGAATTTGCTATGTATTACTAGTTAACTAATATATCTGGAAGTGGGGTGCCACCAAACAGCATGATGACATAAATAAATAAATAAATAAACAAACAAAGCAAAAGACAAAGCAGAACTGGGAGAAGAGCTCAGCGGTAGAGAATTTGCACCCTGCCCCCATACCCACATAAGGTCCCAAGTTCCAACCCTGGCACTGTGAGAAGAAAAAGGAAAAAGAGGGAAAACTGGGTTGTTTGGATAACAGATTTCCAGTTAGAGCTTTGACGACGTTCCTTGGTTTCCTTTGCAGTTCACAGAGAAATGTGAGAAGACTAAGACAGATGAGTGGAAGAATTGTCAAACCAGCAGAACTCAAGAGCTTCTGACTTTCAAAATGACCAGGCTTTCCAAGATGGAAAACAAGGCCAAAACAAAGAAGTGGCTTCTAGACCAAGATTCAAGGCAGGACTGCCAGACAATCTGGGCCTGAAAATGAAGCCGAGGACAGGATTGTGAAACTCTCTGCTAAAACCTTAGGAAGGCCCAAAGTAGTGCTTCAGAGAATGACTGAGTCAAATGTGGTGTGTATTTCATTAGTTCAGTAATTTCAGCTGGATCTGTAAGTAGAGAAGAGATGATGTTGAAAGACTTGTGTGTATGCGTGTGTGTGTATGCATGTGTGTGTGTGTGTGTATGTGTATGTGTGTGTGTGTATGTGTGTGTGTATTTGGAATCAGTCCTAGTAAAGCTTACAGGGTACCTATTTGTTTCCATGAGCACACAGTTGTCAGGAATGTCAATAGGTTATATGTGAAAGAACAGAGATGGAACGAAAAGGAGAGCTTCTAGACCGTTAGTTTTCTGTAGGCAGGAACCAGACTTAGAAAAACAAGCTGCACATCACCAAAAAGAAGTACCCTCCATAGTGGAAGCAAACGTGTAAAGAGCCAAGAGTCACAGCTGGATAGCCATTCCCAGGAAGCAGGAATGAGCGGGCATGAAGAACTTCTAATATTTGCCCAGCCAGATTCGAGCATCTCTATGAACCGGTGATTCTGGCATGTCCCGCACTCACTGTGCTTTGAATGGCAGTGTTTATGGTGGCTATTGCAATTCTGCCCCATTGTGTGGTATATATGTGGTGGGGGGCATCTTGTCTATTTAAGCTTCATCTACACGTCGACTTGTTTGGCATGCAAGAGTCTAGACTTTGGGATGCTGTTGCTATGGGATGAGGCTGTTGAGAGCCATGAAAAGATGGATGTAAGGATATTTCACTCATGGATGACTGTGGTTGGAGAGGATAGTCAGCGGGGGATGTAAGATGAACTCATGTGAGTGAGCAGGA
The DNA here is from genome assembly GCF_037038515.1 of Microtus pennsylvanicus. NCBI lineage: Eukaryota > Metazoa > Chordata > Mammalia > Rodentia > Cricetidae > Microtus > Microtus pennsylvanicus. The sequence goes on along the minus strand of NC_134585.1, from coordinate 89,588,275 downwards.
TATTCTCCGAATAATTCTTTCTCCTCATGCTCCTGGATAGTCTCCTCCCACAGTTGATAAACCTGCTCTGTACCATCCATGGTTTAGGAAATGGAAAAGACAGTGTGTGGCTCCCAATTCTAACACAGAGAAGATACTGTGGCTTCTTGCTTTTTCTCTTTGGACCACCTACTCTGAGGGAAGCCAGCCATCAGACCATGCCATGAGGACCCTCAACCAGTGCTATGAAGTCTGTGTGGTAAGGGACAAAGCTAGAGTGAATTAGACGGTCATGTGAGTAAGCTTCCTTAGAAGGAAGTCCTCACACCAGCTTTCTTAGAAGCGTATGCTGCAGCTGAGAGTTTAACTTTAATTTCACGACAGTGAGAGTGATCCAGACTCACTCAGCTAAGCTGGGTCCAAATTCCTAAGCCATAGAAACCATGTAAGATAATAAATGTTTGCTGTCATTTTTAACTACCAAGTGTGAGGGTAATTTGCTATGCAGCAATAGGTAACTAATACAATGACCTGCGCTCTCAGTATGTGGCTGGAGTATGACATAACTGTTTAAAAACGTGAAGTGTGTTTTGCCTGCATCAGTTGAAGACTTTCCATATTCCGTTCTAGACATATACAATATGAGATGATTTGTTGTAATATGGGCAGCGGCGGGGCTGCGTCCCCAAACACCCCAGCCGCCTGCCCTGCCCGGCTAGCTTATGCCCCGAAATAATTACACAGACACTGTATTCATTTAAACACTGCTTTGGCCCTTAGCTCTAGCCCTTACTGGCTAATTCTCACATATTAATTTAGCCCATTTCTAATCATCTGTGTAGCGCCCCTAGGTGCGCTTACCGGGAAGATTCTAGCCTAAGTCCATCCTGGGTCGGAGCTTCATAGCGTGCGTCTTCCCTGGAGCAGGTAGCATGGCGTCTCTCTTGCGTCTGCTCCGGAGAGGAGAGCTGTCGAGTCTGACCTCACTTCCTCTTCCTCCCGGCATTCTGTTCTGTTTACTCCACCCACCTAAGGGTGGGCCTATCCAATGGGCCTAGCAGTTTCTTTATTGCTTAGCCAATGAAATCAACAGATTGATATATGACACTCCCCCATCAGAGATGTTGTGTATACTTGAATTCTCATACTCTGAATGTCCAAAACATTGAAGGAGCCAAGGGACTATCAAAATGGTGAATACTCAGTGGAAAAAAACCATCCTGAGTGAGGTAGCCCAAACCAAGACAGACAAATACGGTGTTCTCACTCAGAAGTGAATACTAGGCATAAAGCAAAGGATGACCAACCTACAGTCTACAACACCAGAGAAACTAGGTAACAAAGAGGACCCTAAGAGAGACATACATGGGTCCACCTAGGAAGGGGAAATAGACATGATCTCCTAAAACCTTCACCCATTAACTGATGGAGACAGATGCTGAGATACAGATGCAGAGTGGTTAGTTGTGCAACTAACCACTGGACAGAGCTCCCGGGGTCCTGTCAAAGAGAGGGAGGAGCAATAACATGAGCAAAGGCGGCAAGACCATGATAGGGAAACCCACAGAAACAGCTGACCCGAACCAGTGGGTGCTCACTGACTCCAGACTGAAAGCCAGGGAATCTGCACATGACCCATCTAGGCCCCCTAAAAGCAGGTGACAGTGGGTGACTTGGGAAGTTTGTGGGTCCATTGGACCCAGGAGTGGGACCAGGAGCTATCCCTAATAAGTGACCTGGCTTTTTGGAGTCTATTTCTTATAAAGAGAAACCTTGCACAGCCTAGACACAAAGGAAGGGCATTGGTCCCTCCTTAACGTGGTGGTGTGACAGAATTCGTTGACTTCTCATGGGAGGCCTTACCCTGTCTGAGGAGCAGATAGGGGATAGGGTGAGGAGAAGGTGTGGGGAGTCGGAAGAAGGGAGGGAGGGGGAACTGGAATTAATATGTATAAAAAATAGTGAATACTCAAAATACAGACTCTCTGACTTAGGAGTGTTTTTTTTTTAACTTTCTGATAAAGCCAAAGAAATGCACATCTAGTAAAAACTATAGTTTGAATTTTGATCTTTTTCTAGGCAAGTAATTATGCTGTGAAAACTCTCTCATAGTGCTTGGGGGCAGCAGGAGGCTCCCTGTCAATCACAGAGCGAATAGGGGAAGCTGCTAATACTCTCCTGTGTGTGCTGCGGCTGAGTTATGGTGGCTGGGAGGCTGGTGCATTAAATGCATTGCTGACTTGCATTTTCAATGTGCAGCGTATTCAGTGATGTGCAACCTTATTGTAAGTTGTGGAGCAAGTGTGTAACGTGGGATGCTAGAGACAGCCGCTGCAAGGAATTTGTCCTTGAAGAGATTTAAGAGTGGCGTGACTATCTGTACATGTTTAAGGCAGTAATTCAAGGGACATGTAATAGATATTTCTCGTGGATCCGGTGTCCTGAAAAACAAAAGACTGAACGTAATGAGATGGTAGATTCCAGTCAGCCATATGCAATATTTTGGTACTTCAGATTGTCTAGCAAAATCACGACTTTCTCATTGAAAGAGCTACAATGCAGGTAGGGTTACAATCTTCAAAATATATACGCAGAAAAATCCTCAACTGGACAGTTGTACAAACTTCAAAAAAAACTGCCTCAAAGTTATTGTCTAATGTGATCTGGCCCGTTTATTTAGTGAACTATAGCAACCAGATTCATAGGGCCTCTGTCATGTATGTTCCAAAATCTTATGGAAATGTTACCTTGGGTGACACCATGGACTGTCTTCAGATAAATGGCCTACATTGCTGTTTTCCAGATACATGAACATCTAGACACGCAGCAAAGGATGCTCTCATCTGCCGCGCACCGCGCACCCCCAACCCCCAACTGCCCACCCCACCCCCATCTGCGCTATATGCGCTAGAATCCAGTTCGTGAGCTTCGGGCAAGGGGCTGGAGGTTGAGGAAACACACACAGAGACAGACCGAAACACGGACCTCCAATGGCTGGTACAAAAGCCCTTTCTTTAATAGCACCATGGAGGCTTAAATACACAGCCGTCAATGGCCAACAGGTGAAAATCGCATCCTCTGATCCTCTAGGTAAAGCACAGCTTTTAGTAACTTCAATTAGAAGGTTATAGCGGGGAAGAGCAGCTGAAGGTCAGGACTCAATTGGTCCCAACACTCATCCACCTTATTTTATAGAAAGATTAAAACCCGAAAAGGTGGTTTCTCTAGGATAGGTATACTTTCTGAAGCCAAGACCCGTGTTAATCTTTATCTTCATAATAAAGCACAAACCCAGTGGTTTAGAGCAACTCATAAGATTTAAGATTAACCTGCACATTGTAAAGTACAAAGAAGGTAGCCGCAGGCCACTTGCTCCACGGGGGTCATCTTATTTTCCACTGTGCAGAGGTTCTTTCGTGTCCCAAACATGGAAGTGCTAAATCGTCCCTCGCTTAGCCAATGCCTCCTAGTTATTGATGGCACTGTTGGGGAAAGAAATGTGTGTTTTTCATCCTCAAGGTAACAGTCACAATTTAGGGAGAGGGGTCTTATGTTCTACAGCTTATTTTTAGTAAAAAGAAAATTGAAAAGATAATTGGTGTTCCCATTCTTAAAAACAAGCTAGAAATTACTGTAAAATGAGGCTGACAATGGTAGGAGCAGTGGCTTATCTGCAGCACTTTATTAGATTGTGCTGGATGTGGTATTTCTTTACAGAGAAAGAAAGAAAAGCATAGGTTTTCTTGGCTAATTGCCTCTGAAGTTTTTTTTTTCTATTTTGCCATCCATAAGCAGAGATTAATATTGGTGAGAATACATGAATGTTATTTGTTCTCTATTGTTGTTGGAAAGTAGTCTGGTTATTGTGAGATGGGTTCTAAAGTTTCATATTTAAATTTTCCTGAGATGTCATCCACGTTTGTCTAGAAAACATATTTAGTATTGGTCTACATATGAATTGTGAAGTAGGTTTTTCCTTTTCTTTCGACATCACAGCGTTCAGTATTCAGAGCTCTTTCCAAAGAAACCGACCTGTACAAAAACTCACTCTACATTGCTTTCTTGGGGGAAATGTTATGTTCAAAATCCCCCTTTCCCCATTTCTTTCCTTTCTCTCTCTCTTTTACTCTTTTTTTTTCCAATTACGTATTTCTTTTATACGTGTGTGAGGGGTAAATTTAGGTGAGCCCCATGTGTACACTCGTTCATCTGTCTGTTTCTCTGTGTGTACGACTCCATCTTTGTAAGTGTGGGGTGCATACATGTCTCGGGATGTAAGTGGAGGTCAAAGGACAACTTACGGGAGTCAGTTCTGCATGTCTACCATCTAGGGTCGAGGTATGAAACACAGGTCTTCTGGCTTGATAGCAGCACCTTCGCCGCTGAGCCATCTCACCAGCCCTCAAAACCTTTACTTGTTGCTCTCCCACGTGAAGACCTTTGAGTTGTTTTGGGGTCATCACTACAGATTATAGACTAAGTAGAAAAATACATAAGGCAAATTGTCCATAAATGCATCAGTGCTCTAACTTAGATGTTTGCCTTTCAAATGTTTAGTTATTATTGTCGATATTGGTGTATGATATGTCAAAGTTTTAAATTCTTGACAGTATGATGGAGGGGAAATACCTGCTTTTAAATTTTCTTACAAAACTTTTTCCTACCCTGTGAACCTTCAGAGGTCCCTGAAATCCATCAGGATTAACTTTTATGAACTGCAAACACACAAAGAGCCAGAGCCCCAGTATTCCTCAATAGATATAAAGGTAATTTTCTTGCCATGAGAAAATGAGGAATTTCTATTGGCATGGGGGAGAATGCACACTCTTCATTTCCAAGGTACCTTACAAATAAATTTAATTTCTCTACAAAATGAATTAGTCTGGTTTTAGAACCTAGAAAATTTATAAGAAAATAAATAACAATAAGGACAACCCACTTGTCACACCAGGTGGTTATGTGTGCCGACTTCTAAATATTCATCACAACAAAATATTAAGATATTTAATTCCTGCTGTAGAAAGCTAATACCTTTTTTATTCTAAATCGTTACTTTTAAATGTGCTTAAAAGCTTTGTTTTAAGAGCAATGTCATATAAAGTAGGCAAAATACTGCTTTGAACATGGAGTGTGAATTTCAGTGCTTTGTACTTATTTTCATTCAAGGAGACTTATCTCATTATACTTTAAGAAAATAGAATTTAAAATACAAAGTAAATAGCTTTTATTTCTCCTACTGTCTTAGTAAGTTATTCACAATATGAAAATAATTCATTGTTAAAGGCTTGTAGAATATTTTTTAATATCCCTAGATGTGAATATTCAGGGTCTGATAAAAATTTAATTAATCTCTAATTTGTGTCAACTGCAGTCCCAATATATCTTAGTCATGACTTTTCCTTTAATGTTCTATTTATATTTTTAGTCATAGAATAAAAAATTGCAAATGGTACCATCAATGCAATAAAAAAATATACATCTCACTGGGCAGTGGTGGCATATGCCTTTAATACTAATGCATAAGCATTAGAAAGGTGGATCTCTAGGTTTGAGGCCAACCTGTTCCACAGTGTGAGTTCCAGGACAGCCAGGGAAACCCTGTGTCAAAAAGAAAGAAAGAGAGAGAAGGAGGGAGGGAGGGAGGGAGGAAGGGAGGAAGGAAGGGAAGGAAGGAAAAGAAAAGAAAAGAAAAGAAAAGAAAAGAAAAGAAAAGAAAAGAAAAGAAGAGAAAAGAAAAGAAAAGAAAAGAAAGAAAAAGATACATCTCCATAATTTGGAATATTATTTCAGAGACTTTGCTGTATTTTTTGTTTTGTTTTGTTTTTTATTATTTTATTTTTATTGAGCTCTATATTTTTCTCTGCTCCCCTCCCTGCCTCTCCTCTTCTCCCTTCAGCCCTCCCCCAAGGTCCCCATGCTCCCAATTTACTCAGGAGACCTTGTCTTTTTCTACTTTCTACGTCCCATGTAGATTAGATCTGTGTAAGTCTCTCTTAGTGTCCGCATTGTTGTCTAAGTTCTCTAGGATTGTGGTTTGTAGGCTGGTTTTCTTTGCTTTATGTTTAAAAACCACCTATGAGTAAGTACATGTGATAATTGTCTTTCTGTATCTGGGTTACCTCACTCAAAATGATGTTTTCTAGCTCCATCCATTTTCCTGCAAAATTCAAGATGTCATTATTTTTTTTTCTGCTGTGTAGTACTTCATTGTGTAAATGTACCACATCTCCTTTATCCATTCTTTGGTCGAGGGGCATTAAGGTTGTTTCCAGGTTTTGGCTATGACAAATAATGCTACTATGAATACAGCTGAGCACATGTCCTTGTGGTATGATTAAGCATCCTTTGGGCATATATATATAGACCCAAAGTGGTATTGCTGGTCTTGAGGTAGGTTGTTTCCTAATCTTCTTAGAAATTACCATACTGATATTCAAAGGGGCTGTACCAGTTTGCACTCCCACCAGCAATGGAGGAATGTTCCCTTTACCCCACATCCTCTCCAGCATAAGTTGTGATCAGTGTTTTTGATCTTGGCCATTCTTACAGGTATAAGATGAATCTCAGAGTTGTTTTGATTTGCATTTCTCTGATGACTAAGGATGTTGAACATTTCCTTAAATGTCTTTCAGCCATTTTAGATTCCTCTGTTGAGAGTTCTCTGTTTGAGTCTGTACTCCATTTTTTTTTTTTTTTTGGATTACTTGTTCTTTTGATGACCAATTTCTTGAGTTCTTTGTATATGTCAGAGGTCAGACCTCCGTCTGATGTTGGGTTGGTGAAGATCTTTTCCATTTTGTAGGCTGTCGTTTTGTCTTGTTGACCGCGTACATTGTTTTACAGAAGCTGTATTTTTAAATGTCATGAACGTCTGTGCCTTGCTCAGTACACAGAACTACAGGACTGCATAGTATTTCACAAGTAGTGCGAAAAGGAGAGAGACTTAACGTGGATGTGCTCATGCCGAAGAATAGCTCTGTCAGCAGCAATCCTCGTTCTTCATTCAGAAGAACAAGATCAAAAACATCACTGCATCTGCACAAGTACTCCGATTGTTTTCTTACCCCAACCCACCCCGTGTGTGTGTGTTGGGGGAGGTGCACCCCCATGTGTGTTTAAAAAAGTTTAGTAACTTGTATGTGGTCCATTCACATATAAATAACCACTAGAAAAACTGACTCAGAACCGACAGATGTGGCAATTCAAATTCTAAACAATGCCTCATGGGTTGGAAGACGAACATTTTCCTTAAATTCCCAGCCTCTGTGGCAGTGGTGGGGATCCAGAAGACAGACCTGCTCCTGAGTTGTTTTCCAGCTCCTTTCTCCTCAGAGGGCTGGAGAAAAACTTACAAGGATGCTGGGAGTCATAACACAACTACACCGAGCTCTCGCTCATGGATCCTGCACATCTGTATTCTCGAATGATCTAAAATGTCTAGTAGATCTATTTTAGGGTTAAAAAGCATCAGAGCTGACACCAGTTTGCTAGAAAGAATCACTGCCTCCAGTGATCTCCCAGCGCGGCTTCGCTTGCTGGCCTATCTGCGTGGAGTCAATTGAATATGTTATATAAATGATGAGGATGATTATGTTGATGATAGTGGTCTGGCCTGCTTTCGCAATATTAAGTTTTAATGTTTTCTGTGCTTGAATATAGAAAAGTTTCTCAATGATTGATTAGAGCTGCTCGCTGGCGACTTTGGAACATTACTTTAAAAAGCCCTGTGTTGACAAAATAATTTATTACTAAAACTCTGGAGATTACTTTTGAAACACAATCAGTACCATGTGATTTTTGAGAGCTGTAGTCAGTGGATGTTAGTGAAGGGAAGAGGGGGAATTAAGGCAATTGTCTTAATGTTTAAAGTCTGTTCCTGTCCAGGAGCCAGAAAGGCTATGTAACCAAGAGCCGTGGTAAAATATTTGAAATTCTCGGCAGTTTTCCTTTCATTTCTGCTATAATACCTGAGAAGCAGGGCTTCTACGAAGGGAAGAAAATGATTTCCCCTCACTTTCTTAGTGCAGACTGAAAAATTTATTTCAAATAAATGGAAAGATAACATGAAAATAATCTGTTTATATAATTGATTAAACACGACGATTATTGTAATAATAGAGAACAGGGAAATTAAATCAATCAAGAGACTTTCCTTCAAAATAGGTTCTCATATTTTTTTCTGGGAATTTGAATTACCTGGGTAATTATTACTGAATTCTACCATTCAGCCTAAATAGGCAAAGCCCATTTCCAAGAGTAAATTCAGTTAATGTAGCAGATGGCACAGGGCTACCAGGCCCATCAAGTTATTGTTTTCTTGTATCAATAATAATAGAGTAATTTCATCATGTTTCATGTTGTTTTTAGTTCCAGGTACTCAACAAATATTTATCATTACAGCTCTCCTACCGAAGTGGGAAAAATTTTCAATAAACAAGATATAACAAAAAAAGAGATTAATTTATTTGAGAGTATCCGTGTAGCGCATGCCGAGGAATTAAAACTATTACATGTTTATATTAATTATAAAAATTGTATTATAAAAAGATTAATTATAAAAATTTGTAAAGAACCGTGGCGCTGTTTTATTGTTCACTCTCTGTGGAACAGAAGGATTTATTCGAAGGGTTTCAGTGGGCGAGGAGGAGGGCGAAAGAGGGCCATGGAGGGTTGCCAAAATAACCAAAGTTCACTCTATAAGTGTGTGAAGTTGTCGAACAAAAAGTAGGCATAACCGGGAAACTTCCCTGAGGTTGGTCCTTTCAAAAGAGTGTCGATGTGGCAAACAGACATTTTCTCAATCCACGCGCCTGCCTTTCTCATTCCTTCAATCTATCACCTCAAACCATGGCTTCTCACCAATTAAAAAACTGAAAATGAAGGAATAAATAAAATGTTCTTTCTCATCCTTCCATCTGGGTTGCTCGTGAGCTACCTCGGGAAGCTTGAGGATCACCGTCCAGACATTTGTTTCCATAAAGGATGATGCTGTGGAGCTGGAACCACCCTAGAAGACAGCAAGGTGTCTCTGGATCCGTAGCACCCAGGGCTGCATCCTTGGGGAAGACATGCGCAGCCGCAGTCCTCCGCCTCCCTGTGGTGGCCCCGGGCGCACTCTGGTCCCCCTCCGGGGGCCGCAGAACGCGGGCGCAGCGCCATCCCGGGTGCATTCTTTCCTAACCGGGCGTCTTTCCCGGGCTTGGGCCTGTGCAGTGTCCGCCCAGAGAGAGCGATGCAACGGAACCCCGAAAGAAGGTAGAAGGGGCCCCCGGGAGCACCAGTGGGCACCCGGACCTGAAGAATCTCTCTCTGCTGCCGGTTACTCCACTAGAGAGAGGCACAGCAAATACACTGCTGGCCCCTTCTTCCCACAGTCCCTCCTACAATAATTCCAAGGATTAAAAAAAAGACACTGGAGAAAAAGGCTTCATGTTGAAGGTGGTCAAGCCCATCTGTCTTCGTGTAGTCTTTGTTCCTTAAAGTAAAACCCTCGTCCATCGTACCCAGCACGCTTTGGCTCAGAGACCACAGGGTCCCCCTCCATCTGCAACGCATTGGGAGCTTTGGCACTATGCGCACAAACCCAAACAGAAGTAAGTATTAAGGACAGTTGGATGTGTAACTCTGCCAAGGCTGATTAGCTATTTTGGCTCAGCGCTTGCTAAGTAGTAAAAGAAATAGAAGGCATCTCGGTTTGGCAAGGTCACTGTAAAGTCCTTAATCTGCCGCTAGAGGCTGCTCTGAAGTCTTCCTACGTGAGGGCTAAAGAAGCGAGAGACCTTCCCTCCCCCGCAATCGTGAACTGGCAAAGTCTGGAGGTGGTCCTGGTTTGCAATTCATATTGCAATGTTTCGTCCCCACGGAGAGCCTTTTGCTTTTTCCTTTCTTTCTTCCCCTCCCTCCCTCCCTCCCTCCCTCCCTCCCTGCTTCCCTCCCTCCCTCCCTCCCTCCCTCTCTTTCTCCCTCCCTTCCTGTCTTTTCTTTGCTTCATACCAGTGTTTGATTTTTGTGGGCATCCAAGTAGAAGATAAAAAAAAAATTCTTACTTTTGCTTTAATGCATTTGTATTTCAAAGTAGTGTAGTATACATACCTGGAATGCTTGCGGCCTCTACAATTATTTTTTTTTAATTTTGTTCTTAGAAAGAAACCTTTTGCATAAAAGGCAGAGTTCATGGCCAAAATGCACTGTCTGCTTCTGTTCTTACAGCCCACTACAGTGGGTTAAATGGTTATTCTCTTTTCCTCGGTCCCGTTTGAACAATATAAAGGATACTCAGAAAGGACTTCCGGAGAGGCATGATATAATTAGATCTCAAATGAGCAAACACTGGATGACTCAAGGTGAAGATTTATGAACAGTTCCAGTAGCTGATGGAGGCTTCCTCTTCTTATTAGAAGCATATTGCATTCAGTTCTGACACGTGAGACCCACCCCTCCGTGTCAGATGGCAAACTACTAATTTAACGTCCACGAGTCTCACATGCACATCAAAGGGTGCAGTACATTAGTATGCTGGATGTGTTGTTTTACTTCGGTTATTTTAGAGCTTTTTTGAGGGGGAGACTTATTTATTTTACGTGTATGAATGTTTGCCTGCATATGTCTTGTGTACCTAGTGCCTGCAGAGGTCAGAAGGAGGCATCAGATTTCATGGAACTGTTGTGAGGTGCCATGTGTGTGCTAGGAACCAAATTCAAGACGGCTCTTAACCATTGAGCTATCTCAGCAATCCTAGTCTCAATGTTTTCTGTGCCTGTAGTTAACATTTTTATAAATGGTAATGTCTGATGAAGTGGTCTGATGAAGCAGATATTATAATCTGCATTTTTTTAAAAAAAAATGTGTGTATGTGTGTGTAGGGGGGCAGGCAGGATGTGCATAAGTCTAAAGAATGTGTAGTTTAGCTAGGCACAATGGGGCACATCTTTATTCCTGGCACGTGGTAAACAGAGGCAGGTGGATCTCTGTGAGCCTAGTCTGGTCTACATAGCAAGTTCCAGGACAACCCAAGACTATAAAGAGAAAGTTCCAAGACAAAAAAAACTACAGAGTTTCATGGATCACTCCCAGTCTCTTTAGTGTCCCGACCTTCTGGGCTTGGGCCCTGGAACACTGACCCAATGATGAGGGAATAAAGAAAGGACAGAAACATAGATCCTGGTACAATGAAGCTGGCATCAGGTGGCATTCTCTATGTGCCACCACTACAACTCGGAACTTCAGTGTGCTTATTATGTACAGTGTAGGGGAATGAGTAAGGTGGTCTTTGTAGGAGAGCTCTGTAAGCAGCAGTTTTAGGCTGCAAACATCTGGGAGGAGGTGTGTATCTCTGCTTACATGTGTCTGTGTGTGCACAGGGCCTAGAAGAGGGCACTGGGTGGACTTTTCTATTTCTCTGCTTATTCCTTTGAGGAGGGTCTCTCCCTAAATCTGAGGCTCATGTTGGTTAGCCTAGAGGCCAGCAAGTCTCAGCAATGCTCCTGCCTCGACTCCCTCCGAGCTGGGGTTATTGGCATGGATGGAATGCCCTGCTTGTAACGTGGGTGCTTGGATCTGAACTCCCGTCCTCATGGCTTCACAGCAAGAGCTGTTGACCAATGAGCTGTCTCTCCAGATCCAGGAGCCTCCATTTTTAAGGACACGGTTGGAATTAGGAATTACCTCATTACTTATACTTGGGGAGGAAAAAAAAATGGAAGAAGGATTTCTTCCAGAGAAGCTCCTAGGTACTCACAGCATTTTCCTCAATATTCTAGAGAACTTGAGCAAAAATCCCAATTTACTGTCTCTAAAGTCTGCCTGAATATCAGCCCAGTGTTGAGTTTTCTTTGTGGCTAGCTGCATCCTGCACTCATATTTTATAATTTCCCTTTCCTCTTAGCATCAGGCTCGTAAAAGACTGGAAGTTGACAAAACAAATGTTGCCATTTTGATGTGAAGAGTTTTCCCCCAAAGGCCCAAGGGTAAATGCTTGGCAACCAGATAGTAAACACTGGGAATTCCTGAGGGTTCTATCTTCCTCAGTGGATTCATCCATTAATTGATTCTTTATTTGATTGCTTTATTGGGAGATGAGGCCTAGATAGAGGAAGTCGGTCACAGTGGGGAAGACCTTTGAAGAATATCTTGTCCCTCACCACCCCCCACCTCCTGTCCACTAAGAGGTAAGTCACTTAACCACAGGTTATGCACATATTCAATCTCAACATGGATGAAACCACGGCCTGAAACCATAAGTCAAAATAAATATTTTCTCCTTTTGAGTTCTTCTTTTCGAGTATTTTGTCGTAGCCACAAAAGTCTGGCTAGCACAGAAAACTCGTAACATAAAGCGGGAACGCTGCTGTGGCCACACGATCATCAAGGGTTCAAAGTCTTTGCTACCGGTGTGTGGGGGATTTGGGAAAGTTTGGAGATGCGGAGTTGCAGAGCCCTGGGATGCTCAGAAGTAGAGCTCAGAAGACAGTTTTGATCCGTTTTCAGAAGACCAGAATGCCAATACGAATGGAGACAGTAAAGACGGTCCTCATGAAGTTTTGATGAGAACAAAGACTCCGTTGGGAGTTAGGTTAGAAGCCAGGTATGTTGTGTTGTATCAAAGAATTTGTTTACATTGTTTTGATGCTCTAAGACTGAGCTTAAAGATGTTTTCAGCAGCTGGGTGGGATGGTACATGCCTTTAATCCCAGCACTTGAAAGGCAGAGGCAGTGGCCCCCACCAGTTGCAACACTTGTGGGGAGCAAGCCCTGCACCTCACCAGGGCAGCATAATAGGGCCAACCCTGTTAGCAGAGGTGTAGGTGAGCCAGCCCTGGGGCTGTGAGCACGGGAGAGCTGTCCCCACTACTCATCTGTCACGTGAGTGGGGGAGAGATGCCCTCCATACCCCTCATTCTTTAACACCCCCTTCCCCACTCCACAACAGATGAGAGAGCGGACCTTCCCCTTTATCAGCTGCAGCACTCAGGAAAGTCAGCCCTCCCTGCTCCTCACCTAGGCAGCATAGCCCAGCTGACTCTGTTGTTGGAGGTGTGAGTGACCCAGCCAAGATGCTGTGAGCAGGGGAGGCGTCCCCATTACTCACCTGACATGTGGCAGCATGGCCAGAGGAGAGACATCTCCCACACCCACCCATCAACACCTGGGACAGGTGGAGGAGCTGGCTCTGGGGTCCTGGGGATGGAAGGCTGTCCTTGCCTCGCCCCAGCTAGGGTGCTCAGGACAGTGGCCCCTGTACCCTGCCTCAGCAACACAGCAGAGCTGGCTGGTCCTAATGGTGTAGGTGTGGGAAAGCAAACACTGAGTTCTTGAAGGCAAGCGAACTGGCCCTACCCTCATTGCTGCAAAGGGTAAATTAGCAGGAGGGGGAAAGGGAGGTTGGTAGGAGTGGGGGCACTGATGGAGAGCTCACCCTGGTGCTAAGGACAGCGGAGAACTGGCAGACTGACCAACCCTGCAGCTGCCGCGATCCAGAACAAGGTTACAACTTGGCCCTCCCCAACATCCACCCCATCTACGATCTGCTAGAGAATGCAAAGGTGCCTGACTCACAGTCTTCATGATCTCCACAGTCCAGGGCAACAACAGGACATCAAAGGGGAGTCCCATTGAGGGCCCAGCATCTATAATGTAGTAGAAACCAGAAGCCTTGAACCGGACCAATGACACTTACAAGTAAAGATATATGGACAAAGGGGTTATCTGTGTGACTCACTGAGTCACAGTGCAGCTTCTATGATGAGATTTTTATTTTTTTCTCTTAAACTTTTTTATAAGGGGGGGTTAGGGATATAGGGTAGATGTGAAGGGACAGGGGAATGAATGGGATCAAGATGCATGATGTGAAAGACACAGAATAAATTTTAAAAAAGGTAAATTTAAAAAAAAGGAAAAGAAAAGGCAGAGGCAGAACTCTGACTTCATGACTAGTCTAGTTTACATGATAAACTCTAGGACCACCAGGGCTATATAGAGAGACCCTGTCTCAAAGAAAGAAAGAAATGGGAGAGGGGAGGGGGACACTATCACTTGATTCATCTATGGAAGATATTTTGAGGAAGCCCAACATTCAAGCTGTGGCATGAGTATAGTTGCTCTTATCCAGCTTTAAGATGAGAATTAGGAGCTCAAATCAGAGCAGAAAAGCTTGAAATCCTTGGTGTTTCACCAGAAAATCTTGAGTAAAGTAGGAGCAAAAGAAGACATAGTTTCTAATGACATCATCACAAAACAACAACAAAAACCCAGGTCTTTTGCACAGGGGCAGTAGAAAAGTTTCTTTGAAGGCAGCCCCTTCAAAACTGGCCAGCCCCGACCCATTTTTTCAGCTCAAGGGTATTAAGGAGTAAAGTCTCTGAAAGACTTTCCCTTGAGAACAGCGCGTCTCTTGGGTACTCCGCTTGAATAGTCTCACCTGAAAAGTTGTTTCTTCAGGATTCATTTCACCACGTACAGCTGTCTGGGCATTCAGAGGTTACTAAAGCCACGATCCATATGAATCTACTTATTGCTGAGCTGATGATAGATCCTGTCATTGTTCGTGAGGTACTGACTTTGTTGTTATGAAGAACTCAAGAGTTGTGGGGTCATGGAGGCTTCCACCTAGTTTTCAAAGGAAGACCTAGGAGGCCAGGCAATGTGTATCAAGGAGAAGATTCCTTTAGGTAACCCCAAAGACATAGGAAGTGATTAGAATGAAGACAGAGATGTAATGGAGACCCCAGGGAGATAGAAATGCTAGGGATGTGGACTATCTGCTGAAGCAAGCATAGCCAGGGAGGAGAGTAGCTTAAGAGAAAACCTGTTGTGGTAGAAGGGTCAAGCCCGTTGGAACATTCGCTATGCTATCCTGTGTGTACCTTAGGTGCTAGACTATGATTTAATGTTTGTCCTTCGGGTTTTAGCTTTGCTTTGATCTCTTCTTTCCTATAACCCAGTTGCTCCCTTTTAGATGAGAACATTTTCTCTGTGACATTGTACTTCTGGCATATATAAATTGTTTAATTTCCCAGAGACTCACAGCTTAAAATTTGACTTGAGTCTTGGAAGAGATCTTGTACTTGGACATTCAAGCAATGTCAGAATTGTTTAGGGTTGGGACTCTTGGAGAAAGAATAAAGACATTTCTGCATCAAAATAGACATGGACCTTTGAGAGGAATTTTATGATTTGGATATGAAATGTTCCCCCCAAAGGCCCAAGTGCTCCAGGCTTGCATGCCAGCTGATAGGATTTGGGCAAGCATTTGGACCACATAGGCACCACCTTCATCAGCGTTTATCACAGAAATCTTCTTTATTATATATAATCAACTAAGAAATTCTGCCTTGCCATGTTTGGGGCCAGAAGCAATGGGGCCAAGTGATTGTAGACTGAGACCTATGAAGCCATGAGTCAAAAGAAATCTTTCTTACTGTTACATTATTTCCCTCAGCAATGTGACAAAATTATTTTTGTCCCACCAATATAGAAGGAGTAAACCGAAAAGGTCAAGTGGCATGTGAATCCAAAGCATACACATAAGGTCTTGTTATATTAAGTTGTGCACCTTAATACCCCTAAATAAGACACCTCTTCTCTCTAATACCAACACACACACACACACACACACACACACACACGCACAAAGGAAGTTTCTATGTAAAACTCTTAGCTTGTAAATCAAAACCAAGATGTAGGATATATTTTAGGGTAGAGTAACTTGAAGCATGAATTTAGGGTAAGTTCAAAGAGTTGATTCCGGCTGAACCGTAGGTCTCAGCCATATAAACAAGGCTAACTCTTCTAAATGTTGTAGGTCTTCTGCTTCTCTGTTCTGCTTTAATTTCATGAGTGCACGTTTGATTCTAACGTTGGAGCCAAACTTTGATATTTTATGTGTAATTATTGACTAATCTTGGTTGGATTTAGAGCATAGTTTATCATCTGCTTTTAAAAGAAAGACCAAAATCACAGCCTTTTCTTTACCCCCCAATTATGGCCCTGTTAGTCTATTTGATGCTTTGCCTAAACTTTTATGGCTTCCTTCTCGATAAGCCTCAAGTTTGGATGTTTTGAAAAGTTGGAACATCATTTCTCATTAGATTGCAAGTAAATATTTTACAAAAGCATACATTTATTTGATCCTTTATTGATATTTAGATCTGGACCTTTAATTCCTTGGGTGAGAATCAGTCATTCTGACTGCTCAGGCATAATCATTATTACAATTTTAACACATGATCCTCCAATTAGAGTACATATTCAATTGATCTAGAAGTGTCAGTTGCAAAGATGTATTGATGAAAGTTATAGATTACATATTACTTTATCAAGAGCTGTTTCATTTCTCTCTTCCAAGGGGAAATGACCAAGAAGAAAGCTTAATCATGTTTTGTATAGCTTTTTAAAAAATTGGAGTCCTCCTCTGTGTCCTGTAATTTGGGAAACTTTACTAATTGTTCTATGCATTAGAGCAAATGGATGGAGAATTATTTATGTGGATCACCCTTACCTTGGCACAACTCTCAGACTGATTTCTATCTTGACGGCTGCATTTGAGCTTTCATAAGTATTTGCCAACATGGTCTCTAGTTGATCATGTTCTTAAATAACAAGGAAGAATATCTATATTCAAAGCCATTCTGGTTTGATAACACTTACAAGATTGCCACTAAAATAATATTGGAGTCGGAGTTTTCTGAAGCATATACGTCATTCATTTTAATATTCTGAGTTTGGCTTTATATTAGCCAGTTGTCAGTTAACACTCTACTCGTACATTATAACTTGGACTTTCTGCACAATTGTCTCAACAATTCACGACTGACGTTAGATGGCTTACCTCAGCAAATATAGTTTTAGCAGATCACTGAGATCAAAGCCCTCATAGAATGGGCTCGGTGAGATCTCAGGTGAGTGTCAACAACTCATTAGAGAAATTTTGTGGTAAAGATACATCAAGACCTGGTAAAGATGCTATGAAAACTTTGTTGTTTTGTTCTCCCTTTTGGAAGAACAATGGTACATTTCCCTACTGATAGAGAGAGAAGAAAATCAAATACTGATAACAGAAGAGAAAGAATGCCTTGTGGAGTGGAATAATGATAGAGCCCAGCACACAAGTAGAAAGCATTGCCCATGCGCTTAAGCAGGCACTGACCTGTCGCTGGTGTAGTATTTTGCCCCTGACTGCTACTGACCTCCTCCTTCAGTGACTTTGCTTTTGATAGAGTAAAGAAAGCGGTCAAGTGAGGAAAACTGAAAGAGGCCACTCTGGTTGAGGGGTCACCGGTTAGATGACACATGCTTGGAAAACAAGAGCCATAACTATTTCCAAAAATCTATGTTGAACACATCTTTACCCCTGGACTTTGTGCCAGCTAAGAGCCGTAGAAGACCATGTTTGTGAACTTGGATGATTATGTACATTCCAGAAAAGTGTGTGGATTCGGGGATATACAATCCGGCTTTGCAACTGACAGTCTTTCTCTTTCTCATCGAAAAGTAATGTACTGTAGATTTAGAGAAAAAAAAATGGTACCTGTCATGGAAATAAAAATTCTCCCTGGGCATTTCAAAATACTTGATTTAATACGACACATGGTTAAATGGATCAGCCAGTCCTTCAGGCTATGTGCTGTCTTGCTTCATTGTGTTTCTTGGTCCTTCCTGTGCTCTGTTTACTAGTTTGGGGGAGGGAAGTTCCTTCATTAGTTTTTCCATGGAATTTCAGTGATTGATAGACTGTGCTTTAATGATAACAAAATAGCATTGTGCTCAGCTACCATCCCACCATCTGTTATGGTGGGAACCTTAAAATGTCCCCCACAAACTCATGTGTTGAAAGTTTGTTTCCCTACTTTTGGGAGTTTGTGGGAGCTTCCGGAGGTGGAACCCAGTTGGAGGACACAACTCATTGGGACATACCCTTAAAGTGGATCTTGGGATTCTGGCCATCTTCCCTGACCTCAACTGTCCTGTCCACAAGGAGGTAAGTAGCCCTCTCCACCAAGTCTTTCTGCCTTGTTTTTCTGCCTTACCACAGGTCCCAAAACAACCTGGCCGGATAACCAGGCACAGGAAGCTGAGACAAACCTCCTTTAAGTAGATTTTTTTCAACTATGCTGTCAAGCAGTGGAAAACAGATCAACAAACTATTTCACTTGGTTTTAAAATAGAGGGAAAAACAAATGACTGTGTTTTCCCTAACAGGAAATAAATTATTGGAAAACAAATGAAATGAGTCATCATATCTACACATAAATATATGCTGATAATTATAACAATACTTTCAGCTTTTTTCCACTCTCTCCCTTCCCTGCCACTGCTATTTTTCCTCCCTTTCATGCTTATTGGACCTTTCTTTTAGCCTTCAGGATTTCTTTAACATAGCACTTGTCATATAAATATATATGCACATATATGTGATATAGATAGATAGATAGATAGATAGATAGATAGATAGATAGATAGATAGATAAATGCTTTGCAGGGTCTTTTTTCACTAAAATTGAAAAAAATAACTCAATGTATTAAATGAGCTTTAATGTAGAGATTAATAGGCCTACATATTTCAAAGATCAACGGTATATCCATATGGCATATGGGCAGCTAGATCTAGATGCAGAATAATATGCTTAAATTGTAGCCCACTTTACAGTTATGCTGTGTTTTATTAATGGATGAATATTTGAACTAATATTCACTTTTTGGCTATTTTGAATAAAACTTCTATGAATATCCATTTATAAAGATTTGTGTGGAGATTGAACATTACCACCACCCCCCCCGGAAACATTCCTATAAATAGACTTCCCTCCATTTGGTGACCCTATGTTTAAGAGCTGCAGAGCTGGGGCAGTCAGGGTTGGAGGCATCTCAGGCAGGAATGCCTATCAATAAACAGACATATCGTGTTCTAGAAGTCAGATATTGCTCTAGTTCTTTTCCCCTTTACCACAGGGAACAATCTTTCCACCATATTTTGTAAATGTTCCTGTCTTCATTTCTTTTCTTTTGCTCTGATGAAGCACCATGACCAAGGCAACTTATAAACGAAAGAGTTTATTTGGGTTTTACTCTAACTCCAGGTGGTTAGAGTCCTTGATGGTCGAACAGAGGCAGCAGGTGGCACTTGTGGTGGCTGGAGCAGCTGAGGGCTCACATCTCAGACCACAAGAATGAAACAGAGAAAGGAAACTGAAGATGGCCTGAGACTTTCAACTCTTAAAACCTTCCTCCAGTGATACACCTCCTTCAACAAGGCCACACCTCCCAAGCCTTCCTAGACAGTGCCACCAACTGGAGACCAAGTGCGAGTGGGAGTGAGGAAGAAATGGGGGGTTAAGGGAACTGGGGGTGGGTGAGAAGTCAGAGTTGAGGGAACTGGGGCTGGGAGTGGGGGTGGCAGTGGGGGAGAACAGGGAGGTTTAAGGGACTAGGGGTGGAGGTAAGGAGAAGTGGGGGGAGGGGAGGGGACCGGGGGTTGAGGGGATTGGAGGTGAGGGTGGAGGGGTCAGAGTTCAGAGACTACCAACTCATGTTTTTCCTTGACACCCCTATCTCCCCACTGCCATGAAAAGAATGACCCCTTTGATTACTATCTACCAAACTCCACGCAGGTACACATCAGCTGTGGCACCTGAGCTGTGTGAAGACTAAGAAGTACAAGCCCAGCATCTCATCCCAGCTGTGCAGAGAAGGATAAAGTACTGCAGCGTTTGAAGGGTGACCCTGTGCGAATGAACACTGTTTAACCAATCTTGAGATCATATCGCCACGAGGGAATAAATGTTTTAGATTTATCTGTGGCAATTTAATACGTAAAGATGTTCCAAAGAAGTGTCAGGACAAAACAAGGGTTCTGAAGTCCATCCGCATCCGTTCCGCCCTGCTTTTCTCGTCCCCACGGCTATGCCACTTGTGGATCACAGGTAGCTATCAGCACAGCACTGGAGTATGGGCTTGGGGTATGTTGTGTAAATAAAGTGAAAGCCAATATTTTTTATTGTGCACATGTGCCTCCATTGTCATCAAACTAATCTTGAATTTTTTTAAAGGGTCAGGGCTTCTATTTTTTAATTTTTTTATTTATTATGTATACAATATTCTGTCTATGTGTATGCCTACAGGCCAGAAGAAGGCACCAGACCTCATTATAGATGGTTGTGAGCCACCATGTGGTTGCTGGGAATTGAACTCAGGACCTTTGGAAGAGCAGGCAATGCTCTTAACCGCTGAGCCATCTTTCCAGCCCCACCAATCTTGAATTTTCCAAGTAAACGTAGACTTTGTCTGAATGGAACAGATGGAAAGGAAGAAATTCGGTCTGTTCTGCCTCTTGGACTGCCATTGTGAGCTACTGGGCATCAAGGGCCACAGTCAATAGACCATGGCCACCAGCTTCTATGAAACTGATGTCTTTCTTTCAGTCACGCACATAAATTAAAATTTTTATCTTTTAATTTAGTATGTGTATGTGTACGCATGCTCGTGAGCACACACACACGCCACAGCACATGTCTGAAGGCCAGGGCATAAGCTGCAGGAGTTCCTTTACCCCGTGTGGATGGAATGCGGGCTGGCAGGCTGAGCCATCTCATTGGCCTACATGTAGAGATGTTACATGTAGTGGTGTTATATATGGGTTTGGATTTAAAGGTGTCTGGGTAAAATTTCCGTATAAGAAGACATGCTCTTATACATGCATCTGTGCTGGAGACAATCTCAAGTTTCTCTGTTTTCACACTTTTGTTGCTCGGGAGGGCAAAGCTAGATTTTAAGCCCTTTTGCTTTGGTAGAATAATCGGCCTTCTCTCCCTCCTGAACAGCTTCCAACTACTTTCCTTTCTCCCTATCAAATCTGCAGAGCACAGTTAAGCTCCCCATTCCCGCTAATTTCATAGCGCATTTGACAGAGCTTTGTATGCATCAAGAGAGATGAAAGAGCATCATGCGTGACCAAGGCCAGGTTCTCGATGCATACTTATAATGTGCTAAACTATTTGGGGAATGCCGCCATTATGTATACTTCAGAGCAAGGGGACACTGGGAAACAATTTTTTTCAAGGCAATAATTTAACTTTATTTTTTTAAAAAAGAATACAGCATCGTCTGATTGATTTAGTAAGAGCAAAGGCAACAGTCAATCATTTCTTTGGCTTGTTCATTCAATCCTTGAGCAAAAATTAAGCCAAGGTTACTTTGGTAGGATTTAAGGCAGTGAGACATATGTGAATAAAATGATATTAGGTCTATGTAATTCTGAATAATAAAATAAAGATTAAGATGGCAATATGTCCCGCAAGTACTGGTATTTAAACTTTAAAAATCAATCAAGAGAGAAGATTAAGTGGTGTTTCTTTGGTACTAAAAATGTAAAGCTAGGACCAAATTGTTCTATTTTCACAGATTTAAGATACAAGGAATGATATTTAAAGATATTAATGTGACTATTAAACCCTTCAGTTTGTAAAGACATCCCTGTGAAGTACACTTAGGAGAAATCCCTGAGTATATGAAATACTCTATTAGTATCTTCCTTCGAAAAACAAAGAGGAATAATTTAACAGATTTGCGAGACATAAACACAGTTCTTAGCACAAGCAGAACCCGTTTCGAAGGCTCCCTCTGCAGTCTGTAGACCAGGCCACCTCGGGCTCCATGGCACGGCTGATTCACAAGATGAAGTACCTTAGCCGTCCTTCGGCAGGTTGTTAAACCACTGGCTTATGGACTGTCTGTTTTCTTTTACCCACTCAATATTGTTTTTCACCGTCTCCAGCACTTGCTCTCTCGGCTGTGCTCCAGCTCCAGCATTTGGGTATTTTGCGAAGAAGCTCTGCATCTAGAAGAGAGAAGGAAATTATCAGGAGACCCAGCGGAAGGCCGCCTCTTCAGGAATTCCATTTAGAAACTGGCTTTGTTTCTTCCTATGGGGAATGGAGCCTGCCAGACACGTGAGCAATCGCTCCTCTTGGCTTTGGGCCCTGAGAACCTGTTTAGCCAGAAGAGGCTAAGATAGGGAAGGAGGGCATCATGCTGTGGTTACCATGGCCACCTCTGGGGATTTCTCTGTTGTCCGTGCCTTTCCCAAAGTGTCCCATGGACAATGTGGCCTGTAGCATGATGGATTTTTCTCCAGGGGTCTGGAGAATTTCCTATACTTTCAGTTTATTTCCTAAATGAATGTAGGGAAAGTCTGTCTTCACCATAGTTCTATACTTTTGCCTACTCTCCAAGCTCCACCCCCCCAAAAAACTGAACCAGAGTATTATCTGCCATTTTCAAAACTAAGAATTATTTTGTTTCTTACCATATGCAAGAAGCTAAACATCTCCTCTAATGCACAGACATGGAGACTTCAGGACATCTCTTTTTGTCCTGTGTTAATGGACATACTTTTTTCTTCACTGAGATGTCAGCGATTTAAGATTCCTTTCAAAATTCCCAAACTATCAATTCTGAGTGGACTCAAATCTCAACCAACTTATTCCAGAGTCACCAGCAGCTACCTGAATAGGAAGACCCACTCCACGCCCTTCTGTCATCCTGTCCCAGCCTTCCCCATCCTGTCCCAGATGCCCCAGCCTTCTCCAGCCTGTCCCAGCCTGTCCCAGCTGTCCCAGCCTGCCCCAGCCTGTCCCAGCCTTCCCCAGCCTGTCCCAGCTTCCCCAGCCTGACCCAATCTGTCCCAGCCTGTCCCAGCCTGCCCCAGCCTTCCCGGGCCTTCCATTTCTCATATTTTTTGTTTGTTTTGTTTTGTTTTCCTGTCTATTTGTTTTTTAGTTTTTTGGAAACAGGGTTTTTCTGTAGCTTTGAAGCCTATCCTGGAACTCGCTCTGTACACCAGGCTGGCCTCGAACTCACAGAGATCTGTCTGTCTCTGCCTTCTGAGCACTGGGATTAAAGGCGTGTGCCACCACCGCTTGGCTCCATTTCTCAGTTTTTAAAGTTGTTTGTCATTTGGATCACTTTGCAGGTTAGTAAAAAAGTGGCATATAATTGGTTCGATATGAGGGGTTTCTCTTTCTTCTTGTGTCTGGGATTTGATTGGAGAAATTACCACATCCCTGTGGGAGAAAAGCTTAAGCTTGTTCCTTCCTAGACAAGCAGAAGGGGATCTGCCCCCATACCTGCCAGAGCTGCAGCTCTGTGTTGAAGGGCTCAGCAATGGTGACGATCCGGCCAAGGTATCTGTCATTGATTGTGAATCTGTAGAAGAAACAGAATATTAGTGTCTGAGCCTGAAATCTCTTTTTTCTATATGAAAAAGGTTTAGGTGTGGGTGTGAAGTAGTTAAACACATTAATAAAATATGATAATGGCTCAGAGAAGAAAAGTGCCTGCCATGCGAGTCTGAGACCTGAGTTCAATCCTCAAATTTCACACTGGAAAGAAAAAAAAAAAACAACTCCTAAAAGACATCTTTTGACCAATGCACATATACAATCTATAAACATTTAAAAGCCAACACTTTTATAATCATATTCACGAGTGCTGTCCATAAAGTCCATACTTCGTCTTGCATATAGATTTCATACCATTTCTCAGACATGGTAGACTGCTTGTTGTATCCCCCAAATATTTTCATTCCTCCTGGATACGCAGATAACGACAGTGCTTCTCAGCCTACCTCAGAACTCGGTACAGATGTGCAACCTAATGCTTAGTAATAAAACGCAAACTAAGCGAGATGTCAAACTAGATCATAAAGTGACACTGTCTGCCTTCTTCACAAACACTTCCGCCCTTGGCAGGAAGTACAGCCTCTGGCTTCCGGAGTGCTTGCTTTCCAAACCTTTTCTCTGCCCCCACTCTATACATCTCTTCTCCTCCCGCTTACTTGCTTCCCTGTAAGGCACACAATGGCACCGATGTCTCTGCTAGTCTTTCTCTCTACTCCAAGCTGTGCCACCATGCTGAGTCATCCCCACATGATCCCTGCAATGTTATCTCCTTAGTGTTCTGAGCATATTTGCACTGATGGTTTCTAGGTTCCGCTTTAGGCATCCAATTCTCATAATGCCTTGAAGTCACTTTAAACCCACATCCGAAGTATCGATTCGTGTGCTGTCTACAACAAAATAGGCTTTTCAGTTTTCACCCTGACAATTCTAAGCCTAGCCTAGACTTCTGGTCCATTGACTCTCCAATGCCAGTTTCTACTGGACCACAAGACCTTCCTTTTACTCTCCAGGTATTTATTTATGTAGTTGAGATGTAATGGTTTCATGCTCAATCACATTTTTTAAATATTTATATTATTTATTTATTATGTATACAATATTCTGTCTGTGTGTATGCCTGCAGGCCGGAAGAGGGCACCAGACCGCTTTACAGATGGTTGTAAGCCACCATGTGGTTGCTAGGAATTGAACTCAGGACCTTTGGAAGAGCAGGCAATGCTCTTAACCTCTGAGCCATCTCTCCAGCCCCCTCAATCACATTTTTAATTAAACCCTAAGTTGCCTTGTATTGTAATAATTCTTGTCTAGCAAAACCATAACTTGGGATGAAATCAGCTGTTCATCTTCTCAGTTTCTCTCAGTTGGTCAGGTTCTGGCTTGAGGAGTCACCAGACTCGCCCAGTATTGTCTCGTTGAACATTCACGGATTTAAATTCAAACGGTAATCTCTTCATTAATAGTCCTTTTCCATTTCCCCAGGCACCACATTCATTGTCCATCAGTCTGCTCTTTCAAACACTCTCTCACTTCCAACCTCTAAACCTTGTTCCTCCCTTTCCCCTCCCCTAGAGATGTCTTTGCCTTCCACTGTAGAGACAAAACACAAAGTAACTCCTACATGCTCCCGTGTCCCTGAGCTTTGATTCTGGTTTTCCTACTTAAAAAACAACTCTACAAAAAAAAAAAAAAAAACCTAACAACTTTGTTTTCTTTCACATACCGGGACTTTTTCATCAGTATTTAAATATATTAGGTACACGAAAATACCGTCAATATACAAAAGAAGAAAGGGGGGCAGGAGAGATGGCTCAGCAGTGAAGAGCACTGGCTGCTCTTCCAGAGGACCGGGGTTTGTTTCCCAGCACCCACATGGCAGCTCACAACTGTCTGTGGCTCCAGTTACAGGGATCTTGACACCCTGACACAGACATACATGCAGGCAAAACACCAATACATGTAAAATAATAGCTAATAATAATAATAATAAAATTTTTAAAAAAGAAGAGAAGGAAGGCTCCTCCCTTTTAATCTGGCATTTCTCTGATTTGTCGCTCCTTCTGTATTTGTCAAACTTTTCCATCACATTTTGCTACAGACTCTTGTGGGCTCTGTTCACTTGGAGTCACCCCTCATCACTTCTCTAGAATACTCATTTTAATAAAGCTCCATTTTTACTATTGTTAATGATGTGTACATTGGGGGTGGTATTGCATGAGTGTAGGTGCCTATGGGGACCAGCCATTAGCTCCCTCTGGAGCTGGAATTATGGGTAATTGTGAGCTTCTTGAAGCGAGAGCTAGGAACTGAATTCAGCTCTTTGGCAAGAAGAGTTAAGTACTCTTAACTGCTGGACAGTTTCTCTAGCCCTAAACACTGCTTTCCGAGATCACTAATTTTATGTAAGTACATTGTTTTTATCAGTAAAACTAACTGACTTTTTATCTTCAATTTAGTTAAATTCTTTTTTTAAAAAATATTTATTTATTATGTATACAATATTCTGTCTGTGTGTATGCCTGCAGGCCAGAAGAGGGCACAAGATCTCATTACAGATGGTTGTGAGCCACCATGTGGTTGCTGGGAATTGAACTCAGGACCTTTGGAAGAGCAGTCAATGCTCTTAACCTCTGAGCCATCTCTCCAGCCCCCAATTTACTTGAATTCTAAGTGGCATCTGACAAGATACCTGTCTTGGAAAAAAAAAAAAAAACCTCCCCTCTTGCCCTTAAGAGAAAACCATAAACACATACATAGCAAGCTGAATCTTGCCAGAAACGGAAGCATCACCCTTATTCCCTCACTTCCTCTTTTGTTTTCCAACTCCCCGTATTCTGTGAGTCCTTCACCACCATCACTTTACGGGCCAGTTTATCACTGTCTTTTGCTGCCAGCTGACCACTGTCTTTGCTGGGACTGCTGCAGAAGTTAAGTGTGTTTCTCAACTCCACTCTGATCTCACCAGTGCCCATGCTTCCCCGTCACGGGTGGAAGCACTCAATCTCAACATGAAACCATTGTTTGACTTTCTTACAAACGTCTTGTCGTTGCTCTTAGAATAAAAGTCAGATTTTAACATGACTCTACTCCTTTTAATGGTTATCCCTTTCTTTCCTGGTAGTCTCAGCCAAGATACTTCTGCTTCTGTTTACCTAACTCATTCCTGCCCTTCCTTCAATTCAGTTAGTACTTCCTTAGGCAGACCTCACTTCCAACTTCTTTCAAGCTGGTTAGTTTCCTCTTTGCACTATTTTAGTGTACTCCGAATTTCTTTTCTGGGTAGTTGTGTGCATGTATTTGCGAAATTCTTGATCTAATCTTGCTAGTTTTAATAATTCTTGACTTAATATTGCTCTCACCAAAGACTGAGGTTCTGCGAGGTCCATTTCTTATTGCAGCCCAAATGCCAGTTATCGAATCTAACACAAAGCATGTGTGTTACATGACTTACTAACCAAAGAATTTAACTTAAAATGATATTTTAGGGGGCTGGATACATAGTTCAGTGGTTAAAAGCACTGGTTGCTCTTCCAGAAAGCCCCGTTCAATTCCCACTACTCACATGACAGCTCACAACTGTCTGGGGTTCCAATTCCAGGGAATCAGACAGCCTTACATAGACATTCAGGCAGGCAAAACATCAACACATATAAAATATAAATAAATAAATAAAATGATGTTTTAGGGGTGAGAGAAATGGTTCAGCAATTAAGAACACTTGCTGTTCTTCTAGAAGACCAAGGTATAATTCCTAACACCCTCATAGAGGTTCCATTTCCAGGGGCTCTGACACCACCTTCTGACCTTCCCAGGCACCAGACATTGCATGTGGTGCACATACATACACACAGTCAAAACACCAGTAAACATAAAATAGGAAAAAAATTTAAATTAAAAACATAGAAACAAAATGAGGTATTAATGAGGATATTTAAGAACAACACAGTATAGGAACATACGGGGAAAATGGGCAGTTACTCTAAAATGTCAGTTATCAGAAATCGCAATGTCCTTTCTTTCAGTAGCAATATATTATAAGAAGAATGAATCATAAAATCCTGTGGACGGCGTGACTCTGTGTATCAAGCCAGCAGCCATGGAGAAATGACTCAGGAGTGAACCCTGACGTGACAGCAGAAATTACTTATGGCTGATTCTATTATAGATTACTTATATATTCTTATTATTGCCTGCAGCTTCTGAAGAACCACACCTATCAGTTTTGTAAGGGGAAGACAGGAAGCAAAAAGAAGGAAATATGTGTTGTTGCAAAGAGGCTACGAATCCCAAGAACAGATGCTAACTGCAAGTCATTGTTCTTTGAATGGCCTCTACTTCCTGAATTATTGTTGTTTTACTCTTAGTAATTAAAAATTAGAAGAAATATTTGTGAAATAGCAACACATACATCAAATAAAAACTCCAAATACTTGTGTAAACACTACCTGCATAATGTGTTTATCTCAGGGGCCCAATGTAATATAAAGTGCAGAAAATAGGTGAAAACATACTGTGTCTTCATCAAAGTGGCTAAAACTATAAGAATTTAAAAAGTTACATGAGGTCATCTTCTTTGACTTCATTTTTATATACCCTAATATTACATCATACAGAAATTACTTTGATGTATTCAAAACTTATAATTGAGTTCTTATTAAGTTATTTTGAGATAATATTTAAATGTTTAAATCATCTTCATTATTTCAAAATTATTGATTTTTTTTCAATTGTAGCAAACTCAAATCAAATTTGGACAAACCCCACTACAGACCCATTGAGCTCATGGAGCTTCACAGTTTTCAGCTAAGGGTTTAGAAGACACCGGAACAAAGAGTCATCTCTCACAGATATTGGGCTTTGGGGTTAAGGCTAAAGCTGGAGGGCACAGTAGTGGTCTGGCAAACAGCAGTTATAAAGGTCACATGGAAAAAGCTCAATAGAAAAACAGATTATTTATTTGAGGGAAACAATAAATTTTTCAGAAATAGAGGCAGTAACACCACACAACTGAAAATTTGGAAATGATTCAAAAGTTTGGAAATATTTGAATAAAGCTTGGCTCATTTCAATTTGCTTGTCTTATTAATCTTTCACAGGAAAATTCTATTTCTTCAAACCAAACATAATTAATATTGCCTTTTGTGTAAAAGACATGTGGTTATTGTATGATCTGTGTGCTGGAGCCATCTGCAATAATATCTCATGAAAGTTAGAGCATCAGAAAATGAAGAAATATTAAAAGCCTTTTGGCAAGGCTTGTGAGTCTAGCTCTGACAATGGTTAATCAATTCATTGTCTTTGGAAAACAGTTTAGTTTATAAAATCTAATATGCTTATTTTAAAGTCAGATGTAGATGGTCTCCATAGCAAGGCAAAACCTATTTTTCTACTTATTAATTACTAAGACATATAATAAGCAAAAGCTATTTTTATCTTTTCACAAGAATTTAGAAGCAAACATTGCACTTCATTTATATAAATTTCATGCAGCATACATAGACATGTGGTCTTTCAGCTAACAAAAAATACACAATAGGTATTATTAGGCATCCATCTTTCTAAATGGAAAGTACTCCTTACACAAGAGGAATTGTATGCCCAGATAGCACGTTCTTGTTGAATAGATTTACTCAGTCCAAACCAAGCCTTTCACTGAAACAATTATAAACTGATAAACAACGGATATGAACTTCTATGTGCATATGTCCTCAGACTAGTATGTAGAAATGGATGAACATTGCTAGGCAGTGATGACACACATCTTTAACCCCAACACTTGGGAGGCAGAAGAAGCAGGCAGATCTCTGAGTTCAAGGCCAGCCTGGACAACATAGTGAGTTCCAGAACAACCAAGGCAGTTACACAGAGAAATTCTGTTTCGATAAAAGCAAAACAAAACAAGAAATGGAAGAACAGTTACTCTCACCAGTTACAAGAATAGAAACAGCAAAAATCTATCAGCAACAGACAAAAGCAATGTAGAAAACTTTAGTTGAGAGGGAGAGATACGCTGTGCATCTCAGAAAGAAAGGAAATATAGACACAAAGGCAGTGGGGAATTGCAGAAGAAAGAAGAGGGGGTTAAAAGTCATCCCTGTGGCTATGTTTCTCAGAGGACAGCAATTACCAACCACTGTTGACAGGAAAGATTAATACAGACAACAAAGAGATTTCCTAACATGAGGCTTACAGGTAGAATGATCTTTCGTTAATGTGTACACATTTATTAGGGAAATATATTTAGTCTCTCTTCGATTTTATATTCAGCCAAAGAAATGTCTTTTTAACAGAAATTGAGCAATGCGTTTAGAGGACCAGAGCCAAGAACGGCAGCACATCCTCTGCATGGGGGCCAAAGAAATAAGAAGCTTGGGGAAACATCTCTCGTCTGTTCTACTGTTTTCTTGTCATCCGTAGTTCCCATTTTCCAAGCTGCTATTACTAGGCATGAGGGTAGGTCAGTCATAGAGTGTGTGCTTTATGCTTTGCAGAGAGAAGGCACTGGATCCTCCAGTCCTCAGTACCAACAAACCACACACACACACACACACACACACACACACGAGAGAGAGAGAGAGAGAGAGAGAGAGAGAGAGGTGCACACGCAAAAATCTCCACTCACCCACCCCCAAAGTGCTATTGCCTAAGAAATGCGTTCTCTTTTAATACGCATTTGGAATATTTAGCTTATTATCTGGTTAATGGAGAAAATGGAGAAATGGAAAGTTGCTGTATGTATGAGTTCTGGAGACACAGGGTTCTCTTTGGAGCCCAGCTCCAGGATGTCTCTCCCTGTTCTCAGTGAACAGTACCTGAGAACTAAACATGTGTCTGACATTTTGCTGTGTATCCATCAGTACAGTGGGCAGAAATATGTCAAACAAAACCTAGCGCAGTTTAGTTCTCTCTCCAGATCTCAGAATCTTGCTGATAGCTAGGA
Organism: Microtus pennsylvanicus; assembly: GCF_037038515.1. Classification (NCBI taxonomy): domain Eukaryota; kingdom Metazoa; phylum Chordata; class Mammalia; order Rodentia; family Cricetidae; genus Microtus; species Microtus pennsylvanicus. Next base: position 89,558,188 of record NC_134585.1, on the reverse strand, counting down.
ACAGCAACTTTCATCAAAAAAAGAATGCTGCTTAAAATCAACAGACCTGGAAGGACAGTGCTCTGGTCCTTTACCTCTGACAATATGCCTTTTGGGTATGGTACAGAAGTCAAAGAAAGTACACGGAAGAGAAAAAGAAGGCACCTGCAGAGAGTGTCAAACAAAGAGAACAAGAAGCCATCATCCGCTTGTCCCACCTGTCGACCAGATAGTCCCAGTTGAGTTGTATCCAGTTCCAGGCCATGCTCTTCCCATAGGTGTTGTAGGAGATGTAGCGGATGACAGTAAACACATCCTGGGTTTTGATGATATCGGGGTCTTTGAGCATTTCCAGATACCTAAGTGAAGACAAGAAGAAAACTGCTTCAAAACGAACTTTGACTGTTAACCATCATGTAAGTTTCAGGACCACACTGCTTTCATCCCAGCAGCTCAATTCTCGAAGGATCTCCTGACAGAGTGAATTAAATATGACAAATGGGGGAACAGGCTTTTTAGAAAAAAAATTAGTGTATTCAGCTGTTTTTAAAGACTAACCTCTAATTTTGAGGAGCGCTAAAATATAAGCATTTAAATCTAATAATTTTAGCTAATTAACATTAAATATTACAGCTATTATTGAAAATTAAACTAATATGAAATGTGTATGGACATGCTTGCATGTGTGTCTGTGCATCACTTGAGGGCCTGGTGCCCATAGAAGCCAGAAGAGGGCATCAGTTCCCCTGAGACTCGAATTAGCAGGCAGTTGTGAGTCACTCTGTGGTTTCTGGGAATGGACTAGGGTCCCCTGAAAGAGCAGTCAGTGCCTCTAACTGCTGTGCCATCTCTCCAGTCCCCAAAATTGATTTTAAATTACACATTAAACATGGCAGTCCTGGTGGGAAGTAGAGGCAGTGAGATTGCCTCAATGTTAATCTACAGTGAGACCTTGCCTGAAAAACAAAATTAAAAAAGAGAAAATTAAAAATAAATTACACCTAGCCTGGGGAGTGGTGGCACACACCTTTAATCCCAGCACTCAAGAGGAAGAGGCAGCTGGATCTCATGAGTTTGAGACCAGCCTGGTCTACAGAGTGAGTTCCAGCACAGTCAAAGTTATACAGAGAAACCTTGTCTCAAAAATCAAACAAAAAAGGAATGATAAAATAAATTATACCTAAGTATACATGGTAACACTAGAAGACTTGCCTGGCATGGACAACGCTTTGGTTGGATTTAATCCCGAACACCACAAAGCAAGCAGAAGAACTTACCTTGCCAAAAGAGTAACATCCTTGACGGAAGCTAACCCATAGAGCAATTTTTCTTTTTCTTGGGCTAGGGAGGTTTTCTGGTATTGCTCTAGAGTATAGTTCCATGATCTCTCATTGCCAGAGTCCTGCATCCCGTAGCGGTACACCAGAAGCCGAAGATTTACAGGAATGCTACCAGAAGAAACAATGTTTCAGGAATTTCATGTGTTTACTCCCAACTCTATGGAAATCTTCTAGACAAGCAAACAACATGAGTAGTCACCTTTTTCCCTCTTGTACCCAGTCCTCAAATAACTTGGAGGCGTTGGCCAAGGCATCTCCGTCTCCCATCTTGCATGCAAATCCTAATACAGAGGAACGGAGTAACCTTAAAAAACAAACAAGCACAGAGCCAGGGCCTTAGCACATTTTCATCATAATTTAAAACACAAATACACAAATGTTAAGTAAAAATTAGTTTGTAAAAGGTAAGGAATAACTTTTGGATGTGGCTTCCAGTATCCTCCCATCCCAGAGAATCCGCAATGGGCTTCACTTGACTTTGGAAGTACGTCTGAAATAGAAGCAGAATATACCATGAGTAAGAACCTGCTTCCTATCTGCATTTTGTGTCACTTAGAATTCCCCACTGCAATCTCTGTCCTACTAGTTTTGAGAAGCTTGGGCCAGCACATAGAGAAAGAAGGTGTTCACATTTTACAGCGCTAAACTTTCCTTCTGTCCTAAACATAGACATCATCTCAATTTGTTCTAAAAATATTGACTGGGACTGCCTTTGATGCTTGATTGTCAACTTGACACAACCTCGAATCACCTGAGAAGGGAGATTCAGTGGGGGACTGTCTAGATCTGGTAAGTCTATGCGGATTTGTCTTGGTTCTATTATTTGATGTGGGAAGACCCAGCCCACCGTGCATGGCACCATTTTCTAGGAAGGGTATTCTAGGTTAAGAGTGGAGAAAGTAAACTGAGCAGTCACAAGCACGCGTTAGTTCTTTGCTCTCTGCTCTTAACTGTGGATGTAAAAGCTGCTTCAAGTCCCTGCCACCCTGACTTCCTGGCAATGGAGTGTGTGGCAGTTTAAACGTAGTTGCCCCCCATAATCTCATAAGGAATGGCATTAGTAGGAGGTGTGGCCTTGTTGGAGGAAATATTTCACTGTGGAGGCAGGGTTTGAGGTCTCATATATCCTCAAGATATCACCCAGTGCCACAGTCCACTTCCTGTTGCCTTCTGATCGAGATGTAGCCAGCACCATGTCTGCCTTACTCCCCACCATGATGATAATGAACTGAACCTCGAAACCAGGTGGCCACCTCAAGTAAATGTTTTCCTTTATAAGAGTTACCATGGTCATGGTGTCTCTTCACAGCAATAGAGACCCTATCTAAGACATACAGTAACCTGGAATTGGGAACCAAATAAACCCTCTCCCTTAAATTGATTTTATTGGGGTATTTTTCACAGCAACAGAAATAAAAACCCCAACTATTTCTTTATTATAGTAATAAGTAGAAACCACCTCACATGCTTTTGATACTAAGATGACTGTTTAAGCATTGATGAAATATTAAAAAGTGATTGCTATTTAGATTTACAAAGATAATTTAGGAGTCCTCACTATCCCATTACCACAGGCAGGCAAGTACTAATGGTTCCTAGTACACAAATGAAACCAATCCTCACAAATATCAAATCATTTTTTCAAAGATCTTTCATTTAATACACAAAATAGCCAGATTTGGATCCAGAATTTGTTTAAAATTGCAAGCAGCCTGCTGACGTGCTATTGAAATTAGAAAGAAAAGACAAACAGAAATGACAAACTTAAAATAAAATCCCAACGTGGAGATGAGAGTAAGAAAATACGATTTTCTTATTTTGTTAAATTTTGTCAAGAATACTAATTTAGCAGATAAGTCCATCTGAAAGTAGTTTTAGTTTATAGTTTAAAATGCTATAAATTTAAATAAAATAGTCATACATTTTGATACTAAAATGTATACTCTTCTGAGGTATACTGAAATACAAATATGAAACACTTCAAAGTGGAAAAGATCAGACCATCTGTCCACTTTGATTAGACAAGTCCTCGCACATCTTGTTATTTCATGAGTTGGAGAGATGGCCTGCAAGAGTCCCTTTCCTTAGAAGCCACCCCAGTCTACTGAACATTTACATTTGTGGTATTCTCAGAGCATCGATGTTACCTCTATCATGGGGTACAGCTCCGTGTCAGCTTCAAACATGCTAATGATGTAGGTTACGGCTGAAATGGCTCTCTGCCATGGCAAGAAATCCTCTTCTAATCTGAGATACTGAGTCAAACTCAGCGCTTTCCCATAGTCTAGAAGTTTAGCTCTGAGAAAGAAAACACATAGAACAAATAACTGAAACCCGGACTTAAAGTGGAAAGGACCAGTATGGCGAGTCTAGCAGTTCATGCTACTTACAATCCTACCAAACAATTAAAAAACTGCACTTACCAGCTGGAGAGATGGCTTAGTGATTATGAGTACTTCTTGTTTTTGCAGAGAACCTAAGTTCTCCGCATCCCTGTCAGGAGGCTCACAATCTGCTTGCAATTCTAGCTCTAGGGTTTCAGATGCTCTCTTCTCTCCTCTGCAGACTCCCACACATATGTGTGAACACATACACACACACAAACACACACACGTACATAGCTAAAATATGTCTTTATAAAAATTGCACTTATTGTTAAGACTCAGCTGAAAAGTTTGGGCCAAAGCTGAGTGATGGGGCACTTGCCTGGTACCCTGGTAGTCAGAACCACAGAAAACTATGAAAACATATTTCTGAAAGTTCAGTTCAGATATATTTGAACAGAACGTTAGCTAGAAAACTTGTCCATAACATTGTGAATGTTGATACACACAGAAAATGCTACTTGCAGTCTTGACTAGAGACGTCTCTCTAGGTGGTAAGCAAAGGTGAATGAAGAAGATGCATGACTGTACTAGGAACTGAGATTAAGAGATGATTGAACATGCAGTTCTAAGTTGGACATCTCTATGTTTCCCTGTAAGGTTCAGGGAACACTGCAGAAGAGGTCCAACTCAGGAGAGCTTTGGAAACACATCTTCGCTGTTAAGAAGCTGAGGTGTATGCTTGGTCAAGTAATAGACGAGAACTTGTAAGGAGGATCATCTTTTACATCCCATCTACCTATTTTCTCATTTATTACTTACAATGTGTAGTCACCTCTAGTTTTCTATAAGGATATTGATCCAGACAGAGGTTAAAAGGTGACTCCAATTTCTACTGAACCAGGATTTTAGTCAGGCTCAAAAGTCTATTGTTAGCCGGGTGGTGGTGGCACACGCCTTTAATCCCAGCACTTGAGAGGCAGAGGCAGGCGGATCTCTGAGTTCGAGGCCAGCCTGGTCTACAAGAGATAATTCCAGGACAGGAACCAAAAACCACGGAGAAACCCTATCTCGAAAATCAAAAATAAATAAACAAACAAACAAAAGTCTATTGTTTAACCCTTTGGAAAAGGTCAACATTTTTGGACTTCTGATGTTATTAAGGAGTCCATGTCAAATGTTTCTGCTTAAAATAGGAGCCATCAATCTGATTGGCTAGTAAGTATTGAACAATAACTCCAACAGTCACATATTGCAATGAGTTGGGTCTGGATGCCCATTCTCATAAGAGGATTTCTTGGACACTAATAAGCAATGATTATACAGTACAATGGTTTTAAAAAAAGTGGGCACCTCAGAATAATGCCCAATTCAGGCAGAGGAGCCAGAAGCGGTTTCCTAAGGAATCCTCATCTACCCTCATGCTTAGACAAAGCTACTGAAAAGCAAAGAAATCAAATCAGCTGTGTTTCTAGCTACTGCAGAGAGTGAGAAACTTCATAAAAAATTATTAGGGTTAGGTGATCTGAAAAACGTCAAGAGGTTGCTTCTCTCTCTAAGTTCAGATCACTCTCAGATCATTGAAGAAAAGTCAACTCTCCAAAACAGTTCCAAAATGCTCACCAGTGCAAGAGCACTGTGGCTTGTTCTTCTTGTCCCAGTGACTTAGACAAAAATTCATAATTCTAGACCAAAATATCTAACAGTAAGCGTGGGCTCACAAAACTAAAACACTGTATGTCTATTAAATCAAGTTATGAAGGTATATTTTAAAACAGTGTCATTTATATTTGAGGGGGATGGGCCTGCCACTGTATGCATGTGGCGGTCAGAGGGCAGTATTTTGGAATTACTTCTCTCCTATCATGTGGGTCCTGGGACTCGAACTCAGGTCATCAGGTTTGGCAAAAGCCACCTTTACCCTCTGAGCCATATCATCAGTTTAAGATGCACTTTTGGTCATTTTAAAATATCACTAAGCAAGCCAGAGACCCTGATAGGGAATATATCACACCTCATGCCAGCAAATAGGAAGGGGAAGCTTGGGTGTCTGTGAATAGCTAATATTAGTATTTGCTATAAGGTTCAGGTGAAGTTTTTTAAAAAGAGGCCCATAAATAACAATAATGTTTAAAACACAGACTGTGGATGTTTTCAATTTTTAAAAAATTTCATACTTAAGTGCAGTTGTAATTAATTTTGAAGTTGTATGGGAAAACTCACGGTATTGTAAGTGGCCCAACCACATCGTGAGACATACCTTGCCAAAGCAAAAGCATCGTCAATAAAACTTGCACGGTCAGCAGCGGAGAAGCTCTGGAAGAGGAAGGAAAAAAGCAAAAGCCATGATTCTCAAAAGCAAAGAGCATAGAAAAAAAGAAAGAGCATCTTTAAAATGCTGTTCACTGGAACAAAACGACAACACTTCCTAGCCACGCTGTCTCTTACCAAGTGGTTTGAGGAGAGAGTCCTGGCTATCTCGTCCCAAGTTACTTCTTCATAATTTACACGGTAAAATCCAATGTGATCTGGGTTTATTTTGAGAAAATCTTCTGCACCAAGACTAGAAGTCAAATTGATTTCTGTGGTAGCAAATAAACACTAATGAGAAACATGTTTGCATACACTGTAAACACAGAGAAATTAGACCCAGAGGGCAAAAAGGAAAAAAAAAGGAAAGAAAAGCAATATTAGCTCAAAGAGTAGAGTTTGATTTGGACCCAAAGCCCCTAAGCCTAATTCTTATTTAGTTGCCTAACTTTAGAATGTCACCGGAGTGAGAGAGATGAACAAGAAATAAGTAATGTCAACAAGCATCCTGCCATTTGTAACTTACACTCCTCCCTGGCAGAAACTTGCCACATGAATGCAATAACTCTAAGTTGGTCAGTCCTGCAGTAAAGAAAACGATGCCCAAGCACAAAGAAATCCATGCTTCCTAGGAGGAGTCCACACATTCCCAAGTGTAATGGATTAAATGTGTAAAGGCTGTGTCATTAGGACGACCTGGAGAAGGAAGGGCTGAGATGCAAACCTTTAAAGAACACCTTTTCAAAATCATCTCGGAAGCGGGACCTACTTGGTCTATATGTTTAGACTGGGGTGGATTATACATTTGCCACGTGAGTTCAAAAGCCAGCCTGGGCAACCTAGTGAGACCTTGCCTCAAAATCAAATTGAAACCGATTTGGAGATGTGGACCAGTGGTGGAGTACTTGCCCTGCAGGGGGGAACCCCAAGATCTAATCCCCAGAACAAAATGGACCCAGATTGTTGCTCTGCGGAGTACTAATGGGAATATCACGACGTGATTAAGGAGTCAGAATGCGCTGCAAATGACTTGGTTCCCAAAGACAACGCTCTTACTTGGCAACCCACTTCCCACAAGTGCTTTCAATTTTCTTGGTCTTTGCAAGGTCGTCTAAGTCCTTACTTCAGTTCACGGTGATAGTGCTTTTTTATCAGTCGAGTTAGCAAATTAACTTTCTTCCCAAAGTGCCACCCAACACACACATAGGGCTCCAGCGTCAAGCTTTTAGAAGCCCAATGCTGAAGGGACAGAGACTTAAGTTTAGGTCGAATAAACACCTTAAAAACAATAGCTGTGCTCAGATACCACGAGGATTTGTCAGTACTGCGTCTATTAATTATATGTTCTGTCTGCATGGAAAGTGGACGATCCAAATAATCGCGTGGCGACTTAGCATGTGTGCGAGATCTCAAGGAGTTTCCTGTGGTGACAATGTAGGGAATCGCGCTGGAAATAGCCGATGGGGCTGGCAAAGAAGACTAGAGTTCCTGGCACATACCAGGTGAAAGAAACCATTCTTCGAGAGGGAAAAACACAGAGAAGATGGTCAAACAAGGGAACAACATGCCTGAGTCTGTTTGCTAGAAAAATAATTTTGACAGTACTATGGAAGATCTTCTAAGACCAATTTGGAGCCCAGCTGTAATAATCTAGGACAAGAAAGGGGGAGAACTTGGGCCCATGTGGCCACAATGAGAATAGAGCAGAGAGACGCGGTAGAGGGAAAGCCGGCATAGCCCTCCTTCTGCCTGGAGGGGGCGGGGGAGGGCAGGGCGAAGGCTTGCACCGTGGGATGAGTGATGGTCTTGCCGCCAGAGAATAGAGGAAGGCAAGTTTGGGAGGAAAGATGATTTAAATTTTGGAAGCATTTGTAAGGTCTGGAAGATATCCAGGACACGGTAGTTTTTCATAATACATAAGTAAGTTCTTCAACAAGACAATCGGTTTCCTTAGGAGCCTTCGGAGCAGGTACTTGACAAATTACAAACCCTTACCTCACTCCCGCAGTGTTCATCGTTCTTTGTCATTTGGCCACGAAGAAGTTGTTGAAAGGAAACTAATCTTTTGGCAACCTCACCCTTTGACTGTTTGTACTGGGAGGAGAGTTTCTTGGTAAGGGTAAAGCCATATGTTACTGAAGATAGAACAGGAACTTCTAAGTTTGACAGACCTGGGATAAAATCCTTTCTACGAGACTGGCAAGCTGTGTAACACCGGCCAAATCACTTGACCTCTCTGTGTTCCAGATTGCCAGGAGGAAAACGGGGATCAAAATCCCTCTCGGGGCTGTTGTGAAGATTAAGTGAGATAACGCAGATAAAACGGGGTCACATCGTTAGGTGTTATGTGACCAACAGGTGGTAGCTATCCCCATTATTATGAAATGGGATAGGCTGCCAGTTCTAGAAATAGCCAAGCAAATATAAATAACATTGAGAAGTTCCTGGCAATCCATCTAAATACTGCGGTAATTTACTGTGCTTTCTATGTGCCGAGTTAAGCCTGTCTAACGTTACTGTGATTTTTCTCACTTTATGGATGAGGAAGCTGAGACCCAGGAAGTCGGTAGTTAAGGACTTTCCAAGTTCATGCTTCTTTGAGAACAGTTGGCAACAGCAAACTGTAGGGTTGCTCCATGATGCAAGGAAGCAGGTCGAACTGAAGAACCGATGCCCACTTATGGGTAAGAGTGTGCATCTGTTTGTATTCCTTTTAACGATTGTAACACTAGCATGCGTTCTTCACGGGATACCCAGGAAATAAAGTATAAAGAATGCCAGGCGGGGTGGCACATGCCTAAACTGCATGAAATTCCAGTACTCATGAGGCCGAGGCAGGAGGATGGCTGCAAGTTCGAGGCCAATCTGTGCTGCAGAATTGATCCTGTTTCAAACAGAACCAAACCCAAAAACAGTATACATACTAATATAAAAGTTAGTCGTCAAGCTGACTTCTTTAAAATTGCTTTATGTGTACATGTGGGAGACCCTTCCACACATGTAAACAAGCAAACACAAACAAGCATAATGGTGCTCCACCTACTCTTTCCATGATTAATAATCTTTGGTCATTTGAAGTTATACTCCAAAGTCTTATATTTTGAAAATGGATTTGCAAGGACCACAGGGACTCTTATCACCCACTTTCTAAATGCTTTTGTTCTCTTTTCACTAGTTCAGTGCAGCAAATGCTGAATAAATTATCCCTGGCTGAGGGCTCTTCTAAGGAATTTCACTCTCAGGGCTGGTGATCCAGTGAGTGAAGGACTGGCCACACAAATGGAAGACTCGAGCTGTGATCCCCAAAATCGCCTAGCAGGCACACACCTGTAACCCCAGTGTTGAGAGGGAAAACAGGGGTGGATCCCCAGGGAGTTTGGCCAGCCAATCAACCCAAAACGGTGAGGTCCATGTTGAAAAAGAGATCTTTCCTCAAAGACTAAGGGTGGAGAGTGCCTGAACTCAAATCTCCATATTCAGACACATAGTTGAGGGTGTGTGTACCAGTGCACACCCATGCCTACAGCATGCACATATATACACAATAAAATTTTTTTAATTAATTTAAATTTTCCACTCTCTAAAATTAAGTATGACCCTTTGTAAAATGGACTTTTCCCATCCACTTGCGGTAATGTTTTCAACAAAAATTGTGCCGCGTGTGTAATTCCAGCTATTAGAGAGACTGGTGTAGAAGGATCATGAATCAGGAGTTGAAGGCTAGCTTGGGAAACTTACTGAGATCCCAGAGTGGCGCAAGGGAGAAGAGAAGAGAAATGGGGGAGGAAGAGGGAAGCGAGGAACTGAGCCATGATTGTGTGAGTTAAAATTACAGGGTTTTCCCCCAGAGTTTAGCAATCGACACAGAGCATTTGCCTGCCAAGAGTCGCTTGCATTTGTTTGTTCTTTGGCTTTTGAGACTAGATCGTGCTACATGGCCCAGGCTAGCCTGGAACTTGCTGTATACCCAAGGCTGACCTTGAATAAACGACCCTCCATCCTCAGCCTCCAGCTACAATTTTAATACATAATATGCAATTCAAGAAAGTCCGAAAAAAATGCAAGCAGACTAATCACAAGGAAGGGTTTTCCTTAATGGTCATTTGGGTGATTCGGAAGGATACCTACAAAGAAGAGCTGGAGGGTGAAGACGTCCTGGTGTGTCTCCCACCTGCCCCAGGACACAGGTGCCCGTCTGAGCCTGCACGGGAATTCTCACTTTTCTTAACCTCTGAGAAGTCTGGTTCTACAGGCAATAGCATTCATGGAAGAAACTGCTAGCTGTCCCCTTTGCTAGATAAGAGCTAGACTGTATATACTAGTCTCCTTCACTGCTAAGTAGCATCATACTGTTGAAGATGAGATGGGAAACGCAGACAGAAGTGGTCAATGCTTTAGTAGCCCTGGTCTCCCTGGCATCTTTCTGGGCATCCTGGTTGGAAAAGACTAGTGAAGGATTCCAACATTCAGGTTGCACTGGGATTACACGATGGAAAAAAACAGAATTTCCCAGCTGTTATTTGCTCAACAGTCACCTGAAGACGTGGCAATCAGAAACACTTCCTCTCGCTTTTGTGCAAACAAGGAGTTTTCATGGCAACAAGGCACAGTTGACAGTTTCTAAACACAATAATTGGGCTCTCCTGGACAATTCACTGTGTCAGTATCACAGTTTGATGACATCTTTAAAGTGATGGCTTTATCCTGTGATCCCCTAACTTACTTAGTATATTCTCACTGGAAAGAGATATCTGATTAGCCTACACGGGTACAATGGCTCACTAGTATTCCAGCATACCTGATTAATACATACAACAGTCAACATTCTTGCTTAATCTCCCCTGTTTGGTTGAAGTGAATAAATCTTCAAAGACTTGACCAGAGCTGAGCTGACAAACTTGAGTTCTGAACCAGCACATCGGATTCCATGTTTTTACATTACACAGACTCAGTGTGAAAATGGGAAGACAGTCCTTCCCTCTTTGACACATATAAAGATACATGATTGGTGCTTATTTGGTAATGAGTATTTAAACATACCCATTTGAAACATTTTAGTAAACTCTATTTCTATGATACTGGGATTTGCTCATGTAAATTCTTACAGTCCAGACATGAAAGTCATAAACGTCACCATTCCCAAATCTATACATGCCTAGGTCTTAGACCCTCCTCTAGATCCTACATCTGGAATAACAACTTAGGCCCCTCCAAAACCTCACTCCTGGAATAATGTCTTAGACTCTCTCCTACTTCTTAGGCCATCTCCTATAGTAATGTCTTAGGTCGTCTCCCATAGTAATGTCTTAGGTCTTCCCCTATAGTAATGTCTTAGGCTGTCTCTTAGACTCCACGCCTAAGGTAATATTTTAGCCCCTTTCCTAGCCTTCAGTCCTGGAGTAATGCCTACAGAAACAGTGTTCAAGCAAGACTGATAACTCCTTTGTGCTGTGACAAATGTCATCTAAGTAATAGAATACAACAAATCAAAGCATAAAGATGGTATCCTGCTAGATGTAGAACACAGCTAACATCAAGGGAGAACAGGCAGGGCAAGCAGCCCTCTGCTAAGCAAGTGCTTGCCAAAGTCTTACCATGTGCCAACAACCTAGCAGCTGTTGATAATCGATGGGGGACAAGAGATACAGGAAGTAAGCACCTTGCATCTTCCAGAGCTTATAATTTAGTTGAAAAAGAAAAGAGAGCAAATGGAGTTTGAATAACTATGATTTCCATTCAAATACCAACCACTAACACTAAGAATAAAAGGACCAACAACGCTGCCAGCATCAGCTATATAAGAAAAAAGTACTTAGGATGATTATCTTCTAATAAAACGCCAGTGACCACAAATCCCAGCAGTAAAGGCAATATATGTTGATAAAAATAAATTCAATTTAACGGGATTAAGACAATTTAAATGAGGGTGTTTTTTTTTTTTTGGTCTGGGTTAGAATAGACAGAATTTTTTTTTTTGGCGTGATGTACTTCTCTTGTTAAATACCACATATCCTCCCTCCCCATTGATTAAAACATCATGTACAATACTTGTGTAAATAAAACACCCCGGAAGTCCTGTTTTTGCTCGGGGCATTTATAACTGATGAGTCATCAGAGTGGTCAAGTGCAGGGATGTGAGACAGGTAACATGAGCTGGTTGCCCATCCAGTCCACTCAGGACATATTTGTCATCTGTGCCCTGGGCTGAAGACATTCTCAAACAGGAAACAGGAACTTGTGGCACAGCCTAAAAATGGAGCAGGCCCTTTGAAGTAAGAAGAGGTGTCTAGTGTTTTTCTGACCAAGAGACTAGTCGTGATTCTGAAGTTTCAGATAAAGGGAGGTCTGTTATCACAGCTCCTTAGACACCTGAGCCCTGCATGCATTTATTCATTTATCCATTTATGCATACAATAAATAATCACTCAGTGTCTGCTGAGGCAACAGAGCAGCAGCAGCAACCAGAAAATCATTCACTTCCTCTAAAGAACATTCTATAAGGAAGAGAGACACAGATACACCAATAGAGACACAAACGCCGCGTTGGACTTGTCTGAGAGATGGGAGGGAGCAGGCGAGTTCCCTCTCCTCTCGCTGTCTGAGGCACAGACCCCCTCTGGACTTCATCAGTCTGTACCCTCAAACTCTAGTGAGGTGTAAGTAATGAGACATAACTGAGTTTTGACCTAGGTATTTTGTCCACAACAACCTTTCCTCTACCAGTCCTTGTCCTGTGAGTGTCCTTTATCACCTGCGTCATGGTCACAGTTATAACAGACCTCTCTGTTGACCTGCCCTAGGCAGGAGTCTACAAGATAGGAATGGTTGAACTTCGCTCTCCCGATGTTCATTCCCAAACTGCATTCCAAACTATTTTTTAAAAAATATTTATTTGAGCTAGCAACATAGCTAACTTGATTACTACAGGCACAAAATCTTAGATTTTATCCCCAGCATGGTATAAAGAAGGTGTATAAGCTCATGCTTGTAATCCTAGCACTCAGGTGGAGCAGGAGAGTCAGGAGTTTAAGGTCATCCTTGACTACATAACAAGTAGGAAACCAGCCTGACTCACATGAGACTCTGTCTCAAAAACAAAACAAAAAGTTACCTGAAAGAATGAACTAATGAATTAAGGACTGAGTATCCAAAAAATTCTTTCTAATAAATATATAACAAATATTAGAAAAAAAATGTTTATTCTGAACTCTTGACACTTGTTTTCTGAGGAGCTTTCACTATCTGGAACATTCTCTTAGATGAAATCCTCGTTCCAGGAAAACACTGGAAAAATTATGTTAGAATGGATGAATTATTCATGTTTTTAAATTTGCAAACAGCGAATCAAGCTGCTGCCGAGACAGTCTTCCTACCCTCAGTTAAACACAGCGACCAAAGGGGAACATATGTGGTGATGATTCAGTTGAAGGCATTGAAACCCTAACCATCTTATTGTGCCGTTTATGAGTGCTGCGGGACATTTTTACTGTCTTTTATTTCTCTTTCTGTCCTTTTCATTTTCCATTGGCAAACCTGCCTGTAAGTAGGAAAATGGTCAGCAGACAGACCGCAAGACATTCAGCTACGAACTCAAGCACAGCATAAATATGTGGACTCTTGAGACAAAAAGGCATTGATCTGGAATTTCTGGTACAATTCAGAGCCATTGGCCACAATGTCATAGCAATCATTAGCATAAACAATGAAGGGGAAATTTTCTGACGATCATATTTCCTGTCAGTAGCAGCCCACAGATGAGTCTTACCTTCATAATATCCAGGACAGAAGAGTTGTCAATAGAACTAAAAACGTAGGAGAGTTTATGATAAAAGGAAAAAAAGAAAAAAGGAACCACAAGTGACATTCATAACATATGAATATAGGATGATATACATCTACTATGGAAGGGAATAAATCATTGATCCTTGCCACAATATGGATGAACCCTGGAAAACATGCCTTAATTGAAATGAGACGGTAGAAAAACACTATTATCATTTCATAAAACAGATCTCCAGAACAAGCTAAGTCCTCATTGGCACAAGTCCAGCAATTGCTTAAGACCTGGGCATGTGGGGGATGGAGGGGAAGTCACTAAGGGTCTCTCTCTCTTTTTAATTTTTTTAACTTTTCTTTTTTTATTGATATTTATTGAGCTCTACATTTTTCTCTGCTCCCCTCCCTGCCTCTCCCCTCCCCACTTCAACCTTCTCCCAAGGTCCCCATACTCCCAATTTACTCAGGAGATCTTGTCTTTTTCTACATCCCAAGTAGATTAGATCCATATATGTCTCTCTTAGGGTCCTCATTGTTGTCTAGGTTCTCTGGGATTTCGGTTTGTAGGCTGGCTTTTATTTTTGCTTTATGTTTAAAAACTACATATGAGTAAGTACATGTGATAATTGTCTTTCTGTGTCTGGGTTACCTCACTCAAAATAATGTTTTCTAGCTCCATCCATTTTCTTGCAAAATTCAAGATGTTATTTTTTTTCTGCTGTGAAGTACTCCATTGTGTAAATGTACCACATTTTCCTTATCCATTCTTTATTTGAGGGGCAATTTAGGTTGTTTCCAGGTTCTGGCTATGACAAACAAAGCTGCTATGAACATAGTTGAGCACATGTCCTTGTGGCACAATTGCGCATTTTTTGGATATATACCCAAAAGTGGTATTACTGTGTCTCGAGGAAGGTTGTTTCCTAATTTTCTGAGAAATCGCCATACTGACATTCAAAGGGGTTGTACCAGCTTGCATTCCCTAAGGGTCTCTTTCTGAGGTGAGGATATCAAATAGTTATAACCTTAACCAAAAAGATTGGATAATACACTTTATTTAAAAAAAAATTTCAAGACAGGGCTTCATGTAGTTCAAGCTGTCCTGGACTGCAGACTGACCTTGAACTCTCTAGGTAGCTGATGCTACCCCTGAGCTTATGATCCTCTTGCATCTTGGTCCTGAATGCTGGGATTCCAGCTGCTCACTACCAAGTCTGGTTATATGTGCTGCCAACAACTGAACCCAGGGCTTTGTGAATTCTACCAATTGAGCTCTAACCCCAGCTCAGGTGACCCACTTTAGACTGGTGAATTTGGGGACAAGTAACCAGGTGCAGATAAAGGAATGTCCGTTGCTTTTAGCTCCAAGAACCCCCAGGGAAAGGCTACAGGATATGCTGTTCTAAGACCACATTTTCATGGGGCAGAATGAAGAAATCCAGTCTGTCTTAGATGAGAAATGTTTTGCAACTCAAAACAACTACAATGATCACATCATAAAAGTCAAGATTTTCCATGGTTTGGTTCCTGTGATACAAGGTGTATTAATGTGGTCTTTACTCTCAAGTGACTTGAAATCCAGCAAAGTGCACAAATAAAGTATCTCCTAAAAAAAGGAAAATAAAAAAATTCTCCTGGGATCGATGCTAAAACCTCCCTCACTTATTGGTTTCTCTTTTTTTTTTCCAGGAATTTTGAAGTTTGTGATAAGACCTTGTTTCCAAAGAATCCTATATTTTTATTCAAATACGGATAAGAAAAACCAATGGAGAGAGAACAAGAAACGTGTCACAAGCTGATTGTTCTAACTGAAAGAGAACATCTGAAAATCAGGTCATTATATGACATTTTAAGAAATCCAATGTCTTCTTTGATTTAAGAGCAGAAGAAGAGAGTGGAGGAAAGGAAGAAGGAACAGAGGGATGAATTGGAGAGGAAGAGGAGGAAGGTAGGAAAGGCAGGAATCTTACAACTTGGTTTACCAAAGATTGGCAGGTCAGGAAGATTCCTTTAGCTTTGGCTATGTATTCCTGTTTGCCATGATAAATTACTCAGAAGATCATGGAGGAGGCTACGTTCCCGTTGTAGATGATTTTAAGCTGAAATTTATAAGTTTGGGCTTAATTGCTGCTTCAGTGTATTCATATTCATTTACTGAGATGCATCAATTCAAAGAAGAAATGAATGTGTTAAATAATATAATAATATTTACCTTCTCTTGAACTGTTGAAAACTGTGACATTTGGCTGGTTATTTTCGATCCATTTAATTGGAATATTCCATCTGTACCTAAAATTTTTAAGAAAGGAACACTTAATCATGAAGGGCTTAAATGTCAAAATCAACAGACAGCATTTTTCCTTAAATGTGATTGGCCCATGTGTAGTATCCAACAGATAGAGTTTATAAAATGAACTTCAGGGAGGAAGATGGGTCATGGCACTGACAGTTCTCGGTCTCTATATACCCACGAAATGCAGAAATTTGCATAAAAATTAGATAAGGGTGAAGAAAAGTGTTTGGTAAAAAATAATTTGTTTTGAAACAACTATCTTGCATTACTTGCACAAATGTAGCATTTTATGTCACAACACAGAACCTCTGCATTCAAGTCTGCATAGGTTCTGGCATGTTGTGCTTCCTGCCCAATTATATTGGAATTCTACTCTCCTACCCACTCAGCATCGCAGAATGTGCCCTAGAAATCACTTAAAAATCCCAACCATGAGAATCAAGGCTGTAAAGGAAAACCACCAGGTGAGCTTGTTTCTGGGGTGCCCAAGTGTTCTGCTTGTCTCTTTTACGGAACTGGACGATTCATTTAGAGCCTCCTGCATGCCAAGGAAGCCGCTTAACAGTGAGCTACGTTTTAACTTCATTTGGTGACAAGGCCCCTCTCAACTGCTCAGGCTGCCTTTGAATTCACTCTACAGCCCAGGAAGGTCTTGAATGTGCCATTCTCTCGTCTCCAGAAGAATGTCAGGCTGCATGTTTCAGAAGACTAGCGTATAAATGGTTTTCTAGGTCCTCCAGTGGATGTCATAGGTGCTTCAGGCTTGTCCAATGCCACCTCCTCGCAGTTTTTCTTTCCCCCTCCCTACTCAAGTATGCTTTCCTGCCTGGCTAACTGGGAACCCCCCTCAGGCTGCTGGAGCCCTAAGGCCCAAAGTTCCAGGAAATGTATTCCTCTGGATGTGGCGCTTTGCCATGGTAGGATGGTAGACAACCCATCTTATCTAATCTCTCAGGTACATCTGTGTGGGCTACAGAGCTTCCCTGAAGCTGGCAGCCAGTTCCTCTCTACTGATGCTGCTTCTTGCAGCACCCTGCTGGGCACCCCCTCTTTCCAGCTCCCCACTTTTGCTGGCATGGTCATCTCCAAGTCTGTTTTTAGTGAGCCCTAGAGCTCTTCAGAAGAGGGACAAAGAAGTAAAGAGCACCATTCGATGTTCTTGCCGTGCAGTTAGTGCAGCGCCCACCGGAAGACAGTAGACCACACTTTCTTCTACTCCATCTTGCACAGTGTCAGCCTGGCCCAACACGGACAGACGGGGGCTTCATGATCTGTGTGCACAGTCTTTACATACGGTAGTATCCTCTCTGGAACTATACCATACCAACGGCTGGCAAAAGTTGTGCTATTTACTATAAACAGGTATAAAGCATATTCTCCTGGGGTGTCTAAGAGTGTCTTAAGTCGACATGACAGAAGGCAGGGCACTACTGCCTTCCGATTTTAGCATCATGGTATCACACCTGATCTCGGGTGAATAAAGGAAAAGATTTAGGAGCATAAAGCGACGAAGAGTGGAAATCACATCAAGGAAGCGATAAAGGGTGTTACCTGTTATCTAAATCAGGGGTACCAGGAACTGTTCCTGAAGCTATAATTAGAGCCCTGGCCTTCTTACAGGCTCCATCAGTGTCAAAAATGGGCACTCGAATTTTCTTCACTGCCACTGACTTAGTCATCCAGAAAGGCAAACCCGCTCCCATTCTTCTGCCTCTCAATGTGGGTATGGGCACCCAAGGCCCCCATAGGAAGAAACCCCACAGACAGAGATGAGAAATAGTCCATTTGAAGAGATGGTGACATCCACAGTGTGACCCACCTAGGGCTCGTTTGAATGATAACACTTTCTGTTCACTAAGCTTCCCCTCATCTTGAATTAAACAGAGAGAAACACTCTCAGAAGACATGGCTCTGCTCCCAGCGCAACTGTGAGTGCACTGTCTACTAAATAAGAGCAGCTCTGAACAAATGGAAGCGGGCCTTAATGGAGGAGAAGAACCGCTTTATAGTTTCTGATTTTGGATGAAGGTACTTTTCAGACTTGTTTATTAGTGCATGTTAATTGTACAAGATAATAATCTGCCTGGAAGTATTTATTGTAATCTAATTTTGCTATTTTTTTCCCAATACCGAATTTCTCTGTGTAGTCCTGGCTGTCCTGGAGCTCACTCTGTATACCAGGCTGGCCTCGAATTCACAGAGATCCGCCTGCCTCTGCCTCCCGAATGCTGGGATTAAAGGCGTGCGCCACCACTGCCTCCCATAATCTACCACTTCAATATAATGAAACAAGGAAAGCTTGCTTCTGGTTTAAGGCCTCTTGCCTTCTTGTTCAGTTACGATTGACTTTTAACAAATGTGCTCACTTGGGAGGAGACTATTTTCTGTTTCTTTTCCTGTGACTATATAATTTTATTTTATAAACATGAGACAAATAAATCAATTATATGATAAATGATCTCTAAAATTCATGCCTCTAGGAATTAAAATAAAATGTGTGACAGTATCTGGTTAAAACCTCAAAAAATATAGACATAAATGCTTAGTTTACTTGATTATAATTTTTTTGGGGGGTGGGGGATCTGCATAGAGAGGACTTGATAGCCAAGTAGTTGTTTTTCTAAAACAAAACAAAACAGAAAACTACAATTCTGCCAGCTCAAACAAAGCCAGGGATGACTGGCTTTGCTTTAATAAATCAGTGGGTACACATGACTGGAGGAAACAATTACTGGGAAACTTGCCTAGTGCGAGCCTGTTTTGCAAGACAGAAGTATGCTGCTGTTTTACACATTTTAACATTCCCACATAGGCAAAATTATATACGGTCAATGTAGTTTGCTGAAACAAAAACAGCAACTACAAGAGAAACAGCTTAAAACTGTTAATGGAACCAAGCACAGAACAATTAAGTTGACTTTTATAATTGAATTATCACCTGAAGACAAGTCAATCTATGCTTTAATCCAGGTGTAATTAAATAAAGAGTGAAAAGCAGCTAGTCTTTTTCCATCATAGCCGTCTCTAAAGTAAAAAGAGAAGAAGAGCATAGGCCCCGGGGACTCACACAAACGTAGGTCTGGGGAAGCGAATGACCTTCCTCAATGCCTGGTGTTGCTTTCAAACTTTGAGACCTTCATGCATGTTATACTCACTCCCTCTGCACCCATTTTCTCCCCTTAAATACTAACCCGTGGGGAAACCAAGTGTTCTGAGACACCTGTACATTCCCCACGCCCCTCCAAATCAGCGCACAAATATGACTAGAGAGAACAACTGTTGTGAAACTTCCCAAACGGGTACTTGGTCCACATTTGAGAAATACTTTGGAAATAAAAGGATCTAGCAGTATTAAAGTTGGCCAGTCAGCTTTACTGAGACAAAAGAAATCAATTTATGGCTGTTAAAGCCCTTCAAAATGTCTTCTTCATATCCTGTCATTCTCCTCCCTCATATTGTAGGAATTCCTCCCAAATAATTGACTTGTGAACATTTACATGTGACATACAATGGCACAAATATAAGAAGTTACATACAATATTGTTGCGGGAGGTCCTCCCACTCCTCCAGCCTATCGCCGCTGAGATACCAGCCCCTTGGGGCGTGGTCTCTCTCCCTTTAAAAAAGCGGCCACTTCCCTCTCCTCTCTCTCTTCACTTCCTGCTCCGCCGGTGACTTGACTTCCTTCCTGGTTACGCAGAGGGCTGAAAGTGATCTGTAAGTTTTTCCCCTTTAAATAAATATCACCCTATTAATCATAATCCCAAATTGGCATTGTTTGTGACTTACGCCTTCATTTGGCGCCCAACGTTTGGTTTTAGAACCTCTCCCGGCTCGCAGCCGCGAGTTCGGCTTGGCGGCCGGAAGTTCGGCTTGGCGGCCGCAAGTTCGGCTTGGCGGGCGCTTGTTCAGCTTGGCGGGAGCAGTTGCTTCCTCAGCCGCTGCCTGTGGATTTAAACTCCACAGGCCCGCGAAGTCTCTGCCCGCGTGATTTGCTCTTTTCTGAGTCGTTTTCAGATCTCCCTTGCAAGCACAGCTCTTAAGTGGCGCGAACCAGAGCACGTGGTTGCTGAAAGCTGCAACCCCTCAGGGTGACTCTGTCACGTGGAGGCATAAGCGGCTTCCAGGTTGCTCTTCCCTACCCCTGGATTCTGGTTTCTGGTTCCATCTCTGGAATTGATTTAATTACATTTACTTTGTTGAGCAACTTACATTTTCCAGTTTTTAACAAATACTAGGCGGACTCTGAAACAGGACCGTGTTTTCGTCGAGACTTGGCAACAGCGCCACCTGCTGGATAATAGGTAATATGGCAGTTCTCGTTTCCAACGCGAATTTTACTGTTCTGGTTACCAATACAATGGGTTATATCATGCAAGGTTTATATGACTATGGGGATAACTTAATTTACTGGTTACTAGGTTTCAGTATTTTTTTGCATATTCTATCATTTAGGAAGATCATGGCACTCCTAAGAACCATACAATCTTTACTAGAAACTCATGCAGGTCAGGAGATTAAGGATTCAAAAGAGACAATAATAAAAAGACTTGAAATGATTGAAGAAATGATTGGAGCTGGTGAACAGAGTAATAAGGCACAAGGACAGAATACAATGCCAATACCAGCTATTAGAACTGGCTTACCAAAGGTTTTAGCAGCATACCCTATACTTAATTCTGACAAAGCGTCAACTTCTAAAGGCTCAAAGGGAGTCAGAGAAGCTAGATGGACGCCAATAGCAATGAATGATCTAAAAGAAATTAAGCAAGCTATTGTTAATTTTGGCTTGCACTCTGCATACGTAAAGGAAATGATAAGGACTTGGGCTTCTAATGCTAGAGCTACCCCCCATGATTTCCATCAGTTAGTGTCTGCAGTTTTAGATAATGGACCTTCCTTGATGTTTGGAATTTATTTCAGAGAAGAATCCAAACATATGGAACAGCAAGGAAGAGCAAAAGGTATTGAGGTTTCCCAAGATCAAATTCTTGGTGCAGGAGAATATGCTGATCCACAGGTCCAAGCTCTTTATGATGATGAAGTACTGTGTCTATGTCACCAAGCAGCTTTAAATGCTTGGAATAGGATACAAGATCCAGCAAAAAGGGTTGAATCATATACCAGAATTAGGCAGGGACAGAGAGAACCCTTTATTGACTTTTTGCAAAGATTAATTAAGGCTCTGGACATAGGGGTAACAGACCCAGAAGCTAGACGAATACTTCTTGAATCTCTAGCTTTTGAGAATGCAAACATAGAATGCAAAAAGATAATTGGGCCTTTAAAGTCTAGATCAGCACCTATGGATGAATGGATTCAGCATACGATGAATGTTGAGACGTTTAGCTATAACGATGAATCTTGGGTAGGAGAAGCGATTTCCACAGCAATGAGGAGACATCAAACTGCCAGGTGTTTTAATTGTGGTAAATTAGGACATCTGAAAAGGGATTGCAGGCACAGAATTTCTAGGAATATTATCTCCTCTGGGAATGACAAAGATAGGAGACCTAGGCCTTCAGGTATATGTAGGAGATGCGGTAAAGGCCGACATTGGTCCAATGAATGCAGGTCAACAACAGATAAACAAGGCAACCCGATACCGTCGGGAAACTCCTTGAGGGGCCTCTCGCAGGCCCCCAAGCCAACAGTGGCCCAGTCATTCCCAGTCACAGTGGAGAACGTGCCTCACCAAGAAAATTAAAAGCTCCAATTTCTGCTGTAAAAAGTAATACTGGTCTAAATGATGAAATCCATGTGGAGGATGAGTCAAAAAACCCAGTTGGACAGAGTAAACGTATATTTTGGCAGACTTCTATTAATGATCAAAGACCAAAGCTAAAAGTCTGTATAAATGGCACTTTTATTGAAGGCTTATTAGACACAGGTGCGGATGTAAGTATCATTACCCCAGAATCTTGGCATCCGAATTGGCCTCTTCAAGAGGTAGATGTTCAGTTCCTGGGAATTGGAACCCTATCTCGTGTAAAACAAAGCACAAGATGGGTTGAATGCATAGGGCCCGAAGGGCAAATAGGAAGACTAAGGCCATATATAGCCAATATTGCCATAAATTTATGGGGCCGTGACCTGCTACAGCAATGGAATACCCAGATTAACATTCCTGTAGTTCCAGGAACTCATAATTCTGGGAAGTATATGATGAGGTATTATGGAAAAAGGTCACTAGCCATTCAGGCTGTACAAGAACATACAGCAAATACCAAACCTTTAGAGGTACCAACAGCCCTACCTTTAAAATGGCTAACTGAGAAGCCAATATGGATCAAACAGTGGCCTCTAGCTGAAGATAAACTACAGGCATTGGAACAGCTGGTGCAGGAGCAACTAGATGCTCACCACATTGAAGAATCAACCAGCCCTTGGAATTCTCCTGTGTTTGTTGTAAAAAAGAAATCTGGTAAATGGAGAATGGTGACAGATCTAAGAGCTGTCAACAAAGTAATTCAACCTATGGGCTCACTACAATCTGGAATTCCTTTGCCTTCTCTGTTACCAAAAGGATGGCCTCTTATAGTTATTGATTTGAAAGATTGTTTTTTCACTATACCGTTACAAGAAAAGGATAGAGAAAAATTTGCCTTTACAGTGCCTACTTATAATAATTCTCAGCCCAATAGGAGATATCAATGGACTGTCCTCCCACAGGGTATGCTCAATAGTCCTACACTGTGCCAATATTTTGTAAGTAAGCCATTGGAAATAATTCGTAAACAATTCCCCAAGTCCATTATTTATCATTACATGGATGACATCTTGTTATCTGATTCAAATAAAGATACTTTAGAAAGGATGTTTGAAGAAGTAAAGAAAGTCTTGCCTAGGTGGGGATTACAAATTGCCCCTGAAAAGATTCAAAGAGGAAACTCTATTAATTACCTAGGTTACAGAATAGGGTTAGAGAAAATTAAAACGCAAAAGGCACAAATTAGGAGAGACCGCTTAAAGACTCTTAATGACTTCCAAAGATTGTTAGGAGACATTTCCAGTCTACGACCAGCTGTTGGGATAACACCTGATCTAATAGTTCATTTAAACAAAACCTTAGATGGTGATAAAGATTTGAATAGTCCAAGAGAACTGACAGCTGAAGCAGAAAAGGAACTGACAATGATTGAGGAAAAATTACAGGAGGCACATGTGGATAGGGTGAACCCAAATCTTAGCTGCATCCTAGTCATATTGCCTTCCAGAATTTCTCCTACAGGGATTCTAATGCAGAGGGAAGATATTATTTTAGAGTGGATATTTATACCTAATAAACCAAGTAAAAAATTAAAAACTTATGTGGAAAAAGTCTCTGAATTAATTATAAAAGGTAAGCTGAGACTTCGTCAACTAGCAGGTATAGACCCAGCAGAAATTATAGTGCCTTTTACTACTGAAGAAATAAAAAAGTTATGGGAAGACAATGAACCGTGGCAAAGAGCTTGTGCTAATTTTTTGGGAGAAATTAATAGCAACTATCCCAAAAGTGGTAGACTTAACCTCATAAAAAGAACTTCTTGGATTCTTCCTAGAATTGTACGTGATGCTCCAATAACTGGAGCCCGTACGTTCTATACTGATGCAAATAAATCAGGGAAAGCAGGTTACAAGTCAGATGAATTGAGTAAGGTGGAACAAAGCCCTTATAATTCTGTCCAGAAGGCAGAATTATATGCCATTCTTATGGTGCTAAGGGATTTTAAAGAACCTCTTAATATAGTTACAGATTCACAATATGCAGAAAGAGTTATCTTGCATATTGAAACCGCTGAATTTATACCAGATGACACAGAGTTGACTTCATTGTTTATCCAGGTACAAGACATAATCAGGAACAGGCTTTGTCCGATGTACATAACACACATCCGGTCCCATACAGGTCTGCCTGGTCCTCTAGCCCAAGGCAATGCTGAGATTGATCAATTATTGATTGGAAGTGTGTTGCAGGCCTCAGAATTTCATAAGAAGCATCATGTCAATAGTAAAGGCCTAAAGAAAGAATTTTCCATTACTTGGCAACAAGCTAAGGACATTATAAAGAGATGTCCTACTTGTTCTTTCTATAATCAAACACCGTTGCCTGCAGGGAGTAACCCAAAGGGCACTAAGAGAAATGAAATCTGGCAGATGGATGTGTTCCACTTTATGGAATTTGGTAAATTAAAATATGTACACCACACCATAGACACGTATTCAGGTTTTCAATGGGCTACTGCCCTGAGCTCAGAAAAGGCTGATTCAGTAATCACACATTTATTGGAAGTTATGGCCATCATGGGTATACCCGCACAAATAAAGACAGACAATGGTCCAGCATATGTATCTAAGAAAATGAAACGCTTTTTTGATTATTATAATATAAAACACATTACAGGTATACCAAATAATCCTACAGGTCAGGCAGTTATAGAAAGATCAAATCGTACTATAAAGGATATGCTGAACAAACAGAAAGGGACCGAAAATACCCCCAGAAATAGATTACATAATGCTTTATTAACCTTGAATTTTCTTAACGCTAATGAGAAAGGAACGACAGCAGCAGAAAGACATTGGATAATGGAAAAGTCTGCTGAACTAAATCAACCGATTTATTTCAAAGATGTGCTGACCTCTCAGTGGAAGCCAGGAGATGTGCTACGTTGGGGAAGGGGTTTTGCTCTTGTTTCCACAGGAGAAGAAAAATTGTGGATACCATCAAAATTAATAAAGTTTCGATTTGAAGAGGAGAAACCTCTTGGAAAGGAGAAATGACAACTTATCCACAATGATGATATTCATACAGGTGGTAAGAAAAACATATAGAATGGGGGCAGGGTTCTGTTCTTATCTCCACAGGAAAACACTCATCTTTGAGAAATTCAAGGGAACCTGGATGTTTGGATACTGACAGATGGAAAAATACCTGCCCGATAGGAAATATCAAGAAAACTGAATGGGTTGTGTAAGTAATATTAAACCATATTTCTAAATTTATAAAGCTGGTTTTGAAGTTGGACTCTGGCTCAGTCCCTCTCCAATTCCAAGCCTGTTAGTAAGAGAAAAACCCAGAGTTTCTGGAGTTTCTGTCTCATGTCAAGAGCCATGATGTGGGACAGAAAGAAATATGAGTTTAGAAAACATCTTTGCTTTTCTTCATATCTATCATACTTTTCATTGAATATATCTATCATGCCTTTCATTGAATATATATATGTATGTCTATATATGTCTATATGATTAATGTTTAAGTTTTTCACAATGAACAATGAGTTTTTCCTGAAGTGACATTTGAAGTTTCCAGGAAGAAGATGGGGCCCCACAACAACAACTCTACTTGGTTGATATGACGTCAGATACTGATAGCGCTACAACAAGACCTGCTTTGGGTACCAGCTGCACAAGACAGTTCCAACTTGGTTAGCTGAAATGGTGCACATCTTGTACAACATTCTGGCCAGACCTCCACAAAATACTCAGAGACTATTTGCAATTTTAAAAGACATTGATCTTGAAATTTAACCATCATTTTACTTTCACAGGATCCCCCAGAAAGAACGTCGCCCCTATGACAGCTGGAAGTAATTTTAGAGGACGACGTCCCCTCTCCCAGTAAAGTTTGCCCTTGGGTTTAGGGACATCATTTAGGGGTTGATTATAATTAGTATACGATTGAGGGTTGGGGGAGGAATTTTATAAGCTCAGGGATCATTTTGAAAAAAAAAAAAAAAGGAATGATGGGATAATAGATTTATAATTGTGAGTTACTGCTTTTAGACAAATATATTGGTATCGATTCTTGTATATTGATACAAAGTTAAATTATATTGACTATTGTATGCATGCATGTTTCTATCTCTGTTTAAAACATTTTTTATGTATTGACATATATTGTATTGATAAATATATATTGTATATATTTACCATATTGCAGTGTACATTTCTACCTCTGATTAAGATACTTATATAATGTTTGTGTATTGATATATATTTACCATATTGCAATGTATATTTGTACAGTGTTTATATTTGGAGGTCATTATCCTTATTTGTTACACAGTTGTTTATTGTCTTAGTCTTTAAGTTAGATAGATATTGAGAATTATATAGATAAATAGTCATCTAAGTTTGTCATTTATAATTAGACTAATCAGGTTCTCTAGATATATAGAGATTATACTCAGTATAGATAGATAATCTTCGACCTCTTCAAAGAACTGTAGAAAATGGCCTTTAATCTAACTCAGAGTTTCGTGATAGTGAGACACAATTGCTCCTGGCAACACCACTCTATTCCCGAGAGAATGTTGAGCACCAAAGACACTCCACCTGGAGCATTTCTTTTTGGCAGAACTGGCCTTGGGGCAAAGAAATGCCCATACCTCAACCACTGACAAAGATACAGAGCATGCATCAATGGATAAAACAGGGCTGTCTTATCCTGCCAAGACAGGGTAAGATAGTTTTGAAAGTTGCTTGCCTTTGAAAATGGTGTGTCAGTTATGTTAGGCCTTAGCCAAAGTTGGTTGCTTCAACGCTGCTAATGTGACTTTGGGTGATTGCCTAGGTAGCTAGTTGTCTCTGTGATTTGTTGCATGTTTTGGAAGTTGTTTTACTGAACTTCCTAATTACCCAGGTAACATTATTTCCCTTCTCAGATCTTTGATGGGGTTGAAGACTATATAAATGTAGTTACTTTCTCTCATGACTTGGCCAAGTTATTTATTATACAAGACCTAAGCTAGTTAGAATAGCGTATTTGTACTTATTGTATATAATTTCATAGTAGGTTTAGAACTCTCTTATTTAAACAGAAGGGGGAGGTGTTGCGGGAGGTCCTCCCACTCCTCCAGCCTATCGCCGCTGAGATACCAGCCCCTTGGGGCGTGGTCTCTCTCCCTTTAAAAAAGCGGCCACTTCCCTCTCCTCTCTCTCTTCACTTCCTGCTCCGCCGGTGACTTGACTTCCTTCCTGGTTACGCAGAGGGCTGAAAGTGATCTGTAAGTTTTTCCCCTTTAAATAAATATCACCCTATTAATCATAATCCCAAATTGGCATTGTTTGTGACTTACGCCTTCACAATATCATCAAAGTTATCACTAAAGAGACGCAAGGGCCTTTCCAGTAAGAATCAAGCCGTGGAGACTGCAAGGTGCCTGGGAAGTGGGTAGGTGCGAAAGTCTCTCCACTCAAACTGAATATTAAAAACATAAAGAAAGGTCATAAAAAAAATTGGGTGTGGGTGGGACTGGTGCGATGCCCAGGGATTGGTGATGTATTATCACACTCCAGGTAACCCAAAGTGCATGCTGGGAAGGTTGAGTTGGACTAGAATGATATCCTTGGGATGGTTACTGCAGCCAGAATCCCGAGGCTGGTCCTAGGCTTTGGTGTCCTGATATCCTTCCCTTCAGTGAGGGGGCTGTGGGCTGGTCCTCAGAAATGTGTGCAAAATAACTCCGTAACTGTGCACATGTCTGCAGACTGAGGTAGAGCATTGGCGACTTAAGACTCAACTGTAATAAGTTAGGAGATAACACGCTTTAACCGACTTCGTGTTCTTTTAAAACATTTTCTAAAAATTGAGCAAATTAAAGAGAATAACATATTGGCTTCTCATTTTAGTTGAAATTCTTAAAACATCTGACCTTAATAACTATGTTTAATATTGCGGGGGGAGGATCTTGTTTGGTAAAATTGTGGGTTTTATTTTTAACGGGATGAAATGTCTTTGGATATACTCTGTATGTGGGTTTAATGTTTCCTGCATGTATTTACTTATTTATTCAGTGGGGGGGGCACACATGTACAGGTCAGAAGACAACTTGCTGGAGTTGACAACTCTCTTCTTTTGCTCTTTGACTTCCAGAGCGTGAACTTAGGTTGTCAGGTTTGGCTTCAAGTCCCCTCCCCAATTAGGTCCTCTCACTGGCCCTGGATTTGTGCTTTAATTAGATTTATAAAAATACATAAGAAATAAAAATGTAGATGATATAAAGCTATAGAACTTAATTGGGTGTTCATACTTTGAAATTACTGGTTTTTGGTTTTCTGAGACAGGGTTTCTGAGGCCCTGGTTGTTCTGGAATGCAATCTGTAGACCAGGTTGGCCTAGAACTCAGAGGTCTGCCTGCCTCTGCCTCTCAAGTGTTGGGATTAAAGGCGTGCGTCACCACTATCTGGTTTAGGATTGGCCTAAATTAATAAAGTTTTAATTAGTAGTGTTTGGATGAACTAAATTTTATTTATAAGTTTCTACGCCATATGCAAGAGAATTTGATTAAATTTCTAAGCGCAGTGCTGCTTGGATGATCAGGGGACTTTGACTTATGCAATTTGCTCATAAATTCATCATTAATCAACAATGCGAAGAGCTGGTGATGAAAACCTCAGGCCCCCACAACCCTCCCTCAGGCAAGGGCTTCTGGTTTTAACTGCGGTTTAATTTTACTAATTTATTCAGCCAATATGTTCTAATTTATCCATGAGAGGGCATGGGTTAGTTCCCTTATGTTACTTGTCCTTCTACCCCTTTAACAAAAATACTGAATAAAATAAATGCTTTTTCAGGCTTCTCTACACGTTACAGGTGGACCTCCGAGAGGGAGCTCCACCCCACCATTCTTGCCTTGTGGATTTTGACGTCACTGCTGTTCTGTAAATTGAGACCGGCCACTGAGTTGATGCTTCACAACCAGTTCTCAGAGGGTATTTCATAGTGTTTGCTCGTTTCCACAAGATATGCCCATGGTGCCCAGGGACAAGCTACAAACAGTATCCCTGACACTGGAAAGAGAGATGGCTCCCGCCAGCCCTGGATCAGCTCCTAACCCTTTCTTATAGACGATGCCACTATGCCTCGCTGCTTCTTTGAGGGTCACCTCCTACTCTGGCACAAGGCTTTCCCATTTTTCTCCTTCATTTTGCCCATCACATTGTGTCTGTTTTACATTTTTGGAGACTCTCTCCCAAAGTTACTTCGACTAAAATTTTAGTCTGCCTTCTGTGTTCTCAATTTGCCTTTCTTAGACATTCTTTCTCAGATGATGAGCAAAATAGCTTTTCAAAAAAAAAAAATCTCTGAATACATTTCAAGTTTTTTTTTCTTTTCTATGTTTTTTGTTTTGTTTTGTTATTTGCTTCCTAAATTATGTCCACAAAGTCAGGAATTTTTCATTCGTCTCTCCACAGAGGATTTAAGTTTTTATATTTAGAGATTTTATGTGCTCTGACTTTCTATTGTCTATGCATATTTTAAAAGGGCATTGAGCTGATTATTGTTTTGTGTCTGCATGTATGCTGCATGTACCTGTCTGTGTGTAGACACGCACGCCGTGGCACTTGAGTGGAGGTCAGAGGATGACGCCAAGTGCTGGTCCTCACTTCCCACCTTATTTGAGACGAGGCCTCTCTATTATCCACTTCTGTGTATGCAGACTAGCTGAGGATCCCAGGATTCTTCTGCATCTATCCCGCATTTTACCACAGAAGAATCGGGGTTACAGATGCACGCATGGCCACACATGGGCCCTAGGGATTCTAACTCAGGCCTTCATGCTTACATGGCAAGTCCGTTACCAGCTGAATCATCTCTCAAGCAAAAACTGATTATTCTTGGGAGCTATGATGCCATCTCTACTGTAGGCTTTGGAAACAAGCATCCCCTGTGAGCAGGTCTTGGGGAGCCAGCCCACCTGCCCTGCATGTGCCGTAGCAAGGAAGGCTTTGCACTGGGGCCTCCACTGTGGAAGTCCTCGGCTGATCTCTTACTGTTTTAGTCTATTTGGGG
The DNA here is from genome assembly GCF_037038515.1 of Microtus pennsylvanicus. Lineage (NCBI taxonomy): Eukaryota > Metazoa > Chordata > Mammalia > Rodentia > Cricetidae > Microtus > Microtus pennsylvanicus. Next base: position 89,528,386 of record NC_134585.1, on the reverse strand, counting down.
GGAAACAAGCCATCTGGATTGCTGCCTGCTGTCACTGCCAGACTTCTGAGAGTTCTCTACAGCGAGGCAATGGCGATGAATGGGAACAAAGTAGAGGGTGGAGGTCCAGCTGGCACAGTCTGGACTCATGACTCAATCTATTCTCAGCTTCCTTTCTCATTGCTCTCTGCGCTCATCATGTACATCATGAGTGCAGGGCCTGTCTAGGGACGGGGAGACCCTTGTCATTATCCGACAGCATCTTTCCCTGTTCCTCTTGGGCCACTATTTCTCCTTTATTTCACCTTCCTCCCAGCATTCCACGCTGCCTACAGCTCTCCCCATGCAAGTTCATCCCCATCACCGCTTCGTTTCTTCTACTGTTTCTGTTCTTCTACCGACAGCGTCTAAGGAGAAGGGATACAGCTGTGGATACGCAGCCTGTCGCTTAGCTAGCTCTGGACTCTCTGTCGCCCAAAGGCCGTGCCTTTAGACTGTCACATGTCAACCATACAATGAGAGCGGGACCTGAGATTGCTAGCAGTATCTCTGCTGAATAATTTCTACTATTCTTTGAAGTGTTTTGTCATAAAGCCTTACTTAAGTGCTGATGTTGGCTGGGAAGGATCAGCTTTGGAGTCCAGCAGAAAGCGTGCCTGCTTTAACTTCTGCCTTCCAGACACAGTGACCACAGGGTAGCCCATCTGGTTAGTCCAGGTCTCCATAACTTCTTTCACTGGTTGGTTACTTGCCTGTTGTTGGAAACCAATGGAGAGCCATTAATTTAGACATAAGGGGGGAGTTAAAGATTAGTGATATTAAAATGTAAATCACTTTTAAGTTGAACAAGGAAAATTTTGAGGGGATTGCCTTCCTTACCTCTTCCAGTGACTGCCAAAAGTCTGAAGTTTTTGCATTCTTGAACTGGAATTTTTTCAGATACTCCTGTAAAAGATGAGTGCTTTAGATCCCAGCCTTGTACCTCCACAGCCTTGTCTGGACCTCCCCTCAACTGCTCGTCCTGCGTCCCTGGTATGAGATGAGACACAAGAAACCACACATTGTGGCTTTCTTGTAGGAAAACGTCATCAACAGACACTGCTATTTCAGTGTTGTGTGATTTCCTTATTATCAACTGTTCCTTCCATTTCTCAGCCGTGTATAAGCTAGACACATCTTTAGCGCTTCAACTTTAGAAATGGCAGAGGCTAAATTTGTTGCACTAAGGAAATGAATATGCATGTAGTCTTCTGAATAGCGATAAAGATGGTTATAAGTGAGTGGGAGAAATTACTGTGGAGAGTAAGTCTTTAATCTTCAAATACCTTTAAAATATAAATCTTTTAAATGAAAGGCTGCCCCTTGTCAGTTCTATCCATAAGACCCTTCTGCGTGAGAAGACATGGGATAGGCCCCCAGAGAACATTCCGTCTTTTCTCAATCCCATAATCGGTCATTCCTGGGGTGTGGTCTTCCAGAGATCTGCCAGTGTTTGCGTTCTCTGTCCCCGTGACTTTCCAGCTCTGTGCTATCTAACACGTGGGAATCTTACCTAGAAAGCAAATTTTGACTAGTGCTCCCAGCGCTTAACTTTGTATGTAACATTTTATCTCTAAATTGCTCTAATGTTCCAGGAGGGCCTATATCTAGGACATATTATCTTCAGGATTCTTCTTTATTTTCGGGCACGTAAGGATAAAATAAACTTAGAATCCCAGAAGGACTCCAGCATCCCTGATATCGGTTTGGAATTCTGCCCCCATGTTAATTCTTTTGGTTAATTCACTTCTCAACACTACCACCAGAGGGCAGGCGAAGGAAGGCAGAAGTGTGCCTGTGTCTGGTCTTTCTTCCAGACTCAGAAACTTAATATAATACCAGCTATAACTATAGCTAGAGGTTCATGCAGAATAGTGCCCTTCGAAAACCATCTTGGAGGACCTCATTTGTTCAGTGGATGTTTTGTTATTGTTTTTCCATTTATTTTAGAGACAGGATTTCCCTGTGGAGTAGAGGCTGGCCTTGACCTTGTGTCTAACCCTCCTGCTAAACGCATTTTTTGGATACTTACAAGATATTGAGCTGAGAAACAGGCAAGCCATCTTGGAACTGGATATGAACTTAAATATGTTTACTACAATGCTCCTGTTTTTAGAGGTGAAAGAAATGGCCCTGACCGAATGTCTGTGTCCTTGGAGGAAGAGAGACGCCCCTGAGACTCGTGGGCAAGAGTCTGAGTGCTGGATCACTGTGGGTGGATTCATCGGGTTGTTAGGGTTTTTTCTTTACTTCAGTTTATTGTTTTTCATGAAGTAGAAGCCGAACTGAAATTTACAGAAACACTGCTAAAAGGTACCGCTTTTGTTTTGTCTAGGTCAGAGTGCCCTAATAGTCTATACTAAGAATTTCTCTCCTTTCCATTATCACAGTCTCATCATCTTTCTGGTCTAAATCACATGACAACCTGGGCCTTGGTCCCCTTGCTAGTTGGTTGGTACTAGTGAGCACAAAAGAAAACTAAATGCCGTATGTTGTTAGTGTCCTAGGGGAAAAAAAGGCCTCCCCAGCTCAGCCGATCTTCTTTTCCAGGGATAATACTAATTCATTATAGTAGAACAAGAAAAGATGGATACATGTCTCATGACGATATTTTGCTGCTGATGTCCAACCATGAATTGTACCTTTAAAATGCGTAATTGCAGCCACAGGTCTCTCAGTTAACGGCAGCATCATGTTGCTGTGTGACATTGTACTTGGTGGAGAGAACACACACACACACACACACACACACACACACACACAAATAGACAACTAGTCCACTCAGATGCTGCACTGGCCACTTTTTCTAGTGAACAACCAGTCTTGGCAGAAAACTAGATCTGAAAAGAAAGTCCCTGAACTCCAGTTTCCCCAGACCATGGGATGTTGGGGCAACAGCCACAGTGTGAGGACGAGCAGCTCAAGAGGGATTCTGGTGAGAGCTTCAATGTCCCGGATAATCTGAGAGCTTCGCTGATATCTGAAAATATCAGTTTGGGTTTGGGGTTTCTTTTTCCTATAAATTCACTCCACGGCACTATAACTGTACGAAACGTGTTGCCTATTATCCATTGTTCTGGGATAAATCTTTAGGATCATCATGATTAGAGGCTGTTATAACTTGAGCTATATTAGTCCCAGGTGAGACTTTTAAAACTAGCAACTACAGGTCAGGCAGGTTACAGAGGAGTGAGCATTTATTGAATGATTGGCACAGCTGTTTATTTTAAGGGCTTTTTTTGATAGTTCTCTACAAAACTTTACACAAACGACCATTTAATTTTAAGTATCAAGAATGTGTTAGTTTAAGTGGCAAATTAAAATGAAATCTTTGCAAATAAAATTGTAAAAGTCTTTGAAAGCAAGTTTTCTTTCTTTTTTTTTCTTTCTTTAAAAAAAAAGATTTTTGTTGTTGTTTATGTTGAGGGTCGCACTCCATAGCCCTGGATAGCCTATGTAGATCAGGCTGTCCTCGAACTCACAGATACACTTGTCTTTGCCTACCAAATACGGGGATTAAAGGTGGACCCCACCGCACCTGGCTTCTTTTAAATTTCTAGTGCAACACTATATATTATAGGTATTAACAAACTGCATACTATAGATATCCACTCAGCAAAATCTCCTGGATCACCGAATACGTGAAGAATCCTATAGGCCTGAGGATAAGAGACAGGCCGCCATGAAGAGGGTCACAGTAGGGACGTGGTGACCATGGAGTTGGAAGCTCAAGGAAAGTTATACAAGCACACAGCCCCTCCCTTTGTGCCATTTGTCCTCACGGGATGTTTTTTTAATGATCAAATTGTCCTTATGTGCACCCTAAATACTTCCTAAATCCTACTCTCTTCTTGTTTTGGTAGGCACAGAGGCATTTTATGACTGCTCCCCAAAGAGACTTCCTTTTGGGATATCATAGAGACAGATAAATGCCATTCACAGAGACAAAGTCACACAGGGAGCTACTGGGGTAGTGGTGGCATTGTCCTGTAGTGGCATGATCCTGGGAAACAAATGACAAAGAACTGATAGTCAGTGTGGAAATTGTCTCTCTTGTGTTCTGTGGGCCGCAATCCACCAGCAACAGCTGCATCAAGTTCCCAGGTTAGCACAACAGGAGGCTGGAGGTTTCGTTTCTAGGTTGAAATAGACCCAACCAGACGATAGGGCAGTTAGAAGGATGCATTGTAGTGACTTCAATAAAGGTCAGGAGACACTAACCCTGAGATAATTGGCATAGGGTCTTCTAGAAGAACGAAAATGAACCGGAATGTCCAGTGCTAACACACGATGTGTGCAGAACATCAGAAAAAATTCTTGTTTATCTTCCCAAAGGGAGCAAGATCTCCTTATTCACTGACTTCATGAGAATATGACTATTCATATCAATAATTTCCCAAATCAATATTAAGGAAAAGACCTTATATTTTCTTCATAGGAAGACTAGTAGAGACAGATTTAAGTGTCCATGCCATGATTCCATGAAGCAAATTATGCCTCTATTCCCCAAATTCATACATGATGGCCTCAGAGCATCTGCAGGGCATCTGGTTGGTATGAGGTAATGAGGGTTTGACCTCACAGTAAGATTCATGTTCTTACAGAAGACACAGGACTGCTTGTTCCCTGTGACATATGAGGCCACGGTGGGGGGGGGGGCTGTCTACAGAACAAAAACACCCTCACCAGCAACCGAAATGGCAGCACCGTGACCCTGGACTTCATTACCTCCAAGGCTGTGGGAAAGTACATGACAGTTGTTTAAAGCACCTGGTTTACCCTGTCTTTCCATGGCAGCCCACTTGCAGACCGCGTGTGTAAAGAGTAAAGTCTCTCTAAGCAGTGCACTTGACCCGCTCCATGACACTTCTGGTCAATGATCATTACCGAGCCCTAACGTGATGTGAAGTCACCGTTATCTCTTACTTATCTGTCCAAGTGAGGGAAGGAAAGAAAGCAGCTAACCCTAATTACCCGCGATTGCCAGCTGCGTATCAGTATGGTTTTACTTCTGCTACCACTGAGAAATCGTACCTGACACCCTTTTTGAAATTTCTCCGGGGTGATCCAGTCTTCGAGCATTCTCAGAATAGAAGCTCCCTAGGATGAGAAAAGGGGACCGATTAAAGTTGGCACACTTCGTGATTATATCCGAGGGTTTCTTGAAGAGCATTCTGATGAATTACATAATTATAGTACTATAATTTCGGGCAAACAAACAAAAACCCCAACACTTGGCACCCTTCTGTGTGCGTGCTTCTAAATAACCAAGTGATAAAGAGATCAAATAGGCCTTGATACCGGTGACTCAAGACCCAAATGGTTATTGCACTTCTTCAAATGGGCCAACAGGTGGCGCTTTGTTAATGAGAGAAAAGAAATGGTCCCCACCGCAATTCTTAGGAGAAGCACTAATTTCAAGGTAAAATTATGGCAAATTATTAAATCTACCCCCACATAGGAGACAATAAGTATATTTAACAGAAGGAAGTACAGAGTGAACGTACTGTATTAAATAGTATGGATAGATATAAAATGTAGCCACAAAACCTTTCTCATCAAAAGCAGTTTGCTTCATTTGGTTTTATAGATATCAGGAATTTGAGGAATGTCCTGATTTCCAGATTCTTCCATGTGGGTTAATACGAAGGCACACTACGTCTAAGATTTTAAGTTAAGTTTTCAAATAATGTACTCGAAAAATATTACTTCCCACTTAACTTGCTAGTGGGAACTTAACTACATTTCCCAATTATTTTAAACTGCATTTGGACACAGCAAGAATAAGGTTTGGAAACATATTTATTTCTGACAATATTTTAGCCTCTAGAGTACCCAGGACTTAGAGAACTGAGCCCGAGTCTTCGTTTGTGAGTTACCGCGACAGAGAATCATTTAAAAGAAGACTAGAAAGACATTGTGGGAACAATATGTGCGAAAAGTTGAAAAAATTATGGCACCAACATCAAATAATAACTGTTTCTCACTTAAGCTGGTTTGATACATATTCATTTTAATAATTATAAATAAACACAACTCTGTCAGGGTCCATCCAAGATAACAGCAGTACATGGATATAGGCCGATCCAGGAAGAAACGAGCTAGGAAGTTACCCAAATAAAGATATCAATTATATTTTTACAAGTCTGGTATATGTGTGGAGGAGACACTTTGGGCGATATTGTGAGAAAATGTCACAAAAGGCTTGGACAGCCCGTTCTCAGCTAGAGCTCCTCAAGATTCACTGGCTAAAAACTGACTTGTCTAGCAGACACAAACACAGTTATCTTCAATTCTCTCCCTCCCTTCCTCCCTCTCCCTCTCCCTCCGTCCCTCTCCCTCTCCCTCTCTCTCTCTCTCTCTCTCTCTCTCTCTCTCTCTCTCTCTCTCTCTCTCTCACACACACACACACACACACACACACACACACACGCATGAATATCTGTTTTGAACATTAAAGTGCTCTCCTGTTGAAAGTGCCCATGTAGCTGGGTTTCCTCACAGACCACACAGCAAAAAAGTAAGATCTATCATCTTTCAGAAAAATCAAGAACGGGCTGGTGGGATGGCTGAGTGGGGAAGGGTGCTTGCGGCCAAGCCTGACAACCTGAGTTCAATTCTCCATATCCCCAAGATGAAAAGAGAGAAGCTGCCCTGCTCTCCACGTTTGCATATATGGCCCCTCCACCACAGAATAAATTTTAAAAATTAAAGAAAGCAATTAAATTGGATGTTTAAGAGATAATTGCTTATTTATCAGAATGAAAGTCATTTTAAACAAAAATAGGGAAAAGGACAGAAATTAGTTTCTGTGTCATCAATTCCTTTGCCTGCAAAATATCAACTATTTACTATTCAGTTTTGACTCTGTTCTCCACTCTTTTCCAGAGCTCACAGCAGAATCAAACCATTTCTTAAAAACAAGTTGTTGGACATGTACTGAACGTCAGTAAATAGGGAGATGTTCAAAAGCAACGCCGCGCACCTCCTACCTTGCTGTAGGAGATTCCATCAAACACAGATGTTATTTCAGCGGGAGTTGACACTGTGACAACCACTGGATGCGAGGACATCAAGGAGTCGTCTTCCTGCACTGGTAACACGTCCTCAATAAGCACCTGACTGAGCTGGAATGACAGAAAGCAAAGGAGGGCAGCTCGTCCTTCAGATCACTTCCCATTTACACCATCGCGTGTCATCAATGTGGGGGAAAGAAAAGAAAATGACCCTAATCGTGCAATGTGGTCTCTGGGTTTTCAGATGAATCCCCTCCCAGCAGCTGCTCCACGCTGGTTCGGTCGTCTAGCTAGAATGCTTTTGACAGACCCAGCAATATCTATGCCTCCTGCTGCTACGCTGCCCTTGAAACTGGACCACAGTCTCCGAGTTTCCCGTCTGTGTAACGGGAATGATGTCAACGCACAGGGTGGTTGTGAAAATTCAGAGGCGGAGAGTTGACTGGCCACAGTTGCTTTCTCTTACTTGTCATTGGAATATGGAAAACTCCTAACTAACCACAGGAAACCCTAACTCTTTCTAAGGTTCCAGTGATCAGTATGATTTAGTCTTGGTTTTTTTCTCAGCCAAGTCGAGTGGGTATGGCCCTGCAGTAAGGTTACCCTTCCAGGTTGAGAACACAGCTTCTCTATCTTCTTGATACATCACTTAAACAAGCTCCCTGACTCACTAGCAGTCCGAGCTCCTTCTCTCTGGACTCCTGCACAGGATTCAGACTCCAGTTCAAGGGCAGCAGCGCCTGACATAGTGCCTGGAACTCAGGGGAAGCCAACAAAGTGGTTATCATTGCTATTTTGATTAATATGGAGTAAGATTCTGAAAAACCACTCCATTAAACTAGTACTAATTTTTTAAAGATCAAAAGTTTTATTCCTTCTATTAATTTAAAATATTTCTGAAAGGGGAACTTGTGTATAAAATTATGATATTTGAGTGTTAGTATGTTATAATTTCATACAAGTGTTTGATATAGGTAGGACGCCAAGGTATTTTAGAAGGAAAAAATAAAAGACAAGACTAGAGGAGAAGGGGCGGAGCAAGAAATATTCCAGACCAGAAATGCCTAAAGCACACTCCCTAATTTACTTTGAAAAATAGAAAAACTGATTTGCAAAAATTGTTTCTTTCAGCAATTTAGTCTTGAAAAAACTATATATATATATAGTTATATATATATATATATATATATATATATATATATATATATATATATATATATATATATATAGTGATGACTGCTGTGGACCGCAGGAGTCAGTTTCTCCCAGGAATGTGGCCACGGAAAGCTACCCAAGCTCCAGCAGCTCGTCCTACACCACCGTGTTGCTTTGTTTAATTTACTTTAGTTTCATTTTGTTTCTTAAAGGTTATAAAATTGTGAAGGGGAAGTGGGGGTAGGGGGTAGAGGAGGAGATGGAAGGCAGAGAACCCAGGTAGAAAAATTACTTTTTAAAGATGAAAAGAAAAACAGTTACAGACTGTTGAGCCCCAAGATAGTTAAACTTCTGTTGGATGATGTTTTTCTTAATTTTAAAATTTGCCTTTAGTAGACTTTTACGCTGCTTAGGGGATACACTAAAGTTTAGGAGTCATTTAAAAATACATTCAGAAGTCAGAAAAAGATTTTAAAAAGCCTCCAAGTTAAGTCGTCCGGTTTATTCTTTATCAAATTCACATGGAAGGCTAACCCCCTTTGAATACACTTTATTGTTTATCTTTACAACAACCCACCAAGGTCGTTCTTTCTGTCCTCTCTTTACAAATGATACAGACAAGGTAAATAATTAAACGTTACTCACTGTTAAGAACAGTTGTTCCAGTAGAGGGCAGTATTCTACACACTTTACAGCTATCTACCTCTATACAGAGCTAGGTATACACATCTCCAGCGTGTACATGCATGCATATATGCATACAGTCACAGAGGAATGCTCACACGATCTAAAGACAGACAAGAAAGCCTAGCTTTCCTAAAGAAAATTCTGTAGTATTTCTGGAAACTTTTATCCCAGGTCCCTCGCGGCCTCACTGTGTGACTATTCAGTAAGCAAGCACACAGTGTGGGAACTAGGAAGCTTACTTGACACAGAACAACACTCTCATTGGATGTTAAAGGGAGGCCTGACTCAGAGGTGTCACCTTGTTCATGACCACGTGTCCTGCTGTGCATCTAAGAGATGATGCGTTAGGATTTGATCTGGTATCTGACCGCTAAGTAGATCCTTCATCTCTCTACCATGTTCCAGCAACCTGCTTGGGTCAAGTAGCTAATGGAATAAGATCACTTCTGAGGGCAGCACTATATTCGCTGAATGAAAGGCGGGCATTTTCTACTCTTCCTTCTCCCACATCCCTCCCTTCCCGACAGGTGTCTGTCTATGACTCCCAACTGGCGACAGGTGTCTGTCTATGACTCCCAACTGGCTCAATGACTGGATAAAGGCTCCTGGCAAAGAACAGCTCAGGGGAAGCCACCGGCCCCACCCTATCCTCTCCGCGGACACCCGTGACTGCCATCATCCTTGACCCTGACCCAAGACCGCCGCCAAAGGCTTCAGTCCAGTTTCCACTAAGAAAATATATTCAAGAGAGTTTGTGTTTAAGACTCACCATTTCCCAGTCTTTCTCTGCATGGTTCACTCCCAAGAACTCGAAGAAAGAAGCAAACCCTTCATTTAGCCACAGGTCATCCCACCAGTCCATGGTCACAATGTTTCCAAACCACTGAAATGAGAAGCCAGGAGGAAGTAGTCAGATGTTTATCCTCGTGGTAGAAAGGAGTAGGAAGCTTTGTAGCATGGATTTGTAGCTGATGTAGAAGTGGCCAACGCTGAACCTAACATATGCTTCACACTTTATCTTGATCTGAGAATGTTAAACTCTCCAGTTTATTCCCATATTTTAAGGAATATAAAATGTTATAAGATAGTCTCTTGTGTGTTGATTAAAGGCAAAACAGTCTAAAGCAGTGGTTCTCAACCTTCCTAATGCTGTGACCCTTTAATACAGTTCCTCACGTGGTGGTGATGCCCAACTGTGAAATTGTTTTCATAATTTCATAATTATGAAATTGCAATTTTTCATCTGTTATGAATTCTGATGTAAATGTCTGTGTTTTCTGATGGTCTTAGGTGACCCCTGAAAAAGGGTCATTTGGTGCCCCCTCCCAAGGGTCGCAAGCCACAGGTTGAGAAACACTAGAAAGTTTCTGTCCAGATCAAGGTTAGTGAAGGCTGATTGGTTTCCAGACAACATTTTTCTGAGCTGCCCCTTCCCACTTCTCTATTCAACCACACTTTGTATTACTGCTATGTAATACAAAGGACAGTTTTAAAAGACAGAAGACTTGCTTCAGACCGCTACCTGGTGTACAAGTTCATGGGCAATCACACTGGCCACTCTTTGTTGGTTGGATGAGGCTGATTCGTTGGGGTCAAACAGCAGGTTTGTTTCCCGGTAAGTGATCAGTCCCCAGTTTTCCATGGCACCGGTGCCAAAATCTGGAATAGCGATTTTATCTATGGAAAAAAGACAACCCAGTGAGAAACGGATTCTTTCCATGTGTTCATAGCGTTTCTTACCAAATTAAGTTATTTGGATGACTTTTTTGAAGCTAAAAATAATTTCTCAGAGTGAGAAACAGGAATCATTTGCGCAAACATTTTGGTCCTAATTCACTTGGCATTCCCACGCAGCAGTTCCTCTAGGCTCCAGACTTCAATGGGTCATCCCCTCCCCCCTTTTTTGCTTAATGGCTAGATGACTTTTTCCCCCCAAAGCCCTTATAATTTTATGTCTTTCTTCTCTGCACAGTGCTTCATTTTTATTAGGTGTCCCCATCCCCCATTTATGACCTCGGTTATAAACAGCACCTGTTTGGGAGGTGTACTGTTAGGAAGAACGAAGTCTTTCCCATGAGGACTGAGAAAGACAGATCTTGTGAGTTCATGAAAACAGCTCACATGTCAAGGCCATAGACTTAGAAACCCCACTACCTCCAATGCTGTACAATTTGAGGACAGTGACTCTTCACCCTTCCCCTTGCCATCCCTAAATTTTCCTCCAGTTCTAAAATGTTGCATGCTACATGAATTTTTATCTTTTGTTTTCTCTGGATTTTAGACACAGCCATCCAAAAAGAGGATGCAGTGTTGGGTACTTCTACATTAAATTGAAAAATTAAATAGAAAAATGGGAAATAGAGCTTCTCTAGATAATGAACTATAATCTGAATGCATTTTTTAATTACTACTATAATTTAAGTGACGAGCAAAATCCAAAAAAGTTAAATTACTTTCTAGCATGTGAGAAAAGGGCCTTAAAGATTTTTATAAAAGAATAAAAAGTATATATCTTCAGTAGATAGAAATCAACTTAATAGCGATTTTCTTGCTGTGCTGTGATTATGGCATAAGAATATCACTAAAGATTGAGAAGGTATTTTTTTCACATGTTGGAAAGTATAATTTACACAAATCCTTGTGCAAATGAAAGTAATCTCGTCTCTGGTGAATATAGACATTATAATTAATTGACATCAACTTGATTACCCTTTCATATAAACGAGGACATCATTTCCAAAGACCTCTATTACCCAGCTAATTCTGAAAGTGTTGAAGATGCAGAGAAAAATATATGATGAGAAAAGAAAAGAGGAGGAGAAAGGAGGAAATTGGTGTGGGTTCTGCGTCTCAGGTCATCCTGATCACTACAAGTGAGGAGAAGATGAGGAGACCCATGGATTTGGGCTCCCCGCTCTTTCAAAATTTCCCTTCTGACTATGAAATAAATAAATAAATAAATAACTTACTTATATTTCTGTCTCCTCTAATAATTGCTAAGCAACACAAACGGCCATTGAAGAGAAACTGAGGCATGCACACACACAGGGCAATAGAACCTTTCTTTTGCCTTCCACAGGATTTATTATGGCGGTAGGAGCTGGATGGGGAAGTGGGTTCTTGGTTGGTTCAAGTAACGCCTTCCTTACAAGTTCTTCAAGGGACTTAGAGTTTTACTCAAAGCAGCCACTTAAGCTTGTTAATAAAGTGCTTCTGCTCCATCATTTGGACTACAGTCCTTCCGTGCTTCACAGAAAACACGCCTCTCTCCGTATTAGAGGGAAGAACACTCTGGAAATGGAACACTGATGCTTCTTCCAGAATTTTCTTCCCTCTAATACAGAGGTTGCAAATCAAAGATGGTATCTTCATCATATGAGAGTAGAGAAGGCCTAGAAATTTTAGAGGAACCCAGAATGGATCTTTGGGCTTGTGGTAAACGTCAGACATGTAGCACCTGTAAAAAGACTCAGGAATGATCAGTAATCAATAGTAATCTAATTAGACAGCCTAGGTTAACTCGGGTAAAATAAACAACAAAAACAAAGGCAGCTTGAAATAAGGAGATAAAAGCATTTTCTCACCCAGTTTAGGAAGAGAATAGTTCATATCAAAGTATTCTTCGAAATAATCAAACACAATTTTAGTTATGTTCGCAGCATACTCCGCCGTTTGAGCTTGCTCCGGCTGGACATAAATACTGAGCTGGCAAACAAAAGACAAACATTCAGGGAGGTAAGTCTTCATTGATAAAACACATATGCACAAAGTGAAACATGATACCATAGGAAGAAGGAGGCCTTTGGATCAGAGCTTGAATACCAAGCCTCCTTCACAGTAGGCTCATCCCCAGCAGCCTTGTGCAGCCTTGGTCAGATGACCTCGCTGCTCTCAGACTTGGGTAAAAGGTCACTAAGATATAACTGTGTGCCATTAGTAACTAGAAATAAGTAAATAAATAGGAACAGTGCCCCCAGACATTAAAAGATATTATCACTTTTTTTTTTGTATTTAAAATGTGTGTTATCTGGGGTGGGAGAGATGGCTCAGCAATTAAGAACACTGACTGCTCCTTCGCAGAACCTGGGTTCAAGTCTCAGCACCCACAGGGTAACTCACAACTGCCTATGATTTCAGTGCCAGGAGATCTGACATCCTCACACAGACACACCTGCAGTCAAAACACTAATGCTCATAAAATCAAATTAAATAAATCATCTTTAAAAAGACTAAAAAACAAAACACACAGGCCTACGTGTCCGTTTACCTTTTCCAGTACCCTCTGATTTGTCTTGTGTATGCGGTTCCTTAAAAGGAAACAAATTTTTCTCATCTAAGGTGCATTTGACTACATATTTCCCCTTTGGGATAGTCCACTGTTTTTCTAAATGGCTGTAGCCATGTTTCTATTTTATTTCCTGAGCTTTAAATATGATGACCTAAACCTTTCCCAAGACGGAGTGAGTAAGCTTCGTCAATTTTCTGAGTTGTAAGGATATTGTTTTATGCCTCTATGACCTAATTTACAAATTAAACTGAGTACTGAGTGCAGACATTTTTTTTTCCAATTCTAATCATGCACGACTTTATTAAGAAAGGTTAAGTAAGAATCCTAAGCAGACGAACAGAAGCTCAGGAACCTCCTAGCTGCTTAGTAGTTTTCCGTGAGTGACAGAGAAACAGCACTTCAGCTGGCAGTCTGTCTGCTCCCTTAGCAAGAAAGTCTAATGAAAGGCGCGCACTAACCCGGAGTCGTGACCCAAAGCCCTCGGGCAAAGACCGATGCCGTCTTTGTAGTAAGTTCAAGACCATTGACCCAGCGAGACCAGATGATTCAAGATTAGAAAAACACAAGAGAGGGAGATGAAACCTACTCATTTCCTGTTCCCACTGCGTTACTGTAAGTGATGTTCATTTGGACACACTCATCCGAGCCCATTTCTTAGAAGAGAGCTCTGGAGGGCTCCCACAACCTAAAGGACAAATGATGAGAGAGCGTCCCTTACGTGGAGTTCTCACCTCTTATGCATAAATAGAAATGAACTCCCACCACAGTCAGTGACTCCCTCCGATTCTTTAAGGCTTTTAGTTTTTACTTGTCAGAGAGAAGCATAATCCATTCCTACTACCCTCTCCTGTCCTCTTGGTAAGCTATGGCATGCCTGCTCCAAGCAATGACTGAACCTAAGAATCCAGCTGGTAGCCACTGGACAGAACAACAGAACCTGGTCATGAAAAATCAAACCACCAAACCGGTTGGTGGTGGTGCACGCCTTTAATCCCAGCACTCAGGAGGCAACATTCATTCACTGGGAATTGGAGCAGTTTTTTTCTCACGTGTTTCTAAGAGAACCTCCCTCGCCCATCCCCACACAGAAGAGTGCACTGTCTGCACCCAGCCAGACACGGATTTCCTGTCACCTAGGACCTTTACAGACAACCACTGAAGGTCATATTTAAAACACAGATAAGCTTTAATCCCAGCACTCAGGAGGCAAAGGCAGGATTTCTGTGGGTTTGAGGCCAGCCTGGTCTACAAGAGCTAATTCCAGGACAGGCACCAAAGCTACAGAGAAACGCTCTCTCGGGGGGGGGGGGGGGGGGGGGGGGGGGGGAACACACACAGATTCAATCAATGAGCTAAGGAACCATAGGACAGCATGCTGGTCGTCTGTCACAATCCTTGTACTGGTTCCACAATCCCTTATCTATAATCATAACATCTGAAGAATTCTGAAGATTTTGCATTTAGCCAAAGCATACTCATGAGTGTATCCTCTCTGCCGTGTGATAGGAACATATTTCGACATGGAAGATTTCGTGAACATGACGACTCGGTCTGTCATTTGAAGCCTGTGCGTGATGTATGCGGCACCCATTCAGTTGCAGACCACCTGTGCTGGTTTGATTGAGGACTTAGAACCACACCTTCCCTTCTGCAGACATCCTCACCCCTGCTCCCTGACGGTGGTATCATCATGCCCCATTCCTATACCTTCTCCTTCCTCTGGGCTTCAACAGACATTACCCTTTCTCTGGCTTCTTAGCACGTCTATCCAGAACAAAGTGTCCCTAAATCTCCATCACTTTTACTAAATGATTGTCCTCTTTCCAGTTCACACGCTTGCTCTCAGGGGACTTTTTAATGGTTAAATATAAAGTTTATAAATTTTATCGGTAAATGGAAGGATTCAAGAGCCTAACTGTTATGTACCTATTTATTTTCTAAAGTAGAGTATCTTCTCAGAGGAAATTAAATTCCTGATACATACCACTACTTCGGAGGACTAGCCCTACCTCAAAATACACAGTATGGACTTTCAAAAATTTTAAATTGATTCTTTGGCTCTGCCATTATTCTAGTTGCTTTTTCTTATCATACTGGACCCTCTTATAAAGCAGGCTTAATATTTTAATGCCTCGTCTGTTTGATTTTCTGTGTATGAGTGTTTTGATTGCACGAACGGGAGGTTTGGCATGGCCTGTGTACTATGCGTATGCCACGTGTACCCGAGGAGGCCAGAAGGAAATGTCAGATTCCCTAAAGACAGGAGGTGGTGCTGAGCAGCCACGTGGTGCTGAGCAGCGACTGTGAGTCCTCCTCAGGAGCAACAAGTGCAGTCAGGCAGTGGTGGCGCACACCTTTAATCCCAGCACTTGGAAGGCAGCGGCAGGTGGATCTCTGTCAACTCAAGGCCAGCCTGGTCTACAGAGTGAGTTTCAGGACAGCCAGATCTGCACAAAGAAACCCTGTCTTGGAAAGAGAGAAAAACAAGTGCTCATAACCACTGAGCCAGCTCTCAGCCCCATAAGTAGGTGTTTAGATGATGTCTTTCCAGTGTCTCCAGCAACTTGAGGGGTGAGACCTAAGCTCCGGAGGGTTGCTATCTAGTTGATCGCTGTCTCTCACTTCACGTGTCTCTTTGTTAGACTTGATCATCATGACTGACCAACTTTTCCTAGAACAGCTTAATGGATCTTTATACCATTTTCTCCCTCAGTGCCTATTTATGTCTCCAAACCTTCAGCTTTGCACAAACCTCATCAGTGTTTGCCTACGAGCGTCACTGCAGGAGATGCTCTCGGGCCTTCTGCAAGGAGCTTGTCATGCTACATGTCAGTCCTGTGAAGTTTGCACTACTGCTAATAGAATGTCATATTTTATGTAACTGCTGAGTATTTTACTGAGAGTCTTACACAGATCATGTTCCCACAACCTCTTAACCACAATTAGAAAATCCACAGAGCTCTAAAAAATCAAAATATCATCTGTCTGAGCTAATTTGGTACGATCATCTGACCTGAACTGATAACTGACAGATGGATTTTCATATCTTCTCTTTTCCCCATTTATATTATAAATGTATATATATGGAAAATATATCTATCTTTATATATATATATAGCACATGTATAGGTAGAGATAATTAAACTATGCACACACACATATGCACACACATATGCACACACACACACACACACACTTAATTATCAAGTCCCACAAAATGTATCAGTATTTGAAAATCAAGCCTTCATGCACACCCTAACACACATGATTTCTAGCATAAACCAGCCCCAGAGATGTAGACATTTCCTTAAAATCCGAGAGTTCAAAGGAGATTTACAAGTAAAAATGTAAACGCTGGCAAGTGAAGAGAAGCATGCGGTGGCTCTAGTGAGAATAGCTTCCCCAAGCTCACATTTGAATACGTGGTCCTCTGCGGAACCGTTTGGAAACAATAAGGCGTGTGGCCTTATTGGAGGGCTTGTATCACTGGGGATGGGCTTTTTCACACGCCTCCTGCCGCCCCCACTGTTCTCTCTGCCTCGCACTTATGGCTGGAGATACGAGATTTCAGCTGCTCCACCCACTCGGCTTCATTAGGAAGACAATGAAATGTACAGGCTGTATGCATTAAACACACACACACACACACATATACATGAATTACTAACACAAGCACAAAACAGGTCATAAAATAAGAATGAGAGCTGCTGAAATCCTAAGAAAAGGCTGTGGATTAGTCAATAGTGTTGTATAAATATTCATTTCTTAGTTTTAATGAAGAAATGATAAATAGTTATAGACGGTATTGACACAGCATAGCAAAGTCTGTGAATTATTTCAAAATACAGTGTTAAAATATACTCCATTATTAAAATAGCATTTTCTAGTGAGATAATTCTTATGAAGTGAAATGCAAAAGTTAAGATCCCAGGCCCAGTTAAAACCTAGGGCTGGAGAGATGACTCAGCAGTTAAGATCCCAGCCCAGTTAAAACCTAGGGCTGGAGAGAGGACTCAGCAGTTAGGAGCGCCTGCTGTTCCTTCAGAGGACCCAGTTTCAATGCCTTGCACACACATGGTGGCTCACAGTCAGATGTAATTCAAGTTCTGGGAACCCAACGCCCTCTTCTGGCCTCCGTGGATACCAGGCCCCCACATGGTACCAAACAAAACACTCGTCTGCATAAAATAAAATAATAATTAAAAGAACTTAAAGCCTTCCTAAATATAGTCTATTTCTTTGAAACAGACAGACAAAAAACAGCAGCCTACATAGTCTTTGACAAAACATTTTCATTTAGAAACCAGTGAACTAAGATGGGAGTGACAGAGAAAGCTAGCGCAGTTAGCCCAGCTTCATCCCCAGGTGGAATTCGGGGCACACTGATTCGGGAACTGTCCCTCCATACTTCGGGGAAGAAAACTCAGTACAGTCTCTCTGAGTTACTGGAGTTGCCAGGACTGCAGTGTATATCTAGCTGATAGATACTCCGATTTGCTCCTTCACTTAGGAAAGCCAAGGCACTCCCCAACAAGGTAGGTACTCCTTTTTACATATGCTTCTTTACAAAAGGCCAGAGCCAACTGCCCCAAAGACATTTAACTTGGCCTGGACTTGATTCCTTGGAGCTTGGTGCAAGGACAATACATTCTGGAAAAGCTATTGTACATCAGCTATGTCAGAGAAAGCACCACAAACCTACTAACAGGAAATTATTTTATTTGTGACAATTTGAAAATTTTTTTATTTATTTATCATGTATACAATGTTCTGTCTTTGTGTATGTCTGCAGGCCAGAAGAGGGCACCAGACCTCATTACAGATGGTTGTGAGCCACCATGTGGTTGCTGGGAATTGAACTCAGGACCTTTGGAAGAGCAGGCAATGCTTTTAACAGCTGAGCCATCTCTCCAGCACAATTTGAAATTTTAAATTTGTCTCAGTTCCTGTTTTCTTCTAAACTATCTCTTAAATTGGTGCTTAAGGAAAAAATAAAACAATATATTTAAATCCAAATTGTTTCTAGATTTGAAAATGAGTTGCAAATATATCTAAGTGAAACTCTGAAGCAGAAATATTTCTAATAATATCATTAGTAATACAGCTAATATATGTAATTATGATGTGACTTCTAGAGGGACGATGGCAGTTTTTACACCCATAGCTGAACAGTTATTCCACACAGCTAAAACGTCATATACTTTCTCTGTACTGTGCCAGGTTCAGGGTCAGTA
Organism: Microtus pennsylvanicus; assembly: GCF_037038515.1. NCBI lineage: Eukaryota > Metazoa > Chordata > Mammalia > Rodentia > Cricetidae > Microtus > Microtus pennsylvanicus. Next base: position 89,509,988 of record NC_134585.1, on the reverse strand, counting down.
GGTTGGTCTGTTTTCCTAAGGTGATATCATTTGCTACAAACCCTTAACCAATCAACTAAATGCCAAAAAGCCTTAGGAGGGGGTTGTTTGCCAAGAGCTAGAAAAGCAAAAAGGAAACAAGAAAGGATGGATGGAAGGAAGGAAGGAGGGAGGGAGGGAAGACATCTTTCTATTTGTGCCTCGTCAATAGTTACAAAACTACTGTAAGTAATCCTTCAAATTTCTCCCTTTATTCTTTTTTTTAACATTCAGTTGATTGAATAAAAACACAACTACTCTTCCAAAAGAAAAAAAGAAAGTACAGAAAATCAAAAGTTTTCTGAGCTATCCTGAAACTCCATATAATTTTTCTTACACATAGGGAAACACTTTATTTTCAACCAACAGCGCCACTATTGATGCTCACGGTCTCCTTTCTTCTGGTTACAGTAAATTACAGACCTCAAGTTGCTGATAGTGGATGGGAAGGAACTCCTGTCAGAGGGTCGACTGTCTACAGCTCACCCGGTTTAATGAGTGTCCCAGATTCACGTGTTATATAGTAGAAACCCATTGAATGGTTGACAGCGGGTTAATGTACCGGAGCTGTATTGTCAGAAACCGTGTAGATAAGAATGGCGATCGCTTCACTCAGTTTCTATGAGAATGCCGTGTGCACGGTAATGATCTAGTTCTGTCCTTAAAGGATTTACTGAAAAAGTAACAGGACTTCGGGGCCAGATGGTGCTCTGCCGCACTTTCAGAGATCCCAGCATGCAGCAGTGGTGGCTAAAACACAAAGTGGGAAGCCCGTTCCATGGAGCAGGCTTTAGCTGATGCATCTCTGCGGAAATTGTGATGAGAAGCAGTAGGTGGAGTTGAAGCAATAGCTTCCCAAGTGGGTACAGGACACCACCCCTAACCAAGAAGCTATCTGTAATTGACACCCACTGGCTAAGGAAAACCAGGTTTTCTTCAATGGTTTATAACTGTGTCTATCAGCCACACTCCAGGGCAGGCCCCATGCCAGGAGTAGCCAAGCCGGTCAACATAAAATAGGTTCCATTTTTCTCTCCCGCCCCCCGGTTTTGTTTAGTTTTTCTGTGTGTGTGTGTGTGTGTGTGTACTTTTGGTTCCACTTTTGGATTTGTTTTTTATCATTTTACCTTATTAGTCTTTGATTTGTTTATTTTGATTTTCATTTCTGTGTTTTGTTTTTGAAAGTGAGAGAGAGTGGGGAAGTGAGAGGGAGATGATAGTTATAAGATGATAGATAGATAAATAGATAGATAGATAATAGATAGGTACATAATAGATGGATAATAGATGATAGATAGATAAGAGATAGATGATTGATAGATAGATAATAGATAGATGATAGATAATAGATGGATAATAGATAGATGATAGATAGATTGATAGATAATAGGTAAATAGATAATAGATTGATAGATATAGATAGATAATAGATAGGTACATAATAGATGGATAATAGATGATAGATAGATAAGAGATAGATGATAGATAGATAATAGATGGATAATAGATAGATGATAGATAGACAATAGGTAAATAGATAATAGATTGATAGATATAGATAGATAATAGACAGACAGATAATAGATAGATAGGTAGATATATGATAGATAGATAATGGATGGATAGATAGATAGATAGATAGATAGATAGATAGATAGATAGATGCAGTTGGGTGGGGAGATGTGGAAGACATTGAAGAGGGTAGGGGAGGGGAAAACATGATCAAAATACATTATATAAAAAAGAATTTTAAAAATATTTATTAGCCTTGAATTTAAAAGGGAGTTAGAGGGACTATGGAAGGGCTTGAAGGGAGAGGACATAGTAAGGGTTGGAGGGTGGAAACAAACGGAGAAAATGACATAATTACATTCAATTAAAAATGTAAAGTTATTTTTAAAAAATTGAAGCACGTGTAAAATGCTCTAAGAATGTATAATATCGTAAAAAAGCAAATCTTTGTAATAGAGAGCACTACTACATAAGGGGCAATAAGTTTTAAGTGGAGAATTGTTTTCCTCTCTTTTTAAAATATATTTAGGTAAAATAATCTAGAGAAATTCCAAATGACAAATATTTGTGCCCATGATCCAGGAAAATCCATATATGGAAGAGTCCATAAATGTAATACAGGAGAACCAGTATGGGGGAAGAACCTATCAATGGGGTGAAGGGTTATTCACCTCCTTTATTCACCTCTGTCTGAGAATCACTTAAGAGGACAGGAAGAGAGTCAGAGAAATGCAGGATAGAAACCGCCAGAGCAAGGTGTCATCCATGAAGCTAGACTGACAGCCTAACTGACTGGCCGACTGCCTAAGTCATTCATGATGCTGAACTGCCCGATGGCCTAGCTGTGATGTCTTACCTCATTCATGATGCTGAACTGCCTGATTGCCTAACTTCAATGTCTTGCCTTACTAGGTAATTTTTGCAACAAATTGATTATAACACATTTTTAAAGGATTATAAGACTTAGGTGGGTTTTCTCTCTGTCACATTTCCGTGGACCTATGGAGGCTGCTTTCCTAGCGCTTCTCTCTGGAGTTACGCACCGAGAGAGCTTTCTTCTGGGGTGCCGACATTAGCCTTCCATTCAGAGAACAGGAGGGAGCTTCGTGAAGCATTAGCATCAACATGAAGTGCTTCAGGTCCTCAGAAAAAGTTCTGCTCAATTTTTAGGGGAGACCACCTCACTGTGTAGCAGAAGATGAGGGTAAGGTGCCACCTGGCTCCAGCTCCGGGTCACTTTGTTGAATTCTGTCTAGAGGATCTGGGGAATTTCAGAAGGCAGTTGAGGTCTGTCGTGACCTAGGTGGTCAAAAAGGAATGCCACAACAGGAGACCCTTGCTCCCCTTCCAAAGTTTGGAAAGTGCTGCCTGTTTTAGAAAGAACATTCTGCTGCCAGCTCTCTCAGGGGAGCCATTTAAGAAGTATTTACCACTGCTGAGAATCTTCGGCAAAACTGTATTTTCCACTACGCTGCTCCATCTCTTTACTTGAAATCCATCTTGAGAATCTAGCCGAAAGCTGCTACACACCGCAATGACTCACCCAGCCAGCAGAACTGAACAGGGAACAGCGGAGGGAGTCATCCAGAAACTCAAACTCATAGTTGCTATTAGAAAAGTCACTAAGAGAGTAATGTCCTCTGCTGGCTGCCTGGCTGCAGTCTTACTCGTAAAACTATACGAGCAGAGAGGAATTGCTCAGCCTTTTTGCCTTGTCTTGATGTTCTCCTTAAAAAAAAAATGCTCAGAATGTAATCATATTGTAAAAATTAATGTGAAAAACACCTGTATGTGGCTGAGTGTGGTTCTAAAGAAAGCACACAATAAATAGTCCACACGAGCTATGACAGTGGAAGAAAAACATGAACTTCACTAAAGGACTCAACTTTACATCAAACCAGAGATAGCTATGCTATCGACTATGTGAAGGGGAGGAGTCTAGAAAAGCAGCATCCTCTATCAATGCTATTTCCCCGATACCCAGTATTATCTTTAGGAAACGATGGTGCCCTTGATCAAAGCAACATAAGCGACAGGAGAAAGAGTCGAGGTGGAGTCCCATGTGAAAGGTTGCTGTGTCCCCCACTCACTATGGAAACCCAATTTTAGCATGTCTCAATAGCAACTCCATCAATACCTAAATGGAGGCAGGTTTTTTTCCAGGAATAAGTTTCACAGGAAGTAAAAGCATCTGGCCCTTCCCCTGCAGTGATTGATGAGGAGGTGATGAGATTTTCAGAGCATCCATTTCCCAGAAACCTTAGCAAAACATGGTGATTCAGAAAGAACACAGAACAGGAGTCCCTACCACCCCTCAGATGGCTCTTCAGCAAAGCATTTGACCTCCCTTGGCTTCAAGTTTCTCTTCTGTAAAATGTAACTTCTTCCTTATAAATGCATACTGTGAAGAGTATATATGGTCATATATATATGTATATATATATGCATATATGGTCATATATATGTTATAAAGGTAAATTGACTTGTAAGCAAAACAAGAATTTAAATAATAACAAAATGGGGGCTCCTAAAACAAGACAAAAAATTTGAATATTTATTTTATTATTATTTTATGTGTATGAGTGTTTTGCCTGCATGTATGTCTGTGCATCATGCATGTGCCTGGTACCTGAGGTAGCCTGAAAGGGCCATCACATTTCCTAGAACTAGAGTTACAGATGGTTTTGAGCCATATGGGCATATGGGTGCTGGTAATCAAATCCGGGAACTCTGGAAAATCCAGTGATTTTAACCTCTGAGCCACCTCTCTAGTCCCTAAACCAAAAAAAAAATGTAGGTAAAAATGATTTTGGGTTTTCCAAAGGAAATCACTGGGACAGCAAGATAAATTGTCAAGTAAAGGGACTTGGTGACACTCTGAAGACCCAAGTTCAATCCCAAGAGCATACTTGGTAGGAGAGAAGAAACTCCCACAAGGTGTCCTCTGGCCACCACAGTATGCTATAGCGCACACATGCGTGCACACACACACATACACACACTCATACATGCACACACATGCACACAGTAAATAAATAAGCAATCATAAAAATAATTTTAAAGGAAGTTATTGAAGCTGTCATCTAAAAACATATGCTCATACTTTCAAAATACTTCTGATATTTTGTTGACTTTATGTTTCTGTATCAATTTGTTGATTTAAAATTTACATAATCTGAAATATATTCTTGTTTCTCCTGAGTCAGGATCTCAGGAATCTGCTGCCTGATTTTAATTATATAGAGAGTCAGGTGGTGGTGGCACACACCTTTATTCCCAGCAGTTGGGAGGCAGAAGCAGGTGGATCCCTGAGTTCAAGGCCAGCCTGGTCTACAGAGACTGTCAGGGCTACACAAAGAAACTATCTCTCAAAAAAACAAACAACAAACAAACACATAGAAATGGCACTGTAGGGCTGGAGAGATGGCTCAGTGGTTAAGAGCGCTGTCTGCTCTTCCAGAGGTCCTGAGTTCAATTCCCAGCAACCACATGGTGGTTCACAACCATCTGTAGTGAGATCTGGCGCCCTCCTCTGGTGTGTGGGCATACATGGAGGCAGAATGTTGTATACATAATAAATAAATAAATCTTTAAAAAAAAAAAAAAGAAATGGCACTGTAAATGGTCCAGCTCCTGTTGCTGGCAGAATATTCGCCTGCCCTCACCCTCTCTACCTAAAAGGTCCTTCTAACACATATGCCTCGCCTTGTAATGCAGTTGGGTTGGGCCACGTCATCTGACATATTTATGTCGGTCTAAATAGGAACTAGTTTTTAATTTTTAGTGAATTTTCCCTTTAAATTATTTCAAGGGTGTGCATATGCCTGCCATCTTTGTTTATCCCCCATGTCCTTGTGGCTGGTACTTTTCTATATTGTTTAATATATTACTAAGCTCCCCAGACCTGGTGGCTAACTAGGGTTTATTAATAAATAAGCAATTATTTTTTAGAAGCCAGAAATTTAACAACAAATGCATTGGTGGTGAGTTTTTGAAATCCAGTAAGACTCACTGGTTTGCCACTGTTGGATGTCCTCTCTATCCGGGTGAACTGATGTACAGCAAAGCACACCAGGTAGGTGCTCATCGGGACCGACTTCATAAAAACTGTTCTTTTCCAGTTGTTATCCACTGTCTCTTCTCTCTATGGAAAGCAAAAGATCGTCTTTATTTATCATCAGATCAACCCTGAATAAGACAAGCAAATGACTACCCCAAGCCCCACTCCCTACTCAAAAGTTCATTTTCAAAGTTCCTGGGTCAGATGATAAAGAGGCTGTAGGAAAAGTCACCTTATTTTCAAGACTGGGGAATGACTGAATTGCACACTGTTTCAGATTTCTCAGGAGAAAATAAGTTTAAGTGGCATATCAAGTGGGCAGGAGTTTATTTAACTCTCTGCAAACACACGCACACAATGCTGGCCATTTTTAAAGGGAAATTTGACCCCTTAATGAAGAGCAGGCTGAAAGTCTTGAAGAAGGAAGAATTAATTGGACAGCAGCTGGTTTACTGTGTGTAAAGGGTTAACTACTGTGTGAACAACCAGTGTTGGCTTCTCTCTTGCAACCGCATTTGTCCATCTATATGGAAGACCCGTGCTGTGGGCACTAAAGTCAATGCCCTGGTGACCACCATCAGAGCAGTGTCCATTGTTTGACACAACTACTAATTCATCTGGTTTTTTTCATCCACACCAGTTCTGACACCTCCCCGTCTCCCATGTCAATCAACGGCCAGCCCTAAACATCTGCCAAGTTCTTGCTACCATAGCTTAAACGTCTGCACGTCTCCATATATCTACCATCCTTGCCATTTGTGGCTAAGTGCATGCTCCCGACAGAAAAGTTTCATCACAATAAAAGTCTACTGGTATCAGTTTAGGTCTATCTCTTAATGACCCAGAGAACCAGTCTTCTCCCAGCCAGTATCTGAATCAAGCAGTATTAATGATGCATAGCCTTCTGAGATGACTAGGTCATGAGGAGAGATGGACCGGGATGCCTTCTTTCTCCTCCCACCTTCATCTCCCCTCATCTGCTCCAAGGCATTCTGGTGCCTCCTGTACACTGAGCATATATTTTTAATTGATGTATCCAACTTGAATTTTAGCCTTTACTTTTTCTTCTCTTATCCAAACTTCACTTCTCAGGAGCCCAAAGAAAACAAATCTGATAAACAGATTTGTTCTGGAGCTGGGGACATTTTTACATTTTAATCTTCATACATTTGCTCCTTTTGTTTGGTTTGTGCTTTTCCAGGGTCAATTTACTGATAGAAGGATGAGTTTAAGTAATAGCTCAGCTAGTGAATCAGAAAGATGGAAAGTAAAGAACAATTAATACTGTAGAATAAGCCTGGTTCTCTTATGCATCAAATATGTGATGTGTATGATAAGCCTTAACTTCAAGGTTATGATTTTTAGCTAACTATGCCACCTATTATGAAGAGGAAAGATTCATGTGCTAACAAGTATCCAGGCAGAATTCAATGTTTGTCAGATTCTTTTAGGAGGAAAATCTATGGGCATGGTATTTTTTTGGAGTTGGTTTGTAGAATCAAGAATTGAAGTAATGTTTTTTTAAAATAGCTTTAACAAAACAACAACAACAAAAAAAGAAGGTTGTATTAAACTGAAAAGTCTAAATTGTGAGTATGGCCACTTTAAGTGCATCATGGATTTTGTGTGTGTGTGTGTGTGTGTGTGTGTGTGTGTGTGTGTGTGTTTAGTTAAACAGAGCCCCCAGTCAGTCTATATGTATAGTATATATTCTTTCTTTCTTAAAAATTTCAAGGTGACTTTATTACTGGATTGTGATGCTATAAAACTGACAATTTCCTTGAGTCAAAGAAAAAAAGATTGCTAGAAGTCTTTAATAGCTATAGTTCATTTAGTTTTAGGATTCAGAGTTCCCTTCCATAGTGAATCAGGCAGGTCAAGTAGTGTTGCAAACAATGTATGTGCAGAAATGAACAAATACTCACCAATACTGGCATATTTGAAAGTGCTGAGTATTCTTTGCGGTGAATGATGGATATATTGTAAGTTGCCTTCTTGTTGGGTTCATCAAAACAAGGGAAGGACTTCCTGGCATCCGTCGGTTCATGGTCAGTGGCTGCTATGCTCCTTAGGAATAAACACAGACACAATGCATGCTGCTGCTGCCGACAATCCCTGTGTTTCTATTGCTCTAGGAGATATGAGCCACGTTATTATAACAGCTACCATTTCTGTTCACGAGAGCCGTCTGAAAGACTATCAAATATCTGTCAAAGGGCTTTTAGAATTTTGGGGGTACTCTATCCAAAGCCACTGATCCACAAGGAGGCAAACACATGCACACCCAGTTGCCTGCTTCTGCGTGGGGAGCTGCGAGCAGGTGTGTCCTTTCACAGAATGGAGGAGTATCTCCTCACACCCCTCCTTCCGTCCCACTGGCACATTCTTCCATGTTTACACTACAGCAAGGACAAAAGTGCTATTCATCTTCAGACAAAATGGATGCTAAGCCTTCTCCCTAGTGAGGGAAATGTCAGCCTGGTCTAAAGCCCCGTTTTGAGGGCTGAGGAAAGAGCTCAGTGGTAAACCATCCACTTGAGACGTGCAAGGTCCTGGGTGCAATCTTCTGCATGGTTTTATAAATTTAAAAAAAAAAGCCCACATTTGAAAAGACAGCAGTATTCCTGAGGGCTGCTAGTAGGCACGTGTATTCTCTAAACTGTTAATGTTTAACATTTCTAGACTTTCAACGTGAAAATACTATTTTCAAACTTTATATGCATATATGTACACACACATATATAAGCATATGTACATGCACACACACATATAAGCATATATACATGCACACAAACACATATATAAGCATATTACAGGAAGGCAATATGATCATATATTTGCTCATTGAACAGAACAGCAAATAAAAGCAATAGAAGCAAAATAACATTGATCGACATCACCAATAATCTGAACAAAGGTAACGTGTTCTCATGAACTAAAGAAGCTATATCACAATTCTAAGCTAAGGAGACAGGAGGGGAGTTTCACCTCTGTAATCTCAACACTGGGGAGGCTGAAAATGGAAGGTTATGTTGAGTTTCAAGCTAGTCTGGGGTACACAGCAGACCCTGTCTCAACAACAACAAAAAAGCTACACATACACACACACACACATTAAAAAAGAACAACAAAAAGAAAAAAATCATCACCACAACAAAAAAGCTAAATTATTAAAACTTTTCATTTATTCTGAAAGCACTATTATGCCCTATCCTTACAGACAGACAGACAGACACACACACACACACACACACACACACCATACTCATAATAATAATACACATTACAAACATTATTCTGCTCCCAGATGACGAGTGCCAAATGCAATTCTCTCCTAACAGGAGCCAGGGCTCCTTAGAGAAGGAGTTGCTTCTAGGCTAGGTAAGAAGCCCATGACCACCCAGATCATCTTGTCACACCAAGAAAGTAAGAAATACTCAAAGAATCATGGGAATAAGTCAAAAGGACACAGGTGTCTGCTTGACACGATTACTACTTGCCAAATCTGTGGGAACTGAAGCACCAAAATAAACAGAATGGGAATCCAACCCATTGGATAAACTAAGAACCCATGCACCCTTTCTTTTTTTAAAACTACTTTTGAACACTTTATTTATGGTATGAGTGATGGGGTGGGAACCCTATGGCAGAGTGTGAAGAACAGAGGACAGCCACGGGAGCCAGCTCTCTTCTTCCACCATGTAAATTCTAGGGATCAAACTCAGGCCATCAGACTTGCCAAACAGGACCTTTGGGTAAACTGAGCCAGTGTTCTGGTTAGTTTTTTCCTAAATTAACAAACTAGAGACATGTGGGAAGAGGTAATTCCTTGAGTGGGGAATCACCTCCATCATACTAGCCTATGGGTGTGTCTGTGGGGCATTTTCTTGAGGGCCCAGCCAATTAGGGGTGGTGCTGCATCAGCTGTGGAGATGAAGTCACTCAGTATCATTCCCCCATGGTTTCTGTCTCAGCTTCTACTTCAGATTCCCACCTTGAGTTTCTCCCTTGATATCTGACTTTGACAGTCTATGACACGGAAGTATGAGCTGAACCATTCTTCTTCAAGTTGTTTTTGGTCAGTATTTATCCCAGCAACAGAGCAGCTGATTAGGATAGCCCATGAACTCTTTGTTTGATTGCGAGTTTGATTTAAATTCTTCTTTAAGTAGATTATAGACATTTTCTCTTGCAATGCTAGAGACTGACCTCAGGGTTTTATGCACGCTAAGCACGCACCCTACCAATGAGACCCATCCCAAGCCCTTAGAGAGCAATACTTTCAGAAGGACTACCAGATTCAGAAAATTCTTTACCCAAAAGAATTGGGTGGAGATGTGTTTCATGTTTCAAATATTGTCTGGGAAAATGACCTGTAAACCCCGTCACTCCCACTCCGGAGAAAACCGTTGGAAATGACCAGAAGGGCACGCTTTAAAGGTAACATCAGCAACAATAACTGACTTACAAGCAATTGTACCACCTCCCGAGCAGGTCACAGCCTCCCTTCCCTGACACTCCTGATCTAAACGGTTCTCTGGCATTATAAGGAGCCACATAAATGGAAACCTAGGGGGCATTCTCCAATAACTGGCCGTCCCCCTTCAGAACTGCTGACATGGAGAAAGATGAAGAAGAAAGGTTGGGGAGAAACCTGGGTTTGAAGGAACTTATAGTGCTGTACACACTTCCAAGATGGGATACTGGGACCAGGAAAGAATTGAAAGGCCATTACTGGGTTAAGTGAAGAAGACTGCTTTTGAACCCTGGGTTACATAATTGGATTGATGCTACATTCTTTGATTTTTTTAAGCTGCTGTATAGTTGTTAGACAATGCCTTGTACTTGAGAAATATATCCTGTTGTCAACATGTAAATGAGTTTTCAGAGAGAGAGAGAGAGAGAAGAGAGGGTCCAAAGGGGAAAAAATATAAATAATTGATGAATCTGGTAAATTATTTTTAGATGTTCCAAATACCATTCTTGTAGCGTTTCTGTAAGTTTGAAGTGGTTTTCTTCTTGTTATTCTTGCTTGTTTTTCTTTTTTAAAATCAAGTTATCTCAGAAAAGCCTTAGCTAGGAGTCTGTTCTTCAACAGACTGATTATTGGTTAGGGTGGTGGTAACAATTCAGTAAGGAAATTTTGCTGCACTTTTTTGTTTTGTTTTGTTTTTTGAAACAGGGTTTCATTGTGTAACCCTGGCAGCCCAAGAACTCACTGTGTAGACCAGGTTGTCCTTGAACTCACAGAGATTCACCTGCTTCTGCCTCTATAGGGATTAAAGGCATGTGCCACTATGTCCTGCAATAAATCTAAATTTTATACCTTTGGTAGATTATTCTGGATTGTAAATACATCAGTCTATGAAGAATGCCTCAAAGGCCTCATGACAAGAAGCAGGTAGGGACAACCCATGCTTGCCCAGATTCCTTTTCCTTTTGGAGTTGTTTTGACTTCTGAGTCCCCACCCTCCCGTTCCCACCCAGGAGGGGGCGGGGGGAGGGACAATTTTGTTGCAGTTAGTCCTCCTCAGAAATAAGCCAGAAAAGTGATAGACTCTGTATGTGTGTGGTGTGTGTGTGTGTGTGTGTGTGCATGTGTGTGTGCACGCACGCGCATGCATGTGCACGTGCAAGCACATCACAAAAACCCAGAACAAGCAGGGAGTGGAGCTGCCCTTCCGGGCAACAGTCATTCATTTTGTGTAGGTTTTACAAACATCAACCCTCTGCAAGATGCTAGAGTCTAAAGTCCTGAGAAGCCAAGTGGGAGAAGAAGGTTGGTTTAATCCTGTCACACTCCTCTTTAAAAGGGTCTCTGACCAGTTGTTCTCCTAATTTAGACGGCTCTTGCTCTTGCTTGTGCACAGAGAGCGGCAGGTGTCCCTGCGCAGTGGGTCTGCTTGGCCTCGGTGGCCTTTTCAACCTTCACGCTGAGTCTGACACAATGGTGGAGACCTGGCTGTGTAGGAGAAGTGAATGATATTACTCGCCTTCAGGCAGGCAAAATATGAACTGGGTTTTCTTCCCCTTCCCTCTCCTCTTCCAAGTTCAAGAGCCCTGTGATTTCAGAGGAAAAACTCTCTATGAGGAAAGATTCTATTCTTATCTTAAATAGTTCTCATCTTAATTCTAATCTTCCCACATGTGACCTTCAGCAAGTCACACCTGATTTAGTGTCTTCACGTGGTGTGACCTGCCCTTGCCAGAGTAATTCTTTTCCGGCACACCTTAGGGATCATCCCAGGAGGTGACGCCTTTGAAATGGGTATAGTAGTGCCAAGACACCCCTGCTATTCCCAGTAAATGTTGTGGGTAAACTATGCTTTCCTTGTCTTTCTGAGGTAGGGCTGTGCTGGGTGGTCCAGGTGAACCTTGAACTCCTCACCCTCCTGCCTCAGCTGCCCCAGAGTTGGGATTACAAAAATGAGATGAAACAGCCTGCCTCCATTTTTGGCTTAAAAGGATATTACAGTAAAGATAAAATGGGTTCAGCGGGGCGATGGTGGCGCACGCCTTTAATCCCAGCACCCAGGAGGCAGAGGCAGGTGGAGCTCAGAGAGTTCGAGGCCAGCCTGGTCTATAGACTGAGTTCCAAGACAGGCAGGACTGTTACCTGTTTTCAAGAAACCCTGTCTCAAAAAAAAAAAGATAAATTACATTCATTCATGTTTATGATTAATTTCTGTTTCTGTTTCTCAGTCATAGCTTTCTTTCACATGTTTGTTATGAATAATTTATTAAATGCATGTTCTGCTCCTGTAACCCCACTAACCTGCCATATCCTCCACTTGGAAACCCCTTATCCCTAAAATACAAAAACATTGTCTTCCTCACTTCCAATGCTGATCTCTTGAACCCCACCTTTAGAGGGAGACAGACCCTGTACACAAATAAAAAAAAGCTTGCTTTAATTAATTTGGCCATGATGATTTGGGTTGGTGGTCTTTTTCTTTGAATCCTTGGGATTAACACATGGACTACCACACCAGTCCCAGACTTCCTGACACAGTGCTTTCTACAATCTAAAATATTTAAAATCCGTGTATTAGCTGGACTATGCACTGGAAAAAATATGTTGTGTGTAAGTCCTAATAGTAATACAATCATAAAATGGTAACTTGTGCCAAGCATGGTGGGTATGCGTTTAATTCCATCACTTGGGAAGCAGAGGCAGGCAGATTTCTGTGTGTTTGAGGCCAGCCTGGTCTACATTGTGAGTTTCAGGAGAGCCAGAGCTACACAGTGAGACCCTGTCTCAAAAAAAAAAACAAAAAAAAACAAAAACAAACAAAAACAAAACAACAACAACAAGAAAGGCTAACTTATTTCTTGTTTCTTTGGAGGTCTACTGAAGAACTCAGAAAACTGTTGATAGATGGCCAGCTCTTTGAATTGACACCAGTTTCCTAAATGCTAAGCAAATCTGAAAATAAGATATATAAGACAGCAATATAAAGAGATTTTAAATCACAATCTTTATCTCACAATTAAAAGTCCTTTTAAAAATCTGAGTCAGACTGCAAATGGATGAGGAGAACCGCAGCAGATACTCGTCAGTGACTCTGCAATGTTCTGAATAAGTAATTACACCAGGCAAATGTGCTGAGCAAACCACTTCTCTAGGGGGCCTCCCTGGGCCATGCTAATAAGCCGCTCACTGGACTTTAAATCTTACTCCTAGTAGCTTATTAACTTGCCATCAGGGAGAGTCTCTGTCTGCCTTCCTTGACTGCATCAAACCAGCATGCTTTCGAGAAAGTTATAGAAGGAGATGCAGTGCCTGCTGTAACTCTCAGTCCTGGCTACTCTGAATCAACTTTAGAAAGCAAAACCCCAAACGACTGTGTTATCTCATCAATCACGGGCACTGTGCTCCCAAGAATGTCTTCCAAGCTATGTTCAGCAACTTAATAAGGTGAGCCAGCAAGACACACAGCATAATCTGGCTAAAATCCTCGGGGGGGGGGGCTTCTGCGGTAGGGGTAGTAACTACCAGCGCTGTATCTACAGGCTCTTAAGGGTTCCCACGTCATGCACATGAGCTGCTCGGTTGATTCAGGGTGGTCCCTCACATGGAGTTGCATGTTGGATTGAATAAACCAGTCCATTATTTAGTTCCAAACTGTGTTACTTTTTATGCAGAAGATATTCAAGGCCAGGTGAAATTTCCTCACTTCCAAAGTAAAGAAGAACCAGGAGCCCCGCAACACACATACAAGACCTCCTCCTAAATCTCACTGTGTACTGATAACTCTCCACAAGCTGAGAATCGTCTGACTAGAGCTAACATTTCAAGATCCAAACCTCACGACGCAGGATACACATTTGTGAGCGATAATATATTTTCCCACATATACACTGTTTTCACACAGCTACTAAATCATACCGTAAATGTTAGCTTTTGGCTTCAGAGGTGTTTCCCCAGATTCCTGCTAGCTGTGTCTAACACGCTTCAACAGGTCCCACACTGACCTTCGACACCGACCTCTTCTTCCTTCAACACCAACTCCTTGTGTTTCCAGCATCCACTAAAAGGATGCCAGTCACCCAGATGCTACATCTTGAGCATCCTGGGCGCATAACTGCTGCCCTCCCTTCCTCATCAGTCAACAGGCAGGCCTGAGCTGTTTTCCCTCCAAGCTGTTTTTCCCCCATGGGTCCTCTTGATGTCATCTGGGTTGCCTTCCTCTCCACCCTGATCTGCAATATCTCCTCTGCGTGGATGGAGCTTTCTGTCTTTTGCCATCCATGACACCTGTGTCACCCTCACTAATTCTTCCCTTGTCCCCAAAGTGACCCTTTTTCTCCAAAGTTATCTCCGTGTCCTCCCACAAGTTAGCTCTTAGTCTGCTTCTGTATATACACCCCACCAACAAAATCGCTTTCTTCTTCCCATCATGATTTCTCTGGCCTTCTATCTTCTCATTTGCTGCTACGTAAACCCCACCGTAATATCAAAAATTCAGTTTTCACCCTATCAGTGCTATGGAAATCACCAGAAAGCTCAAACTGGAGAGAGTCATAAGCGATTGTTTATAAGGTTGTTCCTTACATTGTGTGTGAGCAACTTAAATAGCTGCGCGTAATGGAAAAGCTGGGAGAATTACATTATGTCTATCGTACCCAAGTGTGTGTCCAGCATGTCATTTAGTGGAAGAATACCAAATCACAAGTCAACTCCTTGGTGAATGTTTCCTTTTTAAACTTTCACCATTTTGTCTTTTAGGTTCACTGCAATGACTGTATTATTCATGCATAAAGAAACTTAAGTGTTAATTTTTTTTTTATATACTTGTACCCTTGACCTAGTAATTCAACTTTTAGGATAATAGCCAACCTAGGGAAATAAGCAGATGGGCATATAAAAGTGTATTTACAGCGATGTCCTTCTCTGATGTATTAATAATAAATAACAATATACTAGAAGCAGCACCCATGTCCAACAATAGGAACTGAGAGAATCAGTGCATTTATAAGATGAAATACTGCACAGTCTGTAATATCAGCTTGTAAATATTTAAAGATAAAAGAAAAGGTTTATTATGTATTAAATTTTAAAATCCACATGGATAGATAAAAGTATATAAATGTAACAGTTTCCACTTTGATTGTCTAGGGAAGTATTAAAGTACAGTTTAACACCTTAGTGGGTGATACCACTGGGCCCTGAAACTGTTTCTAGAGCTTGCTATGCTGTCATTTTTAAAAATAGGGAAAAAAAATCAATGAGTTTGCTAGCATGGTAGATCTATGTGATCCCCCTGATGTTTTCTTTCAATTAGTCTTTCTCTACAGTTAATCCATGTGCCACACAATAATGCAAAGTTGATTCAACGTTTTTACTCCTTGAGTCCCTCTGGTTAAACAATTGGAAGAAATCTGACCGAGAGATTTTGCTTTGTTCTGAAAGATGCTTCAGACAACAGAGGAAAGGGATTCACAGAGGACTGGCCCCAGTTCCCATTTTTGATTGGTGACACCTAGTTTTTTTCAGTCATTTAACTCTCTAGAATCTGTGCAGGCAAATGTCCACGCAGGGTCAAGTTCAGTGACAGCTCAGATGTAGTGTAGCCTGGATCCCTGGCCCTGTGATGGCTTTGAAGTTCAAGGAAGGCCTTTATGCCTTTTACCGAGATCTGATAATTCACCATTTATGAGAATATCAGATAGAAAGATAATAGATTAGATTAGATAGAATGAATATGTATTAGTCTTCTAATTATAACTATTTGATGTGTATTATAAACACTTCTGCTTGGAGTGATGCAGGGGAAAAAACATTTGTGACTGTCTTTTATGTTGTAAAGGTTTAGTGTTACTATCGCAGGCTTAATGATAGCTGGCAGCTCCAAGACTTATCCATACCCCATCACGGGTATGTCTTTCCAGAATTCCCTGCGAACCTGGTTCTGAGCACAGACAACCACAAGACACAGCTAGGCTTTTCTTCTTGGATGAGCACCTAAGAACATGTCAGATTTTGTCTAATATTCATTAAGAGTCTTTGCCGGGAAATCGCAAGAAATAACAATTGACATTTAATGCAATTGTCATTTCAAATGAAATTATTGCTTCTTGTAAAATTGTTGTGATATGTCCCCAAAATATCAGCAGTGAAAATTTCCAAATAGATACCTCCATAAAAATCCGAGGTAGTTTGTGTGGATGTTAAATGTAGGATACGGTGAGTGGGACTCTATACTGCTGCAGTTAGGAAAAGACTTCTAAAAGTACAAGGCTTCTCTACACCGGTCATTCCACTTACGACTTTCAAGCTTGGTGATAGAATTTCAAAACACAGTAAGGCAAGACATTTTGCTTCTCTGATGAACAAGCAAAATTGAAACCAAGGGCAGACAGGGGTCAGACCAACAAAATAAGAGATGGAAAGCAAAGAGGAAAGGAAAACAGATGCTGCAGAAGCTGAGGTCAGAGAAGCACAGCACCTACTTGACTTGCCCATTCTCGGTGTAGGTGGTTCTGTAGAATCCCACGAGGGAGCCGTTCAACCAGCCGGCAAACTCCATGGTCAGCAGGTAGACACTGTCGCCACTTGTAGCAGCAAGCTCTTCTTGAGCCTCGACCACCACATACTCCTGCTGCTTGTACTCAAAGCACTGTTGAATTGATACCTTCTGCCCAGAGGGATTCACAAGCTCCGGCAGCTTGGTGATCTTGGTCTCCCTGATGTGTAGCCATAGGTAACGTGTGGGCGTGCTCAAGCTGATGGAGATGGTCACTGTGCCGGTGTACCTGTCTTCATCCATCAAGGGCTTCACCTCCAGGTCGTAGTGGACTGGTGTGATGAAGTCTGGCAGCCTGAAGTTTGTCCACTCTCCATTCTCATCTTCACGGGCAGGGCAGATGTCCTGGTCCAGGGGAGGAGTGCTGGTGGTGGAAGAAGCTTGAGTGCTGGTGGTGGAAGAAGCTTGGCTCGGAGCCGTGGTTGTGTCCTGCCCAGTGTCTCCAGAGGAGTCACACGACCTGGTCAAGCCCACCGAAAGCCCCACTATTAGTCCGACCGCCACCACCACCCCGCAGATGATGGCCACATGTTTGCCTCGAATGCAGTATCTCTTAGAGGGCTCTTCCTCCGCAAAGTTCATCTTCCTGCCGAAGTCAGAAGTCACACATGAAAGGATGTTAAATTTAACTAACTATCATCAGCTGGCTTTCCTTTTCAATCGGAAGGAGTCCCCTGGTTTGGCAGCCTGATTTTGTTTTCCCACACCTCTCTGTCTGGCGTCCAGTGTCCCTTTCTAGTCCCGCAAGTTCCCACCGGCCACTCCGGGATGAATGCGGAAACCAGGGAATGGGATGGAGACTCCCGGAGGGAAGCTGACTTGAAGGAGGAGTTCGGATGAGAACGCTGGCCAGCTCTCTATAAACAGTGGCTCCCCAGGCCGGCCCCGCCTGCACCGGAGCGAGTTAAATATAAAACAGGGCTTGCGCCTATCGGCCAACAGGAGGAAGAGGTTTTGCCAAACCTCTGTCAGCAGCCTTGAGGGAGAAAGCTTTTGGCTAAGAGGCATGCTTACGATAAAAAACACAACCTTTGCCACCAGATCCGGGGCTTCTTCCTGTTGTGTGCGCAGTCCGGCTCTCTCAGCCAAAGGGCTTCTTGAATTTCACTATTTTATTAGGTCGCTTGCCAAAGAAGCTAAGTGTTTTGTTTCTTCTCTTTTCCCTCAAATTATGTAAACATTCAAATTCTGCCCTCTGTTGAAATCATATCCTGGAGTTGCATACTTGGAGGGATTCTTAAATTTAAGGATCACTCAGCTATTCAGTGACAGATTGGTTGGACCAGGTAGCCCAAGGAAGGCAGACGGAAGACAAAAGGGAAACGCAAAGAAACTGGCTGGTCAGGGAGACTGCAGAAGGTAAAAAAGTGAGCGAAAGGATGGAAAGTTTGAGAAAACAGAAAGTCAAGGAAGGGTCTCTGCTTGTCTCGGAGTTTGCCTCCTCCACGGGAGAGTACGTTCTAGAGACTTTGATATAGGAAGTCAGGTATGGAGCAGAAAACAGGTGCCCACACTGGCCTGTGCTACCTACCCATTAGCAATGATCCATTGGCCGTGAGTGAGGTATGTGTGGGGGCTTCCAGCTTGTGCGCTTGAAAGCAGCTGAGTGGCAAACACTAGCCGCCTCTGACTAAAGCATAGCAAACATAATTACAGGGGTTTCAGTAATTGTTTACACCCCGTGCGCTGTGGAAGGTACTTTAGAGAAACTGGCATTTAAATCTTTCCCACAGCCCCAGGCAAATGGATCTATTTTGATGCCCATTTTAGAGAAGGCGAGACTGACATTTAGATGTCGGTGATGAGAGGCACCTGACTGGTGAGAGCAGAATTGGTGTCCGAAGACGGGTTATTTGAGTTGAAGGTCCATATATTTACAGCGTTGTATAGATTTTCTTATCTAAAGAGGAGGAATGTTCAAGGTGAGATGATTACAAGAAGCTTAGCATTTTCAAAAGAGCAGTCGGGTAAGATAACATTAAATCTCTGGCTGGGGAGATGGCTCAGTCAGTAAACACTTGCCTAATAAGTCCAAAGACCAGAGTTTGGTTCCTAGAACCCACATTAAGAGAAAGAAAGAGCCGGGCGGTGGTGGCGCATGCCTTTAATCCCAGCACTCGGGATGCAGAGGCAGGCGGATCTCTGTGAGTTCGAGACCAGCCTGGTCTACAAGAGCTAGTGCCAGGACAGGCTCCAAAGCCACAGAGAAACCCTGTCTCGAAAAACAAAACAAAAAAAAAAAAAGAGAGAAAGAAAGAAAAAAGAGAGCCAAGTGTGGTGATATAAGCCTTGGAATTCCAGTGTTGGGGAGGTGTACACAAGCGTATCCCTGGGGCTTGCTTACCCAGCTTAGCCTTTTCAATGAGTTAAGGCCAGCAAAAGACTCTGTATCAGATGTAAACAATGTGTTCAGCTGCCTGAGGAATAGCAGCCAAGTATGTCCTCCTCTGGCCCCAACATACATGCATCTCTACATACACACACACACACACACACACACACACACTTAGAGTCTTCTCTATTGTCCTCCTTTTTTTCTTTCCGGAGTCTTCAAACCCTGACAATGTGAGCTTCCAAGAGAGAACGAACACACTATGAAAAAAGGTCCCACTTTAGCTGCTGTGACCATTTGCTCCCCATGCCCATCTTGATCTTCTAGTTTTTGGTGAGTTTTCTGTCCTAATCTACTTTTCTGTGTAGGAGTGTTTTGCCTTCCTGCATGTCTGGGCACCATGTGTGTACTTGGTGACCAAAGAGGCAGAAGAGGAGTCAGATCCCCTAAGACTGGAATTCCAGACAGTTGTGACTGACATGTCGGGGCACAGAACTGAAGGGTCTTCTGCTGAGCTGTCTCTGGCTTTTGAATAATTTATTTATTTATTTTTTTAGGGAACTTGTGTTCTTCCATGGAACACATTCTGAGAAAAGCTACTTTAAACTATTCTAAATCTCAAATTTAGAATAGTTTTAAGTTTCAAATTTAAACAAGCACTAGAAAGAGATGAAACCCTTTAATGTCAAAATAGAACACTAATCTCTAACATTTGTGGAATTTTCTCATGAAATAATGTTAAGACAAAGAACGGAAGAGTTATGTTTTCTAAATTCTAGATCCATCTTGTAACTGTTAATTTCATATTCTGAAGCATCTTTTTTGTTTGCTTGCTTTGTGTTTCCGATGGTAAATCAACATTTTAGCTTGTGAATTCCCCTTTTCCATTTCATTATAAAAATCATTTGAGATTTCACTAAATGCTTGATGGGTCAATCATTTTGAAGTATGTCTCCTAAAGCAAAAGGTAAGATGAGTATCAAATTTTCTTAAACATATTAGAAAAATGAAGAGGAATACTATTTGAAAGAATGTACACATAATTACATTAATCTGGAAGCATTATTTTTATTTCAGGCCAGCTGACATGTTTATTTCCATAAATTCTGCCCTGTCTGGATACACAGTGTCTCATCTCAGGTCTGAGTCTGTGCTCTCACCTGCCAGAGATCATAGACCTTGAGGTGGAAGATCACCGCAAGAGGCCTGAGAACGGCCATGCTGCTTGAAACGCCAAAAGGAATTCATTACGTAAATGTATTTTTTTTTCTAGAAGAAATGAAACCTTCCTCAGGTCCAGTTAAAGCCCAAATGTCTTTATTCAGTCAAGATCAGCATATCAGGGTTGCCTAACTGACAGAGGTAAAACCCAGACCAATGAGGGGGCCAGCTGAGCAAGCAAGGGCACTAGACACTTCTATCGTCACCGACAGGGTTGCTTCCTTAACTCTACACTTCTTCCGACTGCAACAATTCCTTCCTCTCCTTCCCTTCACTGACAATGGAGGACTGGGTCTACAGCCAGAGGTTCTTGACTAGGAAAATCCTCAGCCCATATCCCACTCACAGTGAGGATCAAGGCAGCCACTGGTGCAAGGATTTCTTCCTGCAGGGAGACCAGTGAATCATCCCCCACCTCAATTAAATCATCTGTAGTGGATAGCCTTGTCATAAATAATGGGGATAATAAGGAAGAGTCACCCTGACCCGTTGGTTCCCACTTATTAGGTTATGGCCAATGGACTAAGTAAACAGCCATTTACTGTGGGTCCTCAACCCATATTTCCAGGACCTTTTAACCATACAGATAATCTTCTATTTGGAGTACAAAGTTGAGGCTCTGTTCTCCAGCTGACAATAAATGCTTGCCGATTGCATAATGACTCAATAAGCTAAAAAGAGGAAGAGAGAACCAAGAACTCACACAGGGAAGAGTTTGCAGCTATCGTATCCCGGAAGTGTTGAAATAAAATAAAGATAAGATAAAAAAAAAATCAGTTCAAATTCCAGGGAAGACTAGAATGACTATGCCAGAGCTGGGAATCTTATCTAGGCTTGAGCAGGAGAAAAGCTTCTGGATCATTCCTCCTCACAGCAGTGGCCTGAGGCCAGACTCTCACCATGCCGTGGGACACCTAGCTAGTGTGCACCTCTCTTTTTCAGTGGGAGC
The DNA here is from genome assembly GCF_037038515.1 of Microtus pennsylvanicus. Classification (NCBI taxonomy): domain Eukaryota; kingdom Metazoa; phylum Chordata; class Mammalia; order Rodentia; family Cricetidae; genus Microtus; species Microtus pennsylvanicus. The sequence continues at coordinate 89,488,869 of NC_134585.1, read as the reverse complement.
CTAGGTAAACACTTTTCTTTTAGGGTCAAGAATTTCATATTCTGGCCAGGCAGTGGTGGTGCACGCCTTTAATCCCAGCACTAGGGAGGCAGAAACAGGCACATCTCTGTGAGTTCGAGGTCAGCCTGGTCTACAAGAGCTAGTTCCAGGACAGGCACCAAAGTTACACAGAGAAACCCTGCCTCGGAAAAACAACAACAACAAAAGAATTTCATATTCTACAGAGGTTTACGAGATCATTTCTGTGAAGGTGCTGCCTCCTTACCTGATACTAGGACCACACCAAAACCTCCTAGCAACAAGGAACACTGGTGTAGCTACTCAGCTGGCCCTTGACATCTGTCAGTTAATCTCAGCCCGATTAATCTCAATCTGAGTAATAACAACAACAATTAAAGAAAAAGAGGCTATGAATTTGAGAAAAAGCAAAGGGGTACATATGAAAGGCTAGAGAGAAGAAAGGAAGTGAATAAATGATGTAATTATATTTTAATTTCAAAAATTAAAAAACGTAAACATAAAAGAAAGCAAAATGGTCCACAAGATTGCCAATTTGATCAGGGCATTTTTTCAATTGAAGTTCCCTCTTTTAGATATCTCTATTTTTTTTTGCCAGCTTGACATAAAAAAGCAAACAGGATAGTGTGTGTATGTGGTGTGTGAGAGACAGAGAGAGAGAGAGAGAGAGACAGACAGACAGACAGACAGACAGACAGAGAAAGATGTGTGTTTTAAAGTAAGCTTATAAAATAATAGATGTGTAGTAATAAGGGGAGCGGCGGCGTGGCTGGTCCCAACATCCCAGCCACCTGCTCCGGCTAGCTTATGCCCCGAAATAATTACACGGACACTGTATTCTTTAAAACACTGCTCTGGCCCATTTCTAATCATCTGTGTAGCGCCCCTAGGTGCGCTTACCGGGAAGATTCTAGCCTAAGTCCATCCTGGGTCGGAGCTGGGGCATGGTGTGCGTCTTCCCTGGAGCAGGTAGCATGGCGTCTCTCTCTCAGGTGTCTGCTCCGGAGAAGAGAGCTGTCGAGTCTGACCTCACTTCCTCTTCCTCCCGGCATTCTGTTCTGTTTACTCCACCCACCTAAGGGTGGGCCTATCCAATGGGCCTAGCAGTTTCTTTATTGCTTAACCAAGGAAATCAACAGATTGATATATGACACTCCCCCATCACTTCCCCTTTTTCTGTTTAAACAAAAAAAGGAAGGCTTTAACCTTAACATAGCAAAATTACATATAACAAAACAGTTATCAAGTAAAAGTTACATCAGAAACATTTATACATATAACAAAATTGACCGTAAATCTCTATCAATAAAGCAAAATCTATACTAATACAAATTATTCATATCTATATCATATCCCCCTTTAAATGTAAAAGAACGTTTATAAACCATATTTGGGAACATGGGCGCAGTTTTTTCTCTCCAAACTGCTTCCTGCTGAATGGGGGCGTCGTTAATCAGATTATTTAGGGTGTAACCTGTGTGCCAGGTTTATCTCAGTTGGCAGTTGAGCAAAGCAATTTTCTGAAGATGTTCACAGCAACCCTTCAGGAGGACGTGGTCCATCATACCAAATCGGAATAGAAGAAATGAACAGGGTCTCATCCTCTGTGAAAACAAAAGAAGACTCTCTCCAAAGCATCATATCCTTAGACCCAAATTCTGAAGTCATACCCTCATGATATCCGTTCTGGTTCCACTTGGCAGCCCATATAATGAAATGTCTCTCTGTACTTAGCTCCTTCGCAGTCAAAAATTTTAAAGAAAACACAATGTACATAATCCAGACTCTCTGTGAATTTTCCATCTTTACGCGGCTTATTTTTATTTATATCTATAACTATCTGTACTCTGTCTCTTTAAAGACTTTACTTTTACTTTTTTCTTTTTAAACCATTAACTTTATTCTCTATATTCTTTTTCTTCTCTCTCCCAAGCCTACGTACATTCATCCAACAGTGTGACTCATTCAGTGGTCTGAATCTGTCCTATTGTGAATCTGCAATTTTTTACTATCCAGGAGCACTTTTGATTTGCGCCTTTAAATCATTAGGCGCTTAAGAATCTAAGCTGAGACATTCCTAAGTTAACTTTTTGCTTTTTGAGCGTATATCTGTGGACCAGGCTGTCTTTGAACTCTCAGAGATCCGCCTGTCTCTGCCTCCCAGGCATTGGGATTAAAGGTGTTTGCTACTACACCTTGAACTCACAGAGATCTGTTCGTCTCTGCCTTCTAGGCACTGGGATTAAAGGCGTGTGCTACCACACCTTGAAGTCACAGAGGTCTATCTCCCTCTGCCTCCCAAGTGCTGGGATTAAAGGTGTGTACTAGGACACAAAACAACTCTCTTCCTTTTTTGTTTTTTGCTTTAAGAACTTCAACTTTCAGCTTGCATATATTTTAACACACTTTAAACCATTCAGAAATTTTCTCTGTCTTTGACGCTCTCTTTACTGTATCTCTCTCTGTTTTTCTGACCATATGAGTCTTTAATTTACCAAGCAATCTCAGTAGGACTAAAGGCGTGGCTTTGCCAGCTAGATCCAGTCCATTCCTTAGCTTTCCAGCCTCATGGCGGATATACAGGCTGCAGCCATATTTATAGCCACAACTGGCATTTCAAGGTACCTGCCAGCCAGAGAGCTACAACAGACAACACTCAAGTCCTCTCTCAGTAGCCGGCCCTCCTGCCTCAAACAGTCAGAGTTTGCCCTGGCAAGATGGCCCAGAAAGCCGGCATTTTAAAACAACACAGGTTTGTTCCTGCTGCTGAGTCAGGAAAATTTCAAAATGGAGGACGTACCATTTTGTGCTAGCTCTGGGGCCGCCAGGTAGGAGCGGCACTCAGCACTTTAATTCTGAGACTGAGCATGCAGCACAGAAATTCTTTTCATCCAAGTTACATCCAAATCTGACACGCAGAGCACTACGCAGTCTGAAAACACGTCTCTGTATGGCAACAGGAATCCGCCATGCTCTTCCGCCTGCCTAAGCCTGATTCTGCCTTCTGCCCAGGAGCAGGCGGGGAGCTCTGAGTCATCGTCACGATCTCAGAGCACTCTCCTTCCGATCCCAAGAGGGAACACAAACATAAAGCCAGAGTTTGCACTGGCGGCACAGCCCCAGGAAGCCATGCTTTGAAATGACACAGTGTTTTTTCTGCTGCTGTTGCCGAATCAGGAAATCTCTCTACAGCACGCCACCAACAAACAGCAAAAATCTGTGTTAAACTCTCTCTCCCTTATTTTTAAGCCTTCTCCGGTTTTTTAAGTGGGTTTAGTCCATCACGTGGGGCGCCATTTGTAGTAATAAGGGGAGCGGCGGCGTGGCTGGTCCCAACATCCCAGCCACCTGCTCCGGCTAGCTTATGCCCCGAAATAATTACACGGACACTGTATTCTTTAAAACACTGCTCTGGCCCATTTCTAATCATCTGTGTAGCGCCCCTAGGTGCGCTTACCGGGAAGATTCTAGCCTAAGTCCATCCTGGGTCGGAGCTGGGGCATGGTGTGCGTCTTCCCTGGAGCAGGTAGCATGGCGTCTCTCTCTCAGGTGTCTGCTCCGGAGAGGAGAGCTGTCGAGTCTGACCTCACTTCCTCTTCCTCCCGGCATTCTGTTCTGTTTACTCCACCCACCTAAGGGTGGGCCTATCCAATGGGCCTAGCAGTTTCTTTATTGCTTAACCAAGGAAATCAACAGATTGATATATGACACTCCCCCATCATAGATGTCTGTGGCTTTTCATATATCCTTGGTGCTCCTTATCCTTCCTCATTCACAGTCTCTCTGATTACCCTCTCTCCCCTCTGCCTAGTTAAGTACCCTCTTTTCCTTCTTGCCCCTTCATAGCACCTGCGTCTGCTGCCCCTCTCTCTAGAGTTCCTTCCCCCAGCACCCCCTGTATCTTAATCTCGGGAAACAGAGGTAGAAAGGGCAGAGACTGTGAGAACCCAAGGACCAGGAAGACTGCCCTGACTCAGCATCTTTCTAAGTATGGAAGCACAATCTGCTCAGCCTGTGTAATATTTCCTGTTTAATATTTCAGGTCTGACCATTTGGTATCGGATAACTCGAGGAGGTCCACCCTGGGGAAGGCTACTTCTCTTGCTCTCAGCATCTCTTAGTTGCCTTTAGTTCTTTGTTTAGGGTTGAGACACCATAAGATTGTCCCCTTCGGTGTTAACACGTCTATTAGTGTACTTGTTCAGGTCTTGTTAAGGCAGAAACGTTGTTGAGACTTCATGGATGTAACTTCGCTCACAGTAGATTTTCTGCTCCTCTGGCTCCTGCCCCATCTCCACCCATGGTTCCCGAGCTTTAGGGCAGGAGTTGTAGTATTCACGCATCTGCTGGGACGGAGCACCAGTTACTTGTTCTCTGCACGTGGACCAGTTGTGGTTTTTCATCGTAATCTCTGTTGCAAAGAGAAGTTTCTTTGATAAGGGATGAAATCTACCCTGTGGGCACAAGAATAAATATTTACAATGAAGCTCAGAGCAATACTGGCTTAAATAAGCGGAAGTACTAGATTCTCACCTAAAACTTGTGATCCCAGTTGCCTGGTGCAGATGGCAAGGTTTCCAATGCTGTGCATGATCTCCCTCTGTTGAGCCTTGTCCAATGGAAAAGCTGTGGGTTATTGCTGGGATACGAATGCCACTGTTGCACTTTAAGCGTGACCTTGCCATGCTGATCATTGCTGCGGGTCACGGACATCCCAGCAGCTAGAGCTATTGCTTGTTTCCCTCCCATGAAAATTTGCACCGGGGCCTCCTAGTACTAGGAAATCTAGTCCTCTAGGAGGAGGTTTTTAGGTCAGAACCAACTTAATCCAGTTCATTTTCTACAAGTCCTACATCTGAAGGGTGTGGTGTCTTCAAGAACAGCGACTTACCGTCAGTTTCTGGGCAACAAGAGCAACCAACTTGGGGAAAGTCTCCTGGACTCCCCTGAGCAACAACTCAAAAGAAGGCTTCTCGTGCCTGGTATTAGGGTATTTGATAGACAGTCTATGACTCTCGGTAGGTAGAACTACCATCGGGCAGTCCAATTGTTGCTGTGGTTCATGTGCTTTAAAGCTGGGTAGGACTGCTGATAGCTTCTTTCTGTTGGCAGCTTGCACAGCACCTTCTGACATTACAGGAGCTAGCCTTCAGGGAGGGTGCTTCCAGGTCAACACCAGCTTAATTTTTCCAAGTCCTATGACTGGTATCTTCCGCCGTCGATCAAGATCAATGGCAGTAGCCATTGTTTGGAAGATCCTCCTAACCAGGAACTCAAAGAGAAATGTTTTTGCCTGACACTGGGGTTTCTGTTAGATAGACGATGGCTCTTGGAGGAAGCATTATTTTATCATAGGCATAACACCATTAAAACTGTGTGTGTGTGTGTGTGTGTGTGTGTGTGTGTGTGTGTGTACATAAGTATGGCCACTTACATGTATTATTTGTAATTTTAAGTAAATAAATAACAATATGATTCCTTATGGCCTTTGGACATGCTTACTGTTGTTTTACCCTCCTTCCTTCCTCTCCTTCTATGTTGGCCTCTCTCTCTCTCCTCCTTAATTAAGCTCCCCTTTATTTTTCCCATTTCCCCAGTTGTATCCCACTATTCCGTCTCTATCCCCCCACCATGCACATCCAGGGATTCCTTTTTACTTCTCTACTTCAGTTACTCCAGGTAATCTGCTCACAGCTGAAGATTTGGAGGTAAGAACCATAGACGACAGAGAACACGTGGCATCCGTCTTTCAATGGCTGGGTTACCTCACCCAGTTTAATATGTTCTAGTTCTATCCATTTACCTGCAGATGTCATGATTTATTTTCTTTACAGCTGGATAATATTCTATGCTGCATTGTACCACATTTCCATCATCCATTTATTAGTTGAAATGGAAATCACTGTAGAAAACTCTCAAAAAGCTAAAAATCAATCTACTGTGTTACCATCCCCATGGCACAGGCTCAGAGGATTTGGCACACTATAGCACAGATATTTGCTCAGCCATATTTATTGCTGCTCTATTCATAATTGCCTGGAAATGAAAACAACCCATATGTCCTTCAATAGATAAACGTAGGGCATTTTCTTGATTGACAATTGAAGTGGAAAGGCCCATTGAGCTAGGAGCAAGCAGGCCATTAAACAGTGCTTCTCCATTGCTTCTGATTCAGTTCCTACCTCTAAATCCATCCCTTTAGTTCCTACCTCGGCTTCCTTGTATGGACTGTGACTCTGGGTAGGCAAGCCAAATAAAACCCTTTACTCCCCAGGTTGTTTTGGCCATGGTCTTTATTATAACAATGGAAATCTAGCAAACACACACACAATTTTAATGGTGTTATGCCTATGATGAAATAATGCTCCTTCCAAGAGCCATCGTCTATCTAACAGAAACCCCAGTGCCAAGCAAAAAACATTTCTCTTTGAGTTCCTGGTTAGGAAGGTCCAAGTGAGTCTCAAACAATTGGCTACTGCCATTGATCTTGATTGACAGCCAGAATACAAGGTAAGGCCCAGTTGCTAAAGATACCAAGATAGGACTTGGAAAAATCAAGCTGGTATTGACCTGTGCATCTTCCCTGATGGCTAGCTCCTATAATGTCAGAAGGTGCTATGCAAGCTGCCAAGAGAAAGAAGCTATCAGCAGTCCTACCCAGCTTTAAAGAACATGAACCACACGAACCACAGCAACAACTGGTTCCTGAGATATCTCCAATGGTGCAAGAGTGGCTCTTGATCTTGAAGTAACCAACAGCTTTCTAACTAGACCTAAAGTCCATTCAAATGGAAAGAACTCATACCTGGTGCTGGAAACATATACAAATCCATGGCTGGAGAGGTCACATACCTTAGAGGAGAGCCTGATGCTACCCTGTAATTGTTGATATAGTTTCCAGCCACCTTCTTTTTTTTTTATTTTTTTTATGGTTTATTTAATGTGCATTGGTGTAAAGGTGTCAGATCCCCTGGATCTGGATCTTCAGACAGTTGTGAGCTGCCATGTGGGTGCTGGGAATTGAACCCAGGTCCTTTGGAAGAGCAGTCAGTGCTCTTAACTACTGAGCCATCTCTCCAGCCCCTTCCAGCCACCTTCTAAATGCTTGTCCTTATTATCCCCATAGATAAGTATAGCTCTCTCCCCTTATCAAATAAGCTTCTTTTTGAACAGATGGAGGCAATTACAGAGATCCACAACTAGTCAAAGCACACAGAGTAAGTCACCATGGTGCTCATACCCAGTGGGGAAACTATGACCCGTGCAGCTTTTCATCTGCCTCCAGCAGCTCTGGGAAAGACTCTATCTGCTTGAAGACTAAAAGTACCAGATAAACACTTTCTAAAGCCTGAAACTGTTGCGTGTTCTGTCTGTTGCATCTAAGTTTTGTAAGTTGGCAAACAGTGAGTCTGTCTGGTAACCAGCGCTGTTGTTCTTTCTGCGGGGTTGGATGCCGGGTTGGAGAAAAAACACGAGACACACGGCGGTCCCACGTGGGTGAACTTTAATGGGGGGGTGGCGACAGGTGAGGGACGGGGGTGAAGAGACGAAAGGGAAAGAGGGGCGAGTTATGGCTTACCCCCGTTTTTAAAGGGGAGACACAGAAGGAGGACGGTGAGGAAGAAAACAAGAAGGGAGGTTACCAGGAAGAGGAAGGGGAAAGAACAGGAAAGATGATTTTCAGGGGCATGAAGGAAGTGATCCCCCAAACTATCTACTGAACCATGACCACCACTGAAACGGTAGGGTTCGGCCACCTTTGTTCCTTGTTTTTAGGATTGTTCTCTGGCAGGATTTTCTGGGATGTACCGTCAACCATAATACCACCATACCCACACTCCAGAGCTGCAACGACTTCTCACTCCACAGGTTCCTGCTCCTCACTCGGGTGACTCTGAAGAATTCTAACTGCTTTTCTGTTGAGCTCTGTAATGTATGCAACTACTCTGGAAGCACACAGCTGGATGAGATGAGGAGTAGGAGAGGAAAAAATAAAGACAAGATAGTCCAGATTTCTATTTTTCCAAGAACTGCAGAATTATCTTTATGTTCCAAGGGCACTCCAGAAATACTTCGTCCACTCCACACTTCCTCCAGCCTTTGTAGTGTCAGACTTCTTGGCAAGGGTTTCCCCCTCTCTGCTCTGTATCTGCAGAAGCCTGCAAAAATAATAATGGTGTTACCAAACTCTCTGTCACTCCATAGAGAAGCCAAGTGAACTGCAGGAGTCATGACAGAATTCCCCACACAAACAATAATGGACTCTTTATAATTCCCTCCTGGGGAAAGATCTGGACTTTTTCAATGACTGCTTATCAAGGTTAGTTATTTGATTTGAGTTCTTTTATTATCACATTAGTTTTAGTACATGACGATGTCTCCGACTTTTGTTTCCCTTGGATATAAAGATTTGAGCTGCACTGAAAAGATCAAAGTCACCCAGACGTCTAAGAGGGACATCCTTTTACTGTTGGGGACTCTTTGGGGCATCTCCTTTGTTTTCAGTTTATTATTTGTGTGGTTTGACAATGGAATGACTCTCACAGGCCCTCATGTGACTGCCTTCTTCCTAACCGGAGAGAGGCATTGTTTAGGAAGACTGGGAAACCTTTAGGAGCTCGAGCCTGTCTGGAGAAGTCTTTGAAATGCATGTATGGCCTTGGGCTATGTCTCTCCCTCTAGGTACCCTATCAGCCCTGAGGCCAGCCTCCCACTTCTTGACTTGTTCCTGCCGACACAATATTCTGCTCAGGTGTATAGGGTGAGGGATGATGGATTGAACGCTCTGAAAGTTACCCAAAATAAATATATAAATCCATATGAATCATGTTGTTTGCTATTTCCATTACAAGTATGGAAAGACAAGTAAAACCCTATTCAAATGCTTTGTTTTAACCCCTCCCATCCTAAAACCTGGAATAACTTTATGTGCTATAAAAACAGTGTTGGGTAGATAGGATTTGCCTGAGGATATTGAGGTGAGAGTTGGTTCTGTATTACCAGCATCGGAACTAAATAAAACTTGACCCATCCTTCCAAGAGGGAGACCAAGAGATTTTGTGCACAGATAGAGGCAAGGTGAAGACAGCAGAGAAGGTTCTGAAGATGCAAGTCCTATAGATGGGAGTGAAGCAGCCACAAGCCAAAAATTGCAGCCAGTCACCGGAATTTGGAAGGCACAGGGAATGGACTCTTCTCTATGGCTTCCATGGAAAGTGTGGCCCTGCTGACATACCGATTTAAAATTGCTAGTACTCACTTTAGACCTCTATCCTTCCTCACACGTTATAGAAAAAAATTTCTGTTTCTGATTTTTTTAAAGATTTATTTTTAATTTATGTGTATGAATGTATGCCTACATGTCTGTATATGTACTATGTATATGTACTATATTCAAGACTGGTGCCCATGAAGGGCAGAAGAGGGAGTTGGATCTCCTGGAAGTGGAGTTACAACTGCTTGTGAGTTGCCATGTGGGTGCTGGGAACTGAGTCCAGGTATTCTGAAAGAGGAACAGGAACCCTTACCCATGAAGCCATCTCTCCAGCCCCAAATTTTGGTTATTTTAAGCCATTACATTATTGGAAATTTTTTCTACTAGTTTTGTTGGTTACATTTTCTTGTTGTTATAAAACACTATGATCAAGACAACTTATAAAAGAAAGCATTTAATTTGGCTTACAGTTTTGGAGAAGGGTTAGAGTGCATGGTGGTGGAGCAAAGAAAACAGCCGAGCACTCACATCTTAATACACAACCACAAGGCAGAGAGAGAGAGAGAGAGAGAGAGAGAGAGAGAGAGAGAGAGAGAGAGAGAGAGAGAGAGAGAGAGAGAGAGCACACTAGGGCTCACATCTTAATACACAACCAAAAGGGAGAGAGAGAGAGAGAGAGAGAGAGAGAGAGAGAGAGAACACATCACATGAGTATTTTGAAACTCCAAAGCCTGCTCCCAGTGACACATCTTCTCCAACAAGACCACATCTCCTAAAATATTCAAACACCTGAGTCTATGGGGGTCAGTTTCACTCAAACCACAATACCAGCTAAGGAAAGCAATATCACAGATTTTATATATTTATTCAACAAACATATTTAGAACCATGATGTTTTAGGTACTTAAATTGATGTAAAAACAGTAACGCAAACACTAATGAAACTCTGAAGACAGAATTCCTTAAGTTAAACCCATGGTTAGGGTGAACTTTGTCTTATTACTGAAGAAGTGTGCCTTTTCTTTCATCCAGATTTTCTGAAGGTGCCCTTCAGAATTTTGTTTTGTTCTTGGTGACAGGTCACCAATTATGGAGCTACGAGCTTTCCAGTCGCCTTCATCATGTTTGATAACAGAGCTGAGACATTATTTGATCAATAAATAGAATCTCTGTGATTTTTTTTATATTTTTCCATTCAAAAGTTTCTACTTCCTCCCTTTCCCCTATTCCCTTCCCCCCTTTCCCTCCCACTCCCCCACTCACCCTCCTCCCTCTGGTCCTAAGAGAGGGCAGGGTGCCCTGCCCTGTGGGAAATCCAAGGCCCTCCCCCCTCCATCCAGGTCTAGGAAGGTGTGCATCTAAACAGACGAAGGTCCCAAAAAGCCAGTATATGCAGTAGAAACAAGTCCCAGTGCCATTATCAAGGGCTTCTCAGTCAGCCCCCATTGTCAGCCACATTCAGAGAGTCCTGTTTGATCGCATGCTCGTTCAGTCCCCATCCAGCTGGATTTGGTGATCTCCCATTATATCAGGCACACTGTCTCAGTGGGTGGACCAACCCCTCGCAGTCCTGACTTCCTTGCTCATCTTCTCCCTCCTTCTGCTTTTCAACTGAACCTTGGGAGCTCAATCCAGTGCTCCGATGTGGGTCTCTGTGTCTATCTCCATCTATCACTGGATGAAGTTTCTATGGTGATATGCAAGATATTCATAAGTGTGACAAGGCCAGTTCAGGCAATGTCTCCTCTGCTGCCTAAGGACCTAGCTGGGAACATCCCCTTAGACACCTGGGATCCCCTCTACAGCCAAGTCTCTTGCCAACCCTAAAATGGCACCCTTAATTATGATATCTTCTTCCCTGCTCCTATATCCGCCCTTCCTCCATCTCAACCCTCCCACTCCCCCAAGCTCTCCCCAATCCTTCCCTTCTCCCTTCTCCCTCCCCCTCTCCCCTTCCTCTACCCCACCTCTGCCCCTACCCCATTGCTTCCAACTTTTGCCTGGCTTCCAATTTCCAGAAGGGTCAATATATGTTTTTCTTTGGGTTCACCTTACTATTTGGCTTCTCTAGGCTTGTGAACTATAGGCTCAATATCCTTTGTTTATGTCTAGAGTCAACTAATGGGTGAGTACATACCATATTCATCTTTTTGGGTCTGGGTTATCTCTCTCAGGATAGTGTTTTCTATTTCCATCCATTTGCATGCAAAATTCAATATGGCATTGTTTTTTACCTCTGAGTTGTACTCTAATGTGTACCACACTTTCTTTATCCATTCTTCCATTGAGGGGCATCTAGGTTGTTTCCAGGTTCTGGCTATTACAAATAATGCTACTATGAAAATTGTTGAACAAATGCTTTTGTAGTATGATTGGGCATCTCTTGGGTATATTCCAAAGAGTGGTATTGCTGGATCCTAGGTAGGTTGACTCCCAATTTCCTGAGAACCACCACACTGATTTCCAAAGTGGTTGCACAAGTTTGTATTTTATTATAATTTAGGTATGATCCTAATATTCCTAATTTCTCCAAGACCTTTATCATAAAGGGGTGTTGAATTTTGTCAAATGCTTTTTCAGCATCTAATGAAATGATCATATGTTTTTTTTCTTTCAGTTTATTTATATGATGGATTACATTGATAGATTTTCATATGCTGAACCAGCCATGCATCTCTGGGATGAAGCCTACTTGACCAAAATGGATAACTTTTTTGATGTGCTCTTGGATTCAGTTTGCCAGTATTTTATTGAGAATTTTGCATTGATGCTCTTTCTTGGTTGAGTCTTTGTGTGGTTTTGGTATTAGGGTAACTGTAGCTCCATAAAAAGAGTTTGACAATGACTCTTCTGTTTCTATTATGTAAAACACATTAAGGAGTATAGGTATCAGCTCTTCTTAGAAGATCTGGTAGAATTCTACATTAAAACCATCTGATCCTAGGCTTTTGGAGGGGGGGCTTTTGATGACAGTTTCTTTTTCCTCATGTCTTATAGGTCTATTTAAATTGTTAACCTGGTCTTGATTTAATTTTGGTATATGGTACTTATCTAAAAAAAATGTCCATTTCTTTTACATTTTCCAATTTTGTGGCATACAGGTATTTGTAGTAAGACCTAATGATTCTCTGAATTTCCTCAGTGTCTGTTGTTATGTCCCCCTTTTCATTTCTGATCTTGTTAATTTGCATATTCTCTCTCTGCCTTTTGATTAGTTTGGATAGGGGTTTGTCAATCTTGTTGATTTTCTCAAAGAGCCAGCTCTTTGTTTCATTGATTCTTTGGAATGTTTTCTGTGTTTCTATTTTGTTGATTTCATCCTTCAGTTTGATTATTTCCAGTCATCTACACCTCCTGGGTGAGTCTGCTTCTTTTTTTCTAGAGCTTTCAGCTGTGCTGTTAAGTCTCTAATGTGAGCTTTCTCTGTTTTTTTTTTTTAAATGTGGGCACGTAGTGCTATGAACTTTCCTTTTACACTGCTTTCATAGTGTCCCATAGGTTTGTGTATGTTGTGTCTTTATTTTCGTTGAATTCTAGGAAGACTTTAATTTTTTTCTTATTTCTTCCTCGACCCAGGGTGGCTCAGTAGTTGACTATTCAGTTTCCATGAGTTTGTAGGCTTTCTGAGGGTAGAATTGTTGCTGAATTCTAACTTAATTCCATGGTGATCTGATAAGACACAGGTGGTTACTAAAATTTTTTTGTGTCTGTGGACGTTTGCTTTGTTACTGAGTATGTGATCAATTTTTGGGAAGGTTCCATGAGATGCTGAGATGCTGGTTATATTTTTTTCCTATTTGGGTGGAATGTTCTATAAATGTCTGTTAAGTCCATTTGATTCATTACCTCTGTTAGTTCTCTTATTTCTCTGTTAAGTTTCTGTCTGGTTCACCTGTCCATTGGTGAAAGAGGAGTGTTGAAATCTCCTACTATTATTGTGTGTGTTTGATGTGTGCTTTGAGTTCTAGTAATGTTTCTTTTACATATGTGGGTGCTTTTATATTAGGGGCATAGGTATTCAGGATTGAGACTTCATCCTGATGAATTGTTCCTGTTATGAGTATAAAGTGTCCTTCTCCATCTCTTCCGACTGATTTTAGTTTGAAGTCAATTTTGTTAGTTATCAGTATAGCCACACCCAGTTGTTTCTTAGGTCTGTTTGATTGAAAAACCTTTCCCCAGCCCTTTACTCTGAGGTAATGTCTGTTTTTGTGGTTGAGAAAAACCTTTTCCCAGCCCTACACTCTGAGGTAATGTCTGTCTTTGTGGTTGAGGTGTGTTTCTTATAAACAGCAAAATTTTGGATCCTGTTTTCATACCCATTCTCTTAACCTGTGCCTTTTTATAGGTGAATTGAGTCCATTAATATTAAGTGATATTAATGACCAGTGGTTGTTAACTCTGGTTATTTTTTTTTGGTGGTAGTGTTTGTGTGTTTCCCTTCTTTGAGTTGTGCTGGTGGAGGGTTGTTACATGTCTGTGTTATTATGGATGTTGTTGGCTTCCTTGGGTTATGGTTTTCCTTCTAGTACTTTCTATAAGGCTGGGTTTTTGGCTACGTATTGTTTAAATTTGTTTTTGTCCTGAAATATCTTGTTTTCTCCATCGATGGTAAAAGAAAGCATTGCTGGGTATAGTAGTCTGGGCTTGCATCCATGGTCTCTTAATGTCTGCAGCACATCTATCCAAGACCTTCTGGCTGGCTTTTATGGTTTCCATAGAGAAGTCAGGTGTAATTCTAATAGGTTTACCTTTATATGTTACTTGACCTTTTTCCTTTGCAGCTCTTAATATTCTTTCTTTATTCTGTATGTTTTGTGTTTTGAATATTATATGGTGAAGGGATTTTTTTTGATCCAGTCTATTCATTGTTCTGTATGCTTCTTGTACCTTCATAGGAATATCCTTCTTTAGGTTGGAAAAGTTTTCTTCTATAATTTTGTTAAATATATTTTCTGGGCCTTTGAGCTGTAATTCTTCTCCTTCTTCTACTCCTATTATTCTTAAGTTTGGTCTTTTCATGGTGTCCCAGATTTCCTGGATGTTTTGTGTTAAGAATTTGTTGGATTTGCTGTTTTCTTTGATCAATGAGTTTATTTCCTCTATAATATCTTCAGCATCTGAAATTCTTTCTTCTATCTCTTGTATTCTGTTGGTTATACTTGTCTCTGTAGTTCCTGTTCATTTACCCAGATTTTCCATATCCAGCCATCCCTCAGTTTGTGTTTTCTTGATTTCAGTTTTCAAGTCTTGAACTGTTTCCATTACCTGTTTGATTGCTTTTTCTTGATTTTCTTGGGTATCTTTGAGGGATTTATTCATTTCTTCTAACTTTTTGTTAGTCTTCTCATCCATTTCTTTAAGGGAGTTTTTCACATCCTGTTTAAGGGTCTCTATCACTTTCATAATGTTACATTTAAAGTTGATTTCTTCTACTTCTTCTGGATTAGGGTGTTCAAGTCTTCCTGTTGCATGTTCGCTGGATTCTGGTGTTATCATGTTACTTTTCAGGTTGTTGGAAGAATTCTTGCATTGGCACCTGTCTATCTCTTCCTTCAAATGTGATCAGGAGAGTCTTGGCGTCTTGGTTCAATCTTTGCTGTGGCTAACAGTGTACTTGTGGGTTTTTCTTGGTCTGCCCTCTCTTAGGTTCCCTCAGCACTAGAGTCAACTCTCAGATCCCCTCCACCCTGAAGTAGGCTGTGGTGGTAGATCTAAAGGCCCTGTAGATGAACAGAAGTGCTTGGTGGCAAGATGGGATGGGGTAAATAGAGAAAGCCAGTAGCCGGGGAGATACCCCGTTAAATGGCCAGGAATGTTTAGGGAATTAGAGGGAGGGCTATACTCTGTTTTTAGGGTGTCTGGCCGGCCAAGGTGAACACACACTTACCTCTCCAGATGGATCTCCTGGTACAGGAGCAGGGCCTCTTGCTGGCCAAGGACCTTGGAGACAAAAGGGCAGGCTTGGTAGGTGCAGGGTCGTGTGGAACAAAGAAACCCCTGCAGCAGGAGCACTCACCACTGTGTTTCCCGATCCTCAGCCCTGAAACAGGCTGAGTTGAGGGATCCTAGGACCCTGCAGATGGAAAGTGGTGCTTGGGGGCAAGCTGGGATGGGATCTCTGTGATTCTTTATAAACAGTAGTGTTTACGCTAATTTAATCTGAATCCTTCACTAAAATGGTGCCTGAAGAAAATTTTATATTTACTTTTGATTTTAAAACTTTAATTCTAAGTCCTCTAAAAAAAATCAGTTGTATTGTCTTTTCAGGGGGAATGACACCATCCCTTGTATATAATGTAATTTCCTTCTAGTTTCTGAATGATTGGCTTGTTTGCTTCTAAGTCTTGTCACTGATGGATGATCTATGAATTATTTGATTTCCTCATTTTAGAAATTGTCCTTTAATGGCATTCTTTCCACATTGCATTTAAGAGGGCTTTCAATGACTCACTTTTGGCTCCTCTGTCTCTTTGTACCTGGGCCAAAGATATTTATGCGTATATTGGTGGGGTCTTTGCTCAACTGCTTGAAATCTCCTTGCTCAGCATGTAGTCACATTTCCATGTGTGACATCATCAGGTACAGCCAGCCAAGTGTTGGAACAAATGAAAATTATTCCTGACCTTTGAGAAAGAATTTATTCTGGAGTGCATAAGTCAGGCATGCTTTTAGTACACATAGCAAAAAACTTTGCCTTGTTGTAAACTTTATAGCTGAAACCATAAAGACACCCAACTGTCTCCCTCTGTCAGAAGTCAATGGGCATCTCAATGTAGTTGACCCTTGAAAGCCAAACACACTGTCTGCCCATCTCCCTCTCTGTCCTGCTTGTAGGGTCTTGTCTTAGTCACTGTTGTATTGCTGTGAAGAGACACTATGACCAAAGCCATATAAAGGAAAGCATTTAATTGGGGCTTGCTCAGAGGGTTAGTCCATGACCATCATGGTAGGAAGCATGGCAGCACACGTGGCACTGGAGAAATAGCAAAAAGAGCTACTTCCTACTCTGTAGCAGGCAGAGAGAGAGAGAGAGAGAGAGAGAGAGAGAGAGAGAGAGAGAGAATTTGAGTGTGGCAGAAATTTTTGAAACCTCAAAATCCAGTCCCAGTAACACACTTCCTCCAACAAGTACACACTCACTCTGACAAGGGTCACAGCTCCTAGTCCTTTTAATCTTTTCGAATGTTTTCACTCCCTGGTGACTAGGCATTCAAACACACACACCTACGGGGGCCATTATTATTCAAACCATTATAGGTCTCAAACTGACTTCACTAGCTCCAGGTGTCACAGTCACTTTCAGAAGAAAAGAGACAGGGAAGAGAAAGAAGCAAAACATCATTTTCTTAAGCATGGCTTTCCTTTAATCAGTGAGCAGAAATGATTCTAGAAGTTTCCAGTGGGCATCTTCTGACAAGTCCTTGGCCAGGACCGACATATCTGTCCCCTCTATAGCATCAGCTGACAAAGGGGAGCGTTTTGGAAATGACCAGCTTCCGTAACCTCAGCCCATCTTTAGGACAGCTCACACTGTGGCCACAAAGTCGAAAAGTTCACTGGCAAAGAGGGAAGGGGAATTGTATGTTTGAGTCCATCATGAAGACTAATGCCCACACATTCCCAACAGTACACACACAGCCTAAAGGGAGCTTGTCTGTAGGAGAGGGAAGACAGGTTTGGATTTATGCTTCCTGTTACCCATGATGCTTTCCACATCCAGCTTCCCTAGTACCTTAACTGTCTCTCCACCTCTTCCTGCGGTCACTTCACATAGGTCCCCCTCTCCAGGCACCCTGGCCTATTTCCACAGTGAGTTCCATTCATTATGCATTCTCCTCGCCTCTGCACATGCGTGCTCTGTCCTCGGTTTACTTCTTTTTGAGTCTCTGAGTTTCTCAGAACACAGTGTCATGGCTACTATTGGTTGTCAACTTGACTACATCTGGAATTAACTAAATTAACTAAAACCCAAGTAGCTGGGTGCACCTGTGAGGGTATTTTTTAAATTGAATCATTACAAGTAGGAAGACCCACTTTTAATCTGGATTTTTTTTTTTGAGTTGGGAAAATCCACCTTTAATCTGAGCCACATCTGCTGGCAGCCTGTGTAAAGGGCAAGGAAGAAAAAAGCTTTTCCTCTGCCTGCTTGCTTTCAATCTCTCCAGAAAGTCCATTCTTCACTGCCTTGAAAGTCTGCCTCTTCTGGATTCTGACATATACTCAAGGCCACCTGAGACAGCCAGCCTCGTAGCCTGAACAACTACTGGATTCTCAGATCTTCCATTGGTAGATCCAGCTTTCTGGATCACAGTCTTTAGACCACTCTAATAAATCCCCAAATCATACATACATACACATATATATAGTATATTGTTATATTATTTTATAAGAATATATGTATATTACATATTATTCTATAAGTTCTCCTCCGCTAGAGAGTCACACAACTTTCTTCTCATGAAGAGCTGCATTGATCAAGACATATCACAATGATGGATCATGCTCCTCGCTCTAGTATGGGTGTACTTGGTACCATTCATTTACCTTCAGATCAACCTTGATCTGGTCAATTACACTGCACATTAATAACAGTAGACTTAATGGCCCAACCAAGCACTACTAACACACCTAGGATAGACAAAAATAAGAACTGACTTCTCACCCAGGCCCCACTCAAAATGGATGTTCTAAGTTAGGGAATGCTATTTGACAAAACTTTTTCAAGTAGTAATATGGGGATCCAGGATCCTTCTGTCTCAAGACACTATCCTTTCTGAGATATGGCCCCAAGATGGCCACAGGAAAAAGTGTTGTGAACTCACGCTGGGTTTTATTTTGTCACCTTGGCTTGGAATCCACAGCCATAACTATCACTTACATCCTTGACCATAACTAAACCCATGATTGTTGTGACTAGCAAGGAGGCTAGGGCTCAGAGTCACCAGCAACTCCCCCTGCAAGAGAAAAGACGAGTCTTTGGTGGCCATCTTGGCTCTGCACTGGTCTCTCCTCACTGTAGGACTTATTTTGCTGGTCCAGTGCAGTGGCAGGTCAGAAAGAGAAGAATGCTGCTGTTGAAAAATGTGTACAGCAGTCAGCCATCATCCCTATGGTGGTTTGAGTAAGAATGGACCCCATAGGCTCATAGATTGGACTGCTTAGTCATCAGGGATTGGCTATTGAAAAAATGGCCTTGTTGAGATAGGTGTGGCCTTGCTGGAGGAAGTATGTCACTGGGGGTGGGCTTTGAGGTTTCCAATGCCCAAATCAGTCTCAGTGTCTCTCTCTTTCGACTGCCTGCTGATCCAGATGTAGAACTGGCAGCTTTCTCTCTATTACCATGCCTACCTATATGCCACCATGCCTGCTGCCATGACAATAATGGACTAAACCTCTGAACCTGTAAGCCAGCTCCAATTAAATGTTTTCCTTTATAAGAGTTGCCATGGTCATGGTCTCTTCACAGCAATAGAAACCCTAAGACAATCCTCAAGATGAGGCTCTACCCATGGCAAAGCTCTGTTCTGAGACATGCTTATCATGTATGCTTATTTCCCATCAAGGATGCGCACACTGACTGTTTCCTTCAACTTTCTGGGGCTGGCTTGAGGGGGATTTGTAAAAAGCTGCTTACCTGAGGCGCATGCCTCTTCCAAAGATGACTCAGGTGCAGAAACTGCCTATGTGATTCTCTAAGATAACATTTTATTTACTGCCAGAATCCACAGAAACAAATGTGGGCAAAGGAAATTGCATTCAGGTGGGAGAAAAGAACGACACTGAATGAAATCAAACAACTTTCCTTGTCCACACTTGGTGCCAGGTGTCTTTTATTTGCCCATTTGGCTGCAACCAGAAACACCATTGTCACGAATCCCAGTAATCACTCATTGCACCATGCTGCCCCCAAATCTAACAGCAGGAATCTGGCACTCTTTATGGTCAGCTGCAGAAACTCAATGAATGCTTCCAGAATTCTGCTACAGCATGACCTAGGGAGACCTTTGTAGTTAGTCCAAGCCCCAAATTACATTTATAATATTGTTTCTAAAGAAGAGAGCATTGTAAGACCCAACAGATAAGACAAATGCATCTGGGTGTCAAGGGTTGCAGTGTATGGGGGAAACCCTTTCCCAGCACAAGCTGGGATGGACTGGATGTTGTATTTTCTGTTGGGTCTTTAATGTACTCATAGTGTCCTACTCTGCGTGGGGTTGTCAGAAAGTAGCAGTTTTATCGAGGTAGTGTAGTGCTGTATAGAATATTAGTGACATGATGACAAAGAT
Source organism: Microtus pennsylvanicus (assembly GCF_037038515.1). NCBI lineage: Eukaryota > Metazoa > Chordata > Mammalia > Rodentia > Cricetidae > Microtus > Microtus pennsylvanicus. The sequence goes on along the minus strand of NC_134585.1, from coordinate 89,469,348 downwards.
ACAGTTAAGGGTGAAAGAACCCAGTAGGGTTCACTGATGCCTTCTTTTTTCCTCTTTATCTCTCTGTTGTATATGTGGTACATGGACACAAGTGTGAGTGTACCCCTATGTACCTGTAGTGATATGAGTGAGACTGTCCCCCACAGGCTCTGGCATTTGACATCTGATCTCCACTTGGTGGTGTTCTTTCCAGAGGTTTAGGAGGTGTGGCCTTGCTGAGAGAAGTATGTCCACCCTCACCTGAAATTAATTCAGTTGGTTTAAAGCTAGGGAGGCCATAAGTCCTAGTAGGGAAGAAGTTATTGCTGTTGTTTTGTTAGATAGACATGATCTGCCTGTCAGATTGCCTTCCAAATAATCATGCGTATGCCCATAAAATGGTGCTACTGTATATTTTAATTCAAGAAAGATTACCACTGTCCAGGAAAACACCTATGTTTCCATGCTTGCTGAATTTCCTTTCTCCACAAATGCTACAGTTATAATCAATGTAGTAACATTGGCACGGGCACACTGTAACATTTTAGTTGATACATTGTGGCATGGGCTTCAACCAAAACTCTCCCTCCAGACTGCCAGGCTACACTAGAGGTGCTCCAGAGCTATCTGGCTTCTCTTTCTTGTTCTTGGCACCCAAAGTGAACCTGGGGAGCAGTAGTTTGCCATTTCTTGTCTTTATTTTAAAAACCCAGAGCAATATCAATAATCAAAATAAACTGTGGTGAATATGTGTGACTTTGAACCTTCTAGAAGCTACAGTTTTTAAAAAGTAGTTTTAATGATAGTTTATCTAAAGTGTTAAGTCCAAATCATTATCATTTCATATACATAAAATCAGAAAATAAAAGATTGTGTTTACTACCTATAAGCCAGACTTTATTTTATATATTGTCAAAGTCTAGTGTTTTGTTTTAAGTTGCAATTACTGTGCCTAAGAGATCCACAAAACAAAAATGGCTCTAACCTGTAAGCTCCTTGCCCAAGGACAGATACTTCCTGAAATGCTGGAGATTATTATTTATGGGAGGTAACAGGCTACAAGTTTTCAGTTCCCTAAACAAGTTTATCTGACCCACCTACACTGCACGTGCCTTTTAGAATGTGGGCAGGAGGCACACAGGCAGGAAATACGTCAGAATGTATGCCTGCCCCTGATTGGACCTGATGGGAAATGCACTGAATTTTGGGTTTTGCCTTTTTAAGTCCCTGCAAACCATGACTTGGGGCCATTTTCTGGAAAACCAGAGATGAGCCTGACCAGAGCTCTGGATTAAATTAAAGCTTGTTTCAAATTTGACTTTAAATTGTGGCAGTGGCCTTACTCTCAACCGGTGAGATTAGCATGTGATTTACTTCAATTTAGACTCAAAATTCAGCTATGTGGGTTAATGAAGTCTCTCTGAGAAGCCAGAGGTTAGTAAAGAAAACCTTTCAGTGCCAAGGGTGGATGACCTCTCTACAAGTCATTGGCCAAGGAGGCCCCTGAGGTCTCTCAAAACAATACTAGAAGATCGCTGCTTCTGTTGATTGCCCACAAAAACTAAACAGTAAAACTATCTTGCTAAAGATATCAAATGTCTTGGTGACAAGATGAAGAAATTCACAGGGCTGGAAGCTCCTCCCTGGTGGTTAGGCCCCTGTGTCAAATAATATTACGCAACTGCTAAGGGGAAATTGTCATCAATAGTCTCACTGTCTGTTCCCCCTGGGTACAAGAGACCTACAGGTAAGAGGAGCCCACTTGCACAGTCGTGGCAGATCTCTTATGGGAGTCATCAGCTGCTTTTTGATTGCACTTGATACCTGCTTTAGAGGGGGTGAATTTATGTCAGGTACTACAAATGCAATCAAAAGTCTGTGGCTAGAGAGGCCATAAGTCCTGGTAGGAAAGTTATTGCTGCAGTTTTGCTAGATGGACATGATGTGCCTGTCAAATTGCCTTCTAAATAACCGTGTTTATTCCCCCGGAACGGTGCTGCTGTCAGCTTTGTTTGGACAAGCTTCCTCTTGAAGTTATCAGCAGTGACTGCCGAGGCTCATAACTGGTCAATGTACAGAGAATAAATGACTGTTGAATGGCCTGCTGTAAATGGAATGTCCCTCCGACCTCCGCTGAGGCCCAGGGAACATTCCAGAAGATGTGCAGAGCAAAGTGCTGGAGAAAGGTGGGAAAAGGTGTGAGACACTGCCCAAGGGCGTAGCCTTGCTGTTGTACTCTTGAGTGCACAGCTGCTTTGACCTGCACAGATCTGCAAGGCTGAGACCATCAGCACCTGCCATACACGGGGGAAGGACTCATGGGTACCCACCTTTCCCTGAGGTTTTATACACAGTTAACTGTAAATGGGGCAGAGGTAGAGACAGACGTTTTCTTCAGTGGTGTAGCCGTTAATAAGGTTTCCATGCTCTTGTAAATAACCACAATGGAACTCACTGGGTCACAACACACACACACACACACACACACACACACACACACACACACAGAGTCATGAAAGTAGAAAGGGGGCTGACTGGGAAGATGAAGGGGCTTAGCAGGAGTGGGAGAAGAAGAGAGAGGTAATAAAGCAGGTGTGATCACGACCCACCACCTCCCCTGGGCATCTAGCTAATGCCATGAACAACCCATGCCTAGATCTCTGGGAGCTAATCTCCTGCCAGTTGGTGTTCTGTGCTTGGCTCAGGTAGCATCTTGTTGAGTGGGTGCTCAGCTGAGACACGAGCCTTTCTTTTGCTGAACTGGCTTCTTCCTTCTAGAGTACTGCTGATCTTGTGCACGGTTTTATGCTCAACACTACTTTCAATTATTGTCTACTTTCTTGATCTGTAACACGCATCTTCCCACACAATGTCTGCCATCATTCATTCAGTGTATTTTCGAATCCATTTATCATCTGTATCAATTCACAGGCTACAAAGAAAGGAAGGAAGGAGGAAGGAAGGAAGGAAGGAAGGAAGGAAGGAAGGAAGGAAGGAAGGAAGGAAGGAAAAAAGAAAGCCGGGTGGTGGTGACATACACCCTTAATCCTAGCACTCAAAAGGCAGAGACAGGAGGATCTCTGTGAGTTTGAGACCAGCCTGGTCTACAGAGAGAGCTCCAGGACAGGCTCCAAAGCTACAGAGAAAGCCTGTCTTGAAAAACCAAACAAACAAACAAACAAAAAAAAACATTTAGAGACTTTTTACAAGTGTGATGGGTAGATACAATGACACCTAGGAAAAACTTAATTTGAAAAGGAGGTGGTGGCGGGGAAGAGACAGAAATCTTTAATAAATAAATAAATTTAAAAAAAAGAAATTTGTTTTTTCTTTGTATTATAAATTTAAAAATCCAATTCTATCATGTATAAAATTTTAACTGTGCCATACTTAGGCCATACAACAACATTTAATCAGTTTTTCCCTGTAAGACATCAACCAATTTCATTATGATACCATATTTACATTTACCAAGTACAGAATTATTGTAGAAAAAGGAGAAAATGTCAGTAGTTTAATAGAGAATATGTCCACTAACAAAACACAAACAATAAATGACTTAGCGTCTGCAATTGCTTGGTCAAAATACAAACCTTGAGGAGGCTGGCGAGAGGCTCAACAGGTAAAGGCACTTGGCAAGCCCGGTGACCTGAGTTCAGGCCTCAGAATATACACAAAGGTGGAAAGAAACCAGTGCACACAAAAGAACCCAGCTCTCATCCCAAAGGGACCGAGAGATTTCCCATTCCGTAGTCAAGCGTGAATAACTGAGGTCTAGGAACGTATATTTAGGTCTCCCCAAATATAGTGTTCCAATGTGGAACCCGCTTCATAGGGTTTTCATGGTAATAGCACAAGAAAAGTCATAAATCAAGGCACTTTTAAAATACATTGGTGGGAGCATTAAGTGGACAGCTAGAGCAAGCAGTTGCATCCCAACTGTAGGACCTGGATGCTATCTCATAGTTCTTAGTACCACCATGGGTAGGGAATAGGAGTTTGCTAAATTAACACACTGCAAAGGTTTTTACCTGTTTACCAGAATATTAGGTTTGATACAGAGGTTGGCAAGGAATGGATCTTCATGGGGCTAATGAGAGGCCAAAGAGGCTGTAACTAGGCTGTTGGATCAGCAATATTCCAACCCCATTGCCCTTGAAGTTATCAGTGCATCAGCTATGTAAGTAGCTTCTTTCCAAGAATTGTCCTTTATGGAACCAGCTTCCCAGAGTTGTCCTCTGACCTCCACATGGGTGCCCATACACTCACACTGTATACACAAGCACACACACGCACGCACACTCACTACTAATAATAAATACTATTTAAATTTAAATACATATGTGCTGGGAGAGTTGGCACACACCTCTAATACCATCACTCGGGAGGCAGAGGCAGGCTGCTCTCCTGTGGCTCAAGACCAGTCAGAGGTACACAGTGAGACTTTGTCTCAAAAAGCATATATATGTGTGTGTGTGTGTGTGTGTGTATGTTTATGTGGGAGGGGGCAGTACCCACCTACAAAAAACAGACAGGAAACCATAATTAAAATGTTAATTGTACCATTTACATAGTTACAGAAATATCTTTTGAAGTTTTATGTTGCTTATATTTTATGAAATACATTTTATGAAAATGTATCTTCTTTTTATTCGTTTTGAGACAGGGTCTCATGCAGCCCAGGGTGCCCTCTAAGTAGCTGACCATCTAAGTCTCGTGATGCTCCGGCATCCGCTGACCACGTGCCGGGATTACAGGAATATGCCGCACCCCATACGGCTGGAAATGCTTCTCCGGTGTTCCCCAAGAAGGCCACATACAGGTCCTTATGAAATGCTTCTGGAAAAGTCTAGTTGTGTTAATAAGGACTCCTTCTCTGTATGTGATAATAAGCTTCATCCAATCCTCCAAATCTCGTCCCATTAAATACACTCGGAAGGGAAATTTATATTGTTCCCAAATGAAGCACAAACGGGTTTTCTTCCCTAACGCCTCGCTTCCAGGTTATTAAGGGAAGTTTCAGTTTTTGACCTAAACCCCCACATTATAACTGCTTTCCATAAACTGTTTTTGGACTCCTGATCTTCCGTTTGGATTGAGCCTTCTCGCCTGTGTTTTTCTCCTTGAGTCACCTTCCACGCCACCCACCCAGCTGTCCTGTTTCCACGCACCCGCACCCGACTCCGGCTCTCTGAGACTCTCTTGCTTCAGGAGTGACAGGACATCAGATAAGAGCAGACCTTATCAAGCCTTTATTAAAACTCTTTCTGGCTCAGATCCACATCCAGGTGAAGCCGCTGTGCTCCTCTTATTAATCTGATTTTAGCTTTTATTAATACACACTGAAGCCAGCCATGGTAACATAAAAATGTCAATCGTGGCTGGTGGTATAATTATGGAAATGGTGTCACTTTCCATAAATTCCCAGTGGTTTGCTGCCTAGGACAGTTGGAACAAGCTGAAACCTGCCTGTGGCCTGAAAGCACTGCCCAGGTTTCTTTTATTACCATCCGGGGCTCCATTCTCTACAGCTTTCTTTTTGTTTTTTGGATGCTCAGGAGCTCCATCTCCCTCCTCTTAAAATTTGCTAAAAACACACTTCCGGCCCATCCTCACAAAGTGGTCTGTCTCCTCATTCTGACACTTTATCTCAAATGTCTCCTCCTTAGAGAAAACCCGGGGGCAGCCTTCACTTGCCCACAGCCCTCCCAGCCTCCATTAGCACTTTCTTTCCACTGAACAAGCCTTGGGTTTTTTCAGAGCCTTCTCTTCTCCTCGTGTTATTTCACATGTTCCTTCACGCATGTTGTCTTTCCCCCTAGCTACAATGTCAACTCCATCAAGTAAGGGCTTTGCCTTCCTCACTGCTGTCTGGGACTCTGCCAGGCATAAGAAACAAATGAAAATTCACCTTCTGAGACGCACCTCACTTTGTTGGTTCTCACAAAGGCCTCACAGCATCAGAAAGCTGGAGAAATAGCCTCCTTGTCACCATAGAGACGTCTCTCCCTCCTGTTCCCAAAGTGTCTCTTGGTCACCAATCTCAGTCACTGATTTGTCAAACTGTCCTGGTCTGAACCCCACTCACACTCTCCAGGGTTCACCAGATTCCTGCAGTGATTCCCGCACTAGTGCCTGTCACAGAAAACTGGCTTAATCATCTAATCTTTGTGACCTTTGGTTCACAGATCTGAAACTCTTCATCCCTTATCTAGTCAAATTCCTATCACACCCTCCCCACACCCAAGCTGAACCTTGAATCGGCAAGGCCTTTCAGTAGGCCCAGGTGACTGCCGTGGGCAAGGCTGTTCAGTGAGCCTAGTATCTGTCCAAGTCCAGAAGTGAGGTAAAGACGAGAACTCTGAGGATGGCTTCCTTAGCATCATGTGATGACTGATTTTGCTAATTCTTCTCAGCAGCTTCTACCTGCACAAAATACCTACAGAAAAAAATAGATTTGTCTTTTATAATAACATAAGGAATATAGTGCTATACTGCAATTTTGATATAATCTAATTAATGATAAGGCAACTAAAAATCACACTGAGCTAAGAACCCATCCAAAGGTTCCAACAGGCAGGTGAAGGTGGAGCCTCTGTACACAGAGTTCAGGGCTTTTTCTACTGCGGTTCATGAAATTGAACATTGATTAATTGTTTGCTTTTCTGGTTTGCAGTCTTAGGATTTTCTTCTCTGTCACAGTACCTGACATAAAGAAGGCAGATAAACCTGACAATTGATGACTCAGTCAGTACTTCATCCAAATAATTTAAAGAAATTGTTTTTGCTATGCCCGGATTGTGGGGACCCCCAAAACACCATCATGAAGACCAAATCCCATATATAAAAGCAAAGAGTCTTTATTTCAAGCTGTGTTTGGACTCTCCGTGTGTTCAATATAGTGGTACCAGATGGAAGAGTGCTCAGTCAGGGCAGGTTAGGGTTTTTGGTTTGTTTGTTTGTTTGTTTGTTTTTTATCATTTTAGAGGTTGGTGGTAAGTGGATTTCCAGGGTTCAAGACCCTGATTGCTGACATTTATCTAAGGATGTCTTGGTGAAAGGGAAATAGTTGCGTGCTGGGCTCAAGGACATCTGATGATCTTATCTAATCTCATCTAAAGGACCGGGTGCTTGTGATAACAGGTACTTCTCCTTATATGGTGGTTCTCCTAAGGTGGTGTCAGCTATGGCTTTTCCTGGAATCCAGTGGGTAAACTGAGAAACTCAGGCCTATTTTTTAGCTGTTTTTTTATTAAGCCTGTCATGGCAGTAGTGTGGCCAAGCTGTTCTGGGCCCCACAGATTTCAGTTTGGAATGAACTTTGTCTTGCTGTGTTGGACTAGAAGTCCAAACATCAGGGAGGAGTTGCAACAGACACCACTCACAAAGCCTCAATTGATGCAAAAGCAAGAGGATTTTTATTCTGTCATGACAGGGCCCTTCAGGTTCAGGATATGAAAGACATCCGATAGTTGTTACAGTCCATCTTTTAAAGCAAAAAGCCACAGACACAAGGGGGGAACCTGTAGGTTGTTTTCCAACTTATTGGATTGGCTTATTCAAAGGGTTACTAGCAATGATTGGTTACTAGCAATGATTGGTCTATTCCAGGGCAGGAGAACAGTTGCGTGGTCAGGTGATAAGACAGAGCATCTCTGTGGTCTTCCTGACCTTGTTCTAGTGACTAAATCAACACATCAGGAACTGAGTCAACATCTGTGGGTTGTCTTTGCCTCAATTCCCAGAACGGAGTTATGTTTGAAGATTATTCACAAGGACACAGGAGGATGAGCAGTCCAGCATGTGTGTGTGTGTGTGGGCGACTGTCCCGTTTCCAAGAGAGAGTGAGTATAAGGTTTTAGAAAAATGTCTTAGGGTTGAAGGGGCTTACAAATGCATTTAGAGTCTTTCAGCTGTTTTCTTTTCTATTATGGGTGTGTGTGTGTGTGTGTGTGTGTGTGTGTGTGTGTGTGTATGCAAGGGACAAGCTCAAGTATCATTTCACGATCCACTGTTTTTGTTGTAACGCAGTGTGAATCCATGTGCAACATAAGGAGGTTTAATGTAAGATTCTTTTCCCCTAAAGTGCACATGAAAGAAATGGGATTAAGAGGGTAGGAGGTGCTACAGCTTTGAGCAGAGCCATAGAGCACTCGTGACAACAGCAGGAGAATTTCAGCAGCTTGCCATTCCCCAGTAAGTCTCTTTCTGGCCTAACATCCTTTAATCTCCTCAACCTCATTACAATGCAATCATTTCTTGTCATTTTATAAATCAAGGAAACATTTCCAAACTTCCTAGTGATGATTGACACATGACAATTTATGTTCGATGAAGGGGTGGTCTTATTGCCCCCAGAATAAATTATCAAATATTAGGAATGAAAAAAAATAATGGGCCAGCAAGAAGGCTCAGCTGGTAACACTTACCCCTGGGAATCTGACAGCCTGAGCTCTATCTTAGGGGTGCATACAGTCAGGGGAGAGACTCCAACAGGCTGTCCATGGATCTCTAGCTGTGTGTAAGTATGTGCACACACAATAGATAAACACAATGTAGAAACACACACACACACACATGCACATTAAGCTGGAAAGTGTTGGTTAATGCCTTTAGTCCCATCACTTGGAAGACAGAAGTAGAGGCAGGAGGATCTCTGTGAGTTCAAGGCCAATCTATTGAGCGAGTTCTAGGAAAGTCAGGGCTAAACAAAGAAACTCTGTCTCTAAGAGAGAGAGGGGAGAGAGACACAGAGAGAGAGAGAGAGAGAGAGAGAGAGAGAGAGAGAGAGAGAGAGAGAGAGAGAGAGAATATTCCCTAACCTAATACTTAGGGTGCTGAGGTAGGAAAATCATGTTCAAAGCTAGTGTGGGCTACATGGTGAGAGGCCCTATCTACAGAGCAAAGCAAACGATGAGACATCATCCTCAGTTTCTTTTGGACTCAGAAAACTAGATTCCTGTTTAAATCATCCCCAAAGCATGAAAACCAAGGATACAATAATTTCGCAATTATCCTGCTGTTTGGAAATTAGTGTGCACTGATTCTTTACGAACTATTTTAAACAAAATGCCTTTCTTGAATTATTTCACTTATAAATTAAGTTTCAAGTCATGAAACGCTAGAGAGATGGAAGTCAGTTTATGAAAGTGCAGTTAAAAATAAAATTCTCAGGAAATTATATATTTATTGTCAGTCTCCACATAAAGGTCAGTTTTACAAAGCCATCATTATAATATTTCAGATTTAAGTACTGAGTTCTCTGGGCTTTGCTCACAGTTCTCAACACAGCCAAAAGCTATTACTTAGATAAATGACTTAATGAATAAAAATTCATCGTAACGAGGCCATTTATTCTTTCAGGACACTTATTAAAATTCAGTCCTAATATTCTAAGTGAATTTTTCTTTGCCTGAAAAACAAATGTAACAATAGGAAAGATAAAATGAAAATTAATGTTGCCTGAGAAATGGCTTATCCCATCGAAATATGACCAACAAGGGAAACTTTCCAACAGCATAGCTATTCTCATTCATCACCATTCTCTCTTCTTTTTTTCTTTTTTCTTTCTTTCTTTTAGTTTTTTGGGTTTTTTTGTTTTTGTTTTTTGTTTTTTTGAGACAGGATTTCTCTGTAGCTTTGGAGCCTATCCTGGAACTTGCTCTTGTAGATCAGGCTGATCTCAAACTCACAGAGATCTGCCTGCCTCTACCTCCCTAGTGTAGTAATATGGAGCGGCGGCGGGGCTGCGTCCCCAACACCCCAGCTGCCTGCTCGGCTAGCTTATGCCCCGAAATAATTACACAGACACTCTATTCATTTAATCACTGCTTGGCTCATTTCTACCTGGCCTCTTCTAGGCTAACTCTCGCACCTGGACTAGCCCATTTCTTATCATCTGTGTAGCACCGGTCTTACCGGGAAGATTCTAGCCTAAGTCCATCCTGGGTCGGAGCTTCAGAGCTTCATCGCGTGTGTCTGCCCAGGAGCCGGGAGCATGGCGTCTCTCTGAGGCGTCTGCTCCCGAGAGGAGAGCTGTCGAGTCTGACTTCACTTCCTCTTCCTCCCAGCGTTTTGTTCTGTTTACTCCTCCCACCTATCTCCTAACCAATGAGAGCCAAGCAGTTTCTTTTTATTTAACCAATGACCTTCCTCCATCACCCTAGTGCTGGGATTAAAGGTATACACCATCACCATCACTGCCCGGATATTATTATTATTACTATTATTATTATGTATACAGTGTTCTGTCTGCATGTATACCTGCAGGCCAGAAGAGGACACCAGATCTCATTGTAGATGTTTGGGATCTACTGTTGTTGTGTGAATTGAACTCAGGATTAAGGGAGAAGCATTTCTTTCTGCTATTTGTGTAATGGGGAAAATGGCATCTGGCAACAGGAATTCAATGATGAGGATTTGACCATGTCTACATAGGCCAGTGGTTCTCAATCTGTGGGTCACAACCCCTTTGGGAGTCATATGAGATATTTACATTACGATTTATAATGGTAGCAAAGTTACAGTTAATATGAAGTAGCAATGGAATAATTTTAGGGTTGGGGGATCACCACAACACCAGGAACTGTAGTAAATGATCACAGCATTAAGAAGGTTGAGAGCCATTGCCACAGACTCATGACTGAACAGTGACTGACGTTGCCAGTTCTGAACATGGTGCGGCTGTGAGGATCCCTGCTTAGACATCATGGAATTGAATAGTGCCACCAGGATCCCTACATAGATGTCAGAGAATTGGATAGTGTCACCAGGAAGTGTTTGGGTTCCTCTGGTCTCCACTCCAGTAACAGCCTGGAGCTTCTGCTTTTGAGGTTTGCTGTCATCTGAAGAACTCTTCCAAACAAGTGCACAAACAACAAACATAGTTTTTCTAATGAAGGTGCATGTGCATGCATGTGTGCTAGTGTGTGTGTGTGTGTGTGCGCGCACACACATGCAACTGTGTTGTAAGAGTGCACGTTTGTATGCATGACTGTGTGTTTGTGTGAGTGTGTGTGCACAGGTTTGTGTGTGTGTGTGTTTGTGTGAGTGAGCAAGTATGTGTGTGTGTTTGTGTGTGTGTGGCATGTATCCATCCACACATGCTTAAACTAAAGCTGGCAAGCTTACCACAGAGCTGGCAAGAAGCAGTATTTATTTTAGAATCACATATAAACTCCAGGATAACTCATAAGCATGATGGAGTACAGTTCACCCCTCTATAATAACAGAGTCAGATTCTGCCACTGTTACATCAAAATAGTTTGAAAGCATCCTCTTGAACTATGAATTGTGTGTGTGTGTGTGTGTGTGTGTGTGTGTGTGGTTTTTCTCAGCTGACCCTTGAAGATGTATTTCACTTTCCTTCATTTCTGTTTATCAGTTCATGATGTTCATTCTTCAACTTGGCTTTGCAAACTTGTGTGAAACAGGCTAAGGGCTCAGGAGTTCATGTGCCTGTGAGGATTCATGGGCTGAACACCCCCTTCTCTGTTCTTTGACTACAGAGGCCGCTCAGGCCCCCCAGCAATGATTCCATCTCTCTAACTCCTTTTTTGAACCCCAGGCAGTGATGGATTTTAATGGCTGTACCTGGGGATGCATTTCTGAGTTCTGGAACCCTTTAGTTGTACTGCTCAAGCTGGTCCCGACCACTGCCAATTCTGATGAAGAAAAGGTACCCAAGAAGTCCCATAAAGTCAGTTTTAAGGCATTTCACCACACACTACAGCAACATCTGGAAACACCATTCTTTCATTCTTACAGTTTCACAGATATATATATATATATATATATATATATATATATATATATATATATATATATATACAGGTGTACTCCAGACTAGATATATCTAATACATAGATTTCTTTTTTCATCAACTTGAAGTTTGTAAAAGTCTCCGTGGGGCTAGGCATGGTGGTGCATTTGCTATGGATGAGCAGGGGTTGGTACATCACTCACTGAAGTACACAATTTACATCAGGGCTCACCTTTGGTGCATACTCTGTTTAAAACATGTACAGTGACATGCACAAAACAATGCAGGATTATTTAATTTTCTAAAAAAAAATCCCGTGTTCCACACATTGGGCTTTCCTGCCCCTCCCTTGAAACCCTGGAAACCACCAATCATTTTGCTGTCTCCATGGCTCCTTCTCCAGTATCATGTATTCGAAAGTACATGCTATTGAACCTTTTCAGATTGTCTTACTCCTTACCACCGTATCTTAATTAGCTTTCTATTGCTATGACAAAACACCATGACCAAGACAACTTATTAAAGGAAGCATTTAATTTGAGACTCACAGATCCAGCAGGTTAGAGGCTATGACCATCATGATGGGGAACGTGGCAGCAGGCAGGCAGACATGGTGTCTTAGGGTTTTCATTGCTGTGAAGAGGTACCATGACCATGACAACTCTTACAAAGGCAATATCTAATTGGGGTGACTCACTTACAGTTTCATGGGTTCAGTCCATTATCATGGCAGGGAGCATGGCGGCTTACAGATACACATGATGCTGGGGCTGAAAGTCCTACATCTTGACTCAGAGGCAACAGGAAGTCAACTGTCAAAGTCCGCCCCCACAGTGATGCACTTCCTCCAACAAGGCCTCACCTCCTAATAGTGCCACTCCCTTTGGGGGCTATTTTCTTTCCAACCACCACACATGGTATTGGAGTAGCAACTGATAGCTTACATCTGGATCCATAAGCGTAAGTTGAGAGAGTTAACTGAGAATAGCATGGGCTTTTGATACCTCAAAATTCACCCCCAGCAACACACCGCCTAATCCTTCTCAAATAGTTCCACCAACTGGTGACCAAGTGTTAAAAATACATGAGCATGGGGGCTGTTCTCATTCAAATCACCACAGTATATATTTAATTAAAAGAAATTTAAATGATATTCTGCAACTATAAAACTTATTGCAGAAGAAATCAAATACCACTGAATGTAGTTGTTCCGACGAGGCACCACCATGATGACACACGCTACGCACTACATTTTGAGCTTCCCTGAAGGTCCCTGAGAGCTGCCATTTACTAAGTGACCAACAGTGTGAATCACTTCCTAAGGAAGTTATACAGCTCAGATAAATATCATTACATTTTACATAGATGGTGGTTTGCAGAGCAAATGAGAACCGGGGAACCCTGCTCAGAGCAACATCTCTTTTATAGGTTAGAATTAGGGATAAAACGTGACGATTTCTTTCAGACGCTCAGAAACCTCCTGGCACATGCTAAGTGCTCAGTCAATATGGGTTGTCAGTCTTGACCCAAGACTGATTTCCAACAGGAAGATAAAGGGTGCGCTCAGGCCAGTAAGGGAGCAGCCATTAAAGACAGCAAGGCAATAGCCAAAGGTTGCCGCCTCAGTTAGGCCAACTGGATGAAGAAGGCTGGGTTTGTCTGTGACTATTTATTACCTGAGGGTTACTTGGTCTTTCTCTAGGACAAACATAGAGGATCCTTTCTGGCCTGTCTGCCTGCTTCTTCTTTGTCAAGTCCTATACTTGCTCTGTACTAAAGCCATGAGCAAACTCCATGGAGAACCACTGGGGTCCTCACCCTGGACTCTCTGAGTAAGTTCCCAGACCTTTGGGAATCTAGAAGTGTGATGGGGCAAGTTATTTTACTCTTTCTGTGACTCTGTTTCCCCTTTGCAAAATGAGATCCATGTACTATGGCTTTAATAATCAGGGGAGAAAATGGAGCATGTGTACAAGGAAGTAAGATTTGCTGTAAATGAGCCAGACATTTTGGGAAAGAAGCAACCATTGAGATATTTTCTTATTTTTGAAACCTTTGTCTGCTGAGCAAGATTCACTGTAATTTCTTAGGTAGTCACTGTGAGGCTGTCGACTGTCACCAGACATGAATCCGACCATGGGGGAAAGCCACTCATCCTCTCTGTCTGAGTTGTCTATGTGAAGTTATGTGGTCTGTTTACCTCTCAGGGGTTTTGCTAGGTGATGTACACTATGTGTGTAAACCCCATAGTAACTTTAGTACCCACTAAGCATCATGCTGGGGGTGTGGTTATTTGCCTAGTTTGCTTCCCTGTTGCTATGCTAAACACCGCGACCAAAAGCAATTTAGGAAGGAAACGACTCATTGGCTGATATTTCCGGGTCACTGTCCTTCGTTGACCAAAGTCAGGGTAGAAATAGAATCAGGAATGGAAACAGAAACTACTAAAGAATGCTGCTTACTGACTCGGTCCCCAGTTTATGTCCCACTAGCTTTCCTAGACAGTCCAGGCTCACTGCCTAGGGATGGTACTGCCTGTTGTGAGCTGGGCCTTCCTAGTCAATTAACAGTCAATGAAATACCTCACAGACTTGCTTGCAGGTCAATCTAATCAATGCAATCTTCAGCTGAAGTTTCCTCTTCCAAGTGAAGCCTTACTGTATCAAGCTGCCAATAAAAACCTAACTAGGAAGCATATGAAGACCAGTAAGACCAGCTTCCTATTGTTCCTGGGCTCTCAGGAAGGAAACAGTACATAATTATGTGCAGTAGAGAGTCAGTTTGTACAAGGTACAGCCTGGGCACAAGAGAGAACTATTGTCTTTGCTTAGAGTCAACAAGGAAGGGTTCCTGTAGGGTGGCGACAGTCAAACCAACATGTGAGAGTGACCACCTTAAGTGACTAATGATTGCAGCATCAGGGACTTTTGATGGCATAATCTACCTTTGAAATTGTAGAGATCAGCTGAATTGAGGAACAGAGTTCCGGAAGAACTAAGACAATGTGTGGGTTTCCATCACTCTCTTCTCTTTTTCAGTGCGGAGTAAAGCAACCTTTACTACTAATAAACGTAGAAAGTTAACATCCTTCCTCAATAGAAAAGTCGGTCCCACCCACTGAGAAGAGACACACAAACCACCAAGTGCTCCATGGTAGCAGAGTGCTCTTGTAGTGTTAAAGTGTCTGCCCCCAGAGGACAGAGCAATTCCAGAAACAAAATGTGCTTTTACAATGGAGGTTGCCCCAATATGCAGGCAGAGCTTGACTGGTGGAATGGCCCGAATTACTGTCTTGGAACAAGGAAGTAAATGATAAAAATACCACTCAAGTGCTCTTGGTAAAAAGTCTGATTTGAGCCCAACCACAGGTACCAAGGCAGATCCAGACTACAGGCTGTTCTGAAAGGGCTTCAAGGTTTGTATTATGAACAAAAGAAGTGAATATAAAGATCAAATTTGAGATAGTCCAACAGGATTAACAGCGAAGTATATCACAGTAACACTGACCGGAGAATGGTTCAGAAATAAAAGCAGCTGTGAAAGTTTGGTGAGGGTCGCATGCTGGATGTTGTCTGTGAGCCAGCTGGTGAGTCTCTTAGGTGGGACACTTAGTTCTTCAGACCTAGAATAATAACAGGTGATGTATCCTGATAGCTGCAGCTAGCTTCTGGATGGCTGGAAAGGGGAAAATTCATGATATCTATATGTAATGTGGATGAGTGGAAAGAGATGGAGGTATAGTAGATATGGTGTTAATGTTACTGTTTTGAGACAGCATTTTTGAAATTAAGTAGTTAGCAAACAGTAATGGCTAGCATCATAGTATCCGCCTTAGGTAGTGTTCTATTACTGTGAAGAGACACCATGACCAAGGCAACTCTTATAAGGGAAAACATTTCACTGAGGGCTGGCTTACAATTTCAGAGACTTATAGTCCATTATCATCATGGCAAGAGCATGGTGCAGAAGAGGCAGGCATAGCTCTGGAGAAGTAGCTGAGAGTTCAGTCAGACAGACAGAGAGAGAGAGAGAGAGAGAGAGAGAGAGAGAGAGACCGGGCCTGGCATGGATTCTGAAACCTCAAAACCCACCCCCCAGTAACATACTTCCTCCAATAAGGTCACATCTCCTAATCCTTCTAATCCTTTCAAACAGTTCTACTCCCCCTGGTGACTGGACCATTCTTATTCAAACCACCACAGCATCTTCATGCATATGTGCTATTATATTTTGTTTTTATATTCCCCTTCCCATGGCCCCTCTCCATACCTCTCTGCCTACCTCTGGCTGATTCCTGTCCTATGCCCAGATGGCTTCCCCTCTGTTTTCATATCACATATGTTCCATTATCTACTCTTTCCCAAACTTCCTTAAGATATCTTCTCCCTTCCTTTCCTTATAACCCACAAAGACATATATAAATAAGCACATATGTATAATTTTAAATCTTAGGTTCTGCTATCACAGGCATGCCCCACCTACACACAGTTTGTGTAGTGCTGGAGACTGAGCCTCTAATGTATGCTCAGCAAGCACTCTGACATCTGAGCTATGTCTCCACCCTCAAGGAGTAACATCTTTTTTTAAAAAAAATATTTATTTATTTATTATGTATACAATATTCTGTCTGTGTGTATGCCTGCAGGCTGGAAGAGGGCACCAGATATCATTACAGATGGTTGTGAGCCACCATGTGGTTGCTGGCAATTGAACTCAGGACCTTTGGAAGAGCAGGCAGTGCTCTTAACCTCTGAGCCATCTCTCCAGCCCCCAAGGAGTAACATCTTAAGTGAAGCTGCAAATAGGCCACGAGGAAAAGGCAGAGCCAAACAGGGGCAGGGTCTGTGAAGAATGACTAAGTGAAGAACCATGTATGAAATCTGCTGTGGGCACACGGAAGACACGCGCTCCACCTGTGCACCTGCATAACCATCAGCGATATTTGAGCATGAAACATGACCTCCATTCCAGGAAGAAACCCCAAACCGAAACCAACACAGTATCTGAGAAACCCCCTTTGGCAGAAGAGCATTTTGGCATTAAATCAACTCAGTGATGCAATGTTATGAAAATATCTCTTACATTCTGGAACTTTTTGCTTGATTACACCCTACAGTCTCTTAGGGAGGCATTTTCTCAATTGGAGTTGCATCTTCTCAGGCGATTGTAGCTTATGTCAAGTTGACATGAGAACTAAGCAGGGCACAGCAGATGCCTGGGCTGTTTGCTTTTTTGTTTTGAGTTCATCTTGTATTCCTCAGTGTCTTTACCTGACCTTGCATTCTGCCTTTGATCAATATTAGCTGTGTGGATTCCGATGAGTTAGTTAGCCTCCCTGGGCCTTGGTTTGCCTTTGTCAAATTGCTCTAAGTTTAGTGTCTATTTTGTAGATTTTCTGTGGATATTAAAGTTTAGTAAAATGATCAGATGAGGACCTGACACATAATGCATATTAAATATTTGCTATTTTGGGGATTTATTCACTCCAATTATAGGCAGGTCCAGGCCGACGGAGAGTGACAAAGGGACTCTGAATTACAGAGCAGAGTTTAAAATGCAAGCATAATTTTATTCTTTCCAAGAATTCTTAGTGTGCTGCTGGCCAGAGGTGGGACCATTTTAATAATGGTTTCAGGCAGCAATCTTAGAATATATGCAGTGATTTCGCTAGACAATTTGAACCAAGTTATATAAAACAAAAATGTGGTCTATTTCTGTTCTACAGAACAAGCTTCAGTCTCCTTGAACATCTTTATATGAAGCCTCCGTCTTTTTTCTTTCTTTCTTTCTTTCTTTCTTTCTTTCTTTCTTTCTTTCTTTCTTTCTTTCTTTCTCTCTGTACTTATTTATTTGAAACAGCATTTCCCTGTGTATCCCCAACTGTTCTAAAACTTGCTCTTCATACCAGACTGGCCTTGAACTCATAGAGATCGACCTACCTCCCAAGAACTGGAATTAAAGGCAGGTGCTGCTACTATCACCTAGCTGAAGCTGTTCCGTTGGAACCTCTAGCTTGCT
Organism: Microtus pennsylvanicus; assembly: GCF_037038515.1. Taxonomy (NCBI): domain Eukaryota; kingdom Metazoa; phylum Chordata; class Mammalia; order Rodentia; family Cricetidae; genus Microtus; species Microtus pennsylvanicus. The sequence goes on along the minus strand of NC_134585.1, from coordinate 89,451,590 downwards.
CCTGCATGGAGAGTCCCATTCCAGGCTCTATCTCCAAACCCTGCCCACTCATAGGGTCTCTGAGCAAAACAAAGGTGCCAAAAAGCCCAGTTCTGCATTCTTGGTAGTTGCTGCAGCTTTCTCCTCTAAAGTTGCCAGCTACCCAAGTCTCTGCCTAATCACTCAGATTTTAACTGTAATTGGGTACAAACCCAGCTTGGGGTAGATACAACATCACCTTGCCTACAACCTATTAAGTTTCCCTGCTTTGATTTGTGGGCATAGCTTCTCCAGCCTTGATCTCTGGGACTGGAGATCTTCCCAGGAGTTGCTTTGCTCAAATAAACCTGTTCTACCTTTTCAGTTTGGCTTGACCTGGCTTACTACGCCATCGGCACAGAAACCTATTATGGAGGTGGGGCAGAAAACCCATTAGAAGCCTCCCTTTCTACCTGAACCACAGCTCTGCGCTGTAGTAGAAAATAATCAGGGGCAAGTCCTTGGGGCTAAGAGGATGGACGGCTCCTTCCACCTCAACACTTATAGTTGGAGGAGTAAACACGGTTGTTGGAGATAGAACCATGGGGGAGTGTTATTTTAATAGAGCGGAGGCCTTTTCCAGAAGGAAGGTCAGAGTACTGGTGACTGCAGCAGAAAGATGGATGATAAATATCCTAAATTCTCCTCTGCCCATCCTCCTTCTCATGGGCCAGCTTCCTGCTGCACAGAACAAATGGAGAGTCACACAAAGCTTGTCAAGGCACCCCACTATAGGGAATGGGTTCCAAAGAGTCAGTTCAAGCATTAGGGACAGGTCCTGGTCCCACTGCTAGGCGTCCCACAAAAGAACAAGCTACACACTGTCTTTCACTCACATGTGATAGGCCTAGGTTGGTCCCATGCCAACTCCCTAGCTGCTGGTCCAGAGTCAGTGAGCTCCCACAAGCTCAGGTCAGCTGTCTCTGTGGGTTTCCCCATCATGATCTTGACCCCTTTGCTCATATAATCTCTTCAACTGGACTCCCAGAGCTCGGCCCAGGGCTCGGCTGTGGATCTCTGCATCTGTTTCCATCAGTTACTGGATGAAGGCTCTGGGATGACAATTAGGGTGGTCACCAATCTGATTACAGGGGAAGGCCAGTTTAGGCATCCTCTCCACTGTTGTTGGGAGTCTTAGCTGAGGTCATCCTTGTAGGTTCCTGGGAACTTCCCTGGTACCAGGTTTCTCCCTAACCCCATAATGGCCCACTCTGTGAAGATATTTCTTCATTACTGTCCCCTCCATCCTGCCCCCAAATTGACTATCCTAATCCCTTATGTTCCCATCCCCTATCCCATTTTCTCTACCCCACCCCCACCCCCAGTTTATGCAGGACATCTCATCTATTTTCTCATTCCAGGGAGATCCATGCACCCTCTTAGGGTCCTCCTTGTTACCTAACTCCTCTGGGGCTGAGGATTGTAGCCCGGTTATTCTTCGCTTTACATCTAATATCCACTGATGAGTGAGTACATACTGTGTTTGCTTTCTGGGTCTGGGTTACCTCACTCAGGACTATTTTTTTCTAGTTCCATCTATTTGCCTGTGAATTTCATGATGTCATTGTTTTTTTGTTTTGTTTTGTTTTTTTACCACTGAGTAATAGTCCATAGTATAGATGGACCACATTTTCCTTATCCATTCTTTAGTTGAGGAGCATTTAGGTTGTTTCTAGGTTAGGCTATTATTAATAAGGCCACTATGAACATAGTTGAGCAAGTGTCCTTGTGGAATAATTGGGCATCCTTTGAGTCTATGCCCAAGAATAAGCCGTAAGATTTTAATTCTAGTTCTGCCAACTGTGTGTAGAATGGGGTAGTTCCAGGAGCTGGGCAGAAAATGCAAGATTTCTTACCAACTATTAAGATATGTGGGTTTGTTGGTTTTTTTGAGGGGGTTTTTTGGTTTTTTTTTTTGGTAGGGAAAATTTAATCCTCTTTTGAGGCTAATCTCAAAGTTAAAACTGCCCCAAACAGAAAAGGCTAGTCTGACAATTTGCATATTCCCGTGATCACCCCTCCAGATTCCACTGTAGATATCTTCGCTGGGGTTGGTCTTTTTGCCACCATGTGTCACACTTTTATATAGTAAGCCAAAATATGAAACACAGCAAAACAAAACCAATTTTCAGTGTAAGCTAAAAAGCCTGAGGTAGGCAGTCTTGGGCAGCCGGGAAGGCCCACACACTCTGATGCTGTGGTGTCAGCATTTGGGGCCTGGGCGTGGGCTGTGCCTATTTTCTTAGTGACCAATCTAATTAGACTGTTAGTTCCCTTTCTCCTAAAGGCGTGGTGTAGAAGGCAGGGAGGTCATCCTGGGCTTGCAGCTGACGTGGCTGTGGAGCAAAGCAAGCCTCCATGGGCCTTGTTAGAACTCGCTAAAATGGGGAAAAAAAAACTCAGGAATAAAGGCTATGTATCCATATTAATAAAATGACCACAACCCTTTTAACATCAGCACTTGAGTGGGTTCATCTAGTTCAAAACTACTTTCATTTAAAATAACTTCTAGTAAGGTGAGCATCCAAACTGCCTAGGCTCCCACAAAGCCAGTGCGTGCAGTAGGATCAAAAAACCCACTGCGATTGTTCTTGAGATCTCAGTATTCTTCATTGTCCACTATGTTCAGCTAGTCCGGGTTTATCCCATGCTTTTTCAGACCTAGGCCAGCTGGCCTTGGTGAGTTCCCGATAGAACATCCCCATTGTCTCAGTGTGTGGGTGCACCCCTCGTGGTCCTGAGTTCCTTGCTCGTGCTCCGTCTCATTCTGCTCCTGATTTGGACCTTGAGATTTCTGTCCGGTGCTCCCATGTGGGTCTCTGTCTCTGTCTCCTTTCATCGCCTGATGAAGGTTAATATTCAGGAGGATGCCTATATGTTTTTCTTTGGGTTCACCTTCTTATTTAGCTTCTCTAGGAACATGAATTATAAGCTCAATGTCCTTTATTTATGGCTAGAAACCAAATATGAGTAAGTACATCCCATGTTCCTCGTTTTGGGTCTGGCTTACCTCACTCAGGATAGTGTTTTCTATTTCCATCCATTTGTATGCAAAATTCAGGAAGTCCTTGTTTTTTAGTGCTGAGTAATACTCTAATATGTATATATTCCATACTTTCTTCATCCATTCTTCCACTGAAGGGCATCTAGGTTGTTTCCAGGTTTGTGGGAGCCTAGGCAGTTTGGATGCTCACCTTATGAGACCTGGATGGAGGTGAGTGGTCCTTGGGCTTCCCACAGGTCAGGGAACCCTGATTGCTCTTCGAGCAGATGAGGGAGGGAGACTTGATCGGGGGAGGGGGAGGGAAATGGGAAGCAGTTGCGGGGAGGAGGCAGAAATCCTTAATAAATAAATAAATTTAAAAAAATAAAAAATAAAAATAAATCATAAGTGATTTAAAAAAAAACACATGGCAAATCAGAAGACTGTGAGCAAAAGGAAGAAACTTTTATATTAATTGGAACATATTTTTGTAGTGGTTATTTCAATTGTATTTGATTAAATAAAGGCTGTCTGAAGATCTGAAAATAAACAAAAAAAAAATAAAATAAAATAACTTCTAGGCCAGGCGGTGGTAGCGCACGCCTTTAATCCCAGCACTCGGGAGGCAGAGGCAGGTAGATCTCTGTGAGTTCGAGGCCAGCCTGGTCTACAAGCGCGAGGACAGGCTCCAAAGCTACATAGAAACCCTGTCTCGAAAAACTAAAAATAAATAAATAAATAAAATAACTTCTAACTGTTTTTATCTCTGGTGGATTTTATGTTTTGTTTTGTTTTGTATCAATATTTTTTGATATGTCAGGGCCGCACTGGATTTCAGGTTCTCCTGTCTCAGCCTTTCAAGTATTGCTTTAAAGGAGCCACCACAGTCAGTTCTCACCGTTCACCTCTAAATTATTTTCCAAAGTATTTAAAGTATTTAAGTATTTAAAGAATAAATACAACCGGGACTGGAGAAATGGCTCAGCAGCCAACAGTGCTGTCTGCTCTTGCAGGGAACCTGAATTTGGTTCCCAGCACCCACATCACACAGCTCACAACTAATAACCCACAGCTCATAACCCCAGCTCCAGTGGATCCAGGGTCCTCTTCTGACTACTGAATGAAAGTACTCAAGTGCGCGCGCGCGCGCGCGCACACACACACACACACACACACACACCACACTTTTTTTAAAAAAATGTTTTTTTAAAGGAGTAGTTAACAATTTTATCTGACATTTCAAAACTTAACTTCACTAGATTACATGGGTGTCTTGTGATCTCAGTTCAGTCTCCCCCACCCCCTGTTAAGTTTCAAACCTGGGACAAATGACTGAAATGTCTATTTAACATATCAAAGCTAGACCTGGCTGTCAGGTTCTCCCAGCACCCCTCAGTCCCTACCTGTCACAGGGAATACACAGCTTGTATACCCCACCCTCCATCCTGAACTCTCCTGCTCAGGGGTTGGGCTGTACTTCCCCCCAGAGGTTCTTCCCTATATCATACAGACATTTTGGTTACCCATCCCTTTTTGTACCTTTGGCCTCCTGGCTGCTGCTGTTCCCATTCCCATGTTTCCTACCCTCCCCCCTCTCCCACATGGCCCAGCTCAGTCTGGTAGTGTCCACTCTGTACTCTCCCAGATGTCCCTGCCTCTGGCTGCGCTCTCCCACACATCCACAATGAACGTCCTCCTCCACCACACCCAGGAGCAGTCATGTCCTTTCGTTTCCTTTTCTTTTTCTCATTTTCCCCCCACCCCTCACCCCCGCCCCCACGCAAGCCTTGTTCCTTCTCTGTCAGGATTGATCGCATGTTTCTCTTCCCTTCCTTCTTGTCCATTTTGGCTACAATCCAGTATTCCTTTCCTTTCTTCCCTGCTAACTTTCTTACTGATGGACTGACTGTAACCAATCTACCCCATTGGCAAGCTAACACTATGGAAGGCCACATAACACATGGTAAGGGTGGCATTTTATGGCATAGTCTTTAGCTGCATTCTGTGATGTTTCTGATATGACTGACATTTTGTGTATACAGTCTTCCTGACATTCTTTTCCTAATATCATGATTTTCTTTCTTTCTTTTTGTTTTGTTTGTTTGTTTGTTTTGCTTTTCGACACAGGGTTTCTCTGTAACTTTGCAGCCTGTCCTGGAACTAGCTCTTGTAGACCAGACTGGCCTCGAACTCACAGAGATCCGTCTGCCTCTGCCTCCTGGGTGCTAGGATTAAAGGCGTGCGCCACCACCGCCTGGCAATTTTGTTTTTCTTTTTGTTTGTACAAAAGTTGTGTTTACTCATTTCAGGTTCTCTATACTTTCCACAACCTTTACCTGAAGTTTCAGGAATGACTGCCTCAATGCCAAGGCAAACGAGTCTGCTATTGGGATCCTCCTTCTTCACAGAAAGTTTCCAAGTACAATAACACATCTCTCATCAAAGTTATCACTTGCTCTGGATGTTTAGTTGGAAACTCCTCTTCGGCCCCACCTCTCTCCAGACCTCAGCCTCAGAAAGCCCACCAAGTGGCGGCTCCTCCCCTAAAGCTGAAGACCACGCCTACAGGGTGTTTAAGAGCCCGCCCCCTAGACCTGCTGCAGAATTTCTCTCCTGCTTCCTTGCCCTGAAAATAACTCTGGAGTTGCTTTGCTCATTAAATCTGGTCTTTTTAATTTGGTTTGATTTGACTTACTGCGTCAGTGGAGAAAGCCACTGCCAGGGATCCAAAATACTTATAACTAATAATGTCTAGAATTCCTAGAAAGGGACTGTCCTAATAGCGACATTTTTTTCTCTTCTCAAAATATTACCAACCAAAATAGGAGGAGGATTCAAATACATGAGGCCTGGGGGACATTTTACAGTCAGACCATAGAGCCCTCTACTGGTGATCCAATTATGACTGTTTAGTCAATAAATCTGATGAATAAGGAAACTAAGCATGGAGACATTGCCTCCCCCAGGGACAAGGTCATCAAATAAATTTAGTTTTCTTCATAATTTGGCTTAACATTCTTTTTACTGAGTCAGCTTGCCTACAGCCAAGAGAATTTGCTTTTCATGCAAAAAAAAATCTCTAGTATAGGGAAGTTGAATAAGTAATATTTTCCTGAATATATACATAATCTTAAGATGCTGAAGAAGGAAGCCTCAACTGATGGAAATGTTGAGTGAACGCCGAACCAAACAAGTCTTACCTTCACTATCAAACTTACAAAGAAAAGATAGGTTTTATTTTTATTGATTTTTCAACATAAGGTTACTCTGTGTCGCCCTGACTGTCCTGGAACTTGCTGTGTAGATCAGGCTGGCCTCAGACTCAGAGATCTACTTGCCTCTCTCAGGAGTGCTGGGATTAAAGGTGTGTGCCACCACCACCTGGCAAGATAGCTCTTGGAGGCCAGGTTGGCCTCAAATGCACAGAGAGATCTGCCTATCTCTGCCTCCTGAGTGCTGGGATTAAAGGCATGCACCACCACTGCCTGGTTAAGACAGGCTGTTTTTTAAAGTGTGCTTCCTTTATTCCCAATGTTCTTCTTGTGTCTAAAAGACTTTTGGGGAGCAGGAATGAAGAAGAGAACAGCTAATGTTTACTGGCATGGTCTCCTTTAGTCTTCCTCACATCCTCTTGGGGTACATAGGCATTCTTATCTCTGACCCACCTATGGGGAAGTAGAGGTTTATAAATGGTAAGTAAGTGACTTGTATGGGAGTTACAGGCCAGCCCCTAGCCTGGTTCCAAAGCCATGGTCCTAGTTGTGAGGTTCCAGGTGTAGACTATTTCCAGGCAGTTTTGGCTCTGTAAGACATTGCAACGTGGAGCATTGCTAACATTGTTATTAAGAGCACATTCTTTCAACAGACCCTAATTATTTTCTTTCTTTTTTTTTTCTTTGCTGGCATGTCTTTCCAATCAATAGTGTTCTTAGATTATACTGTGGACATTTTTCAGGATTTAGAAGCAGGATGAACTAATGGAGTATTCCTCCCTTGGGTGTTCTGTAAAATGCAGGTAGGGGGAGACCCCTGTGAGGCAAAACTTCTTTGCGCTCAAGCAATTGTAGAGAAGGCCTTGACCATTGATCCCAGCGGAGAGGCTGCTTTCCAGGAAAGGTGCTTGAGAAGGGATCCTGCATGAGGAAGGCAGCTGTGGACACCACGGAGCTTCTTTTCTTAGGCTTTTCCCTTTCTCGTGTTTACTTACAGCTCCTGGTGAGCTCAGACGACATGTTCTTGAGTGGTGGGAATGACTTGCAGCTTTAGAAGCTCGTTTTCTTTCTCAGCTTTTACCTGTAGCTTTGTCCTTATGCCTTCCTGTTCTCACCTCACAGCCACTGACACGGAATAGAGAGGGTTTGTCTCCCAGTGCAGCTCCAAACTTTTCCCAAGCTCCAAATTGTTACTATTATCCTTCATCTGACTTTTTCCTTTTTGAGACAGGGTGCCTCTATGTATTTCTGGCATTCCTGGTGTTCACTATGTAGCTCAGGCTGGCTTTGAACTCCCAATCGTCCACCTGCTTTTGAGTGCTGGAAGGAAAGGCACGCGCTATTACATACTCATTCAACAGTGTATATTTGAATGGGGCCTGTTGATGGCCACGTGATGTGGAGGCTGAACTAACCGGGAGATAGAAATTGGTGGGAGAGAGTTTTATTCAAGTCTGGACTTGGAAAAATGGGATAGAGGCTCTCCCAGAGCAAAGTGCCTCTGAAAATAGGAAGCATCCAGGACTTTATATGACGGGTGGAAGCTCCTGCACTTGAGACGAGTGTTTATCCTCCAGGACAACATCATCTTTGAAAGGTTTGTATGGCGGAGATTATCTCTATCTTTTCCTTTGAAAACCGGCTTCAGGGCTGATCCTCTTAGCCCCTGTTGGTATACAGGTTTTGCAGGTGGAAAAATGTTGACAGGCAGAGGAACGAGGAAGTCTCCTAAGTCTCGTTTCCTACGGTTTAGAGCAATATGTTGGAAAGGCAAATGGTTAGACTCCAGAAGAGGAGACAGGGTCAGCTGGGCTTTGTCTATATAACACGGCAGAGTCCAGCAAAGGACAGGCTGTGTCTGCACTGGTTCCTGTTTATAAACTCATTTTCATTTTCCCTATGATTTAAATCTTCTTTGCTACATTCTTAAGTTCCATCAGAATTCCCATGAAGTTCTGCTTACAGCATTCTAGGACTTTCCTAGAAGGCTCTCCCTTCAAACTACCCCAGATTAGTGCCAGAAACTAGTGCCAAACACTTGAGGACCAGGGCGTAAATGACAGCAATGATCCCATTTCTCTTATTCCAATTTTCTATGTTAGTTACTTTTGCAATGCTGTGACCAAAGGGCCTAAGAGAATTTTTTTTTTCCCAGCTGGTTCAGGCCAGCAGTATAATTGAGTCTTGATTGCTTGATTGCAATACCCTGCTTGTGTACAAGGTCTTTGCCTCCTGGTAGATAGGAAACAGAGGGTGAAGAACAGACCAAGGAGTAGAATAATCATCAAAGACTTACCTACAGGGATCAACTTTCTCCAACAAACCTCACCTCCTAAAGTTTCCAGAATACCTGAAAAAAATCACTACTAGCTGGGAACCCCGTGCTCAACACATGAGCCTCTGGAGGAGACTTCAATTCCACATAATTTTCTTCGAAATAAATGCATTAGCATAGGAATAACTTTATTAGGCAACAACCTCATTTATCTGAGATACAGTATTGTTACCAGGTTAGTGAGTGAATCCCAAAGTCTATGAACATTTTTTTTTCTTATCTGAAAAGCCTGTTTGGGACACACACTTTGCTGAAATTCTTGAAAATGTAATTTGGTATTGTCAAAGGACAAAATTAACATTTGACTTAAAGATTTTTTTTTTTTTTTCAAACAACCGTGGGTGACATTTTATTACTCCTTTCCAAAAATAAATGACACTGGAGATAATTTCCTGCCACAATTTCCAAATGACATTAAAAATTGTCTATCACTGATTTTCATTTCAGTGTGTTAAAGTCATGTAAAGATGTGCCTTCTTCCCACATGGATAAAATATCACCTTGTAAATTACAGATACATTTTCATTTTACTTTTATTCTATAGGTCCTCATAGACATATCACTTGGAAATACTTTGTACGAATAGCTTCTTGTGTTGTGTTTAATGCTGCTGGTTCACAGAGGACTGTGGCTCCTGCTTTCCTTCGGAAAGCAATGAAACCAACATCATCTCCCCCATGGAGCTCCAAATTCTCAGAGAAAACAGGGAGGTTGCCGACAATGACAGCTACGGCTCCATGGTGTGAACTTGTGTGCCACCGTGAATACGACCTGGAGTGTCGGTCTGCACTCACTGTGGAATGGCCGTCCCAGTGGTGGTGAGGAGGACTTGGCTGGCATCGTGTGACTTCCATCAGCACCACTCTGTTCTCCAAAGGGTGCACTTTTCTGACTTCCCCATCCTAGTGCTGTTGTGAAGAGGCTGCTCGTTTGTTTTCTGGTTGCCCAGACTCCCAAAATAATCACATAGAAACTATATTATTTAAATAGCTGCTTGGCCAATCACTTAAGCATATTGCTAGCTAGCTCTTACATCAAGAATTAACCCATTTCCATTAGTTTATATGTTACCATGAGGTTTGTGGTCTACCGGCAAGGTTCCACCTGACAGCTTGCATCTTTTCCCTCTGGCAGCCGTATGGTGTCTCTTGACTCAACCTTCTTTTTAAGTTTCCCCCACCTACCTCTATTCTGCCCTATCACAGACCAAAGAAGCTTCTTTATTCATTAACCAAAAAAGCAACATATAGACAAAAGAACTTCCCACACCATTTCCCCTTTTCTGTTCAAATAAAAAAGGAAGGTTTTAACTTTAACATAGTAAAATTACATATAACAAAGCTGGTATCAAGCAAGAATTACAGTTATAACATTTATGTCTAGTTTACCTTTTATCATAACTAAGGAAAACTATAATTATAACTATCTATTTTTCAACACCAGCAAAGATGCCAGAAGGATATAATATTACCTAAGTTAACAGGAAGTACATTGTAAGTAACTTCCAAAACTCTAGAATTGACAGAGATATCTCACTGTCTGGACAGTCACCCAAAGTTCTTCTGTACTGTTGGGGCATCCATCTTCAGCCCACTGGCCCATAGTATCTGGCAGACTTTTCCATGAAGCAGGAAATTTCAAAGACAGTTCTGCCTACATTGGCAGTTTGTCAGTCACTTTCTTCTGTGTCTTTTAGGACTTTTTACGATAATGAGACACATCTCTGCTCCTGGAAGCACCAAATACTTCAAGAAGAAGATGGGAATTGAAGAGGCTCCTAATGGTGTTTGCTGGCCATTTGGGCAAGAAACTGCTCTTGCCTGGACTGCTTGATATTATGCTGTATGAACTGGACATGCAGGATCCACAGCAAAAAAAGACTGCTGAAGTTGCCTAAAGGTAAGACCGTCCTTTGGAATTCCTGCTTCATTAAAGAGTCTGCCAGAAATTAAAGATTTTTTTTTAAAGATTATTTATCGTGTACACAGTATTCTGCTTGAATGTACACCTGCATGACAGAAGAGGGCACCAGATCTCATTACAGATGGTTGTGAGCAACAATGTGGTTGCTGGGGATTGAACTCAGGAGTCTGAAAGAGCAGTCAGTGCTTTTAACCTCTGAGCCATCTCTCTAGCCCCAGTTTTAAGATCTTTAATTGGCTTCTGTTTCCGATTCTAAAATCAGGAGAAACTCCATTCCCCATGAAAGACTATGTGTTCTGGTGAGCTGAGCAGAAAAAAAAAGAAAAAGAAAAAAATTTAAATAAATAGAGAAGGGCTTCTTAAAAACATCAGAAACAAAAGCCAAAAGATGAGTGGAAATTTCTAAGCCATTTTCTTTTAAGGGAGGGATGTGGAGACAGAACAATAGCTGACTGAACATCAGGTTATTGCAGGTTACTTTGTTTTCTGCAGAGAGCAATGCTTGGAGAACTTCATTACCATGCCAGTTGGAACTGGTCTCTTTGGAAACTGTGTTCTTTTTAAACCATATTTCTTGAAAGTTCAAATAGCAAATTAGTTCTGGTTTGGTGCACAGAGCTTAGGAATGGTGACTTTATTCCAGTTTTCAGACTGGTCTATTGAGGCCAACTTAAGAAGAATAGCTCAAAATGATGCCCTATTATAATATTGATTTGATGGTACCCACATTAAACTTTAGCAATAAAAGGTTTAAAGTGATGACAGTATCAGCTATGAATATTATTAATTTTCACTTACTCGAGATTGGAAACATGCATACTTTATAAGATAAAATAACATCATTATCTCAAGCTATAATATTTTCGTATTAGTACTCACTGAAGAAAATTCAAAATAAATTAATAGTTTCAATATTTAGTACTGTTTCTTCAAATGCATGGTTATTTCCTATATTTCTCTGATCCTTATATGATTAAAACTATATAGATCTCTAGGCTCCTGCTTTCTTGAAAGATGCTACTTGTTGTCTTACATGCTGTGGGCAGTCTGAGGCCTTTCATAGACAGACCCTTTAAGGACTGGTAATGAGACAACTATTTAATTTTTTTTTAATTTATTTATTTATTAAGGATTTCTGCCTCCTCCCCGCAACTGCCTCCCATTTCCCTCCCCCTCTCCCGATCAAGTCCCCCTCCCTCATCTGCTCAAAGAGCAATCAGGGTTCCCTGACCTGTGGAAAGCCCAAGGACCGCCCACCTCTATCCAGATCTCCTAAGGTGAGCATCCAAACTGCCTAGGCTCCCCCAAAGCCAGTACGTGCAGTAGGATCAAAAACCCACTGCGATTGTTCTTGAATTCTCAGTATTCCTCATTGTCCTCTATGTTCAGCTAGTCCGGATTTGTCCCATGCTTTTTCAGACCCAGGCCAGCTGGCCTTGGTGAGTTCCCGATAGAACATCCCCATTGTCTCAGTGTGTGGGTGCACCCCTCGCGGTCCTTAATTCCTTGCTCGTGCTCCGTCTCCTTCTGCTCCTGATTTGGACCTTGAGATTTCTGTCCCGTGCTCCTCTGTCTCTGTCTCCTTTCATCGCCTGATGAAGGTTAATATTCATGAGGATGCGTATGTGTTTGTCTTTGGGTTCACCTTCTTACTTAGCTTCTCTAGGAACATGCATTATAAGCCCAATGTCCTTTATTTATGGCTAGAAACCAAATATGAGTGAGTACATCCCATGTTCCTCTTTTTGGGTCTGGCTTATCTCACTCAGGATAGTGTTTTCTATTTCCATCCATTTGTATGCAAAATTCAAGAAGTCCTTGTTTTTTACTGCTGAGTAATACTCTAATATGTATATATTCCATACTTTCTTCATCCATTCTTCCGTTGAAGGGCATCTAGGTTGTTTCCAGGTTCTGGCTATTACAAACAATGCTGCCATGAACATAGTTGAGCATATACTTTTGTTGTATGATAGGGCCTCTCTTGGGTATATTCCCAAGAGTGGTATTGCTGGATCCAGGGGTAGGTTGATTCCGAATTTCCTGAGAAACCGAAACACTGCTTTCCAGAGTGGTTGCACAAGTTTGCATTCCCACCAGCAATGGGTGAGTGTCCCCCTTTCTCCACAACCTCTCCAGCAAAGGCTATCATTGGTGTTTTTGATTTTAGCCATTCTGACAGGTGTAAGATGGTATCTTAAAGTTGTCTTGATTTGCATTTCCCTGATCGCTAGGGAAGTTGAGCATGACCTTAAGTGTCTTTTGGCCATTTGAAGTTCTTCTGTTGAGAATTCTCTGTTCAGCTCAGTGCCCCATTTTATAATTGGATTGATTAGCCTTTTACGGTCTAGTTTCTTGATTTCTTTATATATTTTGGAGATCAGACCTTTGTCAGTTGCGGGGTTGGTGAAAATCTTCTCCCAGTAAGTGGGTTGCCTTTTTGTCTTAGTGACAGTGTCCTTTGCTTTACAGAAGCTTCTCAGCCTCAGGAGGTCCCATTTATTCAATGATGCCCTTAGTGTCTGTGCTGCTGGGGTTATACATAGGAAGTGGTCTCCTGTGCCCATGTGTTGTAGAGTACTTCCCACTTCCTCTTCTATCAGGTTCAGTGTGTTCGGACTGATATTGAGGTCTTTAATCCATTTGGACTTGAGTTTTGTGCATGGTGATAGATATGGATCTATTTTCATTCTTTTACAGATTGACTTCCAGTTTTGCCAGCACAATTTGTTGAAAATGCTGCCTTTTTTCCATTGTATACTTTTAGCTCCTTTATCGAAAATCAGGTGCTCGTAGGTTTGTGGGTTAAAGTCAGGATCTTCTATTCGATTCCATTGGTCGATTTCTCTGTTTTTATGCCAATACCAAGCTGTTTTCAATACTGTAGCTCTATAATAGAGTTTGAAGTCAGGGATGGTAATGCCTCCAGACAATCCTTTATTGTATAAGATTGTTCTGGCTATCCTGGGTTTTTTGTTCCTCCATATAAAGTTGATTATTGTCTTCTCCAGATCTGTGAAGAATTTTGATGGGGATTGCCTTGAATCTATAGATTGCTTTTGGTAGAATTGCCATTTTTACTATGTTGATCCTCCCAATCCAAGAGCAAGGGAGGTCCTTCCATTTTCTGGTGTCTTCTTCAATTTCTTTCTTCAAAGACTTATAGTTCTTGTCGAATAGGTCTTTCACTTCCTTGGTCAGGGTTACCCCTAGATATTTTATGCTATTTGTGGCTATCGTGAAAGGTGATGCTTCTCTGATTTCCCTCTCTGTTTCCTTATCCTTAGTGTAAAGGAAGGCAACTGATTTTTTGGAGTTGATCTTGTATCCTGCCACATTACTAAAGGTGTTTATCAGCTGTAGGAGTTCTTTGGTAGAATTTTTGGGGTCACTTATGTATACTATCATATCATCTGCAAATAACGAAAGTTTCACTTCTTCCTTTCCAATACAAATCCCCTTGATCCCCTTATGCTGTCTTATTGCTATTGCTAGAACTTCAAGCACTATATTGAAGAGGTATGGAGAGAGTGGACATCCTTGTCGTGTTCCTGAATTTAGTGGGATGGCTTTGAGTTTTTCTCCGTTCAATTTAATGTTAGCTGTTGGCTTGCTGTAAATAGCTTTTATTATATTTAGGTAGGATCCTTGTATCCCTATTCTCTCCAAGACCTTTATCATGAAGGGGTGTTGAACTTTGTCGAATGCTTTTTCAGCATCTAATGAAATGATCATATGATTTTTTTCTTTCAGTTTATTTATATGGTGGATTACATTGATAGATTTTCGTATGTTGAACCAGCCCTGCATCTCTGGGATGAAGCCTACTTGATCATAATGGATAATTTTTCTAATGTGTTCTTGGATTCGGTTTGCCAGTATTTTGTTGAGGATTTTTGCGTCGATGTTCATGAGTGAGATTGGCCTGTAATTCTCCTTCCTGGTTGAGTCTTTGTGTGGTTTTGGTATCAAAGTAACTGTAGCTTCATAGAAGGAGTTTGGTAATGACCCTTCTGTTTCTATATTGTGGAATACATTAAGGAGTATAGGTATTAGGTCTTCTTGGAAGTTCTGGTAGAATTCCGCATTGAAACCATCTGGTCCTGGGCTTTTTTTGGTAGGGAGGTTTTTGATAACCTCTTCTAATTCTTCGCGACTAACAGATCTGTTTAGATTGTTCACCTGGTCCTGGTTTAACTTTGGTATATGGTATTTATCTAAAAAAGTGTCCATTTCTTTTATATTTTCCAGTTTTGTGTTATACAGGCTTTTGTAGTAGGATCTAATGATTCTCTGAATTTCCTCTGTGTCTGTGGTTATGTCCCCCTTTTCATTTCTGATCTTATTTATTTGTGTGTTCTCTCTCTGTCGTTTAATTAGTTTGGATAGGGGTTTGTCGATCTTGTTGACTTTCTCCAAGAACCAGCTTTTTGTTTCATTGATTCTTTGGACTGTTTTCTGTGTTTCTATTTTGTTGATTTCGGCCCTCAGTTTTATTATTTCCAATCTTCTACTTCTCCTGGGCGCGTCTGCTTCTTTTTTTTCTAGAGGTTTCAGGTGTGTTGTTAAGTCCCCAATGTATGCATTTTCCGTTTTCTTTAAGTGGGCACTTAGTGCTATGAACTTTCCTCTTAGCACTGCTTTCATTGTGTCCCATAGGTTTGAGTATGTTGTCTCTTTATTTTCATTAAATTCAAGGAAGACTTTAATTTCTTTCTTAATTTCTTCCTTGACCCAGGTGTGGTTCAGTAGTTGACAGTTCAGTTTCCATGAGTTTGTCGGCTTTCTGTGGGTAGCATTGTTGTTGCCTTCTAACTTTAATCCGTGGTGATCAGATAGGACACAGGTGGACACTGATATTTTTTTGTATCTGTGGAGGTTTCCTTTGTTTCCAAGTATGTGGTCAATTTTTGAGAAGGTTCCATGAGCTGCAGAGAAGAAGGTATATTCTTTCCTATTTGGGTGGAATGTTCTATAGATGTCTGTTAAGTCCATTTGCTTCATTACCTCCAATAATTCTCTTAATTCTCTATTAGGTTTCTGTCTGATTGACCTGTCCCTTGTAGAGAGAGGTGTGTTGAAGTCTCCTACTACTAGTGTGTGTGGTTTGATGTCTGCTTTGAGTTCTAGTAATATTTCTTTTACATAAGTAGGTGCTTTTATATTGGGGGCGTAGATATTCAGAATTGAGACGTCATCCTGATGAATTGTTCCTGTTATGAGTATAAAGTGACCATCTCGGTCTCTTCTGATTGATTTTAGTTTGAAGTCAGTTTTGTTAGAAATTAATATGGCCACACCTGCTTTTTTCTTAGGACCATTTGCTTGAAACACCTTTTCCCAACCCTTTACTCTGAGTAGGTGCCTGTCTTTGTGGTTGAGATGTGTTTCTTGCAAACAGCACAATGTTGGATCTTGTTTTCGTATCCAATCTTTTAGCCTGTGCCTTTTTATAGGTGAATTGAGCCCATTAATATTAAGTGATATTAATGACCAGTGGTTGTTTACTCCGGTTATTCTTATTGCTTTTGGTCGTAGAGATTGTGTGTCTCCCTTCTTTGAGTTGTGCTGGTGAAGGGTCACTAGATGCCTGGGTTATTGTAGGCAGTGTTGGCAGTGTTGGATTCCTTGGGTTGTGATTTTCCTTCTATTACTTTCTGTAGGGCTGGATTTGTGGCTACGTATTGTTTAAATTTATTCTTATCCTGGAATGTCTTGATTTCTCCATTTATAGTGAACGAAAGCTTGGCTGGGTAGAGTAGTCTGGGCTTGCATCCATGGTCTCTTAGCTTCTGCAGAACATCTATCCAGGACCTTCTGGCTTTCATAGTTTCCATAGAGAAGTCAGGTGTAAGTCTGATCGGTTTACCTTTATAAGTTACTTGCCCTTTTTCCTTTGCAGCTCTTAATATTCTTTCTCTAACCTGTATATTTTGTGTTTTGATTATTGTATGGCGAGGAGATGTTTTTCTTTGATCCAGTCTGTTTGGTGTTCTGTATGCTTCTTGAATATTTAAATGAATATCTTTCTTTAAGTTGGGAAAGTTTTCTTCCATAATTTTGTTGAATATATTTTCTGGGCCTTTGAGCTGTGACTCTTCTCCTTCATCTATACCTATTATTCTTAAGTTTGGTTTTTTTATTGTGTCCCATATTTCCTGAATGTTTTGTGTTGAGAATTTGTTGGTTTTGCTGTTTTCTTTGATCTGTTCGTTTATTTTCTCTATGGTGTCCTCAGCATCTGAGATTCTTTCTTCTATCTCTTGTATTCTATTGATTATGCTTGTTTCTGTAGACTCTGCTCGTTGACCTAGATTTTCCATATCCGGCTGGTCCTCAGTTTGTATTTTCTTCCTTGCCTTCATTTCAGTTTTCAATTCTTGAACTGTTTCCATTACCTGTTTGATCGTTTTATCTTGGTTTCCCAGGGTATCTTGTACATATTTACTCATTTCTTCAAACTTTTTGTTATACTTCTCATCCATTTCTATAAGGGCATTTTTTACATGTTGTTTAAGGGACTCTATTGCGTTCATAAAGTCAATTTTTTCCATTTCTTCTGTGTTAGATTGTTCAAATACTTCTGTTGTAAGATCCTTGGGTTCTGGTGTTTTCATGTTGTTTTTCAGATTATTGGGTGAGTTCTTGCCTTGGCGTCTGCCCATCTCCTCCTATTAATCCTATCTAATGGGTCTTTTAAAAACCGGATCAGGTTTCCCTGCTGGCCCAGGGCTCCGCTTACAAAATGCCCTCGCTCTGTTTCCTGGTTCCTGCCGCAGGCCAAGAACCCTCTCACCCCTCCGAAGGGTCTTCCGGACAGGGCCAGGCTCCCCGTTTGCCAGTGACCTGGCCAAACAAAGGCCTACCTCTTTGATTTGATTGTAGTAGGGCGATCTGCTTTCCTTATTTTCCGCCTGACCCTGCCGCTTGCATCTGCTGCCGCACTG
Organism: Microtus pennsylvanicus; assembly: GCF_037038515.1. Taxonomy (NCBI): domain Eukaryota; kingdom Metazoa; phylum Chordata; class Mammalia; order Rodentia; family Cricetidae; genus Microtus; species Microtus pennsylvanicus. The sequence goes on along the minus strand of NC_134585.1, from coordinate 89,434,172 downwards.
GTCTCCCAAAGCCTCTTCCTGAATGCGGTGTCACTCCGCCGCGTCTGGCCGCCGCTGCTCCGCCGCGTCTGATGAGACAACTATTTAATTAATCATGCCTGTTTGCTGATATGTCCATAAGGCTCTCCAAACAACAGGCATCTAAGTGATTTTTAGTTCATTAACACATTGAAATGTTAAGAACGTGGCACACAGAGAGAAAGTACAGCCCTGTACCCAGCTGCCTTGGTGTACCTCACACCAAGTCTCTTGCACTGTATAATAATCTAATAAATAAAAGTAAAGTGTTGTCCCAAGGGGAGAAGAAAAAAGAATTGGTAATGAAAATGTTTTAAGGATGACCCTATAAGCCCCTAGAGAATATTGGTGGTTATATTCTATTATGTGGAAACCAGAGACTCTCGGGGTGTATTTAAGGTTATCGTTATGGTTTACAAAGATATTGACACTCCAATTAGTATGGGTGTGACCTTAGAAATAGCATCTTAGACTGAGTGTGGTGCTACACACATATAATCTCAGAATGTGGGAGGGTAACTCAGGACCCCAAGTTCAAAGCCAGTCTTAGCTACACAGCAAGTTCAAGGTCACTGTGACAACCATAGCAAAAGCCTGCTTTATGATGATGCTGTCTCCACCACTATTAAATTGAATGTTCAAAGTCTTCTCTAGAGCAAAGGACAAGAAAAAGATATTAAAAGGATACTATGCTGTTTCGCCTTCACTGCCAACTTGTGAAATAGTCATGGACACCGCATCTGGGTACGTCTACGTGGGTACTTCCAGAAAGGTTGAACTAAGCAGAGAAGATCTCCCCAGAGTTTGGGAAGCACTCTGCCAGGGGCTGGGGTCCAAGACTGAATGCCTCTGTTTGCTGACTGTGGATGCAGTGTAGCTGGACACTTCACACTCCTGCCACCATGCCTTCCCCACCATAATGGACCATATTCTCCATTTGACTATGAGCCAAACAAACTCCTCCTTCTACAAGTTGCTTTTGTCGAGTATTTGATCACAGCAACAGTAACAGCAAATGTAACTAATATAGAAAATAAGTTGGAAGGAGGCTGAAGAAATCAGCCATACTGTATGGAAGAGAGGTAACCAGCCCCATGGCAGAACATAGATTAGTAGAAATGGGTTAATTTAAGTTTTAAGAGCTAGTTAGGAATAAGCCTAAGCTAAGGCCAAGTTTTCATACTTAATAAGAAGTCTTCCTGTCATTATTCTGGAGCTGGCAGTCCAAAGAAAATCTGACTAGAGAAGGACTGTGAAATGCTGTCTTCTGATTGTGGCTCAGCCAATGAAGTTATGGCTTACAGCAGTTGTGGCTACCTGCAATGGACCCAGGTAAATGTACCTATCAAGAGTTAGTCAAGCTCAAGTAGACGCTCATGGATTCCTACCCCTCCCTGCTGAACTCCTGGCTACTAATGGATTCTCATGTGGCTAGAGCCATGGTCTTCAGTTGCAATCCTGGTTAAACTTAATGAGTCTGAAAAAAACAAAGACATGAATGTGTGAAAGGGGTATTTGGGGGAGGGATTAGAGTGGGGGTGATTAGAGGGTACTTTATACACGTATAAGATTGCGAAAGAACAAATTAAATCACAGTTATATTTTAAAGACACCCTGTCAGAGGGAAGGGTGAGGGTGATATAAATATAGTGCTTATGTACAAGGCTCTCAAACAAGTAAAATTAGTACAAATTGATTTTCTTTTTTTTTAGATGTATTTATTTTGGGGTATGAATGTTTTACCTGCACATATGTATATGCATCACACTCATGCCTTGTTCCCTTAATGGTCAGAAGAGGGCACTGGATCGTCTGGAACTGGAGTTACAGATGGTTATAAGCTGCCTATGTTAGAAATGGAACCTGAGAAACAATTGCTCTTAACCACTGAGCCATCTCTCCAGCCCTAGTTAGATTGCTTCACTCACTTATTCCATTATTATCCAAGGCCTAATTAACTTAGAAACATATAATTACCATTAACTATGTGCTAGACAATGCAATGGTGTTAATACAATATTTTTCACAGTAAGTAGAAACCAAGAAAAGATAGTTGATTTGATTCAATATACATATCTATTTTGTTATCTAATGAACTTCATCAACCAATAATACATAACTATTTGAATCATTAAGCCACAAAATAAATAACATAAGTCTGAAGTTGAAAAGCCTTTGGGTAAGTGAAAATAAGTAATATCTGACACAGCACTGATACAAAGCAAGAGACTGGGGGAGGCCTCTAGGGGTAAGAGCCATCTGAGGGACTAACATGCTGTCTTTGTCAGGCTTGCTATTGCTGCAATGAAGCACCATGATAAAAGCAAGTTACTGTGGGATAACCCTTCTGTATGCTGTGGATCTATGTTGCTCTCATTGGTTGATAATAAAAATAATATAATGCTTTGGTCTATAGCTAGGTGAAAAAGTCAAATTGAATACAGGGGAAAGAAAGGTGGAGTCAAGAGTGATGTAACCCAACCACACAAGAAACAAGATGCTAGCAGACTGGTAAAAACCATGACCATGCGGCAAAAGAGAGATGAATAGAAATGGGTTTGTTTAAATGTAAGAGCTAGCTAGTAATAAGCTGAGCTATTGGTTAAGCATTAATAATTAATATAAGCCTCTGAGGGATTATTTAGAAGTGGCCATGGAAGAGGACAGAACAGAGAAACCTCTGATTATAGCAAGTTAGGGAGGAAAGGGTTTATTTGGCTCACACTTCCATATCATAGAGGATCACAGAAGGAAGTCAGGACAGGAAGTAACATAGGGCAGGAACCTGAGGTAGGAGTCAATGTAGAGGCCATGGAAGGGTGCTGCTTACTGGCATGCTTACTATACCCTGTTCAGTCTGCTTTCTTATAGAAACCAGGACCACCAGCCCAGGAATGACCGCACTCACAATGGACTGAGTCCTCCCTCATCAATCAGTGATTAAGATCCTACAGTTGGATCTTGTGGGAGCATTTTTCAGTTGAGATTTCCTCCTAGCTTGTGTCAAGCTTGTGTCGAGCCAGTGCACCAGCCAAAGCCATAGGTCTCAGTGGCACAACTGAAAGACACTAAGTCCTGCCAACAACCTCAATAAGCCTAGAAATAATTCTTTCCCAAAGGCTCCAGTTAGAAGAGCCCAATCCAGACAATACCTTGATTTTGAACTTAAATTCTGTGAGAAATCTAGCCAGTATAAATTGCTAACCTAGAAATGTAAGATAACACACATATAGAAAGATCCCTCAGAACCTGTAGGTTCTTTATCTTTACACTTGACCAAATGTGGCTCAAAAACATCAGAAAAAAAAAAAAGCTGTACCTGTCTGCATACTGAGCATGCTCAAATTTTTTTTTCTTGTCTTTCTTCCCTTGGCAGCTCAGAATAACAAGCAATTACATCATCTTGACATTCATTGTTCAGTGTTATAAGTAATCAAGGGATCATTTGCAGTACACAGCAAAATGTGCGTAGGTTATGCATAAATACTTCCCCACTTTTCAGAATTGACTTGAACTGTCACGGGGTTTGTTATTTGTGGGTGTCAACGCAGATCTATTATGGATCCAGAGGGATGACTGTAATTTAAGCCATTATTTGAGGTAATTTCTTATGTGGCCATAGAAACACAGCCCAGTACTCCACAGCTAGCAAGCTGATGTTTCTTCCCCAGCCACTCCACCAAGTGTTTCCTATAAAACAATGGCATTGTATTGCTCTGTTCTTGCCTCAAAGCAATAAAGATAAATTCACTGTGGGAAATTACGTGACATCTGTGGACCAAGGGCCATATAACAAACAGACAACAAACAGGGCATCCCATCCCAGAGTGGAACAGACAATAGAGGAACTCAAATATAATAAGTAGAGCTACAAGGACTAGGGAGATTGTTAGGAGCAGAAAGTGCAGGCAGGAGGCAATGATAGAGCTATTTAGCAATACTGAAGAGCAAATAACTAGGGGAATTCAAGCCTAGAAATGGGCATGGTTCTCCCAGGGCTCCTGGGCTGATATTCTGTCAACCTGTGAGAATGGATTTCCAAGAGCATGGGAATTACTGTCAGAAGCTTTGAAAGTTTGAAAATGAAAAGCAAGAAATGCCTTCAGAGGGATACAATCTGAGTTTTCTCTAAGCTTAGCGTTCAAGAATAAGAATTCCTTCATTGAGAAGATTTCTCAGTGCTCACTGTGCAAGTATGAGCATCTGAGTTCAAATCCCGAGAGCCTATGTAAAATCCAGCAATGGGTTGGCATGTATCTAGAACCCTAGTGCTGGGGAGGGGAGACTGTCAGGTCCCAGGAGCACCCTGGCTAGTCCATCTAGCTGAATTTGCATGCTTCAGAGTTAGTGAAACAGTCTTTGAAAAAATAATACAGTAGAAAGAGATTCCCAATGTTGACGTCCAGACTCAACACAGACAAACACCCATGTACCCATGTATAGAGAATACACACACATGCACACACACACACAAGGCCAGCCTGGGCTACACAGTGAGAACCTGTTTCAGAAACAAAAAATAGCAGCAATAAAAAAAGAAATTCTTTAGGAAGTAAGATTACACTTAATTCATTTTCCCTTCCTGAATATACCACTGTGTTACATAGCCCATGAGAAATGTGTGGAAAGCGACAGGCAAACCTTTTTCTTGCTCTGTAACACAGTACCTGATGTACACTTCAATTCCTGGGTGGATTTTCAGCCGCCATTCCTCAGGAAGGCTCTCTCAGAGCTGGGAAAGTCAGAGGAGGTCAGATAAAGCAATCAACCAGGATAACCAGCTGACCTCAGGGAGGCCTCTGTTCTTCTCTCCACAGTGCTCACCCCAGCCCAGGTCTGAGGGCCCCAGGAAGGATGCAGCATCTCTACAGCTGGCCAAGCTCTCCTTATCCACTTCTCTAGCTAGAGGAGAGACGCCAGGTCCCATGACAGAATGTTCCTAAGTGATCTATCTAGTGCCATGAGCAGACCAAAGCAAAAAGTCAGTCAGGCAGGGGGACTAAGGCACCAAGTCCAAACCTAGGACCAGAAGCTGTTTAAGGAGCTCCAGAATCTGGTTCAGTACCAACACTATTGGCCTCTCTCTCTCTCTCTCTCTCTCTCTCTCTCTCTCTCTCTCTCCCTCTCCCTCTCCCTCTCCCTCTCCCTCTCCCTCTCCCTCTCCTACCTTCAATCAAGTAACATTGAGCTCTCTGCTTCTCTTTCTAGGGACTCCTTTTTAAGGACTTGATCCCTTGACTTGCAACTTTCAAGTATTCACCTCTTACCTGGCTCTTCCGATGCTATAAATAGAGCTTTCCGGTCTCCCCCTCACCTCCAATTGCATCATCTTAATTGCTTATGTGCTTGGGCATTGTTCTTCCCAATTTTAACGTTGCTAAACATTTACTATGAAGCAATCAAGGTTTGGTTAGATAAAGATGAATAGGAGAGATAGCATTTAAATCGGAGGAGGAACTTTATGAGATATTCCAGCCACTAAGGACAAGAATCTGGACTTTGACATTAGAGAAAATGAGATTTTTATCTCGTCAAACTACCACTGTTTGGGCACCCTCTGGTACTTAGAGCTGAATCTAATTATAGATGAAATGTTGGTTTCTGTGGGCTGTAAAGTAACAATGGTTAACATTAAATGACTATTTCTTTACCGTCAGTGCTCCAGAATGGTTGCTTCATTTCATATGCACTTCAGACAGACAGAGAATCCCTTCAAAGAGGATCTTTCCAACATGGCCAGTTTCTAGAATAGTTTACTTTTATGCTATGTTAAGAATTCGTAAAATCAAAACACCTACATGTATGACATTATGTGGTTTAGGTAGATTAAAAGAATGCAGTTGTTTTGATAATTCAGGCTCATCACCATTTTCAATAGGCCTTCGCCCCATTAGTATAAGAATAGATTAAAATCCTTCTAAAAGTCAGAGCCCCTTACACTTCCTCTCAATTAAGCTTCCTACTGTGTCTGTACTCCATTGTGAGACTACAATCCCTCACTCTCCCAGGTGCCCAAACCTCAGTAAGAACAAAACAGACTTCTCCCCTTGCTAACATCTATCCCCACCTAGACAGCCACCTTCTCCCGAGGAGTCTCCTTTGCTGGCATTGGCTAGAGCCATTTTGTTCTTCCCTATTCCAGGCTGTTAGCTGAGGCCTTATCACCTTCTACCTAGCAATAGTCTCCTGATCTCTGCTGTGATATGTGCCCCCACTTCCACCTTACTGAGTTTTTTATTCTCCCAGCTCATGACCTACTCTGACCTGGGCCCACAGAGTTTGGACATGGCCTTAGAAAGTCCCTTTCATTCTACGCCTTGCTATTTCTTGCTCCTCCTATCTTTCCAGTCAATTCCAGAGTCTGCTAACTTAGCTGCTCAGTGACTGGGCCCCAAAGCACCACCATTTCATACCTCTGTAAGCATGTCACTCTATCTGGTACCCTGAACCCCTTTGATTGGCTGAGTTATCTCATAATCCTTAAATGAAAAGCTTCTTAGGGGGAGACTTCCTCCCCAGTGCTTTTGAATTCCCTTGAGCATAACACAGTGTCTGAAATAGAGCAAGTGCTGGGTCCAAATTGAGGAAACAGCATGGAAAGAATTACAGAATCTGGAAGCTTTGAAGTTCAGCTGTCTGAGGGACAGTCTTTGCAAGTGTTTACAAAGTACTTACATTGAAAAGACAGACTTTAAGCCCAATTCAGTCCCACCTCACTCTTGCTATTTCAGGTTTCGGTGGAGGACAAGTTCTTGTGCTTCCAGTCTAGAGAGAAGATGAAGCCCTTCTTAGCCTCTTTGTTACATTTAAAACAAGGAAGTACTTCAGTAGAACAGATATGACGTGAGACAGTTCCTTCCCCATACTTTTTGTTTGTTTGTTTTCTCTATAGCTTTGGAGCCTGTCCTGGAACTAGCTCTTGTAGACCAGGCTGGCCTCGAACTCACAGAGATCCACCTGCCTCTGCATCCCAAGTGCTTGGATTAAAGGCGTGCGCCACCACCGTCCAGCGCCTTCCCAATACTTCTAAAATAATGGCAGTCATCAACCAACTGAGTCGAGCCCTCAGACTGCTCTCAGATTAGACCATTGGAGGATGAGTCAGAATTCGCCATCACTAACCAGCCTAGAACGGATGGGTACGTGAGAAGCAGACAGATGTCACTACAGGAGGAGTTAGGTCCAGGCTGGCAAATGAGTCCTTCTAGCCTGAAAGAACCTGTGTTGCTTGAACAGGAGCAGAGCAAGAGCCCTTTCTGGTCTCAGAATCCCTCCCTGCCTCCTAGTCCTAGGGGGACTGTTTTCCCTGCTCCAGATGCCTGACTTCAAGTGCAGCCGTGTTTGCAGCCAGACAGTAGGCACCAACCAAAGCTGATCTCAATCTACTCTTGCTGCTCTTTTACGACCCAACAGTGTGACACTATGAGTCAGCCCCTCTCTAATGGAAGAAAACAAGGAGACGGTCTTGGAGGCTGCTCAACGTTGTGTTGAAGGACAGATCCACAGCAGAGATGAATTCTAATGAGAAATAAAGAAGAAATCTTAAACTTTACCAGTGGTGAAGACCTAATCACATACCTCATGTCACCTCTTCTCAGGTGATAATATTTTTCCAGTAATTCCTGAGTTTAACTTAAACTGCTCCAAGTGTTGCTCTGTCAACTGTAAACCAGAGCTGTAATTCAAAACTATAAAATCTAAGACCATGGAAATCAGAGAACCCACCAACACTTAACCAAGAATTTGTGGCTTTGTGTCTGTGATACATTACAAAACACTGGTAAGCAGCACAGACTTCGTTTGTCGTCATAAACCAATAAGGCACAAATGATATGTTAACACTTTATAACAATTCTCCCAAAACTCTTTTGTCTTCTCTTGGCAGCTCTGGGATGAAGCAGGGGAAATTCCATAACTGGCACAAATTCAATAATTGTCCTACTGTTAATGAGTTGTGCAATCATTTATCCCAGAAAGTCTTCAACCACATCCGTTTCTAAAGCAAGCAAATAACCAAAAGGCAAGATTGTGCAATTCATCATAGCATGTAAATGGTTAATAAGCCATTGAAATTGTCTCAATCGCATTCATCATTCAAGACATGCTCATTTAAGTGAGGTATAATTCTACCTAGTTCATCACCAGGAGTTTTAATGCTAAGAACACACGACATTAAAAAACTCTCATACCTTGATTTCTGGAGGCACCAGGAAACATGTAACAACATTTTATTGTGCTTTCTGCAGTCCAGAAATCCTACTATAGATGTCTTATCTTTAAAAAAAAAATAGGCAAATGTCCAAAGCCCTTGGTACAGTTCTTCACAGCACACTTGTGGTGGTCAGAGGACAACACTGTGACATTAACTCTTCTTCAGCCACGTATGCTCTAGAGATCAAACCCAAGTCCTCAGGGTTGGTAGGAAGCACCATTAACTGCTGAGTCTGCTTGCTGAACATCATTGTTTTTTCCTTTTTACTATACTTTTATGGTAATAGGACAGTTGACTTTGCTTTCTCCTTTTAAATTTTTTCTATATATTTCTATTTGCTTCTCTTCTCACATTTGTCTGATTTAATTTTGCGTTTGTCTTTATTTTGTTACCAGATCATTTTTGTCTCTTGCTCTTTTCTCACCTTTATAATTCTGGTCTCCAGACCTCTTCTTCTTGTTGTTCTTTTATTTAACTTTATTTCACCTTTATTCTTCCCCTTGTTTGTTTGTTTACTTTTGTGGATGTGTTACTGTGGATCAAATCTAATCTCTTGCACATGCAAAGTACATGTTCTACCACTGACTATATCCCCAGCCTTCATTTTTGTTTTTGTTGTCTTATTTGCAATGATGATTACTGTCTTAGTGAGGGTTCCTATGGCTGTGAGGAAACACCATGGTCAAAAGCAAGATGAGGAGGAAAGGGTTTATTCGGCTTATACTTCCATACCACTATTCATCATCAAAGGAAGTCAGGACAGGAACTCAAACAGAACAGCAACCTGGAGGCAGGAGAGGATGAAGAGGTCATGGAGGGGTGCTGTTTACTGACTTCCCATAGCTTGCTCAGCCAGCTTTCTTATAGACCCGAGGACCACATCCAGGGGTGGCACCACCCATAATGGGATGGGCCCTGCCCACCAATCACTAATTAAGAAAAATGCCCTACAGGCTTGCCTACAGCTTGATCTTATGGAGTCATTTTCTTAATCAAGGTTGCCTCCTCTCAGATGATTTTAGGTTTTGTCAAGTGAACACACTCCTTCTTTTATTTTATTCAACGGTTTTTACATTTATCACAAATACTGTTTTTAACTTCATAACTTACCTTACATTTTTTTAAAATTTCTATTCAACTAGCTTTCTACAATTTAAAGTATGTTTCCATATCTTGTTTTTTTAGTCCTGTTTTACCAGTTTGTTTACTCCTCCCTGAGTAAACAAATTTCTCAATAAGAAGATTCCCAAATAAGACCCGAAAACCATCCAAACCAATAGGGGCCCAAACTGTAGCACAAAAATATAAGGCCCATGCAACAAGAGAACATGGCACCTCCAAGAGATAACACATCAACTACCAAATTCAAAGACACTTAATGGTTCAAATGGTATACAGAATTAAAAAACCTACCGCTAAAAAGGGTCAGCAATGAGAAAAAGGAAACAAATAAGTAGATGAATGAAGTAAGAAAATCAATTCAGTATTCAGACGCCCCCATCATAGCTGAGCTCTTACTGTTCATGCAGAGGATCCAAGTTCAATTCTAGCACCTGGGTCAAAGGGATTACAGCTGCCAGTAATTCCAGCTCTATAAAACCTGTTATCCTCTTTGGGCCTCTATGAGGGTCTGCACACACATGTGCATACGTACACACAGACACATATGCATAAATGAAAATAAAATCTTTACAAAACAACAATCATGGAAAATCAACAACAGGAATGAGAAATTCATCAAGAAACTGAGATCTTGAAAAGCATCCAGAAATGTTAGAAACTAAAATCTTAGTTAATCAAGTGAAAATTATCTCCTAGGTCAAGCTAAAGAAAGAATACCAGGAATGAAAGACAAGACTGAGTAAATATTATATTCAGACTTCAATAAGAAGAAAAAAATGAAAAAAAAAGAGACCAGCTTGAAGAATCTGTGGGAATAGATAGGCTGAAATACAAAGTAATGGAATATAAAACCTCTTCAATGAAATGAACCAGAAATTTCTTCAAATATAGAAAAATAGATGGACATGCAAACATAACACACATTGAAAACCCAAAATACCCATGACCAGAGAAGAATCTCTCTATAACACATTATAGTCAATAAGTTGATAGTACAAATATATACATATACATTAAAAGCTAGAAAAGAAAATTAACTCACAATGGCAAAACCATCAGTGAACATCAAATTTCTCAGCAGAAGCCCTGAAAGGAAAGCATGAAGTGAGGCATTTCATGCTAACTCAGATTATAATACCAAGCAAAGTTATCTTTTAAAACTGATGAACATATAAACACGTTGCGTTATGACCGCAAGCTATAGCAGTCCAAGACCACCAAGCACACATTTCAGAAGATGCTTAAAGGATTCCAGCACACAAAAGGAAGAAAAATCATGAGACAACAGGTAAGAATAAACAATGAGAGTAGATAAACAAAGGAGAACTTGGAAATGATTGATCAGATCCAGCTCAATAAACCAGAAAGCTTTTAATAAAAATAAGGGGAAATAATAATGGATTATTGAACCAACCAGAAAACAAATTACAGTCATCAGCTAATTTTTATCAATAATAAACTCTGATATGCATAATCTTAATTATCAAATCAAGAAAAACCAAGCAGATCTAGAAGGAAAAGTGAGGTTGTTACAATAAGATGTCTAACAAAGAAAAACCCAGGACTTTAGAGATTTATTGTCAAACTACACCAGTCTTTTAAAGAACTACAAGAATTACCACCAATATTTATTAAAGGAATAAACCCTACCAATTTTATGCTATAAAGTGTTTATATCAGAATCAAATAACACAGCCACAAAAAAGGTCTACATAAATTTTCTATGATAAACAGAGGGAGAAAAAACACTTAACAAAACACTTGCAAATGAAATCCGAAAGCCTCTTTAACCAATAGTACACCATGATCAAATTGGTCTCATTCCAAAGAGTCTAGGATGCTTCAACATATACAAATCTGTGAATTTAATAGTGCACAAATACATGCAGGGTTGGAAACCATATGATCTTCTAAACAGAAGATGTAGCAAAGCTCATCAGCCCTCCCAATACAAACTCTGAAGAAAGAGGAACAGACTTCAACACCATAGTCCAGCAGTATAGCTACTCAATGTCTGACATTAGAACTCCCTTATGACATAGCTTCTGGACCTCAAAGACTTGGGAAACAAAGCTCTCCTGTGCTCCCATCTCACACACAATTTGTCTTGTAGCATCAGGCTAGCTCCACTCTACACAGGCCATCACCCTTGGTGGACTCCTGTCATCTCCAATATTCTGGGGTCTCCACTGCAACTGAGGCTGAGGTTTCACTTACGACCCCTCCTGGGGAACTCCTCTCAGGCACTCTGAACTTGCCACGTAGTACCAAGTACCCAAGCATCACTTGGCTATTGTGTATAGGACAGTGTACTGGTCTCTGTCATATGCTGATATGTTCTTCAGACATAAAGCCAGGAGTGAGACAGCTGGATCGTCTGGGAAAGAGCTCAAAACATCAACCACACACACAAATGTTATTCAAGAAGTAAAAGGTCAAGTGAAATAAAGAAGCAATTCTCAAAAGAACTATAAATGCTAATAAATACATAAAAATATGCAGCATCCTTGCCCATGGGAAACATGTAGATCAAAACCGCATAGACCCTGCATTTCATCCTGATCAGAATTGCTACCATCAAGAAAATAAATCACTGCAAATGCTGGTAATGATGTACGAGGAAATGGATACTGAATATTAACAATGCAGCCACTATGGAAATCAGTATGGAGAAGTCCAAAAAGGATAAATAGAAACTGTTCTCTTCTTCCTGATTTTTTTTTTATATTAGTACCAGTTTGGGGGTTTTTTGTTTGTTTGTTTGGTTAGTTGGTTGGTTGGTAGGGTTTTTTTTTTTTTTTGGCCCATAGTAGATACCTAAAAATTGAATAAATGATAAATTAGATATGGTATTTACAAATAAAATCTGTAGTATAACAATCAAGACGGTTGGCTCAGTAGTTAAGAGCCCCTATGATCTTGTAGATGACCTGAGTTTGGTTTTCAACACCCACATCAGAAGGCTTACAACTGTCATTATAATGCCAGCTTCAAGTGATCTGCCACTCCTCTGGCCTCTAAGGGCACCTGTATAAGTGCCCTTTTTAATTTTTTTTAAAAGAATATATTTAAAGAATAGTTATGAAAAAAGTATAAGTGTGTTTCAAATTAGCAGTAATACGTACTAGGCATGTGTCTTAGTGAGGGTTTCTATTGCTGTGAAGAGATACCATGACCACAGCAACTCTTATAAAGGAAAGCACTTAATAGTTTCAGAGATTTAGTCCATTATCATCATGGTGGAACATGGTGACGTGCAAGCAGACACAGTGCTGGAGCTGAGAGTCCTACATCTTGATAGTCAGGCAACAGAAAGTGAACTGAGACACTGGTGACCTCTTGAGCATAGGAGACCTCAAAGCCCACGCCACAGTGACACACTTCCTCCATCAAGGCCACACCAACTTCAACAAGTCCACTCCCTATTAGCTTATGGGGGTCAATTACATTTAAACTACCATAGCAAGTAACCTTGGGCTAATTGCTTAACAGCCTGGTTTTCAATTTTGCCATCTTTCATATGGAATGAATAATAGTACCTACATATATAGCTGTGGAGAAGATGAAATAAAATAACACATGGGAATAATTTGGAATAACAGGTAGCACAGAGTGAGCAATCTAATGTCCATAGCACAGAAAGCGTTTGGTTTAGTGGTAGTTGTAATAGTTATTAAATTTAGCCTGTAAACCACCCGGGGGTAGTCAGAAAAAGTGTAGGTAACTGAACTGAAAGAGAAAGTCTGCAATCTGCAGTGGAATTGATAGCTCAGCTGACTGTCTCTAGTTCAATGACAAGTGAGCTAGGTTAATAACACCTGCACCCAACAACACTGATTAAGCAGAAAACACATCAGAGAGAAACAAAGGTCAAGGCTATAGCTCCAAGGTTGTTCTAAGTTAGGTTTGTTTCTACTCTCAGAGAGCTAAGTATAATTATCCTCCTGTTGACAGGCCCCTGAGCTTCAGTTGATAACAAGCTAGCCTCAACACCACTGATTGAGACCATTCTTTCACAAAGGAACCATTCTAAGGCAGGAATCCAAATTCCTATTATAGAGTTTAGAAAATTGAAGTTCAGAAATGTTGGGTTTCTTGCTCTCCTGAAGGTCAGAGCTAAGTGAACTCAGGTCTCAAAAGCAGGTGTTATATTCATCCAGCAACATATTATCATCCATAAAGAACGGACGTTGGTGTGTGCCAACCATGAAGCAGATGAACTAGCCAGCATGAGTGAAGGAAAGCAGGCAAAAAGCAAAGTTTGCTCAAAGACCTCTTTTTATCTGAGATGCCACTGGAAGGTCCCACCCACACATAGGATGGGTCTTCCCATTTCCAATAATGAGATTAAAAAGAATCCTTTACAGGCATGCCAAGTGATTTATCTCTTAGTTGATTAGAGATCCAACCAAATTGACAACCAAGAATAATCTTCTCAAGTCTACCTTTAATCAGTTTGACAGTCAACACTAGAGTGCTCATTTCACACACATATACACACTCACACATATATCTTCTGTGGATCAGTGAATAGGCCAATGAGCCACTAGAAAATTCTACAAGAGTTGGTAGAAAGTACACAAAATGACCTATAAATGAATGTAAATGAAAATGATCAATCTGCTTGATACTTAGAGGCAGTACGAAATGAAACTATAATGAGATGTCAGTTCCCCTATTGCACTGTTTAAATTGCAATGTTTTCAAACATTAAAAATTACTTAGGTAAAATAACAACAAAAATGTAAGAAATTATAAGACTATGAACCAATAAAGCTGCTGTGGAGTATTTAAGTGTCAAATATAAAGGCTTTAGGTATGGTTGGAGCACCGGCTGCTGTGCGATTGCTGTAAAGTTTGTGGGAAAATATTACTTTGTTAGTTGGCAGCAATGGCAGAAAGTTTAGACTGGAGGAACGGTCCCTTTGGTTTGATCCAGATCTCATAAAAGTGGTTTTAATTGGTGTCACAAAATTAAGCTTTACAGTCTGATACAGTTTCAAAAATAAAAGCAAACAAGAATTCTCACCGGGAGGTAGGCGCTGTAACAGAAATGTGATCCAGTTTAAGGAACATGAAGCTTCTTTACCCAGGAAATGGAGGGAATGCTTTGGAGTCCCATGTGGCAGTTTAATCCTTTCTAAGAAGGCAGTAGAGTTAGATTCTTGAACAAACCCTCGGATCTTTCGTTCTTCTATCTGTAAAATGAGATCACCATACCCCTTTCTCAAGGTTTGGGGCCATGAAGTCAGCACACATCCCGGCAAACATCAGTACTTAATTCAGGTCAGCTCTTTTTTACTTTCTCCCCCTCTCTCCTAATGGTTAAGGGAAGAAATAAGAGGATCCTTAGCTGGGTTAAAGGAATCCAGGTCAGTACAGGGTGGTGCTTGTGAGAGAGGCAGGCTAGAACAAGCTGGTGGAGGGGAGGGAGCTTCAGGCAGAGAGAAGGGAAGAGAGGGTCAGACATGGTTACTGAGAGGAGGCAGGCCTGGGTCAACCACAGACAAGACAGTCACATTAACCACACTGTTCAGAAGAGCCTTGAATAGGAGGAGGCAGATGGGAGATGGACTGGGGCATCTCCACTGAGAACTAGATGCCCTAGCCATGGCCAACAGAGATCTCAGGACCAAGTGGATGAGAGGGTCCTCAGCCAGGGACCAAGGTGCACAGCACTCAGGCAGTGGGCTGGAGAACTGGGTGGAAGGCTCATAGCTTCACTTCTCAGCTAGAGGAATTGCTTAGAGAGGCCAGGAAAACTCAAAGGTAGGAAGCTAAGTGACAGGGGAGAGGTGGATGGGTGTTCTTCCACCTTGTAACAACTGTAAAAGGCCAGAAATCTCTTCACAGATAGAATCACAGCTGCTGAGGGTCAAGAAGGAGCAGAATGGTTATTGCTCTCCTGGAGCCAAGGCCAAGCTGTGACTAGACACCATGACCTATGTACAGATCTTTCCCCTTCTAGCGGCCCACCCCTGACACATTGCTTTGTCTCAGTCCCCTCCCCAGCAACAAGTAGGCCCAGGGCAGATTCACACCTCTCTTTTTGCTCCCCCAGTTCCAATCCCAACAGTCTCATCTCCAGTTCTGTATCAGAAAAGCTAGAGTGGTCTCCCCTTTCCTTTCTGACCTCATCCCCATTTGATCACAAAGACCTTCTCCTCCAACCCTTTTTCCCCCAGCTCATCCCAGTATTCCATTCTCCTACACAGCAGGCATAATCTGTGAACACAGCAGCTGAGTAGGCCAGGAAAGCAGGCAGCATACAGACACCATTCTCTCCTAAACTCCAAGGAACAAAACACTCACCCAACAAAGATAAAGCCAGAAATCAGCCAGACCTATAGTCACTCCAATCCCAGATTCCTAGATGCCAGCATAAAAACACAATCAGCAAAAGTCATGGCAATATACCTCCACTAGAGGCCAGCTATCCTACCACAGCAGGCCCCGAATATTCCAATATAGCTGAAGCTGGAACTAACTCTGTAGACCAGGCTGGGCCTCAAACTCACAGAAATCCACCTGCCTCTGCTTCCCAAGTGATGAAATTAAAGGCATGTACCACCACCGCCTGGCTAGTTTCTTCTTGATCAAGAAACCATCAAGTCAAGCTTCATTTTTGTCTTGTCGTTCTATGTTGTTGAAGGTTTTTTATATGATGAATGATTTTTTATTATTAAAAATATTTGTGTTTAAGCTGGTCCTTCTATAATCCCGGCACTCAGAGAGACCCTGTCAGCAAGAACAGAAGCAAGGAAAGAAGGGCAGGAGGGAGAAAAATGATGAGGGAAAGAAAACATTATAACCATTCTTGTGTTACCCAGTCAATTGTCTTTGAATTATTATTTGTATTACACGTTCACATGCATCTGTCATACTGCTAACATATTCTTCCCTGTTTGCCTTTGACTCACTTTGGTTCTTTGGAGACTGGGTTTTGAACCCAGGGCCTCCTGAATTCAACACATCATCTTCCACTAAGAGTCATTTCAGCCCCATCCATGTATCAGGGAGTCCCACTTTGTCCTCCAATTGGTACAGGTGGGGCCTGTGGCTTGGGTGGTCACTCTTTCTCCAGGTACAGGAGTCATGCATCAATATATATATATATATGAATATGAGACATGTGTATGGCTCAGTGAGCAATGTTATAGAACCTGTGACCAGACTCAAATCAGGAAACAGTACTCCCAGTGTTCTAGAATGCCTTAGAACTTCCTAACATTCACGTTTCTTCCCTCTTAGTCTCTTTTCCATTGCTGACTTCTAATTTTATCTACAAGTTTTGGTGAAGACTATTTTCCCATGCTTCCTTCTCAAACAGATTACTATATTCCTTTGAGACTATTTTGACGTGTTTTTTTTTAAACATATAAAGTCTTCCATCCTGTAGAAGGCCAGTGACTATTCACCCATATTCTCATCAGGAATGCTTGATTGCGTCACACAACCCTCACTGGAATTCACTTTGGTGTGAGAGGAGGATGTTGTTTCAATCACTGTGATGCCAAGAGCCCATCTTAGAAGAGCTTCTGTTCCCAGGGGCCACAGCTCTGCTAGCTGACCAACTTCCTCAGGGGAGGAGCTGTGATTTAGTCTGAGGAGGGAAGGGTTAGTCAAGGACGGTGTGTGCTGAGAAATCCAGAAGAAACTTCCTGACAGAGAAGTGTGTGCATCCTCAAGGCGGTTCAGGGTGAGCTGAGTGTTTCATACACATTCGGACCTAGCTCTACAGATGACCTGAAGAGGGGCAGGGAGAGGCTTGGCTAAAACATCATCCCAACACTGTATAAACTGGGAAACACTGAGCTAATTGGGAAAGGTCACTTTCTTACCCATGTGCACCACAATGGCAATCTGACATTTTCTGAGAAAGGGGCCACAGGATTCTTCACAGAGGTAAGCTAGCTGGAAGCACTGAAGGGAGGCTTGAGCACAAAGACCCGAGTGTGAAATGTGCAAATGAGGGACAAGATAGGAATTCTGAGGCTTTTTGTGCTCCTTGCAATCCGTGTGTCCTTTAAAAGTTTACCTGGTCAAACGGTCGTTTTCAAAAAGGCAGAAGAAAATACCCGCCACCCTCCCATTTTGCTGAGGATTGGAAAGTGCCCCCTAAGTAGAAGGATCCTGGCCCCAGGGTGGGCTGGTCCCTTGCAGCACAGTTTTCCCAGGAGCTGGAGGGCTGCAGTGGCCACTGGAGACAGATGGAGCTGGAGAGGACCAACAGCTGCAGACTGGAGACAGGTCAGGGAGTGGATGCGTCTGCTCACCACTGTGGGGTAAGAATCACCTGTGAAAGGAACTGATTAAAGAGAATAAGAAAAATCCCTGCAGACAGAGTTGAGAATTCTACCTCTGTGTTTTGCTTCCTACTGAGAAGGAACATTGCCACCACGCTGGGAGGAATATGGACTTTGGAATCAAGCCAGGATCTGGAAACTGACTCCATTCTTTCTGTGTGTGGGAGAGACCTCAAGCCCATTTATTAATGTCTTGGGGAACTTCAGTTGCATCTCACATAATGGGGGCAAAGCAGCACCTTGGTCGGGGAGTTGAGCTAGGTAGATCATGCAGCATGCAACGAATGCAGAGCAAAGCCTAGGACCGTGTGGGTGGTAGGTGATTAATCTTTATCATTTCTGTTGAGGGCTTGTATTTTCTTTTCCCAGTTTATAAACACCAGGTTTACTTCAATGCCAATAAACAACTGGATTTGATAACTATAAACAAGAGGCTTCTCAAGGGTATGTAGACCCCTCCTGTTCTTTCTTCCTTGGTTATACTTGTGATTGAACTTACTGTTACGGGAAGTTTTGGGGAGTTTTCCTTAAGGATGATGGAGACTTTCTCAGCTTTTGGTGAGCTTAGTTTGGGGAGGCTAGGGTTCCAGAAATCTCCATGATCATCAAAGTCACCCTAAAGCAATAGCTTTCAGCTGCACAGACAGAGAGGGTGAATTTTAGAGAGCTTATCATAGATTCGTACATGGCAGTTAAGAGGAAGCCAGAGGAACAGAGACCCTGTTCAGCAGGAGAGGGTCCCAGGAAACAGAGTAACACCAAGATACTAATCTGGGGACTTTTTAAAGAACTTATTGGCAGAAAACGGGGTAAGGCGTGGTGCAGAGCCCGTCAGTCCAGTTGACCCAAAGAGGAGGAGCACAGGTGAGTCCTCCATCTTTTTCACCCCCTCGTCCAAAGCCTCTAAGCAAATGTAAGAGATAACAAGGAATCCGGAACCAGAATTCTTTTCTGGCATTCTTGACCTCCAGCAAGGACTTCCTCAGAAAGTCTCCCTCGTCGCCTTGGCAACCCTACCCTACCAGACCGACTTCCATCTCCTGTTCTCCCCATCAGGGTCTCACCCACATTAAGAAAGAACTCTACTTCTGAGCTACAAGTCCAGTCCCCAGTCCTTCATACTCTACAACAGCACACGGTTAGCATCCACAGAAGGACCATCTCTGCTGTGTCTTGTGCCTTTAGCGTGTTTAGCGGCATCCCTGGCCTCTGTCTAGTATTTTCCTACAGTACCCACTGAAATTACTGGGCGCCAGTGAGAACGGATCACGAAACACACAATGAAACACACTTTAAGAGTTTAATAAGAGAGAGAAAGGCACATGCGCAGGCCTAAGGAAGCTGGTGCAGGGAGGGAGAGAGAGAGGTGGGGGAGGGGTTGAGGGAGAGAGGGAAGAGGGAGAAAAGAGAGAGCAAAGAGCTGGCTTGTCTAGCTTTTAAAGGCTACCTAGCACATTCGCACAGGGGCTTACTTAGCTGTAGCTGCGTCATGAGCAGATCGCGTGACCATGCTACACGTAGGATGTGTAGGGCTTGAGGGTGGCTGTGTAAATTGCATGAGCGCTTGATGGAGCATGCGAGACCCTGGAACCCAGAAGTGCCAGCATCTGGGGTGGCTAGAATGTTGCGGAAGTGCTGGGTCATGGAAGCCATAACACCCACCCCAATCCCCATGAATAGGGAAGCAGAAAGGCTTCCACACATTGCAGAGTGGCCCTGGCTGGCAAGATTACAAGGAAGCTTTTCCAATAATTAAAGGGAATGTAGAAACAAATCCATTAGAACGTGAACATAAGGAGATTTCAGTTAGCTTCAAGTGTGGTTTTCAACAGTACGGACCTGTTTTTTTATTTATCTGGCAGTGAACTCGTATTAAAGATACGTAAGGTTGATGCTTGGGTTAGCACAGAGCTTAACTGTTTAGATGATTCCTTTTTTAAAGGCTTATCTAAACATGACCTGTCACAAAGGTAGTTGAAATGTTGGAAGATAGCCTGAGCTCCCAGCAGGAGATTTGGGTAATTTGTGTTGGTGGAGTCCAAACAGGAAGTAATTCAATACAGATGAGCTGGTAAGTGGTGGTATGGAAGCCCTACCAAAATAAACCCCAGGGAGCTTGAGTGAGCAGCGACTTCCATATAACCTCTCAACTGTCCAGATACAACCATGACGTCTCAGGCATCTGACCCCAGGGACTGGCCTGCACCTTTCTTAAGGAATTTTCCTCATCACGATTGACATTTGGGCTTCTAAAGAGCAGAAACTGCCAGGTGCTTAAACATCATGGGCAGGAATTTGTGATGTCTAGAATACAAAGAAGCAATCAAGGTCATGGAGTCACTCTGAGAATGTTAAAGTGTGGACAGGTAACCCTGTCCTTGCTATCTTTTCCCTGCACCTCATTTATCAATGGGCAAATCAAGTTAGAATTTGAAAGAACCACATTAGACTTCAAATTTTGTTGCTGTTTTATTCTGGGTTTTTATGAGTTCTTTCTGTTTCATTTTGTCTTTTAGATTTGTTTATTTTTATGCTATGTATGGTGGTGCACACCTTCAGTCCCAGCACTTGGGAGGCAGGGCAGGTAGATGTTTAAGGTTCAGACCAGCCTGGTCTACAGAGCGAGTTCTAGAAAAAGCCAAAGCTAAATAGAAAGATCCTGTTTCAAAAACAAAACAGAACAAAAGAAAAAACAAAACAAACAAACAAAAACCACAAGAAGTATCTCTTTACTTTTATTTTATATGTATCGTTGTTTTGCCTGTATCTGTGTATATAGACACCACACGTGGGTCTGGTGCCCTCTCAGGCCAGAAGAAGGTGTTAGATTCCTTGGAACTGGGGTTACAGTCGGTTGAGAGCTGTTATGTGGGAACAGCGAACCAAAATCAATTACAAGGACAGCAAATGTTCTTAACCACCGGGCCATCCCTCCAGCCCCAGACAGTCTTCTTTACTGGGAATCTAGTGGGAGATGATGTCTCATAGGATTAAGGCAGAGACTGACAGGACACATGATCCCATCTCTAACCTTACAGGTGCATATATAGGTAGACACCCCCATATATCACATGACACATATACCATAGTCACATACCTGCACACACATATAGAAAAAATGAGAATGAAAATAAATTATTAACATGGTTAAAGTGAGCAAAACAACGCCTGTCATATTATTCAATGCTGTGTAGCATTTTCTCTCACTATTTTATATAGAAAATGTGCCTGTTTCTGTGTCGTGTGATTATATGTCCAGGTCCTTCATCAAACATTAATTTGGATGTTTCTAAGGGAGATTATTCTCAGATGAAATTAACAATCAAATAGGTAGGTTCAGAGTAAATCAAATGGTCAGGCTTCTTCCGATCCACAGAAAGCTCTTACAGAACAGAGCGACCCTCTCCAGGACAAGAAGGAAAGAGCTCACCAGCAGATGACCTTCCTGCTGGAACCTCCCTGGGTCCCCATTCTGTTAGGCTCACAGGTTTGACATCAGCATAATTGCGAATTCCATATTGCCAATTCCTTACAATTCCTTATCCTTACATGCTGGGATCCAGGCAGCCCTGGATTGTCTCCACTTCAAAGCAGCTTCAAGCCATTTTTTGTTAGGCTGTGTGAAGAAAACGGGTGCTCTTAAAGCAATCATTTGTTTTGAGTTTGTAAAGATGACAGCTAACCACTGCAACTGGGTGATAATTCCCACACAATACGCAGGCTGCTTGTGTTAGCTAATATTCATGAAGCCACATTACTGGAGGCCTCCAGGTGATATAATGGCATGCTAGCCTAACCAGTAAGGGGGAACTGCCTCCTTGGGAGCTTCACCTGGAAAACTAAAGTTAAAGTCATGGCCGCGTGCTGTGTAAGAGAAGTGCTGAACCATGAAAACTCGAAAGCAATGTATTGCACCGCACAGGATTTTCCCTCCCTAGAAAACGTTCGTTTGCTTGTTTTTTCTGAAAACTCAATGTTTTCGAACTCAATGCAGTATGAAGAGGTTTATTTGGAGCAATGTTTTTTTTTTCTTCTTTCTGGCATTTCTAATTGTAGTCAATGCCACATGATGGATTTTTCTCCTGTGGACTAATAAATGCTAGTGCAAGCATCCAGAGCTGCTGAGCCAGCACTGATGGGTTGACTGACAGATTATTCAGTCTTGGTGTGAAGCACCAAGGCCATTATCCCTCACAAGGATAGAGCACATCAGGCAGGATTCAACTGCACAATTCCAAGTAATGCTGGCTCTTAAATTATGAGCTATAAGTTACTGAAGCAAGTCAGGCATGGCTGCATATATCTGTAATTCCAGCACACAATATGCTGAAGCAGGAAGATTGTCAGTTCAAGAAGAAGAGGAAGATGAGGCAAAAGAAGTCAAGAAAATGTTCTCTTATGGACTGGTGTGTGGGGCGTGGGTCAGTGGATAAAACACTTGCTACATAAATGTGAAGTTCAGAGTTCGAATACCCAGCAACCCAGCAACCACATTAAAAAAAAAAAAAACAGGTAGAGGTTGCAGCTGCCTGGAATCCCAGCAACTGGAAGCAGAAACAGGGGTACTCCAAGGAACTAAGTGGACTAGGTGAGTTCCAGGTTCAGCAACAGACTGCTTCAACGGAGAGAAACGGAGGAAGACACCAACATCAGCGTGGTCACCAGGCACACAGCACATGTATCTGCACATACATGTGTGCCCACACATGAGAACACACTTTCACACTACACACATCCATATGCAAAAGAAGATAAAGAATAAATATGAAGTTTTAAAAAGTTATCTCAAAGAAAAATACTAGAAACCCCCTAAGAGACAGGTGCAGTGAGCCAGGACACCCAGAGCCAGGAGTTGAACTCCCCATATTCTGGCCACTCTTTTGCCTTTCAATCCTTCCACCAGAGGCCTGAGTCTTTTCTAACCTGGATTCCTAATAATTCTCCACTATCAATTTCTTTTCCAATATAACCCACAAAAAAATATCCACCTTTGACTTTTATGTCTGATCAGCTTTTCCAAAATGTAAGTGTGTTTGCAATTCTTATCATTAAAATTATTCAGTGCCTTTCTACCTCTTGGGGATGAATTGGAAACATTAGCACAGAGCATAAATTCTTTATGATCAAGCTTCTAATCATTGTGACTGGCACCTACCCACTACCTGTTCTCTATCCAGGATGCTTGATGCTGTCTTACTGGTAGGTGTATGACAGTTTTACCCAGGCAGTTGTATAAGCTTGGAGTCTATGCAGTCCAAGAGGGCCCAGCACTTGGTTCAAGGCTCTGCTGTGACCATCTTGGTATGTTTAACTTTTCTCCCAGTGGGACTCCATTGCAGGGATTTGCACGTGCTTATCAGTCACTCTATCATTTTTTTAAAGTTTTATATTGCCTCTTTTTAAAATATTTATTTATTTATTTATTATGTATACAATATTCTGTCTGTGTGTATGTCTGCAGGCCAAAAGAGGGAACCAGACCTCATTACAGATGGTTGTGAGCCACCATGTGGTTGCCGGGAATTGAACTCGGGACCTTTAGAAGAGCAGGCAATGCTATTAACCACTCAGCCATCTCTTCAGCCCCTCAGTCATTCTATCATTGAGACACATTCTCAGCTCAACAATTTTAATCATTTTTGAATAGCATGTCCCATGATTTTTTTTTTCTTAGAAGACCACAAATGACATAGGCGGTCTCTTCTAGCTACCCAGACATGTTCTCCTTGAATGAAGCTGCCACGAACTTCACTTTTATATCATCTCACATAGTGGGCAGCACATGGATTAGGGTCAGTAGGGGGTTGCTAGGCACGATGACAATGAAAGAGAGAATTTAAGTGAAATATGTGCTGGAGCCCTTGGTCTTGAATTCAGCTCTGCTAGATTTTAGCTCTAGCCAAGTCTGTTTCATTGACTGTGCTGGGAATTATGTCTTTTCTACTCACAGCTTGAAAGAATGAACAGAGATAGCATAAAAATGTGCAAATGGGGAAACACAGTCAAGAATCTTAATCATATCCCTACTGTCTTAAGTAGTTTCTTTCCGGTAACACCAGCTAATCCTCGTTTCCAAGAGGAAGTGTTAGGATTTTTAGAGCAGCTCATTATGGTTCAGACTCCTGCATAAATGGAGAGTGATCCAATAATGGGCTTATGACACCCTTATTCAGGAACTGTGTGGGTCTGCACAAATGGTTATGATCTGCTGTTCTTACCATGTGCGAGACCATCTCAGCTTTTATAGAAGGTAGAAAGTATAGGTCTTCTGAAGCTTACGTTATGAAAACATTTCAAAATTGAAGCATCTCTGCAGCCAATTTCTCTGTCCTGCCAACCACATCCAAATATTGACATGGAGACTTCTTATTTCTTATGAAAGCCCGGCCTTAGTTTAGGCTTGTTTCTAGCCAGCTGTCATAACTTAGTTTACTTTCTATTTCTACTAATTTACTTTCTGCTTCATGGCTTTATTACCTCATCTCTATAGTGGCCATCCTACTTGCTTTGCATCCTCTGGAGTCTCCCTGTCTTTTTCCCAGCATCCTCTCTGCCCAGAAATCCTGCCTAGTTATTGGCTGTTCAGCTTCTTATTAAATCAGCCAGAGAGGCACATCTACACGTGTGCAAAAAGATTATTCCACAACACATTTCTTAATTTATTTTGAAAAGTATGAGGGTTAATCTTGTCAACTTGATGGAATTTAGAGTTACCATGGAAATAAATCTATGGGTATGTCTGTGAGGGATTATTTAGAACAGGTTAGTTGAGGTGGGAAAGCAAACCCTAATTGTAAGTGGCACCACTCCCTAGGGTGGGGTCCCAGAATAAATAAAAAGAATACATCCTAAATACCAACATCCATCTCTGTCTGCTTCCTAACTGTAGGTGAACTGTGGCCAGCCAACACTCATCTCTTGGCACTGTAACTCCCTGACATGGTGGACTGTACCCCCTGCAGCTAAGCATGGGACTAGTAGCTAATGCAAAGAGGGTTACAGATGTTGTGAAATAAGCACCTACATAGCGCTGGTGTAGAAGCAAGTGAACCAAGTCTGTCTTCACAACGGATACTATGCAGCAATGAAGAGGATGGAGCTGCTGGTATACATGACGACCCTGACCACAGAGCAAGATGAGAAGCTGGGTACAGGAGCACTGTGTTTGAGAACCATCTGCAGAAGGCTATAGAAAAGTAAACCTGTGAAGAGGGAATGTTGTTCCATGATTGAAGATGAGGGTGAACATGATGGAAAACGGGCACAAGACAGCAGTGTTAGGAAAGACCTAAAGTCATATGTGATGATGATCACACAGCTCTATGGTCTTAATAAACATCACCTAACTGCACAAGCAGTAAGTGATTTCATTGTATAATAACTGTACCTCACTGAAACTGTAAGAAAAAGAAAGAAAACAGAAGTGGGTAGGAGGGAGAGAAGAGGAGAACATGCTCACAATCAGGCCATTTTCACTGCCAACCCTGCCCTATAGCTGCAGGCGGCTCTGATACTTGATAGCTCTGTGATGTGAGCCAACTGCAATACATGCAGACTTGGGATTCCTTCTGCCCATCATCAAGGGAAATAAATGAAACAGGAATGAAGTCACTAATTGCTGCTGCTCTGGTCTCCCCTCTTCTTCGGAAAACTTTTACTAATTATTACACACACACACACACACACACACACACATTCCTTCCCAAACAAACCTCTTAGTTTGTCATCAAAAATGGTCTGTGTTTCTCTTCTCCGCTCTTCTCTGCTTATCGAGGGCCTTTCTTTCTTTGGATTCCTGATCTTCTAGTCTTACCTGCTGTCATTCTGAAGGTCCTCCTTGCCCTAAAATGCCCTAAGATTGCTTTTATTTTTATTTTTGTTGTTTGTTTAGTTTTTTTCTGGGTTTCAACTGTTTGTTTCTTTTTGATGTTTCTTTTTGAGACAGACTCTTTCTATATAGCTCTGGCTGGCCTTAAACTCAGAGCTCTGACTGCCTTTGGCTCCCAAGGACTGAGAATAAAGGCATTCCCCACCTCAACTGCTGTTAATCCCAACCACACAACCTCCTTCTGCTTACTACTCTCTGATGATGTTCTTGGGTACAGCTCTTAGAATCAATCACGTCTTAAACATCCTCTTGTGAAGAATCAACAGTCACCTGAATGCTACATCCAGTGTTCCCCATCCCGTCTAGAGCTCACATTTGTATGTAGAAGTACCTATTGAATCATTTTAAATTCTGCTAATCACTGTGAATCTCTCCTACCCTTCCTACCACAATTGTCACCAAGTGTACCCAGATGCAGCCTCACTAGAGGCTTACTTATCTACACAGACAGTAACGCACGCCAAGGTATATACTTGCATAGTCTGTAGTGGAGCATACACATGGGAAACATATCTTATGAAACATACGTGCAAACATAACCCTCCTGATCTTCAGCAACACGTGAAAGCAGAGGTGGCAGCAGCAACAGTGAGCCAGGCCCAGGCTCAAGCTCAGGCTCAGGCTTCCCAGACACTACAGCAGCAGCAGCAGCAGCAATAGCCACCACCACCACCACAACCACCACACTTCCAGTTGCCTGGGACAGCTCCCCAGTGTGGGGGTGGTGGGAACAGCAACCCGAACCCTCCACCCTAGTGTTCCTTTGACCTGACCCCCATAAGACGGCAGAGCATCATAAAGACATCTGCCTCACTGGGACCACCAGCACCATCCAGGTAGAGCACCTGGCCAGCTCTTAGAGCTCCATACTGCCATCACCTGGAAAGAGGGAGAAGTTCTGGTCCTTCATTTGTCAACTCCTCTTGATGGGTAAGTTCTCTTCTTTCTTGACAAGTCCTGTCTCCAACTCCTTGGTCCTCAGGCATGGCTTCCTTCGCAAGATAACCATCCTTAATCTCTGCTGCTCCTGACTGATGAAGGGATCCTGAGCTGAGTGTTATCCAACAGCCCCATCCAAGCAGAGCTTTAAGGCTGGGGGTTGGTGCTTGAGAGAGGATCTGCTCCTGAAGAAATACAAAGAGAAGATTCTGTCAATTACCTAGGTTATAAAATAGGTTTATAGAAAATTAGAACACAAAAGGTACAAATTAGGAGAGACCGATTGCAGACTCTTAATGACTTTCAATGATTATTAGGAAACATTTCCATTCTATGGCTAGTATTGTGATAATACTGACCTAATGATTCATTTAAACAAAACCTTAGATGATGACAAACACTTAAATAGGGAATTAACCTCTGAAGCTGAGAAAGAATTGATTCTTGTTGAAGAAAAATTACAGGAGGCACATGAGGATTAGGTGACTCCAAATCATAATTGCATTCTAGTCATATTGCTTTCCAAAATTTCCCCTACAGGAATTTTAATGCAGAGGGGAGCTATTGTCTTAGAATGAATCCTTTTACCACATAAACCAAGTAAAAAATAAAAAATTATGTGGAAAATGTCTCTGAATTAATTATAAAAGAAAAATTGAAACTTTGTCAACTAGCAGGAATTGACCCAGCAGAGATTAGTGACTTTTTCTCCTGGTGAAATTAAAAAAAAATTATGGGAAAACAATGAACCCTGGCAAAGAGCTTGTGCTAATTTTTTAGGAAATTATTATCAATTATCACAAAAGCAAAAGAATTAACCTTATAAAGAGAACTAGTTAGAACCTTCCCCACATTGTATGTGACACACCAATAATTGGAGCCTGTACATTCTATACTGATGCAAATAAACCAGGAAAGGCAGGTTACAAATCAGAAGATATAAGTAAAGTGGAGCAAAGCCCTTATAATTCTGCAGTTTGGACATATACCATTACTATTCTCATGGCACTACGGGATTTTAAAGAACCTCTCATTATGGTTAATGACTTGCAATATGCAGAGAGTTGTTTTGTACATTGAAACTGTTGAATTTATACCAGATGATACAGAATTGACTTCATTGTTCATTCAGGTTTAAGATATAATCAGTAATAGGCTTTGTCTCATATCCATAATACACATCTGATCCCATATGGGACTGCCAGGTCCTCTAGCACAAGGCAATGCTGAAAATGATCAATTATTGATTGGAAGTGTGTTGAAGGCCTCAAAATTTCATATGAAACATCATGTCAATAGCAAAGGTTTAAAGAAAGAGTTTTCTATTACATGGCAACAAGCTAAAGAGATTATAAAGAGATGTCCTACTTGCTCTTTCTATAACAAAACACTGCGACCTGCAGAGACTAACCCAAATGGTACTCAAAGGAATGAAATCTGGCAGATGGATGTGTCCCACTTTGCAGATTTTGAAAAATTAAAATATGTGCACCACACCATTGATATTAATTCAGGTTTTTAATTGGCAACTGCTTAAGCTCAGAAAAGGCTGATTCAGTAATCACAAGTTATGGCCATCATGGGTAGACCTGCACAAATAAAGCCAGATGATAATCCAGCACATGTTTCTAAGAAAATGAAACAGTTTTCTACTTATTATAATATAAAGCATATTACAGATATACCAAACAATCCTACAGGTTAGGCAATTATAGAAAGGTCAAACCAAACTATAAAGGGTATGTTAAACAAACAAAAAGGGATGGAAGATATCCCCAGAAGTAGATTGCATAATGCTTTATTAACCTTGAATTTTTTAATGCTAATGAGAAATAAACAACAGCAGCAGAGAGACATTAGATAGTAAAAAAAAATTATGAATTAAATTAGCTGGTGCATTTCAAGGATGTGCTTACCTCACAATGAAAACCAGGAGATGTGCTACATTGGGGAAGGGGTTTCACTCTTTTTTCCACAGGGGAAGAAAAACTATGGATACCATCAAAATTAATAAAGATTCGCTTTGAAAAAGAGAAACATCTTGAGAAAGAGAAATGACAGCTCATCCACAAAGGTGACAACCATACAGGTGGTATGGGGAAACCTCATACAGGGTTGGGGCAGGGTTCTCTTCTTGTCTTTACAGGAAAATACACATCTTTAAAAAGTCAAGAGATCCTGGACATTTGGATGCTGAAAGAGGAAAAATAAATATTTATCCAAGAAGGATCACCAAGAAAAAGGAATATGATTTATGAGGACAGGTGATAAAAATATACATACATATATCTGGCTTTGGAGTTAGACAATGGCTATCCTTCTCTAAATCCAAGCATGTTGTTTAAAGAAAAATTCAGAGTTTCTGTCTCGTGTCAGGAGCCATCTAGTATGGGACGGAAAAAAGAAAGAATTTAAGAAAAAATTTATTTTCTCCATGCCTATTTTGTCTATATCATATTTTTCATTGAATATATGTCTATGTGAATAAGTTTAAGTTTTCCACAATGAATAATAAATTTTCCTACAAATCTTTTTCCCACAGTAATCTTTGAAGTTTCCAAGAAGAAGATGGGGCCCCACAACAACAACTCTACCTGGTTGAGATGACATCATGATGCTGATAGCACTATTATAAGACCAGTTTTTTGGGTACCAATTGCTGAAATGGTGTACCATCTCACAACGTTCTGGCTAGAACTCCAAATAAGAACTTCAGAAAAACTCTATTGACTACTCAGAAATCATTTGAAATTATATTAGACAGTAATCTTGACCATTGCTTTACTTTGACAGAATCCCATAGGAAGAACATTGCTCCCATGACAGCTGGAAGAAATTCTAGAAGATGACGTCCCCCTCTCCTATCAAAGTTTGTCCTCAGGGTTGGGGACATCATTTAGGGGTAGATTATTACTTGTATAGGGTAGAGGGTTGGGGTGGAAATTATGTAGACCCAGAGATTTCCTTGAAAAAGAAGGAGAGAAAATTGAATGGGATAATAGGTAATTTAGTGTGAACTTATTCACATTAATAATAATAATAGTGAGTAAAAGAGTGAGTACTTGTGAGTTATTATTTATGGACAATTTACATTGGTATAGTTTCTTGTATATTGATACAAGTTCAAATTATATTTGTTTTTTTGGACCTGAATGAATAATGAAGTCAATTTTGTATCATCTGGTATAAATTCAGCAGTTTCAATATATAAGATAACTCTTTCTGCATATTGTGAATCAGTAACTATATTGAGAAATTCTTTAAAATCCTTTAATACCATGAGAATAGCATATAACTCTGCCTTCTAGACAGAATTAAAAGACTTTGTTCCATCTTACTTAATTCTTCTGATTTGTATCCTGCCTTTGCTGATTTATTTGCATCAGTATAAAATGTATGGGCTCCAGCTATTGGCACATGATGTACAATTCAGGAAAGATTCCAAGTAGTCTATTGCTTTTGGGATAACTGTTATTAATTTCTCCAAAAAAAAATAGCACAACCTCTTTTCCATTGTTCATTGTCTTCCCATGACTTTTTAATTTCTTCAGTAGCAAAAGGCACTAAAATCTCTGCTGGGTCTATTCCTGCTAGTTGTCAAAGTTTCAATTTTCATTTTATAATTAATTCAGAGACCTTTTTCACATCAGTTTTTAGTTTGTACCACGTTTGACATGGGGCCCAAGCATTTAAGGCTGCTGTGCTACATAAGGACAAGGTGTGTTTGTCATAAAGAGCCTGGTCCTGAGGATCAGAGTAATGCCCCTCGCCAAGAATTTGATCTTGGGAAACCTCAAGTCCTTTTGCTTTTCCCTGTTGTTCTAAATTTTTTGCCTCTTCTCTCAAATAACACTTCCAGAGAAGTTCATCTTCTAGGACTGCTGAGATTAATTGAAGGCAATCTCGTGGGGCAGCCTTATTGCTTGAAGCTGATGTTTTGACCATTTCCCTAACAAAGGGTGATGTAGGCCATAAGAAACTATTGCTTGTTTAATTTCTTTTAGATCACTCATACATATAAGTTCCCATGTATATTCTTTGACTACCTTAGGGTACTTGGTGCCAGATGATCTTTCCAAGGGAGATCTCTGGATAGGCAGTTAGAACTCCGGGTAAGTCATCCCAGATTTTTGTACGTACTGATGAAGATAAATTCTGTCTTTGTACCTTTTGTTCCTGCTCATCAATTTTGATAAATTCCTCAATCTTTTCAAGTCTTTTTGCCACTGCCTTTTGTAAAGTCTAGAGCTCCTGTCTGGAGTTCTGCTCTAATTCCCTCATTGAGGATTCCAATGTATGAAGTCTCTTTAGTAAAGATAACATCTCATCCTTGGTGGTAATTTTATGGTGTGCATATTACCTCCTGAAGAGACACCCTATCTGTCAATCTATCATAACTGTTCAACAGATTCCAATTAATACATTCAACATCACAAATTCTCTCAGACAAAGTATCAGCACCCTCTGTCATTGACTGGGTTTTTTTTTTCATCAAATTGGTCCTATTCTTCTCCAGAGTGCTGATTTTCTCTTTTTGCTTGTCATTATCAGTCTGTAAAGACTGTATCATTTCTAAAAGTGCCTCATTCTTAACTCTGTTATCAACCCATTTTTAAGGAAAAAATATGAAAGACAAAGCTAATCCCTAGAATGAAATATAGGAATGTAGGAGGGAAATCACATAAGCCTTGTGTAATATCACCCATGGTATAAGTAAAAAAGCTGTTGAACTCTTGCATTGTTAAACTATCTGTCATGTTGACCTTATAAATCTCACCTGTTGTGAGGTGTATTGAATTGGAGTAGAGGTACAGTAACTGTTACAGGCTAGCAGGTGTCACAGTTGTAGCCACATGGTCGGAAAAGCCAAGCTGCAGACTTTTCAAGTTGGTGTTAGTGCATTAGATACTGAAAAATATGATTAAATTAAGATCCTCTATTAAAGCAATCAAAGTGATTTTGAGAGTTGGTGACCAGGATAAAGAGAAAATCCAGAGCCTTCCGTCAGTGCAAATCACAAACTGTGCACAGAGACACCCAGGGAAGCCAGACCCAGAGCTGCTCTGAGATGCCACCAAGGCCAGAGGCTTGACACAGGGAGAATCAGCTCCCAAATATCCATGTGGGGCTTGGCGGCAGATGGCCAAAACCATGTAGGTCCCAACAACGAGATATACCTGTCTCCAAGCCCCACAATCCAGGCACCAGTTGTTGAAGGACACTGGCCAAAGAATCCCAGACTAACTCCAAGATATATCAATTATATTTTTCTTTATTATATGGAGTAAACTCATGCAACAGGAACAAGAAGTTCAAACTCAGCTGTGTAGAGTGGGAACTACAAAGAGAGGGAACCATGGGTGGGCTGGCAGTTTTCTCCGGGTACCCAAAAGGTCACACCCTAACCTGCTCCAACTTCTTAACGATCATTGGCTGACAGATTCCCCATTAGCAGTGCATAGTGGAGTACTAGTTGTTTGACCTTGTGATCATGTGCCTAACTGGGAGCCCGCTGGGCTACTGCTGCGCAGGACCTGGAGTAGCTATGACACATTGCTAACCAGCAAGATTAGAAAATCAAAATATAACTACTAAAATGTAATTTCTAGGCAATCCATACCACATTCACACCATAGCCTAAAACTGGCACATGTGTAAATCCCTTTTCTTCTCTGACACACTCAGCCTGCAGCTCATTTTGCCTGCATTATATAGACCCACTCACTGGCTTTTAAGTTTAGATGGTAACAGCCGAATCATAGTATAATTGTCACGGTGATCATAATGTAAACAGGAAGGACATATTGATAAAATTTACTTCACACTCTTCAACAATAACGTCCTCCTGCTAAAAATCCAGTCCCTATGGTTGAACTGTTTCCCAATATTTAGAGCTAGGAAGGAAAATAATAATCCTTGCATTGGTAAGCTACTGGCTGGAGGACCACACTCAACCAGGAAATTCTGTCACAGTGCTGCAGCAACCTCTCCCAGGTTCAAAGGGAAGAGGAGGATTGAGCTCACAATTTAGCCTACAGAATCAGAGTGTCCCCCACAACCATGGTACTTGAAGACCTCTGTCATCCAGACTCAGTACTGAGAGGATCAGTAGAAATCTCTTGGCTACATCAGGGAGGCAGGACTGAACGTGTGTGTGTGTGTGTGTGTGTGTGTGTGTGTGTGTGTGTGTGTGTGTGTGTGTCAGGGTCAATGACATATGCCCATTATCACCATGTCATGGTGCCTGGTTACATCCTGAACTAGCGCCTGTCCCCAGGTAGCTGTGAATGTCTGTGGAGTAATAAGGAATGTGACAACCTTTGGTGAAAACTTCAAATTTAAAATACCTTATAAACTGGAAGTGTGGCTAAAGACATCAGCTTCCGTCCTTTTGTGAAGCCTACAACTGTCCCTCGAATGCTACCCTTGCTGAATCTTCTACCCAGACGCTGCTGTTACCAATTATTGCAGGAACACTGCACATCAGAAAGGCAGATGGCCTTTTGTAAATTCGTGCATAGAAGGGGCAAATGTTTCCATGCCGCTAGGGACTGGGGATTGTCGCTATTTCTTCTAACCAGAGTTCATCTGAGGTAGCTCCTTCTCTTTTGATGTAAAATGCATTGCTTGGGATATTCATTTCCAAAATAATTATATTACTTCGTTTTTAAAAGCAGTATGAATTTCTTGATATGATAATAAAAATAGCCATGATACTGTAAGTTTTTTTTAAATATTCATAGTGCAATGCAGTCATTATGGAGGTTCCTCAAAAATCAAAAATAGAATATGATCCAACCATAATCAAAAGGAATGAGGACAGTGCACTAAAAGATATCATTTCCTCCTGGTTTTGGTGCTTTTTACATTTCTATTAGATTTATTAAATGTATAGGGCTTTTTTGTTTCGTTTGGTTGGTTGGTTGTTGTTTGGTTTTTTTGAGACAGGATTTCTCTATGTAGCTTTGCTGTCTGCCCTGGAATTTGCTCTGTAGCCCAGGCTGGCCTTGAACTCACAGAGATCCGCCTGCCTCTGCCTCCTGAGTGCTGGGATGAAAGGCATGTGCCACCACCACTAAGCTCAATGTGTGTTTTACCTGCATGCGTAAATATATGCATCATTGAGTTCTTGGTGCCCAAGAAGATCAGAAGAGGGAATCCAGTCCTGTAGAACCGGAGGAAGGGCTGGTTGTGAAGTGCCATAAGGGTGCTGGAAATCAACCCTCTAAGAGAACAAGTGCTCTCAGCTGCTGAGCCAGCTCTCAGGCCTCCCCGCAAGCCTTGTTCCTTGTGTTTTTTGCAGACTCATTCACAAGGCAGGGAGTCCTCCCAGGTGTCTATGAATGGAGTAATAGCTAGAGAGTCTCTCTCTCTCTCTCTCTTTCTCTCTCTCTCTCTCTCTCCCTCTTATACACACAACACACACATATGTACACCAGGGAGGGTATAATCCAGTCTTTCTTCAAAAGAGAAAGAGATTTCCAGTAATTTTCAACCTAGAAAACATTATTGCGCAGAGAAATACAGTCTCTGTTTATGTGTGGAATCTGAAAAAGTTCAAACCCATAGAACTAGGTCGTAAAATGGTGGGATCTGGGGGCTGGAGGTTGGAGAGATGTTGGTTATAGAATACAAAATACAGTTCTCTAAAAAGAACGAGTCCAGTATGGTTACTGCAGTTAAAAGGAATGTGCTGTATTCTTGAAACCACACTGAGTATATTTTTTTCTAAAATTTATTTATTCATATGTTTATGTATATAACTGCCCTGTCTTCAGACACACCAGAAGAAGAAATCTGATCCCATTACAGACGGTTATGAGCCACCACCATGTGGTTACTGGAAATTGATCAGAACTTCTGGAAGAGCAGTCAAGTGCTTTAACCCCTGAGCCATCTCTCCAGACCCCAGCACTGAGTACATTTTAAGTGTTCTCACTGCTGAAAACTGATTAAGTATCAGTAAGTATACTGCACTGAACATGTTGTAATATGTAATATTTGAGTGGTGTGAAGTAAGCACCAGTCTATTAAGTAGACATTCACGCAACCCTTTTCTCCCTTCATCTCTTATAGTTTTTACTTTTCCTAAGCCTCAGTCATTGGAGAGAAGGACCATGCCTACCTAACACTGTGAAAATACAGTCATCAGGGAAAGGTATGCCACAAAAGAATTCTAAACTCTATAACGTTTGTCCCGGTTACGATGCTAAGAGTACATCTTTTGTTCATTTCCAAGGTAGATGGCTGCTCCTAAGTCAAGATGGCATAGCGCCACCTGCTGTCTGCTGACCCCACCGGCATGCCTCTAAAGCATTTTAATAGGTGTTGAACTTGACTATATTTCCCACATAATCACACAAAAACTTTTCATCCCCACCACTCTTTCTTCTCATCAGTTTCTTTCTCTGAGACTGTCCTTGTGGGTTAACTGAAGTCTTTGTCTTCTAGTGTAGAGTATCTATCAAATGAACTAAGCTGTCCTAAAAAAAATAATTTTGTAGCACAGAAAGAGTGCTGATTGCTATGTAACTTAGGTAAAGTTGCCATGGAACAGCAGAGTGGTTCACATGTGCAAATGTAGAAGGTTTTATCTCCGAAAGCTTAAGAGTTAAGATAGTAATTCTACTTTCTCTGGAATGTTACGCCCTTGCGGTTGTAACTAGCTATCATGAGCAAATGTGCTAGGGTACTTCCGCCACACCTTACATTTTGATTTCTATACATAAAAACAGCTTGCCTTGTCTGCATAATTGGTTATAACATTCACTGCTCATCATAGAGTGTGGCCCTTCTGACTCCAAAAGCCAATGATCCATTCACCAATTTCGTACTAAGTTCCGGCTGTGTATGAGATTCTGTTATAGTTGATGAAGATTCAGGAGAGTCCCAAACAGACATAGCCATTTCTTCAAGGAGGTTATATTCCAATTCTTAGTTGTTCGGCCATTGCGTGACTAGGGGGAAAGGACAGACCATCATTGCAACTGGTATCCAATTGGAGAGAAATAGACAATAAGCATGATACATAAAATAAGAAGTATATTGAGCTATACACAAAGGTAAAGTAAGGAGTCTGGAGCGTGCAACCTGGGACGCCACTGAAGGAGTGACCTCTTCAGAAAACCGTGGTGTAGAGGTCGTGTTTACGTGACACTGTGAACGCCCTACACATATGCTTAAAGATAGCCGTGGGAAGTGTGAATTTCATCTCAATTAAAAATAACAAGTGACAAAGGAAGGCATTTCTGAAAAAGTGGGAACTTTAGCAAAGACTTAAAGATAGAAACTCCGCAGAGACAGTGCACAAGGGTTGTTTTGTTGGTCTCCTTGCAGCAAATGCTCAGGACACCTGTGCTAAAAGAACAGAAAGGAGAGAGAATTCTACCCATTCATCTCAGTGTGAGCTGAAGAATGACTTACACTTTGAAAAATATTTTCATTGTGGACATTTTTTTTAACGGAAAGTGAATTTTTTCAAACGATATACTGATAACTGTCTCCCCTCACCTACCTCCTCCCAGATCCTTCCCACCCACCCAAATCCACACATTTTCTTACTTTTTCAATAGAAAACTTAACAGGTATTGTGGACACTTTTAACACCAAACATGAACCATAAAGCAGCAAGTCTCCAAATATATATCCAGCTTTGATAATTATCAATATTTGTTAACATTTTTATTTGGTTTGCAACAAATTTATATTTTTCCAGACAGAGTTTCTCTGTGTAACACCCCTAGCTGTCCTGGAACTAGCTCTGTAGACCAGGCTGGCCTTAAAATTACAAAGATCTGCCTGCCTCTGCCTCCCAAGTGCTGGGATTAAAGGCGTGCACTACCACCACCCAGATGACAGTGGTATATGTGACTGAGAAGCTGGGAAGATGGAATTGTCTTTAGCAGAAAAGAAAGAAGCTGAGGGACATTGGGTTCGACAGGCAAAAAGGGAAAGACAGGAGCTAAATGGAGAACTTCTTTCTTTAGTACTAGGGACTGAACTTAAGTCTTCACACCTTAGGCAAGTGCTCTACCACTGCGCTATACCACTAGTTCCTTATAGTTTTCATTTTGAGACAAAGTCTAAATTGTCCAGGCTGGCCTAAGTGACTTTACAGCTCAGGCAGCCTTTGAATTTCCGGCCTCTGCCTTCTCAGGAGCTGGAATCACAGACCTACTGCAAAGAACTGGGCTTGAAAAGCTGAATTTAACACCCCCCCCCCTCAATAAAGAAAGAAAAGAAAAGAGTATGCGTGTGAGTACAGGTTTGGGCAGATGCCAGAGGGATCAGATCCCCTGGAGCCTGAGTTAAGGTCGGTGTGTGATCTGCCAGACATGGGTACTAGATAACCAACGCAGATCCTCTACAAGGACAGTATGTGCTCGTAACCACCGAGGCATCTCTCCAGCCCCGTTTCTTAGTCATATGTATGAGGGAGACATGGACACTGCGATGACAAGGAACTACACTGTCTACTTCCCGGTAGCCAAAGCAGCACAAACTTCAGTGGCTTCACGATGGTGTCTTGAAAGTAGATGCTGTAACTGGTCCTACAGCTTATGTGACAGAGAGCTTTGCCCATGATATCTGTTCTCTATAGTTATTATCATTGCCACTGTCATCATCATCATAACGCAGGTACTTGACTCTTTAGAATAAAAACTGTGTTATCCAACCACTGATAGGCAAGGAATAGCCATGTGAATGAGTTTGACTTGTGCGATATGAACAGAAATGCCCTGAGACCCAATGTCAGATAGTCTTTGTCACTTTGACCCTGTCGGTCTGGGCCTCCATCTTTCTTTCTGAATGAAAAGGTTGGAGCACTTTCTTAGGGAGCCCCTAATGGCTTTTGAAACTTAAGGTGTCTCTAGAGAAAGTGTGGTGTGCCGTCTGTAATAGCAATATCCTGGACATTTCTGAGAAAACAAGAACCACATGTTTGTCTCGCTTAGCTTTTCTATCTTAGCTGTCACTGCTCCTAATTCTGATTAATAACAATTTGGAGTAAGAGCTTTGAAGCAGAAAAGCTGCTGAGGTCCTCCATTCTTCTCTGACCCCATCCTCAACTGATGACAGAGACTTTTTCCTCCAACCTTCCTTCCTCCAACTCATTCCAGTTACACAGCCTCCAACCCCAGCAGGCATTCCCTGTGAACACACCAGCTGAGCAGGCCAGGGAAAAAGGTAAGCTAACTACAGACCTTCACCACTCCCTCCTCTCCTCCAAACCCAGTCCACCAATGTCATCCCTATGTCTGCTGCAGCCTTCCTTCCCCTTCTTTCCCATCCCCTGTGGGTCCCACAGAGATTCCCTTCCTAACCTCCCTCTCCCTACTCACTGCTTTATCTCAGTTCACAAGGCAGAAGGCACTCCCTGTTTACCCATAGACCACTCCTGTCAGGAGCAGGAAGACTCTAAGTAGGTCCTCCCTGGTGCTTCCACTCCTCAAGCTCCAACTCCAAGTCTCATCCCCAGTGCTACAGCTGATGTTCTGGAGAGAAATAAGCAGATCCTGGCTGAGTACCCTGATCTCCCCACTGTGAACCCTTTCAGACTCCAAGCCTATCCTCATCCCTAAGTGCCAGCTCCCAAAACCAGACATACTTTACCTGGAACCCCCAGTGTCCATAACGATCAAGTCCAAACAAAATCTCCTACCAGGCAACATGCAGCCAATCACATTCTCTGGAAACCCAGAAAGAAAACAAACCAAGGAACAAAGCACCCACCCAACAAAGACAAATTCTGAAATCAGCACCTAGACCTATAATTATCTCAATCCCAGATGCCTAGATGCCACCATAAAAACATAAGAAACAGGCAGGGCAATATTTCTCCACTAGAGCCAGCTCTCCTACCACAGCAGACCCTGAATATTTCAACTCAGCTGAAACACAAGAAAAAGACCTTAAAACCACCTGTATGGTATTGATAGCCATCCTTAAAGAAATCCAGAAAAACACAGTGGAAGGAAAGATAAAACTATTCAAGATCTGAAAATGCAAATAAAATCAATAAAGAAATCACAAACTGAGGGAATCCTGCAGATAAAACTTTAAGAATTCAAACAGGAATCATAAAAGCAAGCTTCATCAACAGAATAGAAGAGATAGAAGAAAAAATCTCACGGGTTAAAGGTATGATAGAAGAAATGGACACACTGGTCAAAGAAAATGTTGAATCTAAAAAAAAAGAAAAACCAATACAAAACATCCAGAAATATGGGACCCTATGAAAAGACCAAGTCTAAGAATAATAAGAATAGCAGAAGGGGAAGAAACCCAGCTCAAAAGCCCAGAAAATATTTTCAACAAAATCATAGAAGGTTTTCCTAACCCAAAAAAAAGGAGATGCCTATAAAGGCACAAGAAACTATGCTCATAGCAGATTTGTTTGTCATAACCAGAACCTGGAAACAACCTAAATGCTCCTCGATCAAAGAACAAATAAGGAAAATGTGGTACATTTACACAATGGAGTACTACACAGCAGAAAAAATAATGACATCTTGAAATTTGCAGGCAAATGGATAGAGCTAGAAAATACCATATTGAGTGAGGTAATCCAGACCCAGAAAGACAAATATCATATGTACTCACTCATAAGTGGTTTTTAAAACAAAGCAAAGAAAACCAGCCTACAATTCACAATCTCAGAAAACCTAGACAACAATGAGGACCGTAAGAGAGATACACATGGATCTAATCTACAGGGGGAGTAGAAAAAAAACAAGATCTCCTATCTAAATTGGGAGCATGGGGATCATGGGAGAGGGTTGAAGGGGAGAGGAGAGAAGGGAAGGGAGCAGAGAAAAATGTATAGCTCAATAAAATCAATTTAAAAATAACATATTCTTAAATGCTTAAAAAAAGAGTCAGAGGGGAGGGGGACACCAGGAGAACAAAGTTCTCTGAATCAGCTAAGAAGTCTCATATGAACGCACAGGCTGAAGGAAGCATCAAGAACAAAAACTATATGGGTTTATACCAGCTCCTCTGCACATACATTATAACTTTCAGCTTAGCATTTTTATGCACTGCTGAGTGTGTCTCTGAGTATTGTCACTGCTCTTGGGACTCCTTTCCTTCTGTTGGGTTGCCTTGTCCAGGCTCCATATGATGGCTTTTCTTCCGTATTTATCATATTTTATTTTGTCATGCTTGGTTGTTATCTCTTAGAAGCCTCTTCTTCTCTAATGAAAGACAGAAAGGGCTCTGATCCAAAAAAAAAAAAAAGACAAAACAAAAATGGGAGGTAGAGAGGATCTGGGAGGAAGGAGCAAATGAGAAGAAATTGTAATCAGGATATATTGTATGAGAAAAGAATCTATTTTCAATAAAAGAGAAACTATTTTAAATGTAGAATAAAGGCAAGAAACACTAAAAACAAGCAAATAAATCACTTCTTTC
Source organism: Microtus pennsylvanicus (assembly GCF_037038515.1). NCBI lineage: Eukaryota > Metazoa > Chordata > Mammalia > Rodentia > Cricetidae > Microtus > Microtus pennsylvanicus. Next base: position 89,394,274 of record NC_134585.1, on the reverse strand, counting down.
ACCGCTGCAAACTATAACCCTTTCTAACATTGCAAAAATGCCAGATGTCGATCAGTTCCATCAAAACCAACTGTGTGAGCGCTCTCGGGAAGCGGCTGCCAATTATCTCCTGCAGGTGGGCTCCTCTGACGTAAGCACAGACAATGGAAACGTGAGGGTACATATCTCTCCTGTTCCGATGAATAATTATTCACGTAATAGCTTGTGCATCTTTAGAATGCTAGTCTGCTGATTATTCTCCCAGGGATGACATCTCACAACTAAATAGAAAAGTCTTGGAAGTATGGAGGATACTAATGTGATACTCAGAGTGACATCATCAATTAACTTTTCTATAGTCCCTGCTGCTTATTATAAAATATGGTCCTAAAGGAAATCTGTCTTCTTTCTCTTGTCTTTTCACACACTGCTTGGGAGCTTGGCAGGTGGACAATGGTACACCGGGTACTCTAGCACTAAAAGAAACTGAGAGAACCAGTTCTGTGAGTATCTTTCCCCCACTCAGCTATCTTCAAACTCATTTGCACGGTGTTAAGATTTCTGTACCTATCTTAATTGCTTGTGCTCTTATTTGGAACTTATCTTCTTGTCATAGACTAGCTAAATATCCTGATGCTTCTTCAGCTTCTCTTTTGGAGTGTTCCATGGCCATTCAGGACAATAGAAGTAGAACATGAGCCACGTGTTTGTTGTCTAAAACTAAACTGAAAAGTTGAAATGAAGCCAGGTGGTGGTGGCGCACGCCTTTAATCCCAGCACTCGGGAGGCAGAGGCAGGCAGATCCCTGTGAGTTTGAGGCCAGCCTGGTCTACAAAGGCAGTTCCAGGACTGTTACACAGAGAAACCCTGTCTCGATAAAAAACAAAAAAAGTTGAAATGAATTTGTAGACATAATTACACATATCATTTAACTCAGTGTATCCAAACTGTTAACAATTCAACAATTAATCATCAGAAAATTAATGAAACCCTTCACTCTTTAATTATTTAAGAATGAATGAAATCTACAGTGTACCTTATACCTAGTAAGTATCTCAAGTTCACCGTATTTCAGTGCTTACTAATCACATGTGGCTAGTGGCTACCGTGTTGGTCAGTGTAAGTCTGAAATTTTCTCTCCTCTATCAGCCTTAGGAGAGTCTGTATTTTAGAATCCTAATAGCTTGGAGCCAGGGGTGGTGGTACACTCCCATCCTCAGAACACTGGAGAAACAGAGGGTGATCAAGAGTTCAAGGTCACCCTCAGATACTAACACGTGGGATGTAAGCCTGGGCCATATATGTCCTTAAAAATAGAGCAAGAAGGAGTAATAACAAACTATTAATAAATGTTTTAACTCATAGAAACTATTCCAAAAGCTGAGATTACTACCGACAAAGTCCTTGTATACATTAAGCTGGTAGAATTTGGTTGTGTGTTGGTTCATAAAATAATGAGCTGTAAGCTACTACAGTGTGGTTCACTAGGATATCAGAATGTACTTAACAGAAGCTGGGATGCAGTCTTTTCCCAGTGTTTAAGATTATGAAACAAGGCTGGGGAAGCCCAGTTGTTAAAGTTCTTGCCTTGAAAACATAAAGAGTAGATTTTGATGCCTAGAATCCACTTTGAAAAAGGTGGGCTTGGGGCGCACACATTTGTATCCCCAGTACTGGGGAGACAGAGATGACCAGACCACTAGTCAATTAGTCTACCTACTTGGCAACTTCCAGGCCAGTGAGAGACTGTCTTGAAAAATAAAGGTGAACAGAGCATCCAACCTCCACATGCAATGCACACATGCACATGGACAGGTAGGGAGAGGGAGGATGAACCTAAGGTCTTCCAGGTCTCGAGCATGGCATCGTGTCCTTATCCTGACATCACCAGTTCTCTCGTGCATGGTAAACCCTCCAAATGACAAAACAGTGTCCCTCTATCAGCCCAGAGGGAGTAAAGGACACAGGCTCTTGCACTGTGCTCTGGGTGGCCTCTCTCTCTTGCCAGAGGCACGCTATGAGCACACCTCCCTCACATGTGGCCATGAAGCTCAAGCTGGGGTGATTACAGAAGCCTTGCCAAGATCCTGACTGAACAGGTTGCAATATCGATGCTGGGCTCAGCTTATCTTTGCACCTCTGCCTTGCTTCAACAAAACCGTCAACGAGAGAAAATAAACTACTGAAATAATTCAGTCCAGTGCTGACACAGCCTATTTCAAACTGTCAGCACAATTGTTCTAAATGTGCCCCATACAAACCAATAAGCCTGTTTAAAATGACTGAACTTGAAATTGTGCCTCAACTGTCAGCTACTTGATGAAAAATAATAAAGAATTTTGCTCCTCTATTTTAGGAGTGTGCTTTTAGTGAGCAGAAATAAAACCATTTTCTATTGTGTAAGACGGATTTAAACTATAAATTCTTAAAATAATTGATTTATAAACGTCTTAATTTCTTTCATTTTGCTTATAAATGAACTCTTTATTAGAAAGACAAAATGGTTACATATAGTTCATAGGTTACAAAATGGGTAAAATTTAGTTTTAGAATTACCTCTCCTTTTATTGAACATGAATTCTTTTTAGCATAAAATATAATCTGCATGCAGTTTCCCCTCTTTCTACTCTTCCCAGCTCCTCTCCACCTCTTCTCCCATCCTTAGAAAGATTTTTTTAATGAATATAATTTTTTATTCAACAATTAAGTTGAATATAAACACAAGGTCAAAAGTACTATGGAAGGAGCTGGACATGGTGGCTCACACTTGTAATCTCATCAATTAGGAGGTAGAGGCAGGAGGATCAGAAGTTCAAGGTTGGTTTCAAGTATCTAGGGCGTTCAAGGCCCACCTGGACAACATGAACCCCTGTCTCAAAAACACAAAAACAGAAACAAACAAAAGAATGAATGTCGATTATTTTACAAATCTTTGGCCTGTGTCCCTCATGTAACATGGCACACATCAATACTGCAGTGAAATCACCCCAGACCCTATGCAACACATCATGAAGACTTAAAGGATAGTTCCACCCAAGTGTTATTTTCCTTATGAGAATAAGGAAGAGGTGATTGCACCGTTTAGTTTTGTTGCCCGACATGGCTGATGAGTAGATTTATTGTCTCTATTGCTGATTGCTTCAAATGTATTTGGTGTGCATCCCTCTCTAGTCATCACAGTCTACCGTGTGTTTACAAATACAGCCCTCCTAACCACATCCATTGAGTGTGCATCGCTCTTTTGTAGCACCCAATAGGTAGAACCATGAACGTATCTTTAAATGGAGCCACCTGCTCAAAATAAGAGGTAACACTGATAAATGGGGACATAGCAAGCTAAACACATTTAAGAATGTGAAAGCAACCTGCAAAATTCAAAGTAGGCACAACTAAAGGGGACTCTCCATCCCTCTCCCTCTCTCCCCCTCGAATTGAGTGTGGTAAGGGAAGAGACGGACTCCAGGAAAAATGTCTAGAAGATGTTCCACGATGCTGCACACTGTCACTAACAACACCACTAATGCCAGTGCTGCTGTCCTTATAGCCTCGTACACAGCATTTGATATTTAAAACATAGGGAATTATTTTGACTTAATTTCCTTCGCTTTAAGCAAACAAGATGCAAAGATGTTGGCCAACTAGGAAATACAAAGATTTAGGAGTGGGAGATTTCTGTTTCTGATCCAATATTCCAACTCATGGTCTGCAAGGGTTTTGTTTCTTTTTGCTTCAATATTATAAAAGAATGTATTTGTCCCAAAATTTATTCATTTCCTTTAGGTTATCAAATTTGTTATGTGGCTGACAGAAAATTCTCTGAGGTTCCTCTGCATTTCTAGGCCTCATTTTTCATTTCTGATTTCTAATCTTTTTTCCCCTCAATCCTACTGCGGGATAACGCTTTTGTACACTGTAAAGATTCCATTTATCTTTTAGGTTTAAAAAAAACAGTTTTTTTTTCTTAATTCCCATCTATTTATATAGTTTCCAAAGTTTTTCCTTAAGATTGGCTTCTACTTTTATTCCATTGTGGTCAGAAAAGATATTCAGTACTGTTTAACTTTTTAAAAAATTGTTGATTAATTTTCATGGCCTGCCATCTGATAGGAAACAGTCTATACACTATTCCGAAGCCACTAGATAAAATGGTCTGTAGATGTCTTTCTGATAGGTCTCTGTGGTCTAGGGTATAGTATAATTCTGCTATTTATTTTCTAGTTTTCATTCTGAATGATCTGTCCATTGAGGAAAGCAGAGTTCTAACACCTTCTACTATTCTGTATTAGAATCGATTTTCCCCATTAAGTTTGTTAATATTTATTTCAGGTATGTAGGGCCCCTGATATTGTGCACACATTTAAAGCTAGTGTTTTTCTTTATCTCTATACAATGAAATTCCTAATTTCTTTTTATTGAGTTTGATTTTTAAATCTATTTTATCTGAGGTTAAGTATGGATGTTCCTACTATCATTTAGATTCTACTTACATGGGTCCTTGAAGACATTGCTGACCTGGGACAGGCTATGTAGATGAAGCTGACCTTGAACTCATAGAGATGCTCCTGCCTCTGCCTCCTGAGTCATCTGGTTAAAGGCATATGCCACCACAACCAGCCAAAGGGAGTTTCTTTAAGCATTCTATAGAAGGGGTTTGGGCTTTATCCACTTTGTCATTCTATGCCTTTTCATTGAATAATTTATTGCATTTATTATAGCACGAGTTCTAATAGGTATTAAATAACAAAAGCTTGGAGTCAGATATTGGGGAAAATGCTGATAGGTCAGAGAGACAAAGGAGCAAAATCACAGCCATCTTACCTCTCAACTTCCCAGCCAAAAAGAGACTGAGTTCCTGCTTCCTCCTACCTTTTCACTTCCTCTTTCCACCCAGCCATATCACTTCCTGTCTGTCTGTACAGATCTCCAGACCTCTATGGTTAGCTAATGGCTAGCTCTGCCTTCTGATCTTCAGACAAGCTTTATTTGTACAAACAAGATATCATCACGATTTATATTTAAAATAAACTATGGCAAAGCTTTCCTACTGCTATTTTGTTACTTACTTGTTAATCTTGTTGCGATTCCTCTCCCCCTCCCGCCCCAGTAGCTATAGCTCCAGCTGTGCGGCAGTTTGATTCCTAGCATACAATTTTAGGTTATATCAGAGAATTTTGCTTTAAAATTACCAAGATGATTATAAACACATATTTTGATGATGACAAGTTCCTCTAAACTGACAACTTTAATGTTGATCATGACAATATGGAAAAAAGAAAAGAAGGAAGTACTTATTTTAAACCCTATTCTTCAACCCTATCCATTCTTTTTAAATATTTCTCCTCCCTTTTACACGCCTTTACATATCCTGGCTTTTTGTTTATTGAAACAGGTTCTTCCCAAGCTGACCTCAGCCTATGAGAGAAAGCATGCATTATTGCTCTGAGTGTGATTTGTGTCACTTACTGATTATCCGTCCATTCATTTTCTTATCAATATTATAATTTTATTATTGTGTCTAAATAAAAATCCGTTGTGTTTACACACCACATTTCTTTGTCGGTTGTTGTACTGAGGGACCTTTAGTCATCACTGCTGTAATAATTGAGTGATAAACACAGGTGTGCGAGCGTCTCTGTGGGGTGCTGACTTAGAATCTTCCAGCACATCCCTAGAAACTCTAGTTTTTTGAGGAATATTCATCTGGCTTCCACCAACGGGACTCTAAGCCTTCTCGCCCTCCACATTCTTGCCACCATTGCTGTTGACTGTTTTCTGAATGATAGCTATTCTGCCTGAGGTTAGATAGAACCTCAAACCGGGCCATGGTGGCGCACGCCTTTAATCCCAGCACTTGGGAGGCAGAAACAGGTGGATCTCTGTGGGTTCGAGGCCAGCCTGGTCTACAAGAGCTAGTTCCAGGACAGGAACCAAAAAGCTACGGAGAAACCCTGTCTCGAAAAATAAAAAAAAAAAAAAAGATAGAACCTCAATACATTTTGATTTGCATTTTTCTGATAAGCGGCGGTCTTGAATATGTTCCCAAATATTTATTGACCATTTGCATTTCTTCCTTTGAAAACCATCCATTTTGCTCCTTGACCCATTTATTGGTTGAACGGTTATGTTTGGCATATATCTAATTCTTTAGAGTTTCTAGATATTAATCCCCTGGGCAAAGCCTGTCACAATCTGAAAGCCACTTCTTTAAACTGCTGATTTTTTTCTTTGTTATACAAGGGTATTTTATTCTTATGAAAAACCATTTGCTCAATCTTGTCATTACTTCCTATGGCATTAGAATCCTTCTTAGAAAGACTCTGCCAATGCCTGTATCTAGAAGTGGTTTTTTTTCTAGATTTTCCTTTGGTGGTTTTAGAGTTTGATCTGTTTTAACCTATTTTTGTATACAGTGAGAAATAAGGACCCAGTTTCACTTTATATATATATTTTTCCTAGCACTAGTTGTTGAACAGGATGGGATTTCTTTCTTTTTTAACATCTTTGTCAAAGATTAGGTGGCTGTAATTGTGTGAATTTATCTCTATTCTACATCTGGTTTAGGGCTAGTACCATGCTGGTTTTGTTATTCTGGCTTGGTAGCATACTTTGAGGTCATGCATTGCGGTATATGAGATATCACATGCTTCAATATGAATATACAGTTTTTCCTATTTGTGTAAAGAATTACATTGTGTCCTCGTCAATGTCATCACTGTTGTTCTTTTTCTGGGGGGATGCAGTTATGAACGTCACATGACTTTCTGGAGCATCAGAATTCTCAGTTCATGAGATAGAGGATGACCCACCTGCTGACTCAGGACTCAGGGACTCAAACTCCAAATTATTTTCAATTGATAAGGCCTGCTCTGCAACAATGAATGTTGACTTAGGTTTCTGACCCTCCTGCTCCTGCAGCCATTCAGTCTTAAAGAAACACACAGAGGTCTACATTAATTATAAACTGAGCCTATTAGCTCAGACTCCTTATTAACTAATTCTTATATCTCAAATGTGTTCTTTTGGTGACCAATTTCTTGAGTTCTTTGTATATTTTAGGGATCAGGCCTCTGTCTGATGTAGGGTTGGTGAAGATCTTTTCCCATTCTGTAGGCTGTCATTTTGTCTTGTTGACCATGTCCTTTGCTTTACAGAAGCTTTTCAGTTTCAGGAGGTCCCATTTATTAATTGTTTCTCTCAGTGTCTGTGCCACTGGGGTTATATTTAGAAAGTGGTCTCCAGTGCCAATATGTTCAAGTGTACTTCCCACTTTCTCTTCTATAAGATTCAGTGTGGCTGGCTTTATGTTGAGGTCTTTGATCCACTTGGACTTGAGTTTTGTGTATGGTGATAGATATGGGTCTATTTTCACTCTTCTACATATTGATATCCAGTTATGCCAGCACCACTTGTTAAATATCCTTTCTTTTTTCCATTTGACATTTTTTGCTTCTTTGTCAAAACTCAGGTGTTCGAAGATGTGTGGATTAATATCCAAGTCTTTGATTCGGTTCCATTGGTCCTCCTGTCTGTTCTTATGTCAACACCAGGCTGTTTTCAGTAGAGTTTGAAGTCAGGAACTGTGATGCCTCCAAAAGTTCTTTTATTGTACAGGATTATTTTGGCTATCCTGGGTTTTTTATTTTTCTATATGAAGTTGAGTACCATTCTTTCGAGGTCTTTGAAGAATTTTGCTGGGATTTTGATGGGCATTGCATTGAATCTGTAGATTAGTTGGGTAAGATTGCCTAATAAATCTTCTTCATTAGACAATCTAGGTTTACTCTAACCTTGCTAAGAAGTGCTTCTCCTGCGTGGGACTTTAGTTGCATCCCAGAAGAGGCAGGGCAGGGTCAGAACATTTATTGGGATTTGGAAGCAGTGTGTGACAAAAGCATTGGACTTATAATGAAGGGTTTATTCAGACCAGGGGTTGAATATTTGGTCCACGGTCACTTGGTGAAGTAAGAGCAGAAGACCTAAGTTTCTCTTAAGAGACATCTGAGAACCAAACAGAAATGGGGGGTAGGGATGTATCCTCATGTCCTCTTTGTGGGTGTATCAGTTACTTCTCTCATCTCTTTGACCAAATATCTGACAAGAAAAAACTTACCTGGCAAGGGAAAGTAGTGGGAGTAGACAGGGGAGGAACTGGACGGGAGGAAACCGGGGGTGGATTTGACCAAATTATCTGTGTGAATGAGGAGACCTGGAAATAAGCTGTCTGTGTAGGCTGATCTGCTGATAAACACTTCAGTGACAGGGGAGGGTTTGGATAGTTGCCGATCAACTTTTGTTGGGGTTCTCTTCAGCCCCACAAAGAACCCTTGCCCACCCCCGCATCAGTTCTGTCCTGATAAAAAGACAACAACCTTACAATGCATCAGTTCACCAAACCTATTCCCCACCAATGGAAGAGCCAAGAATGGTATCAGGTAACTGCTGAGGCCTGTAGCTGAGCTCCCTCTGTGTTGCAGAATAACCCTTCTGTACACTGTGAAAATGTATTGCCTCCATTGTTAATAAAAAGCTGATTGGCCATTGGCTTGGCAGGATTTGGGGGGGCAGAGGGGATGCTGGAAAAGAGGGAGGAGTCAGAGAATCTCAGGAGACGCCATGAGAAGCAGAGTGAGCAGGATGGGAAGTACGTACAGGAGGTAAACGAGCCTCAGAGCAGCACATAGATAAATAGAAATGGGTTGGTTTAACTTGTAAGAACTGGCTAGAGACATGCCTAAGCTATTGGCCGAGAATTTATAATTAATATTAAGTCTCTGTGTTGCGACTCGGGAACTGCCTGGTAGGACAGAAAAGCCCACTTATACCTCTGTCTGCTGTAACTGCCTACTTAACGTTTCCACCGTTGTGCTTTTTAAAATGCCTTGATTTATACCTTTCTTTGTTCTGTTACTATAAAAAGAAATGCCGTGAAGATGCTTCCACATTGGAACATTATATCTGGGGAGACCTGCATGTATGTTCCCAGGCCATAATCATTTATATTTAGCTCCAGAATAAGCCATGTCTTTTAGTCCTTTGACATGAGAGTTATTTCTTTCAACAATGTGTACATATACTAAATTCTCAATCAATTAAAAAAGAAACAACTTAAGGAAGAAAGAGATTCTGTCTGTCAGTCCCTTATGTGATTGGGAAGAATCGTGAGGTTCTTATTAGCATATGGCTAGGACTCCTCTCATCTTCAAGGGCCAGGAAGCAGAGCCCATCTACATGCCCCAAGCCCCACCTTCCACAGCCCTACATCTTTCAATCAGGTTCCAGTTCTGGAAGGTCTTCCTACAGGGGCCATCATCATGGGACTATGTGTTCAAAGCTCACCAGCCTATGGCTACTATTTCACATTCAAACAATAACCGGAAGACAGGCAAGTCCTTAACCAATCAACTGTTTTGACTCAGCCCCGCTTCCTAAATATTTCAACCTCCTAATAGTTCCATGCCCTAGGGACCACCCCTCCAATGCATCAATACCCAAACCATCGCCACTGTGATATTAGACAGAATGTTTCTCGAGACGCATCTCCTTCAGGTGACACCAAGCCCAGATAGGTTGAAATAATTAATAGGTTCTTGCTTCTGTTATTTGTCATGGCCATGGGTTTGAAAGAAAATACAAGGTATGGGGTTATGGAAGAGTAAAGGAGAAAGAGGAGACAGGAAGAAAATAAGGAAATAGGGCACAAGAGGAGAATTTCATGTGTGCCGTGGAAAAGAAATTAGTTAGAAGTAAACATCCCATGGTATCAAGCACATCACATTTTTGTTCATGGTGCAAAGGGCACAGTTGGTACAGAGATACAGCCAAAGCCAAGGGATGTTAATGATTGTTTGTTAATGGCAGAAAGGAATCCATTCTCCCTCAGGCCTTGGGAAACAACACTGCTGAGAAGTAGGTCTCAGACTCCTAACCTCCAGACACTAAGGTCCTGCAGCATGAGCCATCCAGTGTTGTGCCTTGCGCCTTGTTGTCTTGGCACATTAATATGGTTTCCCTCTAGGAGAAAAATCCAAGGTTTTTATACTGTCGTGGAACAAAGAGAAAGAGAGAGTTATCGTGGACCTTGCGTGGCTGGCTATCTCACACGCTGTCAGGTGTTACAGACTTAGTTAATACCGTTGCAAAATTTCCCTTCAAGGCAGAGGGCATTAGGGCAGGGTTTTGTGGAGGAACGCGTGGTTCTCTACTTCCCTCACTGCCCAGAGCTCTGCTTTGGGCTTCTTCTGAGCCTGAGCATCTCTCAGCAACAAGTGTTCCTTGGGTACAGTCATGGGAGTGCAAGCCATCAAGTAGGACCAGGCTGGCACCACTGGCCCTCCCATCTGACTGAAAAGCTACAATGACATGAACCACTGCTCTCACCTTCGTCTCCATATTGTGCTGCAGCCAGCACCCCCTCACCAGAGGTAAGCCTGGGGCTCCCCAGTATGGCATCACAAATGTTACAAGAGCGTTCTGACTGAATCCATGGCCAATGACATTGTCTCAAACCTGTTCTCCTCATGGTATGGCAGCTACCCATCAACACGAGTTTCCAGGCCTTCTACACAGTCACGGTGCAGGGTGGCCAGTTAAACTGCTATCGTACCTGGGCCATGAGTGCCCAGACATTTGATGACACGTTCTTCCTAAGGATTTTGCTCAACAAGATGGACATCTTAGCCAATTTACCAAATACAGTACATGTCTTCAACCATGGGAGGACCATTTTTGAAGACAGGGCTACAAAAAGGCTAGCCTGCCACAGTGACCCTTGGCTACCACCAGTTCCACTGAAGCTCTGCCTTCTCTTGGTTCACCAGCCTGTAGCTTTTCTTCTGGAACTACATCACCGGCTCTTTTGTGAGTCTTCAGCCTGCTGAGTGGGGATTCTGGACCTCGTCAGCCTCCATAATGAGCAGAGCTATTTCTTTACAGATGTGTGGCATTTTTGTTCCTGTGAGAATAACCTGACATCGAAGAGTAGAGATTACCTTGTTCTGGTAGCCATGGCTACTAATGAACATAATACAGTGTTAACCAGGTCTATGGTAGGATGATGAAGCCAATGAGCTCCCTAGTAGAAGGAACTGAGAGAGGGTCACATGACCTTCACCTAAGACTCCTTCTTGCCCTCCCTCTCCCCTCTCCAGCCTTAAATGATCTAGCATATACAGTAAGTAAAAAGTTAGTCAAAAGGAGGACTCCAAGGTGGCTTCCACAAAGTTGCCATCCGTAATAGGGGTGGGACCTTGCAGTGACACAGTTGTTTTGAGGTCACCCTTGCTCCTCTAAAGAGCTCCTCACCTGTACTCTGTGCTCAAGCCTAGTAAACTCATCTGTTTCCCAAGTTGGGCTCTGATGAAATTGTACTTTGTTCTGCCCTTTGTACCTATCTGAGCAGAATAGGCTTTTTTTGTTGTTTTTACTGACCCCAGAAAAGTTAACATACCAGTAGCAAACCTCTTGGTTTGTGTATACAGAAAGAGAGAGAGACAGAGACAGAGAGACAGAGACAGAGAGACAAAGACAGAGACAGACAGACAGAGCTGATCTATCTCTCCAGGGAATCCTCACTAATACACTCTATGTTTCATCTAGCCAATTAGGTCATTGGGATCAGGTTACACACCGCTCTAACTTGGTACACGATGGTTTCTCAGGCTGTGCCTTGTTCTTGGGAACTCCACTTTACAAACCGATCGTGGCCATTCTGAAGACGGCAGAGGACCGTGCGCCTGGGTGGAAACAGGAGCACCGCCATGCAGTGCTGACTGAGAAATGACGTCTTCCCGGGTGTAGAAAGGTGCTAGCTTGTAAATTTACCAAGGTGAATGAAGAGTATAGGGATACTTGAGGATATTCAAACCATATCTGGGAAACGAGGCCCAGGAAGTTGCCGGATACACCAGACCAAGGAAAGGACAAAACTCCTTCAACTGGACCCCGTAATGATATGGACACCCAGAAAAGGGATGGAGACAGCCTCCATCAACCTGTCAGCTCTCACCTGGTAGGGACACCAAAAACCAACAAGCAGAGAACCCCAAACTGTCTCTGGGGATCAGCTCAGCTCATTCCCCACTATTGACATAGCCTATTCAACAACCATCCAGCCTTCTTTTTAGTCACCCGGCTAGACCTCCGACTGCCTCCTCGACCTTCATCTGAACTCAGTCCCACCCTGGGACATCTGCAGCTTCATCACTATATCTTCATTCTCAAAGCTCTGACCCACAACAACCCAGTTCTACAGCAGCAGCTTCCTCCCTGTAGCTGCTTGCGACTGTTGTCAATACAGACTCCATTTATACTCCTGAAATCTCTCGAAACTCTTCAGAATCCTCTGGGATGCTAAGAATGAGGTTGAACCCCATGAGCATGTATATTTGATGCTTGGTCAGTAGTTTGTATAACTGCATGCAAAGGATTCAGAGGTGTGGCCTCGTTGGAAGAGGTGGGTCACTGGAGAAAAGTCCATGCCACTCCCAGTTAGCTTTCTTTGCCTCACAGTTGTATCTCGAAAGAGAAGGTCTCAACTACTAACCCAGCTCCATGCCTAACTGCCTTCTGGCATGTTCCCCACCATTATGAACAAGGACTCAAACGCTCTGAAACTGGAATCCGCAATTCTATGATTTGCCTTGGTCATGGTGTCTCTTCAAAACAATAGAGTACACTACAGAACACAGTGGTCAGTAACAGCATGGATATTAAGGTCTGAGTAGCCAGAGGTTGAACCCAGAAGACCTGGCGTGTTCAAAGAAAACATCCTATATGGAAGTAGAATAGTCCAGCAGCTTCTCCCACCTACTTCTGCAAGGACCAGTCAAGCACTACAGCCTCCCGCCATGCACCTGCTACCTCAGCACAAGGTCCATGCTCATCCCGTGGGCTGTCTGAACTTCCCGGCTTCTCTGAATGACAATCGCCTCTGTGACACTTATAAACAAGCTCCATCAGCATGCTGGCGAGGGTGACAGTAAAAACCCAAGACGGGCGTTCTTTTATTCGTGTTGTCTCTCAACAGAAAAACACTTAAAAAAACAGAAATGATAAAGCCATATCAATACTCTGAATACTGTGTACATAGATGGGCAGACACATTACACCTGACCTGAGTGCTATTTTTCTAGTTACTCTACATCTATGATTTACATTGGGCCTCACTGTTAGCATTGTGTGTTCTATGAGCTTAGAAAAAAAGTTGAATGGCATGGATCTATCATTTTAATGTTCTACAGAACAGTTAATTGCTCTGAAATACCCACCATCTTTATTTCTCCCTAGTTCTTGGTTATCGTTCCTATTTTGTTGTACTGTCTCCGTAGCTTTGACTTTTTCAGACTGTCATATATAGTAGGAATCATATAGTATGTAGACTTTTTCATATTGGTTTCTTTCACTGAGTAATAGGTATTTCAAGTTTTTCCCTATGTGTTTTGTGGCTTGAAAGATGCCCCTTTTCAGTGGTGAATAATAGACCATCACTGCATAGATCACAGTTTATTTGTTTACTCACCTTCTATAGAACATTCTGATAATTATAACTAACATTGCTATAAACATCCCACTTAGCTAATTTTTCCAAAATATCTTTTCAAAGTGTCTATAACTTTGGGATAACTTTGCATCTCCACTGGCGATTCGTGAGAGTTCCTGTCCCTTCAGTTCCTCACAGCGTGAGATCTTGTCACTTCTTTAGATCTCTGCCGTTCTGGTAGGCATTACACATCTTGCTCATGTTTTAAATAGCAGTTTAGATTCCTTGTCCATGGAGAGTCTTTTTAAAATAGAGACAAACAAAAAGTCAGTAACAGCAATAAAAAAGATCACCTATTATGCCCATTGTCCTATCAGCTAATTGCTTTTCATATTTGGTATTTTATCCATGTGTATGAATGCATTTCTCTCTTTTTTTTTCTCTAAAGCTGTATAGAGCTCAGTTAAGCTAAAAGAAAACTCAGAATGTTCATCTGTAGCAGAGAGCGGAGCTAGAGTTCACTTTAATAGTTTGCCCTTTGATCTGCCTTCGGGAATCAAGCCAAATGTCATTTGATCTTTCTCAAAACACAGATGCAATCACTCAGGGCATTTATTTTGATATTTGATTATCTAGACTGATCCCTAATATTTTTTTTATCGTTTTCATTGGCTTCTCACTCTTTAATCCTCGATGTCACACATAACACCACATGCTATTCCAGCCCTACAAAATCCCTGGAATGGGAACCGTGCTGACCTAAAAACTGGCCTTTGGCCTGCCGTTCCCAACCCTGCTTACCTGATGCCACTTCCACACAGCCTCTTCGTCGGGGGCTGCCGCAGTAATGACTAAGCCTTATGTATCTATGATAGGTCACAGAGAACAACTCGTTTATAACAGGAATTACATGAGGGCAGTAAACGTGGGGTGAAAGGGCAGAAAAGGAGCCATGGCGTACACTAGTGAAAGTCCACATGCCTGGTGTCCGGCCTTGAAGCGCATAAAGACGCTGGTGAATCTGCGGGCTCAGTAAACACTCGCCTTAGCGACCATTTCAGACCTGTTCTGCATCTGTCTCTCCTCCTTTGCTAACACTTCCCATTCCAAGAGAACATAAACTCTCGAAACAGTGTTTCCTTGGCCTTTAACCCCTGGGGTGACCTTTCTCACTCTCTTACCTATAACCGGTACCCTGCTTTCCTTGCTGCATCCTTGGCCTTCCATCACTGGATAACTTTTGACACTCTGCCTCTAACCTGTAACTAGTACCCTGCCTTTTTTGCTGTCTCGGAGTATTATTCTGACTGTACCTTCCTATTCCCTTACTGCACTTTCCTTGGTACCTACCCTTCCATAATTTAATCAGAAATACACTTTCAGTACAATCTACCCACCTCTAGCCCTTCAACTCATCAGATTACAGTTTTATCCTTGTCTTCAAAGATTAAACTTAGCAGTAATTCCTTATCTAGCAAACATTTGCTAAGTGCCGATTACACAGAGAGCTTCGTTAGACGCACTGGATATCTGGGTAGTAGGGCCTAGATGGGTGGAAAGCACTGCCTGGGCTCGTGGACTTGAACCTCTTCGTTGCTAATCGAAGGCCTCAGAATGCACCATGCATCCTGTCTGTTAGACTGAGTGTTTGTGTAGATAATACAGGAAGCAATACCAGTGAGACTGAGTCCATGTTGGCTTTCACCACGATAGGCCACTCTGGAGTGCCGGTTACTAGACGTCACCCTCCATTACTCCGAGGGAGTCTGAAGACCCCAGAGACTCCACTAATGCTGCCTGAGACCGACACAGAATGGTGACAAAGTGAGAATGGAAAGGTTGAATGGTTAAAAACCAAATCCCTTCATGGCCCACATGGCATTTGCAGTCAGGCGTGGAGATGGTTGTATAGAAGGGTTTCAGATGCAGTACATCTCAAGAAGTGATTCTTATGTCCTGGAAACCTGACTAGGGGCTGGAAAAGAACAAAGGAAGGACAGACGGGGACAGAAAGGGGGAGGTCGGGTGGGATGTGCACGCTGTGGTGGAGGAACACCTACTACCGTCTTAACTCAGAACCTCAGTGTGTTGATTATGTTCAGCAAGAGCAAGGGTAGGGGTGGCAAGTCCAGTAAAGGCGAGCAGACTCCGGAAACATCCAGAAGGAGGAAGCCACAGTTGCTAGTTCCTGTACACACTGCTCATCTCATCCTTGGACCAGAGGAAAAAAGGCTTTGCCAGCTTGGAGACTGACTTGTATGGGGAAGGGCATTGCCAAGTCCCTGTGGGTCTGAGGCTTCGTCCTTGACATGGCTGTGCTGGGGTCAGCAATACACAATTCCCTCAAGACTTCACTCAGCCAGGGCATCCTCCACTCCCTACAAAGAAGGGGTCCCTACAGGGATCAGAAAAGAAAGCAGTCACTGTTGGCATAGGAAACCATGCTCCTTCCAGGTGTTTCTTAAAGTTGAATAAAAGGAGCTATCAATCGGCAAGAGAAAAGATCCACGGAAAACTGTTAACGCGCCCTGTGGCCAGTGAGGCTAATTTCCTGGGGACCAATGCATATTCCAAAGACCTGTGTGGAGTACTAGGAGACTCCGGGAGTCTGAGCTCAAGAGTAGTGCGAGCAAAGCATTTCTCATTCTTATTATTGAAGCAAGCAAAACATGAGGTGACATTTGAGGTTAGCTTAGCAAATACAAGCGCACAGAGGGAATACACCTGGTGCTACCTCTTATCTCTGGCCATGTGAAAAGAGTCAAGAATATTCCTCCCAGGCCTTTGCCTTTTCCACAGAGATAACGTGGACACACCAGGGCATTCCTTTCAGGGTCTTTCTTCCAAGCACATTCACTTATCATAATTCTTTCTAGAAGGCCACCATGTGGGAAGAACATACTGCTCTCTGTCCCATCCATAGTTCACAGCTTTCTGACGCAGGCTCCCACAGGGCAAAATTTCATTTAGAGGAGCAGTACAGAAAATTCAAGAATTATTTCAGACTTCATAAACTTGCTATATATGTTAGATTTCCCTTTCAGTGACAGACACCTGAGCCAAACAATTTAAGATGAGGAAAGGTTTATTTCATTGCATGGGTTCAGGGGTTCAGCCATGGCTCACTGGCTCTGTTGCTATGGTGCTGAGTCCAGACCCTGAGTCACAGTAGTGAATATACGGTGGGGTAAAGGAGCTTACGTCATGGTACACAGGAGGCAGAAAGAAACAGAAGGTCAGAAATTTGGTACATCTTTCTGGGGATGCCCTTAGTGATCCACTTTCCCCCAGCTAAACCCCACCTCTCGGGAATACCATGATAGGACTCTACCAAATGTTCCATTCATTGGTTGGGTCAGAGATCTCAGGATCCAATCACCTCTTACCAAAGCTACCAGTTGGAGAGCAAAAGTTCAACACATGAGCCTTCGGGACAAACACAGCCGAAACAAACCACACAGTGCATTTTTTTAAATAAGGATGAGCTGTTTAAACGGAGTTGTCTCTTGGAACCTTGGCGTACATAAACATGTAATTCCCTATGGCTAGAAGTGGGTCAAATGAGGCTTGAAATACCAAGAATGTCACCCTACATCGCTTCTTACGAAGAACTGAGTGGGTGCCCTTTACTCGGGACGCAGAATCAAAAGAATAGAAAGTGAAAAGTTGGCCAAGGTTAGCAAGACTCCATGGTGGTGGTGGGGAGGGTGGACTAAATTAACTTTGAACCATAGTCTCCTATAGACTGGTGATAAAACTAAGTATTTTGCCCAGGAAGCAAGATATTTTAGTGATGGAGAAACAAAGCTTTCACCAAAAAAAGGAAATAAAATTTGCATTTTTCATAGCTAAAATTTCATCACGTTCCACTCGTCTTTACTGTGGACAGGAGCCAGCTACATGGTGACATAGAACCTGACTGGCTTCAAGAATGCTGACCTTTGCTTCAAGTTGCTGTCCTTGTGCAAGTGATATATCCTTGTGTGATTGATATGTACTAATATAGAGCTGCTTGTCACCCACTTCGGAAAGTTGAGGCTTCATAATGCCAGTGTCCTTCCAATTTAAATGTTCACTGTAGACCTGAATGCTGAAAGCCATGCAAGATGTGGGGTGCTTGCTATAATTTTGAATGTCTTATGGGAATCTTCTGTACTGAAGATTTGGCCACAGGTTGCTGGATTTTAATGCTTCTTTTTCTTCTTCTTCTTCTTCTTCTTCTTCTTCTTCTTCTTCTTCTTCTTCTTCTTCTTCTTCTTCTTCTTCTTCTTCTTCTTCTTCTTCTTGCAAACTGAAATCTGTGAGCTTGATACAAAATCTCATAATGCACGTTTGAATTAATAAAATAGCAACAGAATTGCGTTATAGTAAACTCAACCCACTTTTACCAGGGGTCTTGTCCCATGAAAGTAGTAATGCTTTAAAGTAAGCATCAACCGGTACCTCAGAGTAACTCAAAGTAAGTTGTTTATAAAGGGTTATTTGAAGGATGAAACAAAGCAAAAATCATTTTAACCTTTGGTATGCAATTAGATTCAATCACAACGTTGTAGTCAAGAAACATAGTAGATATAAGTCCCTAGTCACATAAGAAATCTATTGTCTGATAAGCTATAATTTTAACTGTTTTCCCATTTCCAACTTATGTCACCCCTGAGGCTACCTGGACCTCTCTCCTCTGCAAACAACCTCCACAATGCTAGCCCTGACCTGATTGTAAGTCACACAGAAATGTGTTGGCTGTGCTATTAGATCCTGCTCGACATGATTGGTGTCCCCTCCATGCTCACTCACACCATATCGACCCATTTCTTGAAAATCTTTAGCAGATGCCCATCCCTGGTAGGATAAGGTTTTAAATCCCTAACAGAAGGAAAGTCAGGTCCTTATTGACTGGCCTCCTGATCTCTTCTCAATTCCCTACTGCTTCTTGGTTCCCCAAACCATGATCAATGTGAGCCACTGAAAATGCCAAGTGATCCTTCCTCCTCTTCTCTGCCTCATGCCTGCTCCCCTACAGTTTCGCCTTAAGCTTCCTTTCCTTTGGAAGCCCTCAGTCCCAACTGTGGGTTTGGAGTCCTTGTCGTGTGCTTCCATGGGAGGCTCTAATTAGCTGTTCATCTCTCATGGTGAGGCTGGAATTGTTAACCTTGTCTGTCTTGGTTGGAATGAGAGATCCAAGGTTAGGAAACCATACTATGAGTTTGTCTTTGAGGACATTTGGGGGAGACCTGCCCTGAATGTGGGCCTCAGCAGTGCATAAGCCGGAAAACGGGAGAAATGGAGAGAACACGCAAGCACAGGCATCATGTTTCTCTGCTTCTTGCCTGATGAGATGTGACTTCTTCTGCCTTGCCATGTCCTTCCCTGCACCATTGACCCACATCTCTTAAACTGTGAGCCACACTAAAGCCTTCTTCCCTCCTTCAGTCTAACAAAACTGCTATCCTCAGCCAGTGACCTGCCTACAGAGGATTCCCCACCTCCGCAGACCCAGGAGACTTGAGACCAGTTCTGGCCAAGAGATATTTCTAGTGCAGTTCTTAGTACAGTGTGATCCCTTCGTAACTACCATCCAGAGGCTGGAGATGAAGCTCAGTTGGTACAGTGCTTGCCTGGCACCCATAAAACCTGGCTCAATCCCAGACTGCATAAACTGGGTGCCGTGGTACATGCCAACAATCTCAGTGCTTGGGAAACAGAGGCAAAAGGATCAAGAGTTTAAGGTCAAGTGAGCTACAAATAAGTTTTAGGATGTATAGACGGATTCTTCCTCAAAAAGCCAGAAATAATAAAACTATGACACAGATTAAGATTGCATTTATTATAGATGTACTTGGGGGTACACGCTGTACAAAACAGTATGTGGCTGAAGCCTCATGAAACAAGAAACCTATGTGTGATCAAAATGCTATGCGTGATCAGAAAACTGCACTGGTAAATAATAAGATTACCTGATCCCAGCTGGTGAGACCTGTGGTTTCCCACCACCCCAATAAAGAGCAACCTGGACCACTGACCACCACAGGCACACAGACTGAAAGTCAGGATGCACAGACAAAGGCCTGGAGTTCAAGCCTGACGTAGGAGCTGTTCAAGAGGCGGGGCTCAGCCCCACACTGAGCATACCTTTTTCAGTCAAGCAACTGCATCACCTAATGGTGAGGGACAGTTCTGAGACATGCGCAATCTCATCATAGTCCAGACATCATGGAGAGTCTTGACATAATCCCAGAGGGCACAGGCCAGTCACTCTAAAAAGGCCTCTTATAGAATCAAGAAAGGTAGTCAAATCAAGCCGCATGTGGCGTGCTGTTTTGCAGTAAACTGCTTTTGAAGTAGAAAGAGTATGTTCTGAAAATAATGATAAAAATGTTGAGTATATTGAGTATACAATCCAGCAACATAATGGAGTATCAAGTGCTTGCCATTGTCCATAACTGTGCTGTACAGGGTCAGCACAATAGTTTGACAACCATCACCACAAGTATATGAGTGACACATTGTATTCTGCTGCTACGAGGCTGAAAACATCACTTGACAACAGGAATCTTGCAGCTAGCTCTATAATGGGATTGCTATTGCATGTGTGGTTTGTTGTTGAAGGAACTGTCATTATACAGCATTGTGACGACCCAGTATGACATTGGGACATCTTTAAAAAAGGTTTTCGGGCTAGGGAGAGCATTCTTTCTGAAGAGGCAAAGCAGAACGGTTCAAAGGCATCTGCAGATGTGCAAAGAACCAATCCAGAACAGTATCTCTTCTGCCCTCATATGTCAGGAAGAAGGAGTCCTCTGCCCCGACCATCGTGGAACAAGAGCCAGGACAATGAAAGACACGCCTACACTTAGCACCTACAGAAATGACTGAAACAACTAAACCCACACCGTTTGCCCTGCTCTGCCTTGTCCTTCCGACAGAAAGATAAAGGTTCTGACCCAACCCTCCACTCTTTCCTGCCTCCTACAGTCTGACATCCTGGTGTCGTTTCCTTTTGGCCCCAGGGTGACATGCCATGGCTTATTTCCCTAACACCTGCATAATAGACTGTTTTCCCAAGTTTCCCCTGTCTTCTCTGCACTAGAAATATCTCTTGGCCAGAACTGGTCTCAAGTCTCATGGGACTGTGGAGGTGGGGAATCCTTTGTAGGCAGGCCACTTGCTGAGGATAGCAGTTTTGTGAGACTGAAGGAGGGAAGAAGGCTTTAGTGTGGCTCACAGTTTAAGAGATGTGGGTCAATGGTGCAGGGAAGGACATGGCAAGGCATAATTCTGTTGCTATTTTACTAATTCAAACGTGCATTATGAGATTTTGTATCAAGCTCACGGATTTCAGTTTGGAAGAAGAAGAAGAAAGAAGAAGAAGAAGAAGAAGAAGAAGAAGAAGAAGAAGAAGAAGAAGAAGAAGAAGAAGAAGAAGAAGAAGAAGAAGAAGAAGAAGAAGCATTCAAATCCAGCAACCTGTGGCCAAATCTTCAGTACAGAAGATTCCCATAAGACATTCAAAATTATAGCAAGCACCCCACATCTTGCATGGCATTCAGCGTTCAGGTCCACAGTGAACCTTTAATTTGGCAGGACACTGGCATTATGAAATCTCAAGTTTCCGAAGTGGGTGACAAGCAGCTCTGAATTAGTACATATCAATCACACAAGGATATATCAGTCACACAAGGACTGCAATGGATGAGTTTTCCCCTTACTCCACATCCTCTCCAACACTACTATCATTGGTGGTTTTTTTTTTATCTTAGCCATTCTAACAGGTGTAAGATGGAATCTCAAAGTTGTTTTGATTTGCATTTCCTTGATGATTCAGGATGTTGAACACTGGTGACAATTGTATGGCTGGGGCAGACTGCTGGGCCACTGGCAGTGACACCAGATTTATCCCTAGGGCTTGTACTGGCTTTTTTGGAACCTATTCTCTTTAGATGAATACCTTGCTCAGCCTAGATATAGTAGGGAGGGTCTTGAACCTTCCCCAAAGCAATGTGCCTTACCCTCTCTGAGGAGTGAATGGGGGAGAGTAGGTAGAGGGAATGGGAGGAGGGGAGTGGGAACTGGGATTGGAATGTAAAATGAAAAAAAGATAGTATCTTTTTAAAGAAAGAAAGAGAGAAAGAGGAAGGAAGGAAGGAAGAAAGGAAGGAAGGAAGGAAGGAAGGAAGGAAGGAAGGAAGGAAGGAAGGAAGGAAGGACCTCCCTAGGAGACAAACCACACATCTATGAGGGAATTCCTAGACTGGACTAATTAAGGTAGAAAGACTCACCTTAAATGTGTGCAGCACCATTCTGGGACCAGGGTTCCTAACAGAGTACAGTGGAGAAAGCCCAACTTTCTCTCTCTTGTTGTGGACATGATGTAACAAGATGCTGCCCACTGTTCCTGCCACAGTGCCTTCCCGCTACGATGGACTGGATCCCCAAGCTGTGAGCCAAACTAAGCCTTCTGTTGTACTTTGAATAAGAATGTCCCCCTTAGGTTCAGAACTTTAAATATTGGGTCCCCAGCTGAGTTGTTCTGGAAGTCTTAGAGATGCCACCTTGCTGAAGGACAAATGTCACCAGGTGGGAGGGGTACTTAGAGACTAAAAGGCCCCGCCTACTTCCTGTTCACTCTCCGCTTCTAGCTCTTGTTTGAAGATGTGAGCTCTCAGCTTTCTGCTCCCGCTGCCATGCCTTCCCACCATGACCGATTCTCATCCGTCTGGAACCATAAGTTCACTAAACTCTTCCCTCTGTGTTGCCTTGGTCATGGTTAGCAGCGGAAGCTTTTTCAGGTATTTTTGTCACCGCATCAAGAAAGCTAACTGATGCAACCTAAGAGCAAAAGGAACACTTCCTGTTCAAAGCTTCCAAGTGAATTAAGGAGCACGGTGTCAGCACAGAGCACAGTTGCTGGGTGCCGCTGATGAAGCCCGTATCATGGTCTGTGGTTTGAAGCCCCACTCTCTGGGAAAACATCTCGGACTCTGCTGGGAATGGTGTTCAGCACATCTGGGTCTCCCACTGTCAGGTTCTCCTGACACTGTATGGGATGTTTAAGTCCCAGTATGAAGACGGAGTTAGAATGGGAAGACGGGCGGCTGGTTCCACCACCACACCTCTGAAACACTACTTCCTATCCACAGACCCATCCTTTACCTAGACACACAGGTAGTTAACTGTGCCCTGGCAGAACTCTTATTGGTCTCTAAAATCTAAACTTGACAGAAGGTATGTGTCTCTCAATAAAACATGGTTTGAGTGAGTATTTTTGAAAGCAAAATGAGTATCTGTAAGCATGCTCTCAGAACTCACTGCTGCCTCTTGGGAAAAGATCTCAATTATTATTTTTTAAATAATTGCTAGGATACAAGAATCATATTTAAAATGCTGCATCACCAACTGAGTAGCTGTGCACGCGAGATGTTGCTGACACTGAGAGGCCATATTTACTACATTCAAGGGGAAGAACTAACATTTGTTGCTACGCATCACTCCACCCCACCCCACCCGTCTGTACTCTATGCTTCACGAGCTTCGGGCAAGGGGCTGGAGGTTGAGGAAACACACGCAGAGACAGACCAACACACAGACCTCCAATTGCTGATACAAAAGCCCTTCTTTAATAGCGCCATGGAGGCTTAAATACCCTGAAGTCAATGGCCAACAGGTGAAAATCGCATCCTCTGATCATCTAGGCTAGGCACAGCTTCTAGTAACTTCAATTAGAAGGCTCTAGCAGGGAAGAGCAGCTGAAGGCCAGGACTCAATTGGTCCCCACAATTTGTAGCAATTTTTAATGACTAAGAAATGATCACCAAGCCAGTTTGGCTCTGAAAATAGAACCACACTAGAAACACTAAAGTGTTATGGGAGAATAACATATTACTAGAGACCGAGGAGAAAACAAACACTGCAGGGAAAAATTGTGCCTGTCTTTAGTCTCAGGACTTAGGAGGCAGAGGCTGGAAGCTCTCCATGAGTTTGAAATCAGCTTGGTCTACGCAATGAGTTCCAAGCCAGCCAAAGCCACATAGTGAAGCCCTGTCTGAGAAAGAAAAAAGAAGAGAAGAGAAAAAAGAGAGGAGAAGAGAAGAGAAGAAAGAGAAGAGAAGAGAAGAGAAGAGAAGAGAAGAGAAGAGAAGAGAAGAGAAGAGAAAACTAGGAAAAAGGAGACACAACAAGGTATAGCAATAAAAAAATAAGTTCAGCAAGATAGAATAGCAGAGATGTCCCAGGGACCACATGCAAACATTGAGTGTGCTCTGTGTTGAGGGAGTCCAAAGCAAAATGTGTGCATGTAATTCCTATCATGGAAAAACTGGCCAAGTCAGTATCCCACAACCTAACGTGCATCCTCATATCCCTACCTGTGCTCACAGAACAGCCAGCATTTTACCTGCAAAGACTGATACACTCCAGTGTTTACATTAAGGCTTGGTTTTCCAACAGTTTGCATCAACTCCTGCCAAAACTACACTGTCATAACCTCAGCTTCGATTAAGCCTGATTATTTCAACCAGTGTCTCAATGAACCTATTTTATAAATAGCCAGCAACTACAGTAAAAGAATCAGCCTTCGCTTGAAGACTTAGTCTGTTTTCTGATGCTATAACTGAATGTCTAACACTGGGTCATTTGTAAAAGCTTATTGGCTCATGAATCTAGAGGCTGGGGAAGCCAAGAGCATAGTGTTGGCGCATACTCAGATTCTGGCTGAGTCCAGATATGGTGAAAGACAGAGCAAACTGCCAAAGCTTGCTCCGTAAGAAAGCTACTTCTCTGGCCATAATCAAAACAACCTTAACGGCCGGATCATCCTGAAAGGATGCTGTCCCTTAACATCATTGTCCAGGTGACCCAGTTCCCTGCACATCAGTTAGTAAGGGACATATTAAAACTTCAGCACCTGCTAAGTTTAGAAAATTTGAAGGAAGGTTCCAGAACAGAAGGCAAATACATCTACTCTTAAAACCTGCTATCTCCACAGTTCCAACTATGTTCTTCAGGCCAGAACATTTATTAGAAACTGAACCCACAGCCTTATTGCTAACCGCTATAGCATCAACACTAGTACTGATAAAGAGAATATTGCCTGTTGAATCAGTAATAGCCTCCCTTTTATTCATAAATGAGGAGGTCTTTGGAAAGACCATTTTCTTCAGCCAAAGGCAGCTAAAGACCTGGATCCCAAACAGATCAAAATTATACTTTGACCCTTTCTGTCCTAAGCATTTGAGCCTTTTCTTTAGGAGGAGTTCTCCAAAGCCTCAGAAAGGACTCCAGCAGAAAAGTAACAGCAGTCAAAGGCTCATAAAGGAGATAGTTGTGTCTTTGCATGGTTTGGAGGTACAGTCCCACAATCCAGAACTCAAGAGGTCAAGAAGATAGCAAATTCTGGACCAGATTGGTCTACATAATAAGACTAAGACAAAAAAAAAGCCAGATAGTGGCAGATAGTGGTGGCGCACACCTTTAATCCCAGCACTTGGGAGGCAGAGGCAGGTGGAAAGTTGCAGGACAGCCAGAGCTACCCAGAGAAACCCTATCTCAAACAGGCATACAAATGAAAAATGGGCTCTAAAAGACAGAACAAGAGAATAGGCATTTATTGAACAATGCTCGCAGACTGCTTCCTCTCTCCTTTGGTCAAGGCAAAAGGAGAGAAAAAGTCTACTAAACGTTAGAGTCCACCACAGAGATGCTATCTGTCATAGTAGTGGTGACATGAAGGAGGCAGGGCTAAGGAGGGCACTCACAACTGTCCAGGGCTGTGGAATAGTGCCTGCTTTGATTAAAACCAGGTTTACATGTGTGGGTGTGCTTATGCAAAAAGTCACCAAACTATTCGCTTAATATCTGAGTACACCCCTGCTTCTAACCCAGAGCTCAGGAACCAAACTAAAGGGAGAAGGGTCATACGTGCACAAACCTTCTTCCAAATCAGAAATACTTTTAGATTTAATTTTCCGGATTGCTGAAAGTGGTAGATTGAGAAGACAGAGCATAGGGTCAACCAAAACCAAAGAGACTGTGGTATTAAAGCTGACTCTTCACCTGCTCCCTGATACCCCAGAGAAAGAAAAACATCTCAAAGAGAGAGAACGAGTGGAGAAGCCGGGATGTAGTCAAAAGAAAGAATCCCAACACTCACCCTCAACCCCATGCATGACAAGATACATCTCCCGAAAGAAAATACACCTTTGTGACTTTAAATCCCTTGCTTAACAGCCAGATATTTGGCGGTATACCTAACAAGTCCAGAGCACTGATCGCCCTTGGGTAATCATCTCTGACACAATTTCGCAACGGCAGTGCCGTGAACCTGCTGCGTAGATTTATCACTGGGAATGTGCCAAACAGTATTCCTTTTAGTAGTGGTCCCACATTATTTCAAATTAAAGAAGTGGTTGATTTCAGGACATCAGTTAAGACTGATAAAAAGACGGATCTTTTCAAATACAGAGACATTGCCCTAGTTTCTCATATTGCCTTTCCCAACATCCCCCTTTTCTCCTCATGCATGCACCACCGCCACTACTCAGACAACCAGACTGATTTTTCTCTGCTCCCTAACTAGGAAGAAGAATGTGTCAGGAGATAGAAAACTTTAGATGAGCCCATTCTTGGATTTAAGATTTTAAAATGTAGGCCACTTGGAGGTCCAATAGAGCTACGACAGATCTATGTACTGACGGCACTGATGAAGGAAAAAGGAATGTGTCATTCATCCCAGCCTGCTTCCAAGCCTGGGACAGAGTCCTAAGGAAGAAACCAAAAGAATCTAGCAGATCCCAAAAGGGAAAACCATGTCCCCGGGTCTGGAAGACTCACAACTCCCGAGGCAGCCCAGTGGTCTTCGAGAGGGAAGATGTTGAAACCTCACTGCCCAAACAGCATGGATAGAAGAGAGGCCTCTGAAAAAAGATGGCTGTGTGGTCAGCTGAGCAGATGGCTCCAGACACAGCAGCATAGGTAAGAGCCTGGAAAGATGTCCCCTGTACAACTGTTAATGACACACAGTAGCAGTCAACAATGAATGTGAAGGAGAGCCTGTGCAGATAAGAATGACCTTTGGGACAGTTGCGTGTGCACACCTGTGGATCAGGTGGGGTGATGGCTACTCCTAGGCACTAGCGTCAACAGATGCCTTGAGAACCCAATTGATCTGTTTTCTCCTCCAAAGCTCAGCCCTGCTAGCCCACAAGTCCACTCGGAAGAAGACTCAGCACAGTCATGCGTCAACTGCACACTGTTTAGAAAGGGGGGTTCAGCTGGCTACGGGGGTTCACACCTGAGATCCTCATACTCAAGAGGCTGAGGCAGGAGGCTTGAGAGTTTCAAGCTACAGAGTAAGACCCTGTCTGAAAACCAAGGCCAGGGAGCAGAACACGTTTTGAGCATGTAGAAGGCCTTAGGTTCCATCCTCCAGACCAGACTAAAAATGTCTTTAATGATGTGAAATTAAGAAGATTGAAGGACAGATAAAATTATACAGGTTTGGAGGACTGAGGACGGATAAACATAGGAAGCAGTAGGGAGGGCTTAGAGAGTGTCTTGACCCTTTTTGGATGAGGAACACAAAAGAAAGGGAATGGGGAGGAAAGGAGAGGAGGAGGTCCCCGATCGTTTCTCTGTTGCTTCTCTGATCATTCAGATTCTTACCCCAATATCTGACTCCCAAGTTTTTACTAATAAAGAATAATTAGATAAACACTTTAGTGTGTACGTGTGTGTCTGGGTCTCTCTATGGAGTCTTGGCTGACTTGGAACTTACTGTATAGACCAGACTTGTCTTCAAACAGGCTGGCCTTGAATTTACAGAGATCTGCCTGCCTCTACCTCCCAAGTGATGGGATTGAAGGCGTGTTCTACCACACCTGACCAGGATCTATATTTTTAAGACAGAAAATTCTAAATGAGTATTCTTAAAGTATGGCCATGTATATCCCCCTTAGTAAAGTTGTCAAAATATTTTTTTCATGTGTGTGCTATTAATAAATTTAAAACTGGGTAAAGGTACATAACACAAACAACATAGGGTTTGCGTGTATTTGCTTGTTTTCAAAAGCCAGCTGTAGTGTACAGAGGTACAACCTCAGTCATAGAGGTTTGAAAACAGTGGATTATTAATAAAAGATCTAACCTGGGCTACAAAATGAGACTTTGTTTTATTAAAAAGGAAAAGAAAGGAAGGGGAGGAAGAGAGGGAGAAGGGAAAGAGAGACAGAGGGAGGTAAGGGAGGAAGGGGAGAAAAGCAGAAAGAGAGGAAAAGAGAATATAAATGACCTAAACCACTCTCCTCTGACTGAGTGCCAGAACATAGGGGTTCAAAGACAGCCTGACTCCTCCTCAGCTTCCCAGTCTATGACGGCACACCCTCTGCTGAAGCTCAATCTATGTCTATAGCACAGACATTGCCTTTTTTTTTTCTTTGTTTTTCCAGACAGGGTTTCTCTGTAGTTTTGGAGTCTGTCCTGGAACTAGCTCTTGTAGATCAGGCTGGCCTCAAACTCATAGAGATCCGCCTGCCTCTACCTCCCGAGTGCTGGGCTTAAAGGTGTGCACCACCACCACCCGGCCTGACATTGCCTTCTTTCATGAGGAGCCTGGTGCCATCCAGTCACTTCCTCAAAATCATCATATAAGTCACTAGGCCAGAACACGGGGGGCTTGAATTTCAGCCCTGAGAAGCTTTTCTGAGGAGAGCGCCCTCAAACCTGCCTAGTGAACAGTAGAGATA
This sequence comes from Microtus pennsylvanicus, assembly GCF_037038515.1. Classification (NCBI taxonomy): domain Eukaryota; kingdom Metazoa; phylum Chordata; class Mammalia; order Rodentia; family Cricetidae; genus Microtus; species Microtus pennsylvanicus. Next base: position 89,366,083 of record NC_134585.1, on the reverse strand, counting down.
CTCTGTCCTCACTTCCTTTTAAACTTCAGAGCGCACTCAAAGTCATAATGATAGCACATCTTGAACCACAATGACAGCGTATCTTGGTCCCCATGGTGACTTCAATGCCAGAGAAAGCATTCCCTCAAGTGTGTACCACAGATATGGAATAGAAACTTCCGCAGCTAATGATATGAGGAAAGTGGTGTAGGCAACACTCACGCATTACTTCATTCCACCTAAAACACTCAGTCCTCTGTTTTTACCCATGGTACCCAAAGGAGCATCAAATCTTTACCCCTCAAGTAACATACATAAAGCAAATAACCTTTAAACATGGGAACTAAGCCAGCATTGTGATGGACTTGCCATAGCAAGCAATTCTAGATCTCTTTCATCAAGTGTTTGCAAAATAATGACTCTTCTAATCTTCACAAGGCAACCTTCAGCTCTCTCCAAAGCAAAGGCCACTCCTTTCCATGCAAGTACTCAGCTGGGAGGAACCTGTTCCATCACAGCAGTGAACTGTGAGATGGAGTTCAACAGTGACCTTAGAAGTACACTTTAGAACCTATGGCTTAAAAATAGCACAAGTCTGCCTGTCTCTGCTCCGCGACACCGAGTTCAGAGGCATGTGTGGAATTCTGGGGCTTTGAACTTAGGTTGCCTTGCTTTCACAGCAAGCATTCTTACACCATCAGATAGGTCTCTGGCTCCGAGCATGGCTCCGAGGATGGAAATGGTTCATTATGCAAACTTTGCCCCTTGATTGAATACACTCACCTCACTTAAATACGGACGAAAGGTAAAGCAGAGAGAACTTTTCTAAAGTGTAAAGGGATCCAAGTTCCTTAATGAGATCTGGGGGTCATCCAAGGAGACCTCCCTCAACTTCAAGTGAATTATTATCTTTTACTGTTAGCAGATAATGGGGAAAGAGCCGAGTGCAAACTCCTCAGTCTAAAGATAGGAAAGAAACATTGCCTGTTTGTTCCAGGACTGAGAGACTTGATTCCCAAAATTCCCAGGAGAAAGCAGAGGAAAATGAGTGTCCATGTCTGTGAAAGATTCCTATAAAATTAACTGCCTAGGTATATCCTGTCTTCACAGACACACACACACACACTTATTTACTTAGTAAGAGTAGATATAATCTCTTTTTCCAGTTTAGATATGAGAGAAATTATTTAGAAAGAACATTATGGAAGTGAAATAGGCAAGCTCAGGACTACACTCAGGGTAGCTAGCGTTCCCCCACCACCACCTTTCTCTCTCTCTCCCCCACCCTCTCTCCACCCCCATCTCCTCCCTCTATCTCTCCTGTCACTTTTTAAAGTCCACCACACCTTCTGTTTTCTCAACTGTGACCCACTAGTATAACGCTGACCTACCACTGACTCCAAGAGTTTGCACAACTCTCGTTCAATGAGGTAAAAGGTAACTAAAGTACATCCCCTTGCCTGAATTTCTGGGCTTATGAACTTGCCTTCATCTATATCTCTAATCCTCAGGCCTGATTTACTTCAGGTACAGATACAGGGAAATATGGCAGCATAATAATACATTGTTCCCAAGTAGCAAATTATTTCCTTGGCTGAAAAGAGATTTACACAGATTTCAAATTGGTGAGAGATTGTTCGTTTTTGAGAAAGCTTTCTATTAAAACATTACTTAGTTTGTGTAGTTGTAGAGACTAGAGAAAAACTTCTAAGCGTCTGTTCTTTCGTCTCTCCCCACCCCCGCCCCCTGGATCCCAGGAATCAAATTCATGGCATCAACCTTGGTGGTAGGTGCCTTTATCCTTGGAGCAATCTCACCAGCAGAGTTTAACGTTTAAAAGAAAGATTTTCAAACACAAATGCCAACTGTTGATTCAAACTGAAAGTTCCAGAAGAGTCAAATACAAGTCAAAATGGATACCTGTCTTTGATGCCTTGTTTTGTTTTGTTTTGTTTTTCATGGTTCTTTTTTTTTATATTTAGTGAACTCTACGTTTTTCTTTGCTCCCCTCCCTGCCTCTATCCTCCCCCGCCTTCAGCCCTCCCCCAAGGTCCCCATGCTCCCAATTTACTCAGGAGATCTTATCTTTTTCTACTTTCTACTTCCCATGTAGATTTTAGATCTATGTAAGTCTCTCTTAAGGTCCTCGTTGTTATCTAAGTTCTCTGGGATTGTGGTTTGTAGGCTGGCTTTCTTTGCTTTATGTTTAAAAATCACCTATGAGTGAGTACATGTGATAATTGTCTTTTTGTGTCTGGATTACCTCACTCAAAATAATATTTTCTAGCTCCATCCATTTTCCTGCAAAATTCAAGTTGTAATTATTTTTTCTGCTATGTAGTACTCCATTGTGTAAATGTACCACATTTTCTTTATCCATTCTTCGATGAAGGGACATTTGGTTGTTTCCAGGTTCTGGCTATAACAAACAAAGCTGCTATGACATAGTTGAGGACATGTCCTTGTGGCACAATTGGGCATCCTTTGGATATATACCCAAAAGTGGTATTACTGGGTCTTGAGGAAGGTTGTTTCCTAATTTTCTGATAAGTCACCACACTGACATCCAAAGGGTTTGTACCAACTTGCATTCCCAGCAGCAATGCAGAAGTGTTCCCTTTTCCCCACAACCTCTCCAGCATAAGTTGTCATCAGGGTTTTTGATCTTTGCCATTTTTACAGGTGTAAGATGGAATCTCAGAGTTGTTTTGATTTGCATTTCTCTGATGACTAAGGATGTTGAACATTTCCTTAAGTGTCTTTCAGCCATTTTAAATTCCTCTGTTGAAAGTTCTCTGTTTAGGTCCATACTCCATTTTTTTTATTGGATTATGTGAGCTTTTGGTGTCCAATTTCTTGAGTTCTTTGTATATTTTGGAGATCAGACCTCTGTCTGATGTGGGGCTGGTGAAGATTTTTTCCTATTCTGTAGGCTGTCGTTTTGTCTTGTTGACCATGTCCTTTGCTTTACAGAAGCTTTGCAGTTTCAGGAAGTCTCTTTTATTAATTGTTTTTCTCAGTGTCTGTGCTGCTGGGGTTATATAGGAAGTGGTTCCCTGATCCAATGTGTTCAAGTGTACTTCCCACTTTTTCTTCTATAAGGTTTACTGTGGTTGGCTTTATATTGAGGCTTTGATGCCTTTTTCAAACTGGTGGTGCCTCCCACTGCACCGACAGCAGGCGTCTGACAGCAAGCATGAATCCTTGTGACCATTTTAATCTCTATATTACACTGGTATTTGCCTGTCTTTGGAGTCTTTTGTGTCTCTTGTGTTTTTCTTCCTCATCTAAGCAATGAACAAAACCTGTTTTGCAATCTGCCTTCCAGTCACCCCTGTGGAAAAGATAGCCGTGGCCAGTGCTATCAGCAGATTGACAGTCAGGCACACTTTGCTCTGCCACATGGCTGGGAGAGCTCTCAAGTCATTCCCAATCTCCATACAGTTTTCTTTCCCTTTTGACCTCCCATGGGGTAGATGCCATGGGCAGCTCCTACCTCCTCCCCTTACCTTATCCAAAGACAAGGAAGTCAGTGAATGCTTGGGTTTATGTCTTGCCACCCAGTTAAGGCAGATCTACAACAGCCTGCTAAACAGGAGAAAATGAAAGATGATATGGGTAGGCTTCTAACCTACCACTCATTAAAAGTTAGCCCAGACCTGCTGAACCCCTGCACACTTACAAGAACTACATTCTGTTGTGTGGCACTGAGATTTTGCAATTTGATTTTGTATATATAAAATATAATATACATGTTATGCATATATTATATATAAATATATTTTTATATATACAATATATATAACATTTATATATACAAAATATGTATAACATATATTATATATAAATATATATATAATTGTTACGACCATGGCTACCTGGAACATGACTTTGTGCCACTGCTTTCCTTACCTGTTGTTGTTCGACAAAAGCTTCCCAAGAACCTGGAATGTAAATCGGCAAACATTTATTATCTTATAATGGTGGTGGATGGGATTGCTTTTTCCTGTTTTGTGAGGTATGATCTTTTTATGAAACCCAGGTTAGCCTCAAACTTAGCATGTACCTTGGAACTCGCATCTCTCCTAATGTAACCTCCAGAGTGCTCTAATAGCAAGGAGGCATTGTTGCGCCCAGCAGAGAATTTAGAGCAGCTCTGGCGAGGCATTGCTGGCTGAGAATCTGTCACATGACAGTAGGATAGTAGGATACTGGCAGGGGCTGCAGTCACCTAAGGTCTCGGGCAGAAGGCTGGCTTCCAGAATGGTTGGCTCCCAGGCTTCCCATGGCGTGCCTCATGTGCCCTATGAGCACTCCAGGCCTTACCAATAAGAACTTCTCAAGAGGCCACCCCAGTAATGTCACCACAGGACATTTCCTCTGAGAAGAGAAATAGACCTGACTTCAAGGGCTAATCTCCGTATCATTCATCTCTCTGCCTTATCGTCTTCATTGGAAAAGGTCCAAGAACTCATCACATATTCAAAGGCAGGAGCTTCAGACCCCTTTCTAAGAGAGGCTGAGTTGAGACTGTGGGCATACTTTACTCCAACACAGAATGCCATCCGGCCGTAACGTTGTACACATCTAGCCATGTGTTGTGTATACCCCTTTACCAGGATAGGAGGATACCAGCTACTGAACACACTCATTTGTTCCCAAGACTTCCGAGCTCATCCTTTCTCACACCACTTCAGAGTCCAGACTCCAGCATCTCAGTCAGGTTCAGGTGCGCATTGGTTGTTATATCTGTAATACTGTTCTTACCATTGTGAAAATCTGTGCACTAAGAGAACCAGCCACTCGCTCCTACCCCACTTCCTTCATGCAATGATATGTAAAACACAAGAGCAAAGGTACAGTGATGATGTCAATGCTGTTCAGTGTGTGTTGCTACTTTCCTTATCAAGTATCTAGAAAAGGTATTGTCCTTGTTGTGCAATAGACACGTAGAGTCATTCCTAGGCATCTAAATGACATCTGGAATAAAAGCACCAAGTGACCAAAATGAAAATAATCAAGAGGCTGGAGAGATGGCTCAACAGTAAAGAATATTTGTTGCTCTTGCAGAGGACCCAGCTTCAAGTCCCACCTCTTAGACCAGTGGTTCTGAACCTATATGTCAAGACCTCTTTGGGAGACCATCCTGTATATCAATTATTTACACTGTGATTCATAACACTGGAAAACTGCAGTAATGAAGAAGCAATGGAAATAATTTTGTGGTGGGGCTCACCACAACGTGAGCTGTATTAAAAGGTCTTATTATTCAGAATATTATACACACTGCATTAGGAAGGTTGAGAACTACTAACCTAGAAGCTTTGAGTCCCAGAATGCACCTAGAGGCTTATAACCATCTGTAATTCCAGGGCTAGGAAATCCAGCCATCTCTTCTGACCTCCATGCTCCCTAGGCATGTGAATGTAAGCAGCACTCATATATTTTTTAAAAAAGAAAATTGCTTTAAAAAAGAAGAAGGGGGCTCTCTCCTCCAGCCCGGCAAGATGCCCAAGAGAAAGAAGGCCAAGGGGAAGAAGGTGGCCCCGGCCCCTGCCGTCGTGAAGAAGCAGGAGGCGAAGAAGGTGGTGAATCCTTTGTTTGAGAAGAGACCTAAGAACTTCGGCATTGGGCAGGACATCCAGCCCAAGAGAGATCTCACTCGCTTCGTCAAATGGCCCCGCTACATTAGGCTGCAGCGGCAGAGGGCCATCCTCTATAAGCGGCTCAAAGTTCCTCCAGCCATTAACCAGTTCACCCAGGCCCTGGACCGGCAAACAGCTACCCAGTTGCTTAAACTTGCTCACAAGTACAGGCCAGAGACCAAGCAGGAAAAGAAGCAGAGGCTGCTGGCCCGTGCTGAGAAGAAAGCTGCCGGCAAAGGGGATGTCCCGACTAAGAGACCACCTGTCCTTCGAGCGGGTGTCAATACAGTCACCACTTTGGTAGAGAACAAGAAGGCTCAGCTGGTGGTGATTGCCCACGACGTAGACCCCATTGAGCTGGTGGTCTTCCTGCCTGCTCTCTGTCGCAAGATGGGGGTCCCCTACTGCATCATCAAGGGAAAGGCCAGGCTGGGGCGGCTGGTCCATAGGAAGACGTGCACCACTGTTGCCTTCACACAGGTTAACTCGGAAGACAAGGGTGCTCTGACCAAGCTGGTGGAAGCTATTAGGACCAATTACAACGACAGATATGATGAGATCCGCCGCCACTGGGGAGGCAACGTCCTGGGTCCTAAATCTGTGGCTCGAATTGCCAAGCTGGAAAAGGCAAAGGCCAAAGAACTCGCCACTAAACTGGGTTAAATGTACTGCTGAGTTTTCTGTACATAAATATAATTATAAAACTTCAAAAAAAAAAAAGAAGAAGGGGGAAAGCAAAAGCAAAAAGAGAGTTTTTCTTTAATTTACAAAGCAAAGGAAAAATAGCTTCCTGAAGAAATGAGAAAGACAAGAAAGAAAGAAAGAAAGAAAGAAAGAAAGAAAGAAAGAAAGAAAGAAAGAAAGAGAAGAAAGGAAAGAAAGAAAGAGGGAGGGACAGAGGGAGGGAGGGACGGAAAGAGGGAGGGAGGGAGGGAGGGACACCCTGAGTGGTTACCAGTTAATGGTACATAGTATCTGTAGTAGTTGGAGTTCTCTAAGGAACAAAACCAATGGTGCCTCAGCTGTTGAGGAAGTCCCACAACAGCGTCTCTCAGTAGGCAGTGAGGGTGACAAACCAGCTAGCTACTCAGTACACAAAGCTGGTACCTCAGCAGTCCCGATATGGCACGAAAGCCTAGAAGGTTTCTGGAGAGCTGTTTGCCCCCAGTCCACAACAACACTTTGGAGCTGCTGCTTCTGATATTAGCAAAGGAACAAGCAGCAACCAACAGGATGAGACAGGGTAAGTTAACTTGCCAATCAATCTGCCTATGATGTTTGCTTCAGTGTTTAAGCTTTCCTTGTTTTCTCATGAAACAGTAGAAAGAAGCAGCAGAGAAAAGGAGATCCAGGTTTGATACAGCACTCCAAAGAATCATCGAAGCCTACTCTTTTGCTCTGCTTCATCTTTCCTTTTTTTGTTTCGAGACAGGGTTTCTCTGTAGCTTTGGGGCCTGTCCTGGAACTAGCTCTTGTAGACCAGGCTGGTCTCGAGCTCACAAAGATCCCCCTGCCTCTGCCTCCCGAGTGCTGGGATTAAAGGTGTGTGCCGCCACTACCTGGCGTTGCTCTGCTTCATCTTGTCTCTATTCTGATATATACATCAAAAATGGTCTGGCCACAGACTTGTCACTTCTCAGACACTTCGTGACTGATGGGTTTCCAGAAGAATCCCCTGGAGAAGAAGAAATGTCCAGGGAGTTCCTACAGTTCCCCCAAGAAGCACCTGAAAAGGACCTGTGACCGTGTCTTCAAAAAAGCCAAGAATCTACCTGGCATTGCATTTCCATCCTCTATCACTGGAGGCAAAAAGAACAAGAAACATCTACTTTGCTGGAACTCAACAGCCCTTTACATCTATCTATCCATGGACACTCCTAAGTGAGCTGTATCTAAAGGAGTAGAAAGTTTAGTTTAGCACCGACGATGGTAAAGTGCCAGGCTGCCATGCATATGGGAAAGAATGCGTATGGGAAGTTCTTCATCAGTTAACTTAAACTGTCCGACCTAATTCTAGAATAATTGTCTTCCACATTATGTCTGCCAAGAGCTTAAAAACCCAGCGATCTAAACTCAAACTCCAGTGTAGGTCATACTCATGCTTAAGGTGCTCCCCTGCCTGCCCTACACTGCTGGCTGGCATGATGGTTCTGCATTCGGTTGTAGGCTGAATCCGATACAATTCCATGTTAGTTACCAGTTCCAAGACCAGTCTCAGTTACTAGCATCTGAACACAGATTTGGCTACATTTATCCAACTATTCCACCTAGCTCCTTACTCCTGTATAATGCAGGAAGGGTAATTTATCATAAAGAATTTAATTACTAATGGTGATACTTTGAGAAACTTTCATGATGACATCTGTGACATAGAAGTCTTCCTATATACTCTCAAATTACTTGGTCCAAAATCAAGATCAATTAAGGCATTTGAACCTTTGCTATAACAGGATCTCACTACATAGCCCTAACTGGATGGGAGTTCACTATGTAAAACAGGTTGGCCTCAGACTTGTAGAGATCCACCCACATCTGCCTCCCAAGGGCTGGGATTAACTACCCCACTGTGATCAGTTTGCTATGGAATATTCTTAATACATAGCAAATTAGTCTGCTCAATTCTAGAACAATCAGGATATTGTAAGATTGTTGCCAGTAAATTCATATACTTAAGACAGCAATTGCTATTTCAATCATCTCGTACTGCCTAAACTCAAATTAAGAGATTAAGTGTGTCAAACTATACTGCTTAAACTACATTCCAAGCACCCACCTGGTGACTCACAACCATCTGTAACTCCAGGGTAGGGGACCCAACACCCTATTCTAGCTTCAAAGGGCACCAAGCATGCACATACATGGTGCACAAGCAAACATGCAGACAAAACACCCGTACCCATAAAATTAATTTAAAAAAAAACAGAGACAAACTGTGATAGCACTCTTATAATCTCAATAACTATGGAGGCTGAGGCCATACCATGACAAGTTTGAAGGTAGCTGGGGCTGCAAAACAAAATCCCGCCTCCAAAAAATAAGCAAAGAAAAGAGAAGAAAAGCCAGGCGGTGGTGGTGCACGCCTTTAACCCCAACACTCCAGAGGCAGAGGAGGGTGGATCTCTGTGAGTTTGAGGCTAGCCTGGTCTATAAGAGCTAGTTCCAGGACAGGCTCCAAAGCTACAGAGAGACCCTGTCTCACAAAAAAAAAAAAAAAAAAAAAAAAAAAAGAAGGAAAGAAAGAAGGAAGAAAGAAAGGAAGGAAGGAAGGAAGAAAGAAAGAAAGAAAGAAAGAAAGAAAGAAAGAAAGAAAGAAAGAAAGAAAGAAAGAAAAGGAACTGGGGCTCAAGTAATCAGAATTAGCCAACAAACGCACACAGCTAGGCTTTGCGGGGCTATAGTGCAGCCTATTAAAGCAGCTGTAGCCTTTGCTTTGTTTCTCCACCTGTTCTACCAAAGCCTCCTCCTGGCATTCAGTCCTGGCATCACCTGACTCCTTCATTGTCCTTGGTCCACAGAAATCATCCAAAGCTCTTCCAGGCTGTGGTTTACCATCCGAACGTGAATCACGTCCTTATATTTTGCATATAAATGGAAGTTTCTATCAGATAAAAGTAGGAAAGATGGCATAAAATGAACTTCCTAACAGTTAGGAACTAAGCTACAAGCCCACTGAATTAGGCCTCTGAGCTCCGCCCATCTCCACATTCCTTTATAGGCTGTTAGTGCCAGCTTAACACTCATCAGAATCACGTGTTTCAAGCAGAAAGAAACTGAATACAGGAAATCAGGCCTTGACACAAGGTTTGGTATGGCAGATGCAGAGGGCTCTGGGCCACATGTTTGGGGGTATTCCTTGGCTCCAAAAACATTCCTGAATGAATCTGCTGAAGGAGCTATCTTGAGCAGGGTCATAAGGTGACTAATGGAAGGATTGGACCAGATCAAACCACTACAGCTGTGATCCAGGATACAGGCGGTGGATGCTCATCACTGACACTGCCACATCTGGGTTTTAACAACCAAAAACCAAAACCGATGATAGAAAACAGATGCAGAAAAGTCTGTAAGAAAAGAGCCAAAGGAGCACCAATGTCCTCCTTCCAAGCACATCAGGGCTATATCTGATAGATGGGACCTACTTTGTAAACAGATTCAAGATGCACAGGGCAGTGGCCAGTCCCACTCCTCGCTTTCTACCCTCACCTTTATATAAAAGTACCTAGTCTACAAGGAGCCTGCAAGAAGTGGCGTCGGCCATTCTTCGCAACATCCATCAAAGGTGCTGCATTATGGCACCAGTAGACCGTATCTCTACCTTCTAAAATTATTCAGAGCGAGAAAAACATGATGGAAGGTGGTGTCCTTTGGGAAATTAACTATTTTTAGCAAATCCGTTTCCTTGAAAGCAAGAGAGAGATGCAACTCACGCTACCTAGCAACCGTGAATATCAACGAAATGATTAAGCATAGTTTCCATTCATTCATGGCATTGCCAAATTTCCAACAGTTTGACATTACAGGGAAGGAAAAAAGGGATTCAGGCAAGCTACTGCTTATTTGAACCTCAACACAAAGATTTTTATACTTGTGTGTTCTTGTTTGCTTTCTGCTGCTCTAGGAAACACCATCCATGACTTGGGGAGGAAGGATTTAGTTGCTTACAGCTTACAGTTCCTCATCAGAAGTCAGCGCAGGAGCTGACTAAACAGAAGCCGTGGAGGAGTGCTGCTCACTGGCTTGCTCTCCAGGGCTCATTCCTGCTTGTTTTTCAGACAGCCTAGAACCCAGGACCACCTGCCCAAGGTGGCACCTCCCACAGGGAACTAGATCCTCCCCCGTCAATCATTAATCTAGAAAATGCCAGCAAGGCTTGCCTGTAGGCCAACCTTCTAGAAGCGTTTTTCTCAATTAAAGTTCCCTCTCCACAGATGCCCCTCGCTTGTGTCAAAGTGACCAAGAATCTCAGCAGCACACTGTGCCTTCCCTAAACTTAATCACACCCTTTAATGGAAAAAAAATCCTAGAAGTATTCTGTGATTTGAATTATGCAGAATCTGAAAATTCTACAAACATTAAATAAAGTACTGGAGTAGACCAAAGATACCAAGACCTAATTCCTCAAACCTATACATATTAGTTTATGTGGCAAAAAAAAAAAGTCATCACAGATATAATTAGGTGTAGGGCCTTGAGGTGGAAAGATTGCTCTGGATCACTGAAGTGTTCCCTGATCACAATCTTGTGTATTATTTATTGTGGAAAAGACTAGGGGATTCAGCCTGGAAATGGGAGGATCAGAAAGGGAAATGGCCTCTCTGGGGAAGGCTGTACTGCCATTCAGCACCAGAGGGAATCATTCCCCAGTGGTTTGCTGCCATTTTATAAGTCAAGGACCACAGAACATAGATTAGGATGCCTAGCAATGGGGATGACACACTTGTGTTTTGATTTTATAAAATGGTCTCTCTGTAGCCCAGGCTGGCCCTGCGCTCTCAACCCTCTTGCCTCAGTCTCTCTATGGTAGCATGACAAGAATTACAGGGTGTGCTACCACGCCTGGCAGATTTCAGAATGTGGTAACTCTGGTCCATGCAACCAACAGAAAGATGATCCTGAATCTGAAAGCAAGCAAAGCATAAACCATAGAATCAAGGCGAAAGGTTCCCCGGGAACCCAGTTTAATTTGCTAACACAGTCTCCCAAATCTCTGGAATTTCTCTAAGTGATGCAGAAGGGGGAGTACCACGCTTGAAAGTCCCTGTAACAAGTAGCCAGAGGGCCCTGTGGTTCTTGTTAAATTCTGGCAACCATCACTCTACCCAGCACAGAAAAGACCAATAATTTCTTGCCTAAAATCCAGGTTGTTTTTTCCTACTGTATCCAGTGTGCTGTTCAATTCATCTACTAGGTTAGTTTTGTACTGTTACCTCACCATTGGTATTCTCCAGGCTCAGTATTTCCTAATTTCCCTTACACTTCATGTTTCTAACAGCCTCCTTTATTTCTGTGATATCATTACACTTGTTTTGATTTCCCATGGCTTTTTGGCTAGTTAATTCTAGCATATATATAACTCAGTCTATTTCTTTTCTTTCATGGCACAAGTTCTCAACAAGAGGTCCTTTCCGATCCTCACTGGTGTTCTCAAGGCCACGCCCTCCTCCCAAGCCTTGCACTGAATGTGCCCACGCTATTGCCAGCTGTCCTCCAGATCATGGCGGCAGCTTCCCAGCTGCCACCTCTTATTCTCAAGGGCTCCCTGTTACCTAAACCAGAATGCCTAAGCCCTTGGCATGGCACTGCTTTGCCCCAAACCAGCCATGTTTCCACATGTGCTGTGTTCTGGTTACACACTAAGTGTTTTATTGTCCTCACACACACAAGGCCTTTGCAATGCCAGCCGCTCTTGTTTCTGCATAAAATGAACCTCTTCTTTTCCACACGATATCACTCTACTCATTATTCGAGACTCACTATAAATGTCACCCACTTCATAAAACCTTTCCTGATTCCCCCAGGCAACCTTAAAGACTCTTCATGAATTTAAATGTACCAACCATAAAGTATATAGCAACTATGGTGTAACTCCTCAAAACCAAAAAAGAAAAATAATGCACTTCATATTTTGCTTCAATCATCACCAAAGTGGTATGTACAATGCCCATTTGTTGTGCATAAAAAAAATCTAAAACTTTACTTTGAAAACTGGATCTTTTACCTGGGTGCTATTACAGTTTCCTTGAGTTCATATGTGCATCATGCCTGAACTCCGTGGTACAGGAAAGGGCTTTCTGAACTGGACACCATTAGTACAGGCACTGAGACTCACAGTTGATAAATGAAGCCATCTCTTGAAGCTGCAAAGCTTCTGGACCACACAGGCCTCCATCACTGGGGTAAAGCAGCAGCCTACAGGATGGGAAAAGATCTTTACCAACTACACATTCTATACGGAGGTAATATCCAGAATGTATAAGTAACTGAAAAACATAAACCTTAACATCAAGAAAGGAAATAACCTAATTAAAAAGGGATATAAAGTACAGAGTTCTCAAAAGATGAGGCACAAATGGCTGAGAAACAAAGAAATCCGAGCCAGCAGAAAAATGTAAACAGAGATTGTTTCCCAGCTGCCCAGACCCAAATGATCACATAGGAACTATATTAATTATAGCATTGCCTGGCCATGGTTTATGCATATTTCTAACTAGCTCTAACATCTTAAATTACCCTATTTGTATTCATCTGTATATAGTCACTAGGCTGTGGCCTACTGGTAAAGTTTCGACAGCTACATGGCGTCTCCTTGACTCCACCTACTCTTTTTTTAAATCTCTGTTCAGATTTTCTGCCTGGCTTCACTCTGCTAAGCCATTGGCTCAAACAACTGTATTCATTAACCAATAAAAGCAACACATATACAGAAGGACATCCCACATCATCTCCTTTTTCCTGTCTAATTAAAAAGAAAACCTTTAACTTTAACATAGTAAAATTACATATACAAAGCAGTTATTAAGCAAGAATTATAGTTACAATATCTTTGTGAGTCTAAAGTTTAATGTTTAATTTATCTTTTATCATAACTAAGGAAAACTATAACTATTTATCTTTAACTCCATCAAAAACCCCAGAAAGATATAATATTATCTAAGTAAACAAGATGTGCAATCAAGCAACTTTTAAAGTCATCCAAAGTTCTTTGGTAATGTTGGGGCATCCATCCTCAGCCTACAGGCCCATAGTATCTAGCAGACCTTTCCATGAAGCAGGAAATTTGAAAATATCTTTTGTCTTGTTCTGGCAAAGTTTGTCAGTTGCTTTTTTGTGTGTGTGTCCTGCAGAATGTCTACAGAATGCCAATCAAAACTAATTTGAAATTTTAAATTACCCCGGTCAGAATGGTTAAAATCAATAAAACGAATGACAGCACCAGCTAGAGAAGAGGCAGGGAAGGGGAACACTTAGCCGTTGCCTGTGCAAGTACTGTTACAGCCACTATGGAAATCAGTGTGGAATCAGGAAGCTGGAAACTGATCTACCTCAACATCCAGCTATACCATTCTTGATCATATGCCCAAAGGACTCTACTACAGAGATACGTGTTCATCCATGTTCATTGCTGCTCTATTCATAATAACCGGAAATTGGAAGGAACCCAGATATCCATTAACCGATAAAAGGATAATGAAAATGTGGTCCCTTACACAATGAATTATTAAGGAAAATAAAGTCGCCAGGAATGGTGGTGCACACCTAGGGAAACGAAAAGAAGAAAAAGAAGAAGAAGAAGAAGAAGAAGAAGAAGAAGAAGAAGAAGAAGAAGAAGAAGAAGAGGAAGAGGAAGAGGAAGAGGAAGAGGAAGAGGAAGAGGAAGAGGAAGAAGAAGAACTTAGAAGAGAAAGAAGGCAAATGACATTACAAAATTCACAGGTAAATGTATGTCCCTCTACAGGGGACCACTGGGAAAATGATTCTTCTCTTACAGTGACTGATTATTTCAGGGACTCCCTGTATCATTGGGAAGCTTTCTTTCCCCAAGTCTTACCTACGTTCTTTAACTAGCACTCATTGGATCGCCTTTCATATGTTACAAACTAGAGTTCAGGGAGTAGAAACAATGGGAATAAAATTTATTTTGTAGCTGGCAACGTGTTTAATACCCTCTAGGTCAAACAAGAAGCAGTCTTAGAATGAATCGGTGTGTTATTCTTATTAAGTATCAAAAACGTTTTGTTTGTTTGTTTGTTTGTTTGTTTGTTTGTTTTGGGTTTTCTTTGGGGGATGTTATTGAGATAGGATCTTCCTTTGTGGGCCAGGCTGCCCTTGAACTTGAGATCTTTCTGGCTCAGACTTCCAGGTGCTGAATATAAGTCGTGCATTACCACATTTGCTCTGTTTCCAAACTTCTTCACTGATTAATTGCATACCTCTGATTAAAACAAACTAATTCTTTAAAGATACTATCATTCTCCATGTACTTCCAAGTTTGCTGGTCCCTAATCCTTGGAACAGTGATGACTGTCTTGGACCCTAAAAACTCTCCAGATGAAAACACATCCCATAGAGCTGATATCTGAGCTGATAATTCTCTGAGAAGAGTCTAAATAAACAATGTCCAGAGGAAGAGGTCATTTTTCCTAGTATTTCTGAAAACGGTAGAATACACACTGCACGCTGGTCACCAGTCACCCCATTGTTCCAGATCTGACTTAAATTTATAAGTTCATTATTTTGACACATTAAGAATTGTCTGCTTTTGTTCTTATACTATAGTAACCCAGAATAAATTCTACATAGAAGTGAATTGTTTTTGTTTTTGTTTTTGAGATAGGGTCTCACTGTGCAGTTCTAGCTAGCCTGGGACTTGTAAACCAGGCTAGCCTAAAACTCACAGATATTCATTCACCTGCCTTTGCTCACCAAGTACCACAAGTACTAGAATTAAAGGCATGAGTCACTACATCCAGGAGTTCTACAGAACATCAAGGAAATAAATAACAATCCACTGAGTCCTATTTGTGCTGGTTTATCCCCGTGGGTGTGAGGCTATTCACTGGGATGTGGTTGACTTACGCTAGAAAGAAAACTCACTTTCCTTACCCCAGGAGCTATCATCAGCTTCTCAGGTGAGGTGAGGGCTTGTGTCTCCCTAGTGCTAGAATACTGAGTGGTTGGATGGTGTGCTGTTCTAGTGTAGTAAACCACAGCTGCTATGAATTCACGAGTCCCCAGTCCTCTCAAGTCTGGTAGACACTGTTTCGCATCCCTCCCCAGCCTCTAGCTCTTCTGAGATGGTCTCTGAGCTTTGGGGTACGGATTGGAGCTGAAATGGCTGTCCTTTTTGTGACTAGGCACTACACCGACACTAACTCTCTTGCTTAGATGAGCTGTGGTTATCAATGTTCACCACCATCCACTGTACAAAGAGAGTTCTCAGCTAAGGTCAGGGCTGCACTCATCTCTCGGTATACAGATAGCAAGCCTGTCCTCTGCCTGATGAAATCTAATGTTGAGACAGTATACTTATTCTTTTTTATTTCGTGTGTTGAATTTTTAGCTCTGGGATTTCTTTTTGGTTTATTTTTATGTTTTGTATTACTTTGTTAAATTTTACATCTGCATCTTGTATATGTATTGTATATTTCATTGAATTACAGGTCATTGAATGTACTTCAAAATTTTTTATTTTGAATTATCCTTTTGGACAGCTCAGCAGTTGACTTCTCTTTGAGATTCCCTGCTAGAGAGTGATGTGCGCCATAAGAATGTGTGACCTTGTTTTGTCATGCCTTGGATGTCCCCATACTGATGCTTGGACATTTGGCAGATCAATGCCCTCCACTGATAGGTGATTTTTATAGTTAACGACTGACCTGATGATGTGCCCTTGCATAATGTTTCGGGGCTCTGGTATCAGGAGGACACCTCAGTGTGTATCCATTAGCTTTTCCAGCTGTAATCAGTGGTGTGGATATCTGCAGATGGCCCAGTGACACAGGCGGCAACACCGTGGGGTTGCAACATCAGGTGTGGTACAGCTTCTGCATAAACCCGATTTACTGATAGCTCTGGGTGCAATCCGTCCAGCTGTGGGTGTAGGACCCCTGTCCAGATCCAGCAGGTTGGGGAGGGGAGGGGCGAGCCTGGTATACCCAGGTGGATGTATTGCTTGGTAACAGGGCAAGGTTTCTGTCAGTGTCTGAGTGCCACAGAGGAACCAGGCCACACCATTGGACCTGGATGGGATGACATTCTCTGGCCAAGGGTTACATGGGTAACTCAGTGGTATCTTCAAGTGCTGACCTTCTCAGGGTGACCTGCCCTTCTCTTGCTCAAGGATTTAGCAGACCAAACTTCTAAGGGGGGAGCCCTTTGAAACTGTTTCTTGGAGCTTAGGGGAGCAGGCAGAGCCACACAAATACTTCTCAGGTGCCTCATAGAGCTTAGCTACCCAGTGACATCCACCCAGCTATTTCTTCAGGTGGGCACACGCCATTCAGGTGCTACCTGAATAGTCAGGTGGGGCCAAGCAAGTCATGGCACAATGCCCAGGTGCTGCACTGGGCCTTGAGAAGGTGACTGCTTCTTCTCCCTGGCTGGTTCACAACAGTACACTACTGCTTCGCAAGCCCTCGAATGGGTGGGTCTCCATGGCACTGTGCAGCAACTTGGGGAGAGGAAGGGCACAACTCAGCTTGAGCTCTTTTTTTCACAATATCATAGCAGTAAAATGAATCCCCCAGCTCTACACTTTGAGCTTAAGGCACATGAGGGGCTCCATGGTTCTTTAGTGGCAAATATGTCAGATGTCCAATATGATAAGAGGGGACAGGTGGAAAACCTTCCCTATATGAACAGGGTACCCTTGGTTCAGGATTAATCTTGAGAGGTGGGAATGGAAATGCTCTGTGTTTATTTCCCTTTATTCATAAGGCTGTCATAAATCTGTTTGCATGGTCTCCGCCACTTCCCATCATTGCTGGCAATCTGCCCCAGACACTCCAGTGAAGTAATTCTTTGTTTTCTTGTCCTTCGTCCTGAAGGGCATTGCAGCCCAAGTGCCTCTAGTCAGCCCTCCAAATGACATGAATCAAACAGAATGATTGCACCATTCAGAAACCTGTGCTTGTCATTATCCTGTTCATGATTCTCTCGTAATTCTGTATCCTGGCAGCTTTCAAATGCACTTAAGACAAGAATTTGGGGCTGGAGAGACCACCCTGTGGCTAAGAGCACATGTTGTTCTTCCAGAGGACCCAAGTTCAATTCCTAACACCCACATGTTGGTTCGCAACCATTTATAACTCCAGTTCCAGGAGATTCCATGCCCTCTTTTGACCTCCAAGGGTTCCAAGTGTGCATATGATGCACAAAAATACATAAAATAAAATGAATAGTTTGAAAAAAACAGGAAACTCATCGGTTTGTGACAGACAGCATTGGGAACTAGATTTTATGTTAGTGATGGAGTCAATCTGTTCTTCTTGAATTAGACCATATTTTTTTTATTAAGTTTTAGATTAGCTGGGTTAGATTAGCTTTAGATTAGGTTGGGTAAGAGAGTTGTGTATATCCTTAATTTCAGGACTCTGGAAACAGATGCAGGCAGATCTCTGTGAGTTTGAGGCCAGTCTGGTCTACAGAGCTAGTTCCAGGACAGCCAGGGCTACACAAAGAAACTCTGTCTGGAAAAACAAAACAAACAAACAAAAAAGCTTTAGATCAGTGATTCCCAACCTTCCTAATGTGGTGACATTGTAATACATTTCCTCGTGTTGTGGTGACTCCCAACCATAAAATCAGTCATTGCTAGTTCCTAACTATAATTTTGCTATTGTTGTAAATTGTAATGTAATAAATTGTACTACCCCCGCTTGGTAGATGGAGACCTGTAGGCTGAGAACCACTGCTCAAGACAGTGTAGCGATGGCTGGTCTCACTTGGCAACTTGACTGAAACAGACTTTGCGGGTGTCTGTAGGGAGTGTTTCCAGAGATAGGGCACAACTCACCCTCAAGGAGGTCAGCACCTTCCAACAGGTAGTCCAAATAGCAAAGGGTAGAAGTTACAGCCATGTGCCTGCATCTGCCTTCCTTTCTTTCCAAGACATAGTCTGTCATTGCTGTTCTGATCCCCCACTGACATCAGTTCCCAACTCTTCAGCTTTCCAGTATGGACCCAATGCCAGTCACTCTTCAGGGAGTGCTGAGATTTTTAGCAGCCAACTAGGACTATAATCTGAAGTGTCTAGCTTCTTGGACTGAGTAGTTTCTATGCTCTCTGCCTTTCCAGCATACAGATGGCATGCAGACATACAATCTATTGGGGTCTATTCCTCTGAAAACCCAATCTAATATATTCTTGCTTTGGAATACATCAGTGTTTCGAAAAACAAGAGTGAGGTTTATTTGATGCCGATATTTCTGGTTCATTTGAGGATCTAATTTTTAAAGGAAATTGGTGTCAATTTGATTCAAGTGAGAAAAACAGAAGTCAAGGGAATGTTGATGCAAAAAGCACAGTTCTCTCTTCAAAGGGGAATAAGAAATAATTTATTCTGCCAGGTGGTGGTGGTGCACACCTTTAATCCCAGCACTCAGGGTGGTCTACAAAACAAGTTCCAGGAGACCCTGCCTTGAAAATTAAAAAAAATACTAATTAAAAATAAAGAATTTATTCGGGAGCATATTTGAGTGACCCTGGCCTGGAAACATATAATTCGGGTCTCCCCAAATGCAATGTTCCAACATGGAGGCTGTTTCATGGAGTTTTGATAGTAACAGAACAAAGAAAGTGATACATCAAGGCAATTTGAAAATACAGTGGTAGAACCATTAAGTGGGCATCT
The DNA here is from genome assembly GCF_037038515.1 of Microtus pennsylvanicus. Taxonomy (NCBI): domain Eukaryota; kingdom Metazoa; phylum Chordata; class Mammalia; order Rodentia; family Cricetidae; genus Microtus; species Microtus pennsylvanicus. The sequence continues at coordinate 89,347,108 of NC_134585.1, read as the reverse complement.
ACAGCCGGTGGAGGAATCTCAGCTATAGGCTTCAGTCGCTACCAGAGAGGTCATAGGTAGATAATTAGGTTTTGTTAAGTGAATACATTCCAAAGGTTTTTATTTGATTCCTGGAATGTTAGTTCTGATACAGAGGTGGGCAAGGAGTCGCTCCTTAGGCAGCTAAAGAGAGCTAAAAAGAAAATGTAGCTAGTCTATCAGATCAGTAACATTCCAAACTCTCCACTCCTTGCTGTTTTCATCAGTAGACAGCTTCTTTCCAGGATTTTCTGTTTACTAGGCCACAGACACTGGGACTTCAAAGTGATGCTTACTCACGTCCTCTAGAATTTCTGTAGGAGGATTTATTTGTTTATTGATTTGAGGCACTCTACCTTTTGCAAGCTTCTGTGTACCTATCAAAATGGTGTATCTAAGGCTGTGGGATCTCAGCAGAGAAAGTGTTGGCGGTGCCAGCCTAAGAGTTGAGACTCTCTGCATCCACAACCTCTCCAGCAGAAGTTGTCATCAGTGTTTTTGATCTTGGCCATTCATTCTTACAGGTATAAGATAGAATCTCAGAGTTGTTTTGATTTGCATTTCTCTGATGACTAAGGATGTTGAACATTTCCTTAAGTGTCTTTCAGCCATTTTAGATTCCTCTGTTGAGAGTTCTCTGTTTAGGTCTGTACTCCATATTATTATTGGATTATTTGTTCTTGTGATGATCAATTTCTTGTATATTTTGGAGATCAGACCTCTGTCTGATATGGGGTTAGTGAAGATCTTTTCCCATTCTGTAGGCTGTCGTTTTGTCTTGTTGACCGTATCCTTTGCTTTACAGAAGCTTTTCAGTTTCAGGTGGTCCCATTTATTAATTGTTTCTCTCAGTGTCTGTGCTGCTGGGGTTGTATTTAGGAAATGGTTCCCTGTGCCAATGCATTCAAGTATACTTCCCACTTTCTCTTCTATAAGGTTCAGTGTGGCTTGTCTTTGATCCATTTGGATTTGAGTTTTGTGCATGGTGTTAGAAATGTGTCTATTTTCATTCTTCTACAAGTTGATATCCAGTTATGCCAGTACCACTTGTTAAATATGCTTTCTTTTTTCCATTTGATATTTTTTGCTTCTTTGTCAAAAATCAGGTGTTCAAAGATGTGTGGATTGATATCTGGGTCTTCTATTGGGTTCCATTGGTCCTCCTGTCTGTTTTTATGCCAATAATAGGCTGCTTTAGGTGCTGTAGCTCTCTAGTAGAGTTTGAAGTCAGGGATTGTGATGCCTCCAGAAGTTCTTTTATTGTACAGGATTGTTTTGGCTATCCTGGGTTTTTTGCTTTTCTATATGAAGTTGAGTACTGTTTCTTTCAAGGTCTGTGGAGAATTTTGCTGGGATTTTGATGGGCATTGCGATGAATCTGTTCTTTAGGGCCTTTCTAGCTATCTCTTGTGAAGTGGCAATACCTGAGGTCTTTTCCTGGAAGTCCACCAGCAATGTCACCCTGTTTGGCATGAATTTCACAGAGCCATCACTGGTCCTGTTGGGACTATTTGGATGGATAGATTTCAACAGGCAATCTATTATAATGCTGTTTTCCTTTAATATTTCAAGATGCCTGTCTCCTGTGCTTGCTCTGTGGTTTTCATAGAGTTAATTTGGCTTCCTCTTCTGATTCAAGCTCAATGTAAACCTGCCACTCAAACTACCTTCCCTAGCGTAGATGGGCACCATTTGAATTTTGTAATCAGAATAAACAAACGAAAAGATATGTTGTACAGGGTTGGCAAGATGTCTGAGTAAATAAAGACTTTCTGGGGCTGGAGAGATGGCTCAGAGGTTAAGAGCATTGACTGCTCTTCCAGAGGTCCTGAGTTCAATTCCCAGCAACCACATGGTGGCTCACAGCCATCTGTAATGACATCTGGTACCCTCTTCTGGCCAGTAAGCATACAGACAGACAGAACATGCTATACATAATAAATAAATATTTTAAAAAAAAAGACTTGCTGGCAAACCTGGGACCTCAGCTCAGTACCCAGGATCTACATGGACAATCCCACAAGTTGTCCCCTGACCTCCATACATGCACTATGGCACAATTATACATACAGACACACAGAGACAACACATACACACTCTTATATGCAATTTAAAATAGGCTGCTCTTCATCGGCCTAGCAAAAGAAGACAGCCTCTAAATTGTCACCACAATCTTCTTCTGCCCTCGAGGCCCAACATAATCATGTGTTTGAGGATCCTGGCATCAAAGATTGCACACGTGCCTTGGTGTGGCTAAGAAGAAAATGCCAGACTTTGCTCTCGTCCTCACTTTGTGAACCCAGCACTAAAGAATTGCTTACATGGTGAGTGTACTGGATTAGGTAATGTAAGTCATATAACAGTAATTTGGAGGACAAGAAGATGTGGACAGATTATATGGAAATATGATAGCCTTCCACCTATGGAACTTGAGTATCTACAGGTTTTAGTACCCATGAAAAGCACCGGCCACTCTTTCAGAGGACCCAGATTCGGTTCCCAGGACCCAGATGACAGCTCACAACCATCTATAATTCCAGTACCAGGGGATTCAACACCCTCTTTTGGCCTTTTCTTTTTTTTAATATTTATTTATTATGTATACAATATTCTGTCTGTGTGTATGCCTGCAGGCCAGAAGAGGGCACCAGACCCCATTACAGATGGTTGTGAGCCACCATGTGGTTGCTGGGAATTGAACTTGGGACCTTTGGAAGAGCAGACAATGCTCTTAACCTCTGAGCCATCTCTCCAGCCCCCTCTTTTGGCCTTTTCATGCATCAGGCATGTATATGGTACACAGACATATATGAAGGCAAAACATCATACGTACAAATTAATTTAAAATAAAAAATATTATTACCAAGTACAGCGGTACATGCCTGTAGTCCCTTCACTGAATGGCTGAGGGTGAAAGGCTGAGAATGTGACAGTGTGCTGGGATACATAAGAAACCTTGTCTCAAGAAACAAAAGTAAAAGCAATGTCATAAGAGAATGTGATGGTCACCCAAAAGTCCAGTTTTACCTCAGGGTTTTCATAACCATGAACATGTCTTCCTTACTCAACAGTTTTTGCCTGAGTCCCTGGGTCAAAGCTTTTCTCCTTGATAGTTTCTGACAGAGAGCTGTCAAGGTCAAAGGAAAGTCTGCCTTTATCCTTGGGCATTCAGGGCCTCTGCAAAAGACAGCCAAGTATTTGTGTCTGGAGCTCAAGTATTCTGATGCACTTCCCCTATGTATATTAAACATTGCTCTTGATTCCAAGAATTATTTGTAATGTGTGTGAGCTTAAAGAACACTATCTGATAAGGCTCTTTAGATAGATAATATTCATCTGATAAATGGCCCAGCTCTGATATTAGATCTTAGCTACCCTGCTGGACTGTGGGCCACTATCACTCTAAGAGAAACCTTCAGGGATATTTCTGAACTGTCAGTAAAACCTTTATAGTTTCTCTCTTCCTTCCCTCCTTTCCTCCCTCGCTTTCTCTCTCTCTCTCTCTCTCTCTCTCTCTCTCTCTCTCTCTCTCTCTCTCTGTGTGTGTGTGTGTGTGTGTGTGTGTGTGTGTGTGTGTGTGTGTGTTGAGGAGCTTCCTGTCAAGTAAGTGTATCTGCTCTTCATTATCTGTGCTAATAGAAAAGAGAATGCACACAAACGATTTGCTATTGACTAGGTTCATTTTAAAATGTAACACTTGGGCCAGCAAGATGGCTGGGCAGGTGAAGGAATTTACTGCCCAGCCTGATGACCTGAGTTCATCTCCAGAGTCAACAAGGTGAAAGGAGAGAGCCTATTCTTCCAAGTTGTCCTCTGACCTACACACACACACACAATAATATGAAAATATTAAAACCATCCTTCCTGGGCTTCCAACACAGACTGGAGATTAGGAATCTTCCAGGGTTTCGGTACCCAACTGGGACTGCTGGGGCATCCAACCATGAGAATTGAGCAACGCCTGGATCCCTGGCCTCTTTCAGGTGAAACAGCTGCTGTTTTTACCACCCAGACCATGGGATATGAAGCAACCTAATACATTTTCTATTTTGTATTTTCTCATACTTTTACATATTCATTTTTATCAGTTCTGTTCCTTTAGAGAATTCTAATCCTAATACAAATGGCTGAGTTGGGTGACAGGTAGCTTCCGGCAGAGTCCAATTCCGGGGGGGGGGGGGGGGGCTTGTCTGACAAGGGTGTAAGCATTAAGAAAACTCTTTTTTCTCCAAATAGAGAGTAGGCACAAGAAACACACAGGCCAAGTCTGTGTAAATATTGGGTCTCATTATTGCCGCCATTGTAGAGTCCCATGAAGAACAATTAGTTCTGTTTGGTGGGGGGGATGATATGGAATTACCTAGGGAGGGTCCAGATCCAATGACCTCTGTGTGGTATACTGATGTATATGCAAGGGGTCCATGCCCTGCCTCCTTGAACCTACTATTGGCTGGGAGATATAGTCTCTGAGTGAGCAAGTAGGGGTGTAAACCTGGTCTAGCAGTGCAGGTAAAGTCCATTGTCTCTGCACAGGAATGCTGTAGAGAGGCCGCAGGATTAGGAGCTGGCATTAACAAGCATGATTGAAAGTTTGGCATGGTCTTACGGTAACCTCTGGAATTTGTGAGACAAGAGCATGAGACTCAGTGGAAGACCTCAAGCTGAGTGTTTTGTGGACCTGCTGAAACATGCAAGCTGCCATACTCTGTCCCAGAGTTTATTTAGAGGCCTTCTGACCAAGAGAGTCACAGCTGCCAGTGCCCCAAGGCAAGGGACCCAGCCCTGTGTCACAAAGCTAATGATGTGGAAAGATAAGCAATTAAGTATTTAAAGGTCCCCAAAATGTGGACTAAAACAAGTGTGCCTCTATTTTGCTCCTGAGTACATAGAGGAAAGCATTTAGAAAGAACAGGGACAGTTAATGCAGAGGTGGAAGAGAATATTTGTTTTAAGTGGTCCGGGGTCTTTGTTTTTGCCTCTGATGGGGAAATACATGTCCTTGAAAAGTTAAGACACTGTTTTGATCTGAACTGGGTTACAGACTGATAAATATCTATAAACTGAAGAGAGCTACTACCAGGGGGGAATATAGGACATGTTTTTGCTTAAGTCATGTCCAAAAGGTGTGTGCTGGAGATTCTGTCTCAAACTCTCCTGTTAGGTGCTGAGTAACCCAAATAAATTCCTGCCACCTGAAGGTCAGTCAATAAAAAGTGTTTGAGTGGATGTGAATACATCCTTAGGCTAGGAGTGTGTGTGTTGGGGGGAGGGTGTCTTCCCCAAGAGGATGCAGATGGAAACTGTGTGATGGATCAGGATCATGGCCTTACTCTTAGTCCTCCAGGCCCCATCCCACTTTATAGGCATCCATCCAACTTCTTTACTGCCAAGGGGCTATGGTCTGGATAGCTATTTGGACCCAGACGTACAGTAGTCAGGAATTTGTCAATGAGAGGGTATATGCCTTTAAGCACACTTCAAATTTTAAAAGATCCTGGAAACTTCATAGGCAATTGCTAGCATCCTTACGGGCAATCATGACAGAAGGGGTGGTTAGTGAGTCAGGAACAGAAGAAGTATTCCAGAATAAGGTGGACCGAGCGAGGGCACACACCTTTATTCCCAGCACCCAGGAGGCTGAGGAAGGTGGATCTCTGTGAGTTTGAGGCCAACCTGGTCTGCAGAGTGAGTTCCAGGACAGCTACAGAGAAACCCTGTCTTGAAAAACAAACAAATAAACAAACGAAAAGGGCAGAAGGGCCAGGGACAAGAAGTTTAAAGAGAAAATGTGGTCAGGGTCCAAAAAAGTAGCATCCACATTGACAAGGAATATAATGTTGGTTCTTCCACATTTAAGGTAACTCAAGCTTTATCCACACTGTTCAACTATGGAGGCCTATGTAGCTTCTGGTACTATCAGCTCTCAAAAGGAATAAAGGCGTGTGCAACCACCACACCACTGAAGAGGACACTCTTACTTGCTGGGCTCATAAGAGCCCAGAAACAGAGTCCAGAGCATTTTCTTTTTTCAGAACTGACTGTGAGAGAGGTTGATCTTATCTCCCGAGAGTGAAAGGGACATTCCTCCTGCTTTCTGCTAGGTAGGTCCTGATTTGCAGATTAGATAAGGCCCTAGGGGAGGCTTACAGCTCAGTAGCTATGGGCCCTCCAGGCTGAAGCATCCTAGCTAACCACAATCATAACAAGGAAGAGTCCTCTGACCTGCAGCTAGGTTTGTTCCCTTAGACTAAACCACGTGGCAGCAAGATGTGGAACTCTCAGGTTTCCCCAAGACACTGGATGGACAATTGCTGCAACCGTTTGCCAAGCTTGCCATTTACCTATTTCCTCCTCCAGCCTGGCCCTTCTCCTCTTCAAAGTCTCCTCCTGGCTATTAAAGACCTGGAAGGACAGATCTAATAATGTGAAAAGGAAGGCTGGGTTTTGAAGTTTTGTATCTAATATCTGGGAAAGGCTTCGTCTAGAAAACATGTAGCCAAATGCTAGCCTTTCAGACTCTTGGTACACGTGGTTTCAGCTAGCTAAGGTGGAAGGAGAGCAGAGTTCTTGGAAACCCTTTGTCACCTCCTACAATTTAATGGGTTTGACGATGGCCATTTACATCTCTTCTTTGTTTTTCTTTTTGGTTTTTCGAGATGTGGTTTCTCTGTAGCTTTGGAGCCTGTCCTGGAACTCACTTGATAGAGCATACTCTCCTGTCAGGTCCTTCGCCATCATTTCCTATGTCTATGACCTACTAGGATGAGCAGGGTTCCAAAGCAGGCATGGCAATGGAGCCTGGCCTGGCTGCGGCTCTTCTGTAAGTATTAATGTCCCCAACCTTGTCACATGCGAAAGATCAAAGACAGGACACCTCTTTAAGCATGTGGAATATTTTGGGATGGTAAGGTTGTCTTGGCAGATTAGATCAAAGGTTACCAGGAGCCCTTTGGATTCCTTAATGAAGGTTGGGGTAGCCTGGATATTATACAACAAATAAAGAATCAGAAGGGGAAGTGGAGTTAGCCAGAATTCTGCAGTCTGGAAGGAAGGAAACATGAACAGTGAGGGGTGGGAACTGAGGTGCCAGGCGAGGGGTAGATGGTGGAGGGGAAGTTCAGAGATTGAGCAGAGACTCAAATGTGCAAAAGTAAGGATCATCAAATATGTAATCTGTGGGCTGCATTTAGAGGAGATTTGGCTGGGGCAGGAGAGTCTAGGGAGACAGATAGCATCCCCCTTCCAGCCAAAGCGAGAGGACAAAGACGCAAAGGCTTGGATATAAGATACCTCAGAGTCCTCACCTAAATTACAACACAGCCTATTTAATTATGGGATGCAATTAAAGGTGATTGTGCCATGAGGTAACCAGCATCCTAGATTAGAGAGAGGATCAAAAGAACAAATTTTGTTACAAACGAAAAGAAGGGATTTCTTGGTGAGAGTGTAAGGATAAAATTTAGATCAGATTTTGAGGCTACATTCTAGGGGTGGGCCAGACAAAATAAAAGGAGACCCTTCCCATGATTCCTTCGCTTACCAGGGGTGCATTCTTCACCCAGAAGGCATCCCTTGAGAGCAAAGGCCTTTCCTATAGTCTCTGGTGGAGAAAAGGGGAAACTTCGCCTCATCACACCGGCTTGGCTGCAACATGCTCTATCTGGTTCCACTCAGAGGCCAAACCTGTTTGGTTAGTCAGGTCAGACCAAGCTCAAAGGGAAAGCTTCCAAACCAAAAATGCCCACTAATCCAGTCACAAGGAAAGGGAGGCACAGCACGCTGCCTTGGGAAGAGCAAACACCTGGCTGGCCAAACACGCCTCAGATCAATGATGCTGATCAAGAGTGGGATGGTAGGGTACACGCCGTCAGCTGCACACTCTACTGCCCAAATGTTGGAGGCGTGTGACCGGGGAGGGCCCTAGGTGAGAAGAGAAAGGGGAAAGGGAAGAGAATCCTAACAATTTGTAGAGAAAATGGGCTCTCAGAGGAATGCCAAAGGGCTCCTTGCCCTTGCAGAGCACAGCAAGCTGGCCTTCTCTTCTCCCTGTTCACAGGTTCCACCACAGAGCAGCCTTGGCCAGAACCCTTGCCTTGCACACAAGAAGTTAGGCTTTCGCAAAGAGCTTGGAAAGAGCTCCTAGGGTTTGTGCCTTTAAGGGCAGCAGAGGTCCACAGGCCCAGCCAGGAGACCTTCGAGTCTCCCCAGAGAATCAGAGACCCAGGCAAAGCCTTCAGAGGTTTGTCAACTGACCTACCACCATGAGGACCAAAGTCAAGGGTTACCAAGTAAGGCAAGGAGAGAGTTTCCTATCTGGGCCACCAAAACAGCATGCTAAGTGACAGACCAAAGGGGGGGGAGTAAGGAGTATTTAACAGATCAGAACATATATAGAAAGATTTATTAAGGAACATTTAAGGCTAACGATATGGCTTATTGGTAGGAGTTCCTGCTGCCAAGCCTGGTACTTGACTAGTCTCTGGGAGTCACAGAGGTCAAGGAGAGAACTGACTCCCACAAGCTATACTCTGACCTCCTCTACACACACCTGGAGCACATTTACACAGACATACACACATGCACACACACAATTGCAAAAAGAAAATTTTAAACTATTAAAAAAAAATGGACTGCGGGGCACTAGTGGTACAGGACTTTAATCCCGGCACTTGGGAGGCAGAGGTAGGTGGATCTCAGTGAGTTCAAGGCCAACCTGGTCTACAAAGCAAGTTTCTGGACAGCCAGGACTGTGACACAGAGAAACCTTATCTGGAAAAAACAAACAAACAAAACAAAAAATAACTCCCAATGTAGCTCAGTTAGTAAAATGCTTAACTAGCAAGCACAAAATCCTCGTTTCAAGCCCCAGCTCTGACTGAAACTTGTGTATGATGATACACACCTCCAGTCCTAGCACTGGGGGAGTGGAGGCAGGAGGATCTGAAGTTTAAGGTCGTCCTCTTGACTACATAGAGAATTCAAAGCCAGTCTGGGCTATGTGAGACCTCATAGTCTTAAAAGCCTTTTGGCTGTTTGAGGAGATGGCTGAGGTAAGTGTCTGGTGTGCAGACACTAGGACCTGCGTTTGACCCTCATCGCACACATAGAAAACTGGGTAACGTGGTAGGCGCCTGTTCTGCCCGCACCGGGAAGGCACAAACAGGATGGTCCCCAAGGGCTTTCTGCCAAGCCAGCCTAGCAGAACCAGATAGCTAAAGTCTCAGTGACATGGCATGTCGCAAAAATAAATAAATAATAAGGCAAAGAATGAAGAAGGAAGACGTCAGTATCAACCTCTGTGTGCACACATGCCTCACACACATGTACACACACATGTACAGACATGAGCATGCACACACACATGTTTTTCCCACTGAAGAAAACACGCTGCAAACGAGTGGTATGGCTGGTTCTCAGAGAGAGAGAGAGAAAACAAGCCTCTTGAGAGGAGAGGAGACCTTTCACAGGAAGTAAGAAAAATTTCTTTTGGGTTGGTGTGCTATTTGCGTGGGGTCCCTATCTGGAAGAAAGAGAAGGCATCACAGTAGCATGTCAAGTAGTAAGCTTACAGATCCAGTCCTCCTTTCTTCTTCATTTAAACTTATTTTAAGTCTTCATGCACACACACACACACACACACACACACACACACACATATATATATTATTGAGCATATTCCCCCCCACACCCTCATCTTCTCCCTTTTTTGTTTTGTTTTTTATCTTTTCCTCTCATTGGACACCTAAGTTGGCTCCATGTAAGTTGTCTTTCTTGAGATTGACCATCTGGGATAAGGCTCCATGGATGATTTTTGGTTTTTGTTTTGTTTGGGTTTGGTTTTTCAAGACAGGGTTTCTCTGTGAAACAGCCTGGCTGTTCTGGAACTAGCTCTGTAGACAAGCTCCATAGGTTATTAGGAGATAATTTCTCAGTGCTTCTAGAAGGCATCACAAGTAACTGGAGCAAGGTTCCAAGTGATCAGTGTATGAATATTTGTTTTTATTTTTGGCCTTTTTGTCTTCCATCTATCCATCCATCTGGGTTACCATCATCTATCATCTACTTCCTCCCTTCTTTTCTTTCTCCCTCCCTTCCTTACTTTTTTCTTTCCAAACTCAACAGCCAGACCTTTCAAATGCCCCTCCTGAGATTCTCTCTCCAGGCACCAGTTTGCGGGTGGTTGGAGAAATGCTGTCATACCAGTGTTGGAGAAGATGGGGTTAGGAGAGAGAGAGAGAGAGAGAGAGAGAGAGAGAGAGAGAGAGAGAGAGAGAGAGAGAGAGGCATCAGCCAGAGCTTGCATAAAACTGAGTGCTGACTGGGAAATGCCCCTGTGATCCAGAGACCTCATTGGCTTACCTCTCCACTCGGTCAGCCTTCTCTTATCTCACTCCCCTCTCACTACACTGTCAGTAGCTCAACTTGTCCCCTGGTTTAACTGTAACAATGTCCTAGGTCTTACATCTCCATGTTGACCGTGGAAGAAAATACAAATTAATCTTACCTCACACAGAAGAGGGTGAAAACGGATACTTAGAAATAACCGATTAAATTTTACCACACAGTTTCTCTTGAGTTGGTATTAATTTTTTAAATGTGTAGTTTATGAAACAAAATATGTGACCTTACTTCAAATTTGTATATGTATGAGGGCTTTACCAGCATGCATGCATGCACACCACTTGTAGAGACCAGCGGAGGCCAGAAGAGGGCATCACACCACCTACCCTGGAATTGGAATTGCCCATCGTAATTACCACCTGCCACAGGGGTGCTAGGAACCCAACCTGGGGCATCTGCAAAAGCAGCAAGTGCTCTTAACTTCTAAACAATCTGCCTGACCTAATGTCTTACATGACAATTAACCACCTGCATTTGCAGCAGCCACAGCTTCTAGGCTGAGGGACTTTCTAGTTCTCATAGTTCTCCTTTGAATGATGACCTTTATACAGACTGTAAGTTTGGAAAGCAGAGTGTATGAAGATTTTTTTAAAAGATTTATTTATTTATTTTGTATACCGTGTTCTGTCTGCATGCATGCCTGCAGTCTAGAAAAAGAGCAAGAGATCTCATCTCATATGGTGGAAGCCACCACATAGTTGCTGGGAATTGAACTCAGGACCTCTGGAAGAGCAGCCAGTGTTCTTAACCACTGAGCCATCTCTCCAGCCCAGTGTCTGAAGAGTAATAAGCCATTTTGTACTACTTGAATTGGTTTGAAACCAGAAAAACAAAGTGATTATTCTTATCTTTCCCCTCAACGATGAATGAATGAATTCATTCAAAATATGCATTCACTTCTGTTTCTATGTCCAACACTAAATGAAATGCTGGAGGTGCTTAAACACCCATATCCCAGGGTGGGTGATGGATGATGGTTTTGACATGAAGGATGCTACAGCAGAATGTCACAGACTTGATAATGTAAAGAACATAGGCGTCTTATAATTCTAAGGGCCAGAAAGAGGCTACATTTGGAAGAGTGTTCTGTTTTATTTGTTGTTTGTTTTGTTGTTTTGTCTTATTTTCTTTTTGTTTGTTGTTTTTATTTTTTGAGACAGGGTTTCTTTGGGGAGCTCTGGCTGTCCTGGAACTCGCTCTGTAGACCAGGCTGGCCTCGGACTCAGAGATCCTCCTGTCACTGCCTCCCAAGTGCTGGATTAAAGGCGTGCGCCACCACTGCCTGGTGTTTTGTCTTGTTTTTAAAGACATGATCTCAATCCATGGTCTGAGCTGCCTCAAATTCCCCACAGTTCCACTGTCCAGCCTTCATCCTTTCAAGTGCTGGGATTATTGGGTATGAAAAAAACACAGCCCAGATATAAGGGTTTTCTTGATGAATCATTGCCTAGCAATAGACGGAAACAAGAGAAAGAAAGGTGGTGGGTGGGCAAGGGAAAAAAAGGCAGACATGAGAAGAGAGGAGGGGTAAATAGTGTGAGAGAGGAAGGCAGAGTCATAATAGGAGGAAGGGAAGGAAGGCAAAGAGTAGGGAGGAAAACAAACCCATGCTTCCATGAGCAGCTCGCTCCTATAATGGCATTAACTACCTTGTGCAGAAGGAGAGACTCCTCATTACCTGGACACCTCCTATGTGTCCTCCTTTTCAATGATCTCAACATTGGGGGTCAAGTTTTCAGCACTCGAACTTTGAGGGACCCATTGAAACCACAGGAATTCAGCTATTGGAATACAGGGATGGGAGGACTCTTCAAGGTCTTCGTGGAGTTGGCCTGAGGATATCCACCCAAGGAACAGGTAAGAGACCAGGAGGTTTGGGAAGGGGTCCCAGAGGAAGTAGCACAAGCCAAGATTTGCAGTAAAGCAGGAGCCTCTGGCTCAACATTCCTTGTCAAGGAATTCTATCAAAGAACGTGACTTTTGGCCTTCAGACTCTCTCCTGATGGTTCCTCTTTCTTTTAAAAATTCTGCTTATTTATTTGTGTCTGTTGGTCTGTGATCTGTGTGTCTGTCTCTCTGCACAGTATGCCAAGTGCCCACATCAGGGTGTCAGAGGACAACCTGTGGGATTGGTTCTCTCCTTCTAACATATGGTTCCCAGGGATCCAACTCAGATCACTGGGTTTGACAGCAAAGCACATTTACCTGGCTCTCCAGCCGCATGGCTCCTCCTTCTCCCTGTGATTATTTAGACTACTAGAAAAGCATTTGTTCACTATTTCTCAGACTTGCATTAGCTAGCACCTTTCCTGCCTTGTCTTACTTGATATGCACAACGGGGACTGGCAAGACGACTAAGCCAGCAAAATCTCTCTTGGTTCTCCTTGCGCAAGCCTGATGACTGGAGTTCGAGTCTCTGAATGCCCATAAAAATGGAAGGAGAGGGAAAACTCCATAAAGTTGTTCTCTGACACACCACACTGCGACATTCTTGTAGCCCCCACCCCGCCCCGAACACACACACATCATACACACACGACAATAATCCTAAAATGTTGATATCCACAATGACTTCACGGTCTTGGTTGTGTAAGCATTTCAAGGTATGTGAAAAGAACAGCGAAGGATTAGACATCTCATGTTTACAGAGCTAGTAAAGAAAAGGCTTGGCATGAGGGCACAGGCAGTCTTTGCCAAGAAACAACATTTTTAGCTAAGCGCACGCTTTTAATCCCAGCACTTGAGAGGCAGAGGCAGGTGGATCTCTGTGAGTTCGAGGCCAGTTTGTTCCAGGACAGTCAGGGCTGTTACACAGAGAAACTCTATCTTGAAAAACAAAACCAATTCAATGCAATGCCCAGCAAAATTCTTCAAAGACCTCGAAAGAACAGTACTCAACTTCACATGGAAAAGCAAAGAACCCAGGATAGCCAAAACAATCCTGTACAATAAAAGAACTTCTGGAGGCATCACAATCCCTGACTTCAAACTCTACTACAGAGCTACAGTACTGAAAACAGCCTGGTAATGGCATAAGAACAGACAGAAACCAAATAGAAGACCCAGATACCAATCCACACATCTTTGAACACCTGATTTTTGACAAAGAAGCAAAAAATATCAAATGGAAAAAAGAAAGCATATTTAACAAGTGGTGCTGCCATAATTGAATATCAACATGCAAAAGATGAAAATAGACCCATATCTATCACCATGCACAAAACTCAAGTAAAAATAGATCAAAGACCTCAACATAAAACCAGCCACACTGAACCTTACAGAAGAGAAAGTGGAAAGAACACTTAATTCATTTGCACAGGGAACTACTTCCTAAATATAATCCCAGCAGCACAGACACTGAGAGAAACAATTAATTAATGGGACCACCTGAAACTGAAAAGCTTCTGTAAAGCAAAGGACATAGTCAACAAGACAAAAGGAAAGCCTACAGAATGGGAAAAGATCTTCACTAACACCACATCAGACAGAGGTCTGATCTCCAAAATATACAAAGAACTCAAGAAATTGGTCATCAAAAGATCACATAATCCAATTTTAAAAAATGAAGTACAGACCTAAACAGAGAACTCTCAACAGAGGACTAAAATGGCCGAAAGACACTTAAGGAAATGTTCAACATCCTTAGTCATCAGATGTAACGGCATTAATGAATGCAGACAGATTGTAAATATATATATATATAGCTTTAATGGAGAAATAGACTTACAGAACCACTGTTCCAGCGGAGACCAGGAAAGCAGAAGTGAGTGCAAGCTCGCCAGATTTATAGGCAAACATTAGCCCGAGGTGAACATGCCCCCTAAGAGGTGGAACTTATCCCTACATCTCCCCTTTTTGTCTAAATAAGACAGAACTAAACCAAATACAACTATATACAATAATAACAAATAATAAATATAACAAACAATATTGAGGACAAAAATTTTGCTAAACATTCTATCTAAAGGAGTCTAAATAATGTAGAGAGTAACTACAATTATATAATCTTCAACTCAGTCAAAGATCTGAGAAGGGAATAAATACTACTCAACAAACGAGATATATCCAAAATGTGCAACAATTGACAGAGACAACTGACTACCTGGGCAATCACCCAAAGTCTCGTTTGCAATGTTGAGTCAACCAACTTTGGTTAAGACCTAACATAACTGATATACCATTATTAAAGGCAAGGAACTTTTCAAAATTATCTTACCCTGTCTTGGCAGGATATGACAGTCTTGTTTTACCATTGATGCATGCTCTGTATCTCTGTCAGTGGTTGAGGTATGGACATTTATTTGCCCAAAGGCCAGTTCTGCCAAAAAGAAAGGCTCCAGGTGGAGTGTCTTTGGTGCTCAACATTCTTTCGGGAATAGAGTGGTGCTGCCAGGAGCAATTGCGTCTCACTATCACAAAACTCTGAGTTAGATTAAAGGCCATTTTCTACAGCTCTTTGAAGAAGTTGAAGATTATCTATCTATACTGAGTATAATCTCTATATATCTAAAGAACCTGATTAGTCTAATTATAAATGACAAACTTAGATGACTATTAATCTATATAATTCTCAATATCTATCTAACTTAAAGACTAAGACAATAAACAACTGTGTAACAAATGAGGATAATGACCTCCAAATATAAACACTGTACAAATATACATTGCAATATGGTAAATATATATCATTACACAAACATTATATAAGTATCTTAATCAGAGGTAGAAATGAACACTGCAATTTGGTAAATATATACTATATATATATCAATACAATATATGTCAATACATAAAAAATGTTTTAAACAGGTAGAAACATGCATGCATACAATAGTCAATATAATTGAACTTTGTATCAATATACAAGAATCGATACCAATATATTTGTCTAAAGACAGTAACTCACAATTATAAATCTGTTATCCCATCATCCCTCTTTTTTTTTTTCAAAATGACCCTGAGCTTATAAAATTCCTCCCCCAACCTGCCAACCCCTAAATGATGTCCCTAAACCCAGGGGCAAACTTTACTGGGAGAGGGGACGTTGTCCTCCAGAATTACTTCCAGCTGTCATGGGGGCGACGTTCTTTCTGGGGATCCTGTGAAAGTAAAATGATGGTTAAATTTCAAGATCAATGTCTTTTAAATTTGCAAATAGTCTCTGAGTATTTTGTGCAGGTCTGGCCAGAATGTTGTACAAGATGTGCACCATTTCAGCTAACCAAGTTGGGATCGTCTTGTGCAGCTGGTACCCAAAACAGGTCTTGTAGTAGCGCTATCAGTATCATGACGTCATATAAACCAGGTAGAGTTGTTGTTGTGGGGCCCCATCTTCTTCCTGGAAACTTCAAATGTCACTTCAGGAAAAACTCCTTGTTCATTGTGAAAAACTTAAACATTAATCATATAGACATATATAGACATACATATATATATATATATATATATTCAATGAAAGGCATGATATACTCAATGAAAAGTATGATAGATATGAAGAAAAGCAAAGATGTTTTCTAAACTCATATTTCTTTCAGTCCCATATCATGGCTCTTGACATGAGACAGAAACTCCAAAAACTCTGGGTTTTTCTCTTACTAACAGGCTTGGAATTGGAGAGGGACTGAGCCAGAGTCCAACCTCAAAACCAGCTCTATAAATTTAGAAATATGGTTTAATATATTTTACTTACACAACCCATTCAGTTTTCTTGATATTTCCTATTGGGCAGGTATTTTTCCATCTGTCAGTATCCAAACATCCAGGGTACCTTGAATTTTTCAAAGATGAGTGTTTTCCTGTGGAGATAAGAACAGAACCCTGCCCCCATTCTATATGTTTTTCTTACCATCTATATGAATATCATCATTGTGGATGAGTTGTCATTTCTCCTTTCCAAGAGGTTTCTCCTCTTCAAATCGAAACTTTATTAATTTTGATGGTATCCACAATTTTTCTTCTCCTGTGGAAACAAGAGCAAAACTGATGTGGGAGTGTCATATATCAATCTGTTGATTTCATTGGCTAAGCAATAAAGGAACCGCCTCGGCCCATTTCATTGGTTAGAAGATAGGTGGGAGGAGTAGACAGAACAGAATGCCAGGAGGAAGAGGAAGTGAGCTCAGTCTCCACAGCTCTGCTCTCCGGAGCAGACGCCTCAGGAGAGACGCCATGCTACCTGCTCCAGGGAAGACGCACACCATGCCCCAGCTCCGACCCAGGATGGACTTAGGCTAGAATCTTCCCGGTAAGCGCACCTAGGGGCGCTACACAGATGATTAGAAATGGGCCAGGGCAGTGTTTAAAAGAATACAGTGTCCGTGTAATTATTTGGGGCATAAGCTAGCCGGGCAGGGCATGTGGCTTGCGGTGTTGGGGACGCAACCCTGCCGCCGCCCATATTACTACACAAAACCCCTTCCCCAACATAGCACATCTCCTGGCTTCCATTGAAAGGTCAGTACATCTTTGAAATAAATCGGTTGATTTAGTTCAGCAGACTTTTCCATTATCCAATGTCTTTCTGCTGCTGTCGTTCCTTTCTCATTGGCGTTGAGAAAATTCAAGGTTAATAAAGCATTATGTAATCTATTTCTGGGGGTATTTTTGGTCCCTTTCTGTTTGTTTAGCATATCCTTTATAGTACGAATTGATCTTTCTATAACTGCCTGGCCTGTAGGATTATTTGGTATACCTGTAATGTGTTTTATATTATAATAATCAAAAAAGCATTTCAAGCAGGGCGGTGGTGGCACACGTCTTTAATCCCAGCACTCAAGAGGCAGAGGTAGGTGAATCTCTGTGAGTTCGAGGCCAGCCTGGTCTACAAGAGCTAGTTCCAGGACAACCTCTAAAGCTACAGAGAAACCCTCTCTCGAAAAACCAAAAAAAAAAAAAAAAGCATTTCATTTTCTTAGATACATATGCTGGACCATTATCTGTCTTTATTTGTGCAGGTATACCCATGATGGCCATAACTTCCAATAAATGTGTGATTACTGATTCAGCCTTTTCTGAGCTCAGGGCAGTAGCCCATTGAAAACCTGAATATGTGTCTATGGTGTGGTGTACATATTTTAATTTACCAAATTCCATAAAGTGGAATACATCCATCTGCCAGATTTCATTTCTCTTAGTACCCTTTGGGTTACTCCCTGCAGGCAACGGTGTTTGATTATAGAAAGAACAAGTAGGACATCTCTTTATAATGTCCGTAGCTTGTTGCCAAGTAATGGAAAATTCTTTCTTTAGGCCTTTACTATTGACATGATGCTTCTTATGAAATTCTGAGGCCTGCAACACACTTCCAATCAATAATTGATCAATCTCAGCGTTGCCTTGGGCTAGAGGACCAGGCAGACCTGTATGGGACCGGATGTGTGTTATGTACATCGGACAAAGCCTGTTCCTGATTACGTCTTGTACCTGGATAAACAATGAAGTCAACTCTGTGTCAT
This sequence comes from Microtus pennsylvanicus, assembly GCF_037038515.1. Classification (NCBI taxonomy): domain Eukaryota; kingdom Metazoa; phylum Chordata; class Mammalia; order Rodentia; family Cricetidae; genus Microtus; species Microtus pennsylvanicus. Next base: position 89,329,235 of record NC_134585.1, on the reverse strand, counting down.
CTGGTATAAATTCAGCGGTTTCAATATGCAAGATAACTATTTCTGCATATTGTGAATCTGTAACTATATTAATAGGTTCTTTAAAATCCCTTAGCACCATAAGAATGGCATATAATTCCTCCTTCTGGACAGAATCATAAGGACTTTGTTCCACCTTACCCAAGTCTTCTGATTTGTAACCTGCCTTCCCTGATTTATTGGCATCAGTATAGAATGTATGGGCTCCAGTTATTGGAGCATCATGGACGATTCGAGGAACAATCCAAGAAGTTCTCTTTATGAAGTTAAGCCTCTTGCTTTTTGGATAGTTGTTATTAATGTCTCCCAAAAAATTAGCACAAGCTCTTTGCCATGGTTCATTATCTTCCCATAATTTCTTTAGTTCATCAGCAGTGAAAGGCACTATAATTTCTGCTGGGTCTATGCCTGCTAGTTGACGAAGTCTCAGCTTGCCTTTTATAATTAACTCAGAGACTTTTTCCACATAAGTTTTCAGTTTCTTACTTGGTTTATGTGGTAAAAAGATCCAGTCCAAGATAATATCATCTCTCTGTATTAAAATTCCTGTAGGAGAAATTTTTGATGGTAGTATGATGAGAATACAATCGAGCTCTGGATTCACCCTGTCCACATGTGCCTGTTGTAATTTTTCCTCAATCATTGTCAGTTCCTTTTCTGCTTCAGCTGTTAATTCTCTGGGACTGTTTAAATCTTTATCACCATCCAAGGTTTTGTTCAAATGAATTATTAGATCAGGTGTTATCCCAATAGCTGGTCGTAGACTGGAAATGTCTCCTAACAGTCTTTGAAAGTCATTAAGAGTCTGTAGGCGATCTCTCCTAATTTGTGCCTTTTGTGTCTTAATTTTTTGCAAACATATTTTATAATCTAAATAATTAACAGAGTCTCCCTTCTGAATCTTTTCAGGAGCAATTTGCAATCCCCATTTAGGTAAAAGTATCTTTATTTCTTCAAACAGTCTGTTCAAGGTATCCATGTTTGAATCGGATAACAAAATGTCGTCCATGTAATGGTATACTATAGATTTGAGAAATTCCTTGTGTATTATTTGCAATGGTTGGATCACAAAATATTGGCACAGGGAGAGGCTATTTAACATACCCTGGGGGAGGATGGCCCAGTGGTACCTCCTCGAAGGTTGAAAATTGTTATAAGTAGGCACTGTGAAGGCAAATTTTTTTCTATCTTCTTTTTGCAAAGGTATAGTGAAAAAACAATCCTTTAAATCAATAACTATGAGAGGCCATCCTTTTGGTAATAAAGAGGGCAAAGGAATTCCAGATTGCAGAGGGCAATTGGTTGAATAACCTTGTTGATGGCCCTGAGATCTGTCACCATTCTCCATTTACCTGATTTTTTCTTAACCACAAATACAGGAGAATTCCAAGGGCTGGTAGATTCTTCTATATGTCTAGCATCTAATTGTTCTTGTACCAGCTGTTCTAAAGCCTGTAACTTTTCCTCAGCTAAAGGCCATTGCTTTGTCCATATTGGTTTCTCAACCATTTTAGAGGCAAGGCTGTTGGTATCTCTGAAGGGACATCAATTGCTTGTTCTTGTACAGCCCGAATGGCCGGTTTTCTCCGTTTGTAATATCTTTTAATATTATTCTCAGAAATATAGGCTCTAGAAGTAGCAGGAATGTTAATTTGGGTATTCCATTGTTGTAATAGGTCACGACCCCATAAATTCATTGCAATATTGGCTACATATGGCCTTAATTTTCCTATTTGTCCCTCTGGCCCTATACATTCAACCCATCTCGTGCTCTGCCTTACTCGAGATAGGGTTCCAATTCCCAGGAGCTGAACATTTACATTCTGAAGAGGCCAATATGGATGCCAAGATTCTGGGGTAATGATACTTACATCAGCACCTGTGTCCAGCAGGCCAGTAATAAAAATGCCATTTACACACACTCTCAGTTTAGGTCTTTGATCATTTATAGAAGTTTGCCAAAACACACGTAACTTATCTTTCTGATCATTATTGCTTGTTACAGTAGGCATGGGGCTTCCTAATTGTCCTGACGAGGCACGTTCTCTGCAGAAACTGGAAATGACTGAACCATGTTTGCCATGGGGGCCTGTGAGGGCCCCCCTTCACGTTTCCCGTTGGTATCAGGTTGCCTTGTCTATCTCTTGTAGACCTGCCTTCATTCGTCCAATGTCTGCCTTTTCCACATCTTCTACATAAACCTGAAGGCTGAGTCCTCCTATTTCTGTTATTTCTAGAAGATGCATTATTATTATTTCTGAAAATCCGTTGTCTACAATTCCTTTTCATATGACCCATTTTGGCACAATTAAAACATTTGGTATTCTGGTATCTCCTTTTACCATTGGAAATTGCTTCTTCTACCCATGCTTCAGTGCCATAATCAAATGTATCAACATTCAGTGTATGCAAGACCCATTCTTCCAAGGGCGCTGATCTGAGCTTTAAAGGCCCCAAAATCCTTTTGCATTCCACATTTGCATTTTCATAAGCCAAAGACTCAATCATTATATGTCTTGCTTCTGGGTCAGATATCCCTATTTGTACAGCCTTAGTTAGTCTTTGTAAAAAGTCACTAAAGGGTTCTCTCTGACCCTGTTTAACTCTGACAAATGATTCCATTCTCTGTCCTGGGTCTTATACCCTGTCCCAAGCCCTTAAGGCTGCTGTAGTACACATGGAGAGTGTGTTTTCATCCAAATTAGCTTGTTCCTGAGGGTCGGAAAAGAGCCCTTCACCTAGAATTTTATCTAGGGAAATGTCAATTCCCTTCACTTTTTCCTGCTGTTCTAAAAGTCTAGCCTCTTGCCTGAATAAGCATTTCCATTTCAATTGCGGTCCACTCTCAAGTACCGCAGAACTCTGCTGGAGCCAGTCCAAGGGGGTTGCTCTGTTTGTCGTGGCCCAAGATTTTAGCATCTCTTTAACAAAAGAGGCTTGCATCCCAAAAGTCATGACAGCCTGTTTAAGTTCTCTGAGATCATTCATACGGACAGGCTCCCGTGTATCTTCCTTGATGACCCTAGGGTTTCTGGAACCAATCACCTTCTCTGTTGTTATTACTGGAAAAACAGGTAGAGCTGTAGGTAGAGCTTTGTGGAAATTGTCCCAGAGAGATTTACCCACAGATGGAGTTAAAATTTGCCTTTCTACCCTTTGCTCTTCTTCATCAGAATTTAGAAATTCCTCAATCTTTTCAATTCTATTCACCATTGCCTTCTGCAATGTCTGAATCTCCTGTCCAGAATTATGTTCCAAAGCCTTCATTGAGGATTCTAAAGTATGAAGTTTGTCCGTTAGAGATAACATCTCATCTTTGGACATAATTTTTATGGCATAAACCGTGTCTTCTTGTATTGACAATCTTTCTGCCAATCTGTCATAAGCTTTAGACAAAATCTGATTGTCACATTCAGCAGTTTTGATTCTTTTATTTAATGTTTCAGTTCCTACAGAAAGGGACTGAAGCTTATGATCCAAATCAGCTGTTCCCTCTTCCATAGTAATGAATTTCTCCTTAATATCAGCCACTAATGTTTCAGTTCCTATAGAAAGGGACTGAAGCTTACGATCCAAATCAGCCATTCCCTCTTCCATAGTAATGAATTTCTCCTTAACATCAGCCTGTACCTTTTTTAAATTTTGTTCAGTTGATTGAGTCATGTTAAACAAAGATTTGTTCTCTTCCTGGAGAACTTCAAACTGATTCTTGAGAAGATTGTTGTCATTCTCAATTGTTTTTAAGCGTTCAATCTCTGCCTTAAGAATCCTGGATTTGTCTCGTAAAGACTTTATCATATTTCTATTATCAAACCATTTAGTGCCAATGAAAATTACGAATCCCAGAAGGATCCATAGATGTGGGGTGATAGACACCTCTTGTAAAATCTCCCACATGGTACAATTAAAAAACTGTTAAATTCTTGAATAGTAACGTGTTCAGACATTTTATTTATAAAAGAAAGCTTTTTTACCTGCAATGATAGGTTCCTGCCAGTGGTGGTCTCTGTGTTTTTGGAGTCTGTCCCGGAACTAGCTCTTGTAGACTAGGCTGGCCTCGAACTCACAGAGATCTGCCTGTCTCTGCCTCCTGAGTGGTGGGATTAAAGGTGTGTGCCACCACTACCTGGCCGGCCTCAAACTCACAGAGATCCGCCTGCCTCTGCTTCTCAAGTGCTGGGATTAAAGGCGTGCACCTCCACTGCCCGGCCAAGTCACTTTGTATCAGACCAAATCTGCCGCTGTGGCGGCTTTTGTTGCAAAACCACAGGTACTTGAGCTTCCGTTAATTCAGGTAGTGGGGTTCCGCTGCAAACTTAGCCAAGGCAGGCAGGGAGGGGTTAATTGCTCCAGCTAGCAGGCCGGGCAGAATGGGCCTGTGTGGACGAGTATGTCTCGGACTTGGCACTGGGGCCCGAGTCACGAACTAAAAAACGGCACCCAGGAGCATGCTGTGTTAGCTAGCAGGCTACGCGCTTGAGTCGGGGGCAAAATAGCCCGACGTTGTACGCCAAAATGTAACGGCATAAACGAATGCAGACAGATTGTAAAAATATATATATAGCTTTAATGGAGAAATAGACTTACAGAACTACCATTCCCACGGAGACCAGGAAAGCAGAAGTGAGTGCAGCGAGCATGCTCGCCAGATTTATAGGTAAACATTAGCCCGAGGCGAACACGCCCCCTAAGGGTAGGGACTTATCCCTACAATCAGAGAAATACAAATCAAAACAACTCTGAGATTCCATCTTACACCTGTAAAAATGGCACAGATCAAAAACACTGATGACAATTTATTCTGGAGAGGTTGTGGGGAAAAGGGAACACTTCTGCACTGCTGGTAGGAATGCAAGCTGGTACAACTCTTTTGGATGTCAGTTTGGCGATTTCTCAGAAAATTAGGAAACAACTTTTCTCAAGACCCAGTAATACCACTTTTGGGTATATATCCAAAGGGTGCTCAATCATGCCACAAGGACATGTGCTCAACTATGTTCATAGCATCTTTGTTTGTCAGAGCCAGAACCTGGAAACAACCTAAATGCCTCTCAATTGAAGAATGGATAAAGAAAATGTGGTATATTTACACAATGGAGTACTACACAGCAGAAAAAAAAATGACATCTCGAATTTTGCAGGAAAATGGATGGAGCTAGAAAACATTATTTTGAGTGAGGTAACCCAGACACAGAAAGACAATTATCACATGTACTCACTCATAGGTGGTTTTTAAACATAAAGCAAAGAAAGCCAGCCTACAAACCAAAATCCCAGAGAATTTAGACAACAACGAGGACCCTAAGAGAGACTTACATAGATCTAATCTACACAGAAAGTAGAAAGTAGAAAAAGACAAGATCTCCTGAGTAAATTGCAAGCATGGGGACCTTGGGGGAGGGTTGAAGGGGAGGAGAGAGGCAGGGAGAGAAGCAGAGAAAACTGTAGAGCTCAATAAATATCAATAAAAATGTATAAAAAAAGAAAAAAGGGAAAAAAACAAAATTAAACAAACAAACAAAAACCTAAAAAACACTTTTAAATCAGTTTCCAGTTCTGTTTCTCTTACCTGTGTTGATGTCTCTATAAAATGAGGTCGGCAGCCTAGGATGAAAAGCAGGCACGGTTCATGCTCTCACCCTCTTAGTTAGAACTAAAAAAGGCAAAGGGGCAAAATCCAGGCCAGCCTCCTCCATGGGTGAAGACATCCTGAGACTCCGGGTGGTTGCGTGGCTTTTGAGAAGGATTTTGCTTTTAGTCCTGGTTCACTTAGAGAGAAACAAAGCTTCCCACTTACAGATCACTAATGTTGACAGCCCAAAGAAGCTGGACCTAAACCTTTCACCAGGAGAACAATAGCTCAGTCAAGCATCAGCTGCTGTCCAAGGGAACATCTGCTGCCTGTCCATCTTCAGAGCTCGGAGACGAAGCTGGGTCATGAGCTGCACATCCTTAAATAAAGTAAGCAATTGAAGCCCACGTTTTTATTTGTGTTGCTTTTATTTAATGTGTATGGGTGCCCGCATGCTCTCGGTGGGCATGCCTGGTGTTCAGGGATGTCAGAAGAGGGTGTTGGATTCCCTAGAACTGGCGTTACAGAGGGTGGTGAGCCACCAAAGCCGGTGCTGGGAAGACAACACAGTTTCTCTGCCAGAAGCAGCAAGTCCTCTTAAAGGCTGAACTACCACTCCAGCCTCAAACTTGTGGTTTTATTGTAAACTTAGACAACACAATCATAGGACTTCCCCGCCCCATACTGGGGATTGAGCCTAGCGCCTCTTGCATGCTAGCCAAGGGCTTTGCTGTCAAGCTAAATCCCCGCCAGCTGCGTGTTGAGCTCTTATTAGGAGACAGGCTCTCCCCGGCTGGCCATTTTTACTTTTGTTTTGTTTTTGCTTTTCAGACAGGCTTCAAGCTGGTTGGAAAGCAGAAGGTGCCCTGGCATGTCAGATCACCTGCATCGAGCTCCTAAGTACCGAGGTTACAGGCGTATGTATATACCATCCCACTCAGTTTTATGTGGTTCAGGAAACAGAAGTTAGGATGCTACGAATTCAAGACAAGCCCTCTATCAACTGACTACATCCTCAGCCTCTGTCTGCCTCCAGTGGCACTGGAATTACAGGCCTATGACAGCAGGACTGGCCCCCGTTTGCGGGTTTGTTTTAAGTAGTTAGGCAAGGACGCCATTCCCACAGCCTCCCTGTGTCTACTCACCAGCCAGGTGGTCTGGGTGAAAGATTTGTCTCTCTGGCCTTCAGGAACAGCATTGACCTCCTAAAGTGGGTACAAGATTAAATACGCTATTATTTGTGAAAAGCGATTTTGAACTGGAAAAAAAATAGCACCTTCAAAGTCATGGAGGTGCAGTTATGAGAAATTATAGCGCTGGGATGAGAAAAGTCCCCAGAGCTTGGTGGACTGAAGGCTTGGTTCCTAACCGCTTGTGCTGTTGAGAAGTGGTGGAGCCCAAGCTGGCGGGCACATGGGCCTAGGGAAGCAGTCAGCGGGTGTGCCTCTGAGGCCTGGATTTTGTCCATTGCTCCTTCCTGTCTCATTCCATTGCTCTGGCTGCCATGAGCTGAGCAGTCTTGCTCCTTTACACCTTGTTCAACCATGATGTTTTCTGTCTTGCTTCAGGCCCAGAAGCAACGGAGCCAAACGACCACAGCTAAAAAGGTCTCCAATTGCCAGGCAGTGGTGGCACATGCCTATAAGACCAGCACAGGCAGATCTCTGTGAGTTCAAGGCCAGTCTGGTCTACAGAGGGAGTTCCAGGACAGGCTCCAAAGCTGCAGAGAAACCCTGTCTTGAAAAACAAACAAACCCACTAAAAACCAAAAGCAATAATAAAAAAAGTCTCCAATTTTGCCTTTTTTCTGATGACTTTTCTCAGTTTGTCCCAGCTTGGAAAACTAGTTGATATAGTAACAATCACCCACCAGATACAGAGAATGTACCAGACATTTGGTATATGGTCTCATGCACGTAGAAACACCATAATACCTCCATCAATGATAAACTGCAGACACAGGGAGTTTTGGTAAGAAAATATAATGAAAGCTGAGCATAGTGGCCCAGGCCTGTAATTCCAGCATTCAAGGAGGCTAAGGCAAGAGGATTGCGAGTTCAAGACTAACTGGATTTATGTAATTTCCTGGCCCTAAATAGATGAATAAACTCAGTATAATAGCAAAGCTCGTGTTATTGGTGACACCTGAGACTTGGGAAGAAGGCTGACTTCTGGCTCACAGTTTTTGGACCTGTCTGTCTATGACTATTTGGTCTTCTTGCTTTAGGTCTGTGGGTACAGCACAGAGCAAAGCTGCCCATCTCATTTCAAGGACATAAAGGGAGAGTAAGGAGGGGCCCCGAGTCACCCAGCCACTCTCAAGGGCAACCCCACCCCCAAGGGATCCAAAGGCTTCCCACAAGGCCACTTCTCTTAAAGGTTCTGCCACTCACACTGCCGTTCTGAGGCCCAAACCTTGAGCCACATCCGATGCGGGTGTTCAAAATGCAAACTTCAGCCTAAGAAACCCCGGCCCTCCACCAGGGGTAGCCATCCAGCTCAGAGCTCTTTGTATTACTCCCAACTTTGCGGGTACACGGGTGTCCACTGGCCCGCTGCACTGGCAACTGTGCAAGTGCATAGTGCTTTGTCATGACGGCAGACCACAGTCATCGGATGATGTCTTTACTGCACCCTCTTTTTAATGATTTATATTCGTGTCTGGGTCTGTTTGCATGAATGTGTGTTCCACGTGCACGTAAGGTGCCTGAGGCGGCCAGAGAGTTTCCTCCCCTGGATTTGGAGTTGCAGGTAGTTGTGAGCCATCTGATGTGGGTGCTGGGAACTGAACCTGGGTCCTCTCCGCAAGAACTTTAAGTGCTCTTAACCACTGAGCCATCTCTCCAGCCTCTCTGCTTTTCATAGCTACTGTAGAGCAGACTGCTTCTGCTTATGACGTTGACTGTAAATAAGTATGCCATGTTGGGCCGTAGATTAATTTCACCTCATGTTCTGCTGTTCACTGTGGCCCTAGGGGTAAGAGTCTATCATACACTCACACACATACAGACAGACAGACAGACACATATACAACGTTTGTGAATTCCCTAAGATTCTTCTGTTACTAGACGTCATAGAAACATGACTAGAAATACTACCTGGAGTTGACTATAATCTTCTTGGGTTTGTGAAGGTCCAGCACTGGATCTGTCGCTGAGAACATTTGATACCTGCTAGAGCAGAACATCTACTCCACGGCTGGGATGGAAAATTCCATCTGGTCTGAAGTGAGCTTTGAATCCAGCACTGCCTCGCATGTATTCTGTCTGAATGATCTAACTACCTTGGAAGTGGAATGCTGACGTCACCTACTCTGTTTGTCCTTCATATTTCTATGATGCTTCTTCATGTCCTTCATTTGTTTTACATGGTTAGGCACACCAGTTTAGGCTCATATGGTTTGTAAGGGTTATATCACACTGATCAACTGGATCCTTATGGCTACGTAATGACAAGCCTTTGTCCCTAGTAAGTTTTTCAATCTACAAGTTTCTATTTATATTTATTCTCTCTCTCTCTCTCTCTCTCTCTCTCTCTCTCTCTCTCTCTCTCTCTGTGTGTGTGTGTGTGTGTGTGTATGTGTTAGTGTGTCATGGCATGCATGTGAAGATCAAAGTACAACTTGCAGGAGTTGGTTCAATTTCGTTGCCAGGCTCGGCAGCAAGTGCCTTTATTCACATGACCACCTCACCAACCCTTTGATTCGAAGTTCATTTTATCTCATAGAAAGACAACCACCTATCTTCTCTTTTAAAACTGGAGCATTGGGCCAAGCAGTGGTGGTGCATGCCTTTAATCCCAGCGCTCAAGAAGCAGAGGCGGGCAGATCTCTGTGAGTTCGAGGCCAGCCTGGTCTACAAGAGCTAGTTCTTTCAGGATAGGCTCCAAAGCTACAGAGAAACCCTGTCTTAAAAAACAAAAACAAAACAACAACAACAACAACAAAAAACTGGAGCATCTTCTGTCTTTCACATTCTTATTTATATGGTGCACATGTGCCAAAGTGTTCATGCAGATGTCAAGTGACAGCTTCAGGAGTTGGTTCTCTCCTTTGTCCATGGGCTCCTTGGGAGCAAACTCAGATCACTGGGGCTGGCAACAGTTGCCTTTACCTCCTGAGCCATTTTGGTGACCTCTATCCTTCACTTTCAATCTACTGAATGTTCTTTTTAATTTTTTTGTTTTTGTTTTTGTTTTTGTTTGAGACAGGGTTTCTCTGTCCTGGAAGTAGCTCTTGTAGACCAGGCTGGCCTCAAACTCATAAAGATCCGCCTGCCTCTGCCTCCTGAGTGCTGGGATTAAAGGCGTGCGCCACCACCACCCCACTCTACTGCAGGTTCTTACCACCAAACTGGGTCTTCTGGGTCTTTTGTATACAGTATATATAGTTGGAGTTTGTGGTCCATTATAAAATTCTTTAAATCTAATCTCCCTTCACTGTGTGTGTGTGTGTGTGTGTGTGTGTGTGTGTGTGTGTGTGTGTGTGAGAGAGAGAGAGAGAGAGAGAGAGAGAGAGAGAGAGAGAGAGAGAGAGAGACTACTCTGTTACACTCTCATATCTTCCTTTGAGATGGGGTCTCTGGGTCTTCAGCCAGGCAGGTAGACAGCAAACTACAGCAATTCTTTTGTGTCTACACCCCACAGCACTGGGGATATAGGCAGGCATGCACACACACACTATGGAATTTTATATGGATGCTTGGATCAGAACTCAGGTCTTGACATATGCTTAGCAAGTTCTCTTACCCTTTGAGCCATTTCCCCAGCTCATCCCATCCAATTTCAAACTTCAACTGTTTTTCATAATTTATTTATTTTTATTTATATGCATTGGTGTTTTGCCTGCATGTATGTCTGTGTGAGGGTGTCGGGTCCCCTAGAACTGGAGTTATAGACAATTATGAGCTGCCATGTGGATGCTGGGGATTGAACCCCGGGTTCTCTGGAAGAGCAGCCAGTGCTCTTACCCACTGAGCCATCTCTCCAGCCCCCATACTGCAACTATTTAACACATTATGCTCTTGGCTAATTTTTATGGTACCTACCTTTACATGTGAGTATAGTTCTACATAGCTGTTTGCATTCCCTTTTCCATAAAACATTTTTCTATTTCCCTCGGTCCCCTCTAAAATCAATAAGGAAGAGTATTGATATGATTGTCAGGGTTTAGATAAGGAGAGGGTTGGGGTTCAGCCCCCAGCAGGTGGTTCTCTAGTGGGTAGTCAGGAGGCGGGGCCCAACTGATACAAGTAGTTCACTGGGGGCAGATTCTTGGGTACCTTGTCCTGGGCACCCTCCTATCCCTTTCTTCTTGTCCTCTGAGGTGTGAAGAAGCTTCTCCACCACATGCTCCCATAGCCACTTTGCACAGGCATATGGGACTAAGCAGCCATAGACTGAACCCTTGACCATGAGACAAAAGGAATCTTTCTACCTGTTAAGCTGTTTACACTAGGGATTCTGTCGAAGAATTGTGAAAGCAAACTCATTCAGTCATCTTTTAGGACAGGTTCAGTTGTATCTCTCACTGAACAGGAGTATGGAAATTAGGGTTCTGTCTCATTGAGAGCTTACGATGCCAATTATTAGCTAGCCTGAGCACTGGACACCAGGGCATGATGCTCCTATTTTATCTGCACAGCAGCTACACTGTAAAGCTTGTGCCACTGTCATTCCCAATGTGTGTGTGTGTGTGTGTGTGTGTGTGTGTGTGTGTGTGTGTGTGTATAATCTATATATGTTTTTGTTGTTGTGTTTTTGTTTTTCTAAGACAGACCCTCTGTAGCTCAAGTTGATCTTGAATCAGTTGGGTATAGAGGAATGACCTTGAACTTCTGATCCTCTTGTCTCTATCTTCCTTGTACTGAGATTATAGGCCTGCACCACCACCCCTGGTTTGATGCAGGGTTGGGTATCAACCTCTGATATAGGGCCCATGAGTTTTCCCCTGCTTCCGGGGTTCATTGTGTGGACAGTTTCTGGCCAGCCAGCATTTCCTATTTGTTCCTGTACTCCCTCTGCCCTGCTTGGTGATTATCTATAGGGCATTGTTGACTCCACCTTGGGCATGGTAATTTCCCACCTGCCTAGGGGGTATTCCATTGTGCAGCAGCTAAGTATTTAAGGTTTTTCCTCAATTTGAATAAATGGCATTTGGTTAATCTCCTTTTGAATGACCCAGGTCTCATGTGTTCTTTCAACCTCCAGGCCCTTGCCTGGCTTGCGCATACAGTACAGTGGTGTGTGAACTGTACCGAGAGTAACAGGTAATAGGCTTAACAGTTGGAGACACTGCTGGGATCAGGCATTACAGTTGGAGGCCCCAGCGAGATCAGGAATTAGGGGACCTCTGAGAGAATGCCCTCAGATGCTGGTCAGCACGTAAAAAATTGATTGGTGAGGGTGAATTGAAAATGGGTACAAGTAATTCTGTTCCAGTGTTAAGGGGCTGATTAACAGGCCAATTGTTAGTTCTCTTAGGGAAACAAGGCACCAGTATTAAAACTGAGACAGCACAAGAGATCATTAAGACAGTTTTATAGTTTAGTCTCTGGTTTCTATACGCAGGAGGCTTTAATATTTCTGATTGGGAGCAGGTAAAGGCTGATCTTCAAAAAGCATTGAAAGAGCGAGGGCCAGAAGAATTTCCCATAGCGATATTTTCACTATGGCGCTTAGTCAGAGATGCTCTTCTCAGTGATGATGTAAAAGTTAAAGAGCAATTAGAGAATTTGAACAAGACCTTTGAGGAGATTCAGGATGTAGAATCTGTGAGTTCTATTAAGAGCTTTGAGGAGAGAGAAGTTAAGAATACTAAAAGGGACATAGAAGAGGAAGAAGAAATTTTAGAGATGGAGATTGCACTGATAAAAAAGAAGTTAGGAAAAGAAGAAAGCAAGGGAGCAAACAGAGATGTCTCCACGAGACCTCCACCGCAAAATCCATTCCTTGCCACTCCAAATCCTTGTGCTGCTGCTTCTGCCCCTATAGACGGAGAGGCGGAAATCTGAGAGATCCAAAACAGACTAAACAATCTAAGTAGAGAAAGGCGAACTTATCCTGTTGTGGATGTTACTGATTCTCCAGGACAGAGGATCAGGCAGCATAACCCCCTGCCCTTTAAGGACATCAAGCAACTAAAAGCAGCAGTTACGGCCTCTGGAACTCATGCCCCCTTCACTGTGGCTTTAATGGAATGCTTTATGGAACTCAACCTTACACCAGGGACTGGATGCAGCTTTGCAGGGCTTGTCTTTCGGGAGAAGATTATTTGTTATGGAGAGGCGAAATGCAGGAAAATTGCAAAAAATACTACATTGCCTAACACCACTGTGGGTTTCCCCCAGCATAACCTTGACATGTTAACGGTTGCAGGATAGTATGCTGGCTTAGTTTGCTTATGGCCCTGCTGTTTATGCTCAGATAGCTGCTACAGCTGTGAAAGTGTGGAAAGCTTTACCTAACAAAGGAGCAGGAGAACGGCTGTCTAAGGTTCTTCAAGGGTCTTCACAACCTTATTTCGAGTTTGTTGACCGCCTGTTACAGCTGGGAAGTCACACTTTTTGGGGATGTGGACTCAGTTATGCCTGTCATAAAGCAATTGGCCTATGAAAATGCTAACAAACACAGTCAAGAGGCTATATGCCCCCATAGAAATAGGAGTTTAAATGACTTTATTGAGTTATGCAGGGACATTGATGGCACTTATGTCATGGGTTAGGTAATTGTTTCTGCCCTTAGCCAGAGACAAAGGCAAGCTCAAGTCAATGTCGCCACTTGGCAAGTTCTCTTAGCTATTGACCCGGAGAATCTTTTGATGCAAATCTGGCTGTACTTAGTGATGGGTGGCTAGTGAGCCAATGATGGGAAAGGTTTTTGGGGGACTGCCCCAACCTAAGACAGGACATATGCTTTGACCTGGATGCTTTCCCATGACAGGTAAGGGGTATTGCCTAATGTCCAATGCCACCTAAGAGAGGAATTCCTTGTGCAGTAGCTAGGTATATAAGAATTCCCCCAAGGTTGAATAAACAGCATTTGGCTGATCTCCTTTCGAATGACCAGGTCTCTTGTGTGTTCTTTCATCCTCTAGGCCTTGGCCCGGCTTGCATACGGTTACAGTTGGAGGCCCGCCAGTGAGATCAGGAGTTACACCCTAGGCTGTATAGAGTAGGTGTATTAGTTACTTTCCTGTTGCTATGAGAAAATGCTACAGCCAATGCTTATGGAAGAAAGAGTTTATTTTATCTGACAGTTGCAGAGGGGTAAGACCACCATGCTGGGAGGTGTGGCAGCAAGAAGTAGGCACAGTGACTGGAACAGCAAGCTAACAGCTTGCATTGTCAAATATACACATGAAGCAGAGAGAGTGAACTGGAAGTGAAGTTTTAAATCTCCAAGCCTGCCCCTAGTGACATACTTCCTTTAGTAAGGCAGCACCTCCTAAACTTCCCCCAAACAGCGCCACCATGGTGCGACCAAGTCTTCAAATGTATGAGACTATAGGGGATGTTTTTCATTCAAACCCACCTTACTGGGTAACCAGTATGTTAGTAGTAACTGAACTACATCCCCAGCCTTATAACTAAGTAATGGAGCTAGTACTTTATAAAGCAACATTTATCTGGGCATGGTGGCACACAGCTGCAAGGTCACCATCTGGAAGGCTGAGGCAGGAGGACTGAGAGTTTGAGGTCAGTCTGAAGCTATCTTGCTTCAACAGAAACAACAAAAAGGGAACAGATGAGGTTGTGTGGGGCGGGGAGGGGAGGGCGGGAATAGAAACTTTAAATAGCTCACAAAGTTCAAGTCCACACAGCTCCTCTGTTTTGAATGTGCTGGAGAAAGAGAAGTGGAAACAGCTGGCTTGAAGCAAGGGTTAGGCTTGAGAGGTAGGTTCATTTTGCTAACCCCATTTTGGGGAATGAAGTCACTCCACATAGCCAACACTAATCCCCTCCTTAATGGTGCCCCCACAATCTAATCCCCAACAGGCCTTTGCTCTTACAGGCTCCCTCACTGCTCAACACCACCACCCTGAGCATTAAGTTTCTAACATGTGGATCTTGGGTACACTTTCGAAACATATCGGACAAATGGGCTGGAGAGATGGCCTGAGATAACACATCAGGATTGGAAGCTTGACCTGAGCAGGAAGTAAACTGGACAACATCCTTAACCTTTTCAAACTTGTTTTCTCACCTACTAAAGGAAAACCAAAAGGCTTATCTTGGGGCTCAAGAGCAAAAGACACTTGATGCTCTTGCAAAAGATCCAGGTTTAGTTTCCAGACACAATGCAGCGGAGCAGCTCACAAGCATCCATAACTCTGGTTCCAACACCCTCTTCTGATCTCCATGGACACCAGGACATCCAGTATACACATGCATGAAAAGTGTTCAAACACATAAAATAAATCTTTAAAAATGGTTACTGTCACGACGTTGTTATAAAAAGCTTTAAACAGTATGTTTAAAGTAGATGGATAAGGTATATTGTATGAGACACATAAAGGATAATATTTATTATTTCTGTTAACATGTATTTTCTCTATCTACTGATTATCTCATGTGAGACCCTGCTTTAGGCTTTCTCTCATTCATTTGTTGGGAGGATACAAATTTCTTATTCATTTACAGATACTTTCCATTTATTTAAGACATATACTTCTCAGCCATGTGTGTTAAAATGTCTTACTTGCTAGCAAAGTTTTTGTGCATCTAATAAGCCTGTTGGTAGCTATCACAAACCTAGAGTTAAATCAGATGTATAAACTGAGACTTTTCCCAACCCTACACAGATGATAAAAGAGACCCTCTTAGTCAGGCAAGGAGGCAGGGGCAGGCAGATCTCTGAGTTCTAGACCTGATCTATAAAGTGAGTTCCAGGATAGCCAGAACTACACAAAGAAACCCTGTATTTAAAAACAAATAAAAAAAGAAAGGAAGGAAGGAAGGAAGGAGGAAATAAAAGACCGTCTCTTCCAAAATAATCCTCTTTACAAATATCTGGTTTGCCAATGGTCCCTTAGACAACAGGAATTGGAAAGGAACATGGGTAGACTATATTCAGTGGTCTAATATTAGGATAGTTGCCTCTTTGGGGTTCAACATGCACATTCTCTGAACAGGGGAAAGAAGAGGGGAGTCATGCACAATGGAGCATCTAACTTTACAACTAAAGAGTTGGGAGGTCTTGGGAATGCTTGGCTTCCATGCCTCACTTACTGGAAGGATCCTGGGACCATTTGTAAGCAGAAATCACACAAGAAGAAGGCTACTGGGCAGCAATGCCTGTTGTACTGGGTGGTGTAGTCTGACCTTATATATAAGGTGGCCTTAAAGCCGTGCAGTGGTGGCGCATGCCTTTAATCCCAGCACTCGGGAGGCAGAGGCAGGCGGGTCTCTGGGAGTTCTAGGCCAGCCTGGTCTACAAGAGCTAGTGCCAGGACAGGCTCCAAAGCTACAGAGAAACCCTGTCTCGAAAAACTAAAAACAAAACAAAACAACAAAAAAAAAAGGTGGCCTTATATAGAAGAAGGGTCACTGCAGAGGTGTTTCTGCAGGACTGGTTTTTCAGAGAAAAAGCAGAAGTGTGTGCTAGAGAGAGTTGGTAAGTCTTGACTGGATCTATTAGTCAGTGTAGCCAAATAACACATTTTGATAGCTGGACCTTTGTGTTTTGTTCATTGGACCTTGGAGTTTTAGACAGGTATAAGGAAGAGGCCCAATTAGAGAATGGACCTTGGGGGGCTAGCGTTAGGAATGTGGTCTGTTTAGCAAGGGAGAGGGCAAGATCTGCTGGTGCCATGTTTGCCATACCTGGGCCTCTTTGAGAGCCCTTCATTCACGGATTCTCACCACAACCCCCTCTCTGCAGGCTCTACTTAGATCCACATTTAATTAAATTAAATATTAAAATTATCTTTGGCAACCTTCTCTCTGATGTTGTTTAGCTCAGCCATGGAAAATGATAATGTCATTCTTAGAAAACATCCCGACAGTACTCAAGAAAACAGATAATGCCCTATGTGAGACAGATAAGCTAAGAGCTATGACAGTTGAGCTTGGCCAAGAAGAGCTATGCCCACAAAGGTTTCAAGAGTTTAGGAGACAAAAGAAAGAACAGAAAAGACTGCAAGTAGAGTGTACCTCAAAGGAACCCATAAAGTGGACTGAATTTACAGGCAGAAATGGGGGAGAGAGTTGGGAGGGAAGGGGGATTCCAAGTAGAGACTGCCAGGGAAGAAAAATCATGAAGGAGGCAAAGCTTATGATGCTCAGAGATGTCAAGTGGTCCAGATTGGTTTAAAGAAAACGGTCTAAAAAAAATTAAGTCGTTACTAGAGGTTTTCAGAAACAATATATGTACATTAAAATGCATTTGTATGCTAGATAAATCCCAAGCTAGCATCAACACCATCCATCTAAGAACTTAGGATCTGTTGTTTTATATCAAGAATGGGAATTAAAGATTCCATTGAGGGAACTAATGTCAGAGAGGTGGATCTGTAACAGGGATGAGACTAAACTCTAAATCCTTTGTGTAACAGTCGTGTGTGTGTGTGTGTGTGTGTGAATCTATTTTTCAGAACGAGCCCATGGGCTGTAGAGATGGCTCAGTGGGTAAAGACAATCAGTACTCAAGTCTGACCACCCAAGATCAGTTCCTGGAACCCAAGTAAAAGTGGAAGGAAAGAACTGAATTCATGATGTTGTCCTTTGACCTCCAGGCACCCACCATGGCTCAGTGTTGCCCACACACCCACCATGGCACAGCTGTTGCCACACACCCACCATGGCACAGCTGTTGCTCACACTCACACACACATACCATGAACATCCACTAACAAAAAATAGCAAAGTTTAGGATTTTTTATTTATTTATTTATTTTTGTTTGTTTTTCAAGACAAGGTTTCTCTGTGTAGCCTTAACTGTTCTGGAACTCACTCTGCAGACCAATCTGGCCTTGAACTCTGAGACCTGCCTGCTTCTGCTTCCCACTGGGATTAAAGGCGCGTGCTACCAAGGCCCAGCTCAAAATGCAAATTTTTAAGTAGAAAAGTGACTTATTATTTTCTCTTCTGTCCAACTAATTTCTGTTGGATTTTCTTTTTTTAAAAAATATTTATTTATTATGTATACAATAGTCTATCTGTGTGTATGCCGAAGGCCAGAAGAGGGCACCAGACCTTATTACAGATGGTTGTGAGCCACCACGTGGTTGCTGGGAACGGAACTCAGGACCTTCAGAAGAGCAGGCAGTGCTCTTAACCACTGAGCGTCTCTCCAGCCCGGAACTAGCTCTCATAGACCAGACTGGCCTTGAACTCACAGAGCTCCTCGTGCCTCTGCCTCCCTAGTGCTGGGATTAAAAATGTGCGCCACCACCGCCCGGCTTCACTGACTAGAAACTGCTGTGTGCGGACTCTTTTTACTTCAGGGAATTTGGACTGGATCTCTGAGAGACTGTAACAAGCGGGCGGCTCTATGTTAGTGAAGTCTCAACTCCAAGTTCTTTCCTCAGCGAGGCCTTCTGGGTTGATGCGGGCACTCCTGGTTCTGTACAGTAGGCTGTCTAATTTTAATCTTTGTATTTTGCTCGAGAAAATTGAAACGGCAGCAGGCAGCCGCTGGAAGCTCAAGCCCAAAGCAAAGCAAACTCACGAATGGCCCAGAATCTTTAAACTCTCAGAGCAGGCCTCCAGACACACAAGTCCCCAACAAAGCCACACCTCCTAAAGTCCTCCAAACAGCATCATCAACTGGGGGCCATGCGAAGATTCAAATGGCTGAACCTATGGGGACATGCTTATTATGCAAGCCTGGCTGGTTTGACAGTACTCCGTATGGACCAAGCTGGCCTCCAACTAGCAGTGATCTTCTTGCCTGATTATAGGTAGGTGAGCATTGCCAAATTTGGCTATCATCACTTTTTCTGCTCTTCTGGTCTTAGCACTTAATCAATCATCCCTCCACTTCACTAGCCTGCCTGATGGCACACAGATCCAGGCATTATGCTAATGTTTTTGTTTCATCAGCCACACACCCACCTGTAAGCCTAATGTTGCCAAGTGTTTTGGCTTGGGCCTTACCTTCAGTGTCACTTGAACTGACCTGGCAATCACCCTGGAAGGACAATCCCTACCCAAAGGGATATGCAAAATCTTTACACGGAATCTTTCTGTGTCGCCATACATATTATTGCTAATCACCAACTAATCCAGCTCTGTGATTGATGTAATTAATACCCTTACTGAATTTCAACTCTTATTTATTTATTTAGCTGTGTGTGTGTGTGTGTGTGTGTGTGTGTGTGAGAGAGAGAGAGAGAGAGAGAGAGAGAGAGAGAGAGAGAGAGAGAGAGAGAGAGAGAAAGGTTAAAGTGGCCCCAAACAGCCTGGAGTTTGCTTCTTAGTTGTTTGGGTTAAGGCTTCACCCCAGTCTCTGGCATCCATGCACCCAATGAGTCTGGAATGTTTGATTGGAAGTTCCATCCCAAGCCCCCTCCCCTGGGAGTTGTCTCAGTCCAGACTCCACCTCCCAGAAAGCCTGCCAAATGATGACCCCTCCCCAGAGATGCTCAAGACCACGCCCACAGGGTATTTAAACTGCCACCCCACCCCGAGAAAAACACGTGGCTTTTCAGTCTTCTTTCCCCATTTCCTCTGTAGGACTGGAAGGCCACCCGGGAGCACTGGCATCCATTAAACCTGGGCTTTTTCTAACTTGGTTTGATTTGGTCTGATTTGGATTATTGCATCGGTAGAGAGGCTTATTGGGGAACAAAAACTTTTCATTAGCCCCAAATGACCTCAAACTCCCCGTTCTCCTACTTCTGCGT
Organism: Microtus pennsylvanicus; assembly: GCF_037038515.1. Lineage (NCBI taxonomy): Eukaryota > Metazoa > Chordata > Mammalia > Rodentia > Cricetidae > Microtus > Microtus pennsylvanicus. The sequence continues at coordinate 89,309,802 of NC_134585.1, read as the reverse complement.
TCCAAAGGTTGGCATTATAGGCATGGGTTACCATGCAGGCGTTATTTAATTTTTTTAACTAAAAAAAAATGTGTGTTTGTGTATGTGTGCGCACATATGCAGGTGGAGTTGCATCTCTGAGCAGGTAAGTGAGCAGGTGTATGTGGAGGTTGACTTAAGGATGTCATTCCTCAAGACTTTCATCTTCCTTTTAGAGACAGGATCTCTTATGATCTTGAAGCTCCCATTTAGGCTTGACTGGCTGGTCAGCCAGTACGAGGATCTTCCTGTCTCAGCCTCCAGGCACAGAGAACCTGGCCAGCTTTTTGTAGGTTCAGGGAATCTGATTTCAGGTCCTCCTGCTGAGACATTTTCCCAACCCTGTCTTGCAGCCTAGGGTAGGTGTGTCACTGTGAGGCACAGACTGATTTTGAAATTCTGGTAGTTTTACATGCTAGCACCAATCTTCTTGCCTTAGCCTCCAATGTAGGCTAAGATTACAGGCAAGGAAAGCCCAACTCTGTGTTACAGCTCTGGCTGTTCTGGAACTCACAGAGATCCACCTGCCTCTGCCTCCCCGGTGCTGGGATTAAAGGCGTGCGCCACCACCACCTGGCTTCCATCTTTACACTAAAACGTTGGTAGCTGGGTCATAGCGGCACATGCCTTTAATCCTAGAACTCCCGAGTCACAGGCGGGTGGATTTCTGAGTTAGAGGCCAGTCTGGACTACAGGGCAAGTTCCAGAACAGCAGGACCACACAGAAAAATCCTGTCTTGAAAAACCAAAAACATTTAAAGTAATAGGTCTTTCGTCGCTCCCTTTTGTTTATGGCTGGATCCAAATAGAGTATTAGGTATCTCATTGTCTCTCACTTCTTCACCCTCTTAGGAATTGAAACTATGTTCCCCCAGGAAAACGAGAGGGTAAGGTTAAAATGATGCTGAGTGTTCAGACGCGCGCTGAGTGTCCAGAGGGATGGACATGATATTCACCCCTCTCCCACATTAATCTGTTCTTTCTAATTGCACAAGGATAAGCAGAACTGGAGCAAAGCATACAGATAAAAAGTTTTGGCTTTAGGGGTCTGGAGAGATGGCTCAGAGGTTAAGAGCATTGCCTGCCCTTCCAAAGGTCTTGAGTTCAATTCCCAGCAACCACATGGTGGCTCACAGCCATCTGTAATGGGCTCTGGTGCCCTCTTCTGGCCTGCAGGCATACACACAGACAGAATATTGTATACATAATAAATGAATAAAAAAATAATGTTCAAAAAAAAGAATAAAAAAAAGTTTTGGCTTTAGACCAGTAGGCCCAATTCTGTCTGCGGAATTCCTTTCCCCCTTTGTTCGCTAATATCCCCCTCCAGGTACTCAAACTCTTCTTTGCCCTTCCACTGCCGCCTCCTAGTCACCCTTGACTCCCCAGGTCCTCATCTTCAGCATCATGTCTGCTTGTAATCCAAGGGCTTTGCGAGCCACATGGCTCCGCGGTCAACCTGAGCCCACGCCCAACTTGCCCCGTGGAGGTGGTCTTTTGAGACCCTTTCGGGGTACTGCGGAGTCTGGGAGGCGCGCTCGCCCGAAGTGATCCTCACGTTCATTTGTCAGGAGTTCTCATACGAGAGACCTGGCAAGTCTTACTATTTCCCAATTGTTTATTCGCCAAGCTTTCGGGTCCACGCGCCTCCCAGCTGCGCCTCGCACGCTGAACTTCATTCAAAGGCCAGGCAGGGCGGCCCACGAGGTTGCGAATGGGCTAGTGGATGACCTCCGGGCTACTTCCTCCCTCTCGGCGCCCTTCCCCCCCACTCCTCCTACCACCGTCTGGTAAACAAAACTGTCCCCCAGGGCGAGGGGAGGTCTTGCTCTTCCGCGCCCTCACGCGCAAAGGGTTAATTTTCCTGATCGCATGAGGGGGAGGAGATTTCCCTGTAGACGAGTAAAAAGCGTGATGGACAAACGTGCGGGCACTAAGACCGCAAGGCATTCATTTCCTCCTACCGTGGTTGCGGACGCTGGGAGGAGAACCCCTGAGCCAGGAGCTGGGAGCTGAGGCGCAGGCAATGCTCAACCCTGGATGTAGCTGAGAGACTGGGAGAGAGATCGGCTGAGGAGACTGACAGCGGGGCCATACCCAGGGGGGGGTGGGTGGGGGAAGCAGACAGGAGAGCACTCAAAATAAAAGGCTCTTTACAGATTTTTTTATTTTGTATAGAGAACACGTAGCGACTCCGAAGATCAGCCCCAATGAACATGTCAGTGTTGACTTTACAAGAATATGAATTCGAAAAGCAGTTCAACGGGAATGAAGCCATCCAATGGATGCAGGAAAACTGGTAGGTGATGCTTTTCGCGTGGTACTGTTCCCGGGAGTGCATTAATGTCGGTATTCCCGGTCAGAGCGTGAGCGAAGCGGCGAATTGCTGGCAGCAGGCAGCAAGCAGATCGAGGAGTTCTCGAGTATGCTGGAGTCTGAGGCTGCATGAAGCGTGCGGTTTGGGGGTGCCCTGTCTGAGCCGCGGCCACGCGGGCATCTTTGTGTAGATTATATAACGTAGACCATATAATATGTGTGCCTGGAATGATATACGGGAGACAAGGGAGACAGACGCGTACTACAATCCAGATACCCCACCTGTGCTGTCTCCCGGCTTTCGCCTAGATTTGGGGTTTTTGCTTGGCCTCCGGCAACTGGAGCGTGCGAGGCAGTGGAGGGAGGACCCGGTCTCCGCTCCCTTTAACCCTCTCCTACCCACCTCTGCCTGAGCCTCTCCCTCTCCCGGTCCCTCGTGCCCTTCCTTTCTCCTTGTAGTTCTTACACTTCACTGCCCTCCCGAGACTGCCGCCCCCAGCCGTAGATATCTGAGGCCCAGGACCCTTTCCCCACTCTGATTACCCTCCGGTTTCTTAAAGACATCGGTGGAAGAGGGGGACAATGAAAACTGCAATAGAAATGAATGAACCCGAGCAAGTGGAGCCACGCCATTATTAAGTTTCTGTGTAAAGGAAACGCCTTTTGGACACACTTCTCAGTGCGGAGCGGCAGGAGTTTGGGCACTAGAAAGCTCTTGTCGGGCAGCGTCTTGGGGGTCCTTCCCCAGAACTTCGAATCTGGGAAAACATCTTGTTTCCTGTGTTCCCTCCGTCCGTCTTTTGAAAAATCCCTGAGTGGGAGGCGATCCAGTGTCACCTTGCAATACTTAACAAGGGAGGTCCCTCCTTCCCCGTAGACGGTGCTGTGGTGGAAACGTTTCCCTCCGGTTTAGTGCGAGCCCTGTGATCTCCCAGGGCGCAGCGGCTGGCCCTCGGGGGGCTTCCGGGCTCGGGGAGGTTCCGCTGCCGCGTGCGAGGGCGCTCGCTACCTGCCTTCCCTCCCTCCATTCATCAATGGGAAACCGGAGACGCTGCCGCGCCCGGGGCTGGCGCGGGTGGTGGCAACCGGCAGGGGTGTGCAGGCGGCGGAGGCCAGGAGATCGACTTCCTCTGCCCGGCCCAAACGTTGTGGCTCCCGCCCCTTGGCGCCCACCCTTGGCCTTCTGCCTGCGAGTTGGGCCCTTGGGCGATTTACGGCGGCCACCGGGCGGGCGGAGCCTGGCTCCCGGGCGCGCGAGTTGGGCTGCGGCATGGCGGCTGCCCGCGTGAGGCCCGAGCCCCAGAGCTAGCTTGGTGTTGTCGCTGGTGTCCTCCGGGGCTCCGAAGCCTCCGAGGGCGCTGGGCTGAATCTGGAGGGTGGTTACACCCAGGGAGTCTGGATCGCCCCGTAAGGGGGCAGTCATACGGAGGCCAGGGCGCTGCAGGAAGCCCAGCCTCCTCGGGCTGGTTTTCAAGGGTCCTAGAGGTGCACCTCCTCCTCCTGCTGCAAGGGGCTTGGGGGTGCGGTGGCCTGAGAACAGCCTTCTAGCCTGGGACTTCTAGCCTAGAATTTTTTGATACCATTTGTCACTGTCCCTTGCCGCACCTACTCTAGCCCGCCTTTCTCCTCCAGTAACCCGCGGCTTGCCTTTCCAAACATGCATTAGCACTGCTTGCTGTATCCCGGTTGGGCCTGCCTTTTGGGAGTAGGCTTTCCCAGCCTCTGCAGGAGCATGGCCCTCACTATCCAATACTGTCTATGTTTGTTGCCCTCCTCACCCCCAAAACTACTTTCTGTTTCTGCCCCAGGACCATTTCCCGCCTCTTTCTGCAGACACTCAAGTAAGTGGTCCTTAGCCCTCACAGGGCTGAAAATAACCCAAATTACCAATTTCTTCTCTCTTGTTCATCTCTGGCCAATGTTTCTTCTTAGCTCTTGAACAGTCCTTTTTTTTCCTGGTAGTGCCTTTTCCTGTCTCTCTGTTTTGTAAGAGGTAGATGCTTACATATGTGCCTGTGCTTCCTAGAATATCCTGGGCTGATAAGGGCAAGGTTTTGCACATTCTCTCCCTTGATTGTGCAAAGCACTTAGCCTGCTTTTTATTCATGGCAGATGGTTGCAAAGCCCAGTGATGAAAATGCTCACTTTGCCGCCAATAGTACCTGCCCATATCCATACTACCACGAGTTGAGCGTGCTTGGCTTTTTGCGTTTTGCCCTTTCCTTACGCCTGATTTTAGAGTGCTCCCACCTGCCTTCTCAAGATAACCCCCAACAGCCAAAATGTCTTGAACAAAATGAAGGTTTTTTTTTTTTCTCATGTTGTCATTAGAAGAGAGTGCCATCATAAAAGCTCATGGACCCTCTGGAGAGGAGTGTGGATGGCTTGAAAATCACGGAGGCTCATCTTAACTTGATCTGGTCACTCAGAATACTTTGAAATAGCCTCTGGAGGAAAAACATGTAGTAGAGAAGCTTCTTCCTTGGCCTTTGAGGACTTGTTCGTAAAAGTTCTTTAAAATCTCTTAGACCTAGTCTAAGCGTATCTCCACAGAGCTAGCTGCAGGGGCAGCTGAAGACTGGGGGGAGAGGGAGGGAAGCAGGTGTGGTGTCTTGATTGTAGTAGTCTGAATGTACTAACCAGCATCGTGTAGGAGGACTCAAAATAAGCGATGGGTGACACTGACCCTATAATGTTTACCTTAACTACCTCAGCATCCATTCGAATGGGGCCCCAGGTTTTGGGTAAACTCCTGAGGGCTGGACTGAGACAAGCTCCCGAAGTTTATTGTCGCTTTGAATGTTTAACCCGATACTAATTGGCCTAGAGATGAAATATTGTCGACTTTATTTTTGTAGCAAATAGTTTTATACAGAATAAGCTGAGATAATTTCAGTGAGAAGTAGTGTCATATCTTGAAACTGCTTCCCAGTTAAAAAATACCCTGGGTAATATTTTTCCGGTACCGTTTCTAACATGAGGCATGGGAAAACGCCTGCTTTTTAGTTCCAAATAACATATTTTGAGTTGCAGGCTTAGAGTGAAAGGCCAAGTTAACCGCGTGGACATAGGGACATTTTGTTCCTTTAGGAGATGCCCAGCCTTTACCTGCTGTGTTCAGTAATAGCTGACTTGCTTGCTCAGTAAGTGCTGCTGGCCAGGGAGAGGAACCCAGCCGTCCTCTGGAAGGGTTGGAAAGGAGACATAAACTTCATTGAGAAGGAAAGCAAGCTGTGCCTTCTCTGCTTCTGCAGCCTGCCAGGTTTGTGCTAACCACCGCCGATGCTAGTTGCTCCGGTTGTAATTGCCTGGCCAATGATGATTATCTTCTGATGTCGGCTGACACGGTGTTCACCAATAGGAAGGCAGGAGGCCTGTGCTGACTGCTGTAACATTATGTATGTGGGGTGATGTCATCAAAGGGCTTGCCTGGAACCTCATGAAACCCTCCCCCCTCTCCTGGCATCCTCCACACATCCAGCTTTGAGTGCTTTGTATGTTTTTCTGACTTTCTCCTCGCCTGTGATTTCTAGAAGGCTTTTATTGTTGTTGACATTTTCTGTCTGTATTCTAGGGTTATGAGACAAGGTTTTAGAATGAAATAGTATCCCGCAGAGTAAACATTTTTACTTTTACTAGGGGAAACACTGACTTTGCATGTCTCTATTTTTCTGTATATGAAGCTTTACAAAGTAATATGACGTGGCATGTCAGGGTTCTAGAACATTATAAACCCATGTTAAGCTGTTTACATCCTTTCAAATGGAGAGGTCTGGACTGTTTTTCCAGGAGGGAGAACTGCTTTGAATTGTTCTGGAATTTTCCCCTCTTCCCCTGCAAACTTGCTGTATGTATCTGAGGAAAGTGCCGGGAAACTGTGGGCATGGAACAGAATAGGCCAGACTTACCCTGGGGGATCATTAACAATACAAGAAATGTGATCAGGGTTGCTGTCCAGGAAAATCTTGTGTCCATATTGAAATTTGTGTGTCATTCCACTTACTTGGAGAACCATAGCTCATGCTAACGTCACGACTGGGAGTCTAAGGAACCTTTCCAGTGAACTTGAGTGCACAGGGTCATAGGTGTTATATACGATAAGAGGGGCAAGGCTCTCACTTTTATAGAGAAGAGAATCACCATTTGTGTAACACAGGAAGTAATAAAAAACTGTGTGGGAACTTTGGCCTGAACTTCCAAGTAGTCAGGTCTCTTTTCCTTGTTCAGGGTCCCAGGGATGAAAGCCAGTTTAACGTAGATTACTTGATTATTCTGCTATCTACCTATATGTTTGTGTTAGTATATGGGGATGAAGGGGTGTTTGTTTGCTTTTTGTCATTTGTCTTTGCAAAAGACCTCTTGCTCAGTTGGTCATTTCTTTATTTCTGGAAAATTGCTGGTTGCCTTTACATCGCTGATTCTAAAGGTGTCATGGGACACAGTAGAATTTAACCCTAAAGTCCCCCTACTTTATATTCAACCGATGCTTTATATATTCGCTTGAAAGAAGACTCACCCCAAGACAGTGGAAAAACTCCAAGAGGATGGGAGGCCTTCAAACACTTTGGAAAAAAAATAACCCACCCAGTTAGTTATTAGCCAGCGAAGTAAAATGAAGATGATCTATGTCCGTGATCTGGAATATGTTGGGTCCATGTACTTTTTGAAATTAGTTTTCCAAAATAACTTTCCTTGGTCGTTTATTTAATCTTTGACATATGGATGGGCGAGCTGTGTTGTTCTTTATTAATAGTCAGACACCAGTCTGTCAAGCTTGCCCTGGCGCTTCCTTTGCTTGTCCCTGCATTCAGATATGCCAGCTTCCCCTTGGTTCCTAGTGCCTTTGTTAGATGAGCTCAGACATGTAATTAGAAAAGTTATCATACTCAAGACCCCCCCCCCCCCATGGTTTCTTTGTGTAGTCCTGGCTGTCTTGGAACTAGCTCTGTAGACCAGGCTGGCCTCTAGCTCACAGAGATCTGCCTGCCTCTGTCTCCCTAATGCTAGGATTAAAGGTGTGCACCAACACCGTGAGGCTTCTCATGATTCTTGTAGACAACTCTGTGTGTGGGGGAAACAACAATAATTGGGGCCTCGTATATTTTTTTGTTTGTTTGTTTAATAGTTAAAACTTGTTTAAAATCCTCTCTTCGCTTCCTGTCTAGTCAGCCCAGTTGCTTAGCTTCTGTGCTGGGATGTTAAATTCAAGGGAAAAGCTTCAGCCGCGAGGCGAACTGGAATGACGGACTTCTGGGTGAGGGGCAGTCGGTGGCACTGAATGCTTCTGAAGTTGGGATTTCAGGGTCCTGTGTTGGGAGGTGACGCAAAGATTTGTCCCCCAAACTTGTTTGAGTTCTCTTTTGAGACTTCTGTTGAGGCCCCCCAGTACCTTTGCAGGTGGCAGAGTAGCCAAGAAAATGGGTTAGCTGTCCTGAAGAGGGTAAGAAGGAAGCTCAGTAAAAGGCATTTTACAAGGAGAAGTACCTTACACATCAACTCCCGTCAATTCCCTCTGAACTTCGTATGGCTTTTTGGTTATAGAAGGAAGGATGGAGAAATGCAGAACAGGCCTCCTTTGATTTGGTGGAAGGATGCTAATTACCGATTGCAGCATTTTTCTTTTAAGATGTTTTAAGACCATTGATTAGTCCCCGCACCAAACTTGCACTGCTTTATTTTTTTTACACAGAAGAAAGAGGCGCTGTGTGTGTGTGTGTGTGTGTGTGTGTGTGTGTAAGCTCCTGGTCTACCTAAGGCTCAGGCTGGGGAAGGAGTCACACGGACCCACTCTTCCTATTGTTCAAATATAGTATCCAGTCCATCTGACAATATACAGGAAAACTTAGCTACCCTAAAACATTCCTGTGGTTTTAGTCAATGATCTGCAAATGTCTCTTGTCTTAATTTTCTTTAAGTAGATCCCAAACACACAGAATAACTACAGAAAGCCCTTGTTCATTTTACTGGGTATAGTGAACAGAAAGCTGTGTAAATACCCTAACCAATGCAAGTATTACTTTCCGAATATTGCTTATTCCCGAGTTTCAGCACCTTTAATGATACTTGAATAATAAGACTGACAGTTTTTCATCTAAAATGCTGGCACAGGGATTTGGAACATTTATTAAGCTTTGGCCTTTACAGGGCCGTCTGCCTTTTGTGATGCCCACCTCTTACTCTTAGCTTGGTCCTAGATCCCCACAGGTGATGCTGGTGGCCGTGCTTTCCTGGGGACAGTTTCAGTTGCTGGTAATAGTCACTAGTCTGCAGATGCAAAGGCTAGGAGTTGCCCTGCCCTCAGAGGTCAACTCCACAGTGTGAATGCTTAAAAAACATCTTGGATTTTGCTTTTGAAACTCTCCCCAGTTCTAAAGCAACAAAAGTGCTTGTTAGAAAAAAATATAAACTCACTTAAAAAGAAAAGAAAAAACAGAGCCAGGAGAAAGACATCTTTAATTTTTACTTAGAATAAACGCTGCTCTTTCTATACATTGCCTTCAGTTCTCTTCCCGGGGCTTTTCTCCCCACCAAGGCATTTACTGATTTCTGTGTTTGGCGTTGCATTGGGTAATGGCTGTTTTCATATTGCCTCTCACCTTTCTGTGTTGCTGTTGTTATCTTTACACAATAGATTTGTGTGTGTGTGTGTGTGTGTGACTAACACTTTAATGTTAGTGACTACTTAGTATTTTGTTGACTACGTCTCTTTGTCCAGCTCTAGCTGTCCTGAAACTCACTTTGTAGACCAGGCTGGGCTTGAACTCAGAAATCTCCCTGCCTCTGCCTCCTGAGTGCAGGAATCAAAGGGCATGCACCACAACCACCCAGCTTGGGTAGACATTCTCAATACATAAATGTTATATTTCTTGTATTTTGTAACTAGGAATAATTCTCTGAACCTCTTTAGATTTATTTATTTCTGATCTTGGGAGTGTTTGCTTGCATGTGTGTGTACCACATGCATGCCTGACACCCTCAAAAGTCAGAAGAGGGTGTCAGCTCTCTGGGACTCGAGCTGCAGGTGCTTGTGGACTGCCACAAGCACCTGCAGGGAACTAAACTTTATTGACTACAAGAGTGCTGGGAACTAAACTTTAGTTGACTACAAGAGTGCTGGGAACTAAACTTTAGTTGACTACAAGAGTGGTAAGTGATTTTGACCTCCGAGCCATTGCTCCACCCCCAAGGTGATGATGAGCATCTTTATGTGTTTAACTGTTTACTCAGTGATTTCCTTTGGAGGAATATGATGTTTACAGTAGAGCTGCTGTTGGTGGGAGCTGGGTCAGTTTATACTCTGGCAAGGATGGGCACTATTTAGACTTGTAACAGTGAAGATGATTTTCATGTGAGACATCTTGAATAAGTTGTTAAGGACAGAATGATAACCCATCGTTTTAATTTCTACTTTATGGTGTCTGGAGAGATTCGGCCTCTGTTTTCCTTTTGTCCTGGCAAATTATTACTCCGGTCTTTGTCCACCCAGCTAGTTGCATACCATACGATGCTTTAGGGAGATTAGCGATTTTTGTCTAGCGTGACTTCATACTTTCCTCTCTGGGAGGATTAGTGTGACCTCTACTGTACTAATTATGCAGTCGAGCAGATTAGAAACCAGTTTTGTGGCTGAATAGTGGCACACACCTTTAATCCCAGCACTTGTTCGCTGAGACAGGCAGAGTTAGCTCTGAGTTCAAGGCCAGACTGGTTTATGTAGTGAGTTGTGGGAAAGTCAGGAGGAAGACCCTGTCTTTTTTTTTTTTTTGGTTTTTCGAGACAGGGTTTCTCTGCGGCTTTGGAGCCTGTCCTGGAACTAGCTCTGTAGACCAGGCTGGTCTCGAACTCACAGAGATCCGCCTGCCTCTGCCTCCCAAGTGCTGGGATTAAAGGCGTGCGCCACCAACGCCCGGCTTGGAAGACCCTGTCTTGAGAAAAGAAAAGAAAGACCCTAAGAGAGACATATTTGGATCTAATCTACATGGGAAGTAGAAAAAGACAAGATTTCCTGAGTATATTGGGAGCATCTAAGGATCATGGGAGAGGGTAGAAGGGGAGGGGGAGGAAGAGAAGGGAGCAGAGAAAAATATATAGCTCAATAAAGACAACAAATTTTTCACTGTAAAAATTGTATGTTTACTAAAGTAGTTCAAAGGAGAAAAAAGGAAAAGAGATCAGTGTGTACAGTAGCCCACGGGTCAGCTGCCTCAGGAAGAAGGGCCTCGAATTCATCTTAATACAAACAGGTTAAGCATTTCTTTGGCTTCCTGCCAGTTCGGACGTTCTTACTGCTGCACTGTTCGGGTATTCATGGGTGTGGTATCAAGCACTTGCTAGGGCAAGGTAATGTAGTGGTGAGTTGCAGAGACTGCGGATTTAGGGTGGCTGGGTTTGGGTTTTCAATCTACCAGGTAGAAGCCGCGTGGTTCCTGCTTTGGTTCTTTCCTCTGCAAGCTGAAGATGTTCTTGCTGCTCCCTTTTGGCTTCTGGTTGGGCAAGGTGATGGAATGAAGTCAGCTGTCCGCAGGCTGTGAGAATTCAATGAGGGCCAAGCGTGTCCCGTCTCCAGTGCTGTGCCCAGGACATACATTTTTATTACACTATTACAGTCCCCTTCACCACTGATTCTGAGTTCAGGAGAGAGGAGGGAGTCTCTGTGGAATCATAATGTAGTTTCTGAGGTAACTCCAGATGGCTCCTTGTCAGCCCCACAAACTGACAAGTGCCCCTGGGTGGGTCCCGAGGAATAGGAGGGAGTGTGAATTCAGCTCCGCCTGAAAGACGCCTATAATCCACTTCGAAAGATCTTGGCAAGAGAATACATTGAAAACACAAATGTGGTTTTATCTGACACCTTTGCTGTACCCATTTGGAAACATTTTGAGAAGCTAGGCCTTTTCTGTAACCACACATACTGATGAACAGTATGAAGGACAGACAGCCTAGCAATAGACACAGATTGCTAATATATTTTCTGCAGAGAACCTCTCTACGTGGTACACCAATAATAAAATTGCTCTGCCGGTCAATGAAATAAATGATGGTGACTGAACATCTGGGAACTTGAAAATGCTTTCATGAAGTACTTGGTGGCTGTTTAAAGAATCTCTTATTTTTAGGTGGCAGAGGTCTGGTTCTTTTATTAATGGACTTAAAATTCGACAGTATTCCATGTTAGTTTATTTTACTTTTGGGTAAGGGGGCAAGGGTGTTTTTTTTCTGTCTACTTGTTCAGGCTGGGCCTTGCTAGGTGGATTGCAGTGGAGGCCTCTGGCTTGACTTGCAGCTAAGGTGAAGCCTTGCATTATCTCACGTTATCAGTGGCTTGTTCCTGTGGGCAGCTACACGGAGATTTCTTCCTCAGATTTAGCGTTTTAAATCCTTGGGATTTATGATCTTAATATGCAGGGAAGCAATTCTTGGTTCTTTACACGCCTGCACACGTGCATACGCACACACACACACACACACACACACACACACACACCCTGTATCAAACTCATGGATGCCAGGCCAGTGCTCTGCCCCTAAATTTCATCCTCAACAATGCTTTATTTTTGACTTGGTAGTGCAGGTTCAGAAACTGAGAACTTCCTGAAGTTGCTTTCCCTCTCCAGTGGCTCTCATTGCCTGAGGCTCTTTGTGACTAAGGATTCTTCTATCTATTGATCTAAAAGCTACCAGTCAGCTTTTCACGGTTCTGACTGTACTTTACTCTTTCGCAAGGCCATCAGTACATCTTTTAAAATGCCCATTGAGCCCTCTCGAGGCCTTTCTAATGCATTCCTCAAATGCAGTTTGTGGTCCCCTGGTGATCTGCATAGACGCTGTTGAAAATAAGCGAGCATCTTTGGATTTGAACAATCACATATGTTTTTTTATTAGGATACTAAGAAATTTATTGACGCTTATGAAAATTTGGCACTTTCAAATGAGGGAGCCTGTGTTAGAGACCTGATTGGAGGAAGGTATGGAGACCTGAAATTCTAGAAGATGTAAGCATCCTGACACGAGCGAACCACCGGGGTTGAGTTTGCTTGTAGTTGGTCTTTTTTTGTTGTGTTTGTTCTTACCTTGTGGCTTGCTCTCATTTGGTTCATAAAAGATTACTGTTTTCTCTCCTACTAAGTCTGTGTCAGCCATAGGATTTATCAATAGTTAAATATTTGTGTATTGACTAGAAGAATGGATATATACATCAATGCCCAAGTCCAAATGTATCTGATTGGCATCTGATACATCTTTTATTTCCTTAGTGAGCTGTGGAAGACTGTTCAGTATCTTGAAAATGCGTATCTTAATTGTGTCTCCTTTTTTAAGAGAAGAAGGCATCAGTTTGGCATGACTAACTTTTAAGGAACATTTGCTAATTTGGGGGAACGATTCGTTCTTTTCTAGGCACTTAAAACTATCCACTCATCTCAGAAAGAAATAACTTTTAAAGAAGGGGCTGGAGGGATGGCTCAGAGGTTAAGAGCTCCGGCTGCTCTTCTAGAGGTCCTGAGTTCAATCCCCAGCAGCCCCATGGTGGCTCACCTGCAGTGAGGTTTAATGCCCACTTCTGGTGTGCAGGCATACAGGCAGATAGAGCCCTCCTATATGTAAAATAAGTAAATAAATCTTGAAAGAGTCCCCTGAAATTGAATATGGATTGGTAGAATCGAATATGCAGGGGAAACGGTAGGTAGAGGGACCAGAAGAAAATGGAACAGTACTCAGATGTAATTGTATAAAGATGGCGGGTGTTAGTTACTATTTCTCTCTGCTGTTATTATTTCCTGGAGTCTATATTATATTCTAGGTAGGTGTGAGTCCTGAGGTCTTTATTGTTGTGCTCTGTGTTTTTGTAAAGAAAGATTCAGATTATAAGACGTTTCCATGAATAAGTGTGTAAAAACATCTAATGTCAAGTGATAACATGTTTTTAAGTGAATACGTTTTAGGATGAGAATTAAGGCCAGCAAAGAGGTGAGCGGAGCAGTTTGAAAGGACGATGAATTGCAGTCTTAACCCCACTGAACGTGCTTTCTCGGGTTAGGGTTAGGGGTTAGGGATTAGAGTTAGTATAGTTTCCTGTTATAGTCAAGATTTTCTCCAGTAATAAATGATGCGGTCATTTTATTTATTTGTTTCTTTTAGTAGGAAAGGACCATATTCTTTAAGAGAGAAGGTTAAAAGATAATTAATTAACCTTAATATTTTTATGCGCAGGATCTAGTGGGGCTCAGGCTCCCTACGGATAGAGTTATCTAATCTAATAGAGAAGAAGGATTCTACATAAACTTCTCCCTGGGGGAAAGAATGAATAGTGTAATTGCCTGAGGGACCTTGTGGCACCTGGAAACACGTTGCACACATCCCTGGAATACCTCATTAGCAAAGATGTCTCACACTGAAGGACACTTAGGCGATATTTAGGAAGACTCAGGTGCTGAAATTAGGGCTGTTACCGGCCAGTGTGTCCCAGGGTATGGTCCAGGGAGCTGGTGCACACGATGTGGGTGGGACAGTGTGGTGAGCTTCCTCACAGGGCTGCCTGGTGGAGCAAATTGTTCTAGGCGTCGTTTATGGCATCTAGCTGCTTCTAGAAGCCCCCCTCCCCTTTGGGAGAGATGGAGGGTCACTTCTGAATGTACAACAAGGTTTTGTTTTGTTCTTTTGTGCTTTTTTTTTTTTTTTTTTGAGACAAGGTTTCTCCTTGTAGCTTGGAACCTGTCCTAGAACTCACTCTGTAGATCAGACTGGCCTCAAACTCACAAAGATCTGCCTGCTTCTGCCTCTTGAGTACTGCGATTAAAGATGTGCGCCATCAAGGTATCAAGGTTTTTTTTTTTTTAAGTTGTTCTTGCTTTGTTATCTATCTTTATGTAGTTGGCAAGTTAGCCAGGCTCTAGGAAGTTACTCTAAGTCCAGGGTTCACCTGTCAATCCTAGTCTTTCCTGTCTACCAGCTGTGCCAAGAACAAGGTGGAGGGGGAGAGACATGCTAAAACTGTTCTGAGTTGTCTGGGTACCGTTTTGTAAAAATCCTCTGTTGGTGATCCTCGGGGTTCTTTTTTTTTTCTTCTAAATTTAGGTGAAATACCATTTTTAAATTATAGACTGAGTTAAGTACTTCTGAATGCAAAAAACAAACTGTAGTAGAGAAGTAGAATGCTGTTTCAGTATAGATTTGTCGTCAGCTAAATGCTGTGGAGAATCAGCATTACCGCCAATTAGTAAGCTAATGATTCATGCGCTCGTTGAATTAAGATGATTAATGTTTTCGGCATATTAGACTTGGCTTTTTTAGAACAACATGCGAACACTCTTTCCTCTCAAAGATAGTTTTTCCTGCAGTACTTTAATCACTTAATCTGCTCAACATTGTGACACTTGTGTTAGGGAAAAAGACAGGATTCTCTTTCAAGTGATTTTTAAGGGAAACTTTTTCTTATTGTAGAAAAAAAATGTCTTTTGTTTTCTCGTTTTCAGAGACAGAATTTTCCTGAGTAACCTTGGCTGTCCTGGCGTTTCCTCTTTAAACCAGGCTGGCCTTGAACTCAGATCCTCCTGCTCTTCCTCCCTAGTGCTAGGATTAAAGGTGTGAGCCACAACCTCCTGGTTCCAGAAGTTCATTAACAATTAGCTACCCCAGAATAAATCATAAATACTTATTCAACGCTTCATATTCTGTGGCCACCTCTTTTTACACTTGTTAATATTAAAACTCCCACTTATTAAACATACAGTGTTCTGGCTAGAATTTCTGAGCACGTCAACATGGGCTTCCAGTTGAAAAGAAAGGCCTCGTGCCCTGCCCCCAACTCTTCTACATTTTTGCCTTCTACAAAGCCTTCTGTCTGCGTTTTTAAAAACTGTTTGTTTTTGTTTTCTGAGACACGGTTTCTCTGTGTAGCCTTGATTGTCCTAGAACTCCCTCTGTAGAGTAGGCTGGCCTCCTCCATGCTTTCTTTAAAAGTCATGACCGTTTTTTTCATCGTTTGCATGTATATCTCTTTGTGTGTGTGTGTGTGTGAGTGTGTGTGTGTGTTCATGTTCCAAAATAGATAAAGACAACTTGCTTAGTCGTTAGAATGCTACTTGTATGTTCTCAGTGCTGACCTTTCTGTGTGGGGAACCAGTTGGCATGCTCTTCCCCAGGGAAGGCCTATTTCTCCCGCTCTGCGCATCTCTTCAGTTACCTGTCGTTCCTTGTGGAAGGTTGAGTCTCCTGGGCTTTTACAATCTCTACGCTAAGGTTAAGCTTATTTCTTTTTAAAAATAAACTTTGATATTAATGCTGGGTGCGATGAGTATTGTAATTAAAAATAAACTTCACTACCGATGTGGCTTATTCCAAATCCAGCAGGTGTGGACAAGTGCCTCCCATTTGGCTGTG
This sequence comes from Microtus pennsylvanicus, assembly GCF_037038515.1. Taxonomy (NCBI): domain Eukaryota; kingdom Metazoa; phylum Chordata; class Mammalia; order Rodentia; family Cricetidae; genus Microtus; species Microtus pennsylvanicus. The sequence continues at coordinate 89,294,091 of NC_134585.1, read as the reverse complement.
TAGACAAGCTCGACGTGGGATCCTATGGTCTGGGCTTAGAGTTCAGTGTTGTTTCCTACGGCAAGCCTAGGGTTTTGCTTTGTTTTTTAATTTGCATTACAAGGATGAAATAACACACCCAGGATGGAAAGCTACACAGATCAAACAAGGTCTTCATGTTGTTTGGAATTACTTTGAATAAGGAATAGAAAGCTCAGGCTCAGACCTATGACTGAAGCTTTTGTGGAGAGTATATTCTCCACAAGGGACCAGGCATACATAAGCACCTTTTGCCCAAGCCCTGCTGAGGGTACAAGAACCAGGGACTTGGAAGCTGTGGGACTCAGTGTATTTTACTGTGTCTCAATGAGTACGTTCTATACCGAGAAGGTGCAAGGCTGGTCCTGCCTCACGACTAAGTTTACGCAGTGGAAGGAGCTAGGCCTCTTCTGCGCTGAGTTTATTATGTCTGGGCGTGCTGGAACAGATCTTGTGTTTTCTTTAGGTAGTTAACAGTGTAACAGCTCCATATGTCTTGTTGATGTGCAATGACTGGGACATTTGGAGCGCAGCCGTCTTCTGAACCGGCGTCGTAAGTTACGTTTTCCTTGGTCTCTGGCCAGACCATCAGATGCTTGCCAGTTGTCCCCCATAGTTACCTGTCATCGCTGTTTCTTCCCTTCCTGTGAGGACGACAGGCATTACTTACATTTTCCGGGGAGTTCAGATGGACTTAACCACTCAATACATACACCCAACCTTCTGAAATAAAAACTTCCAAATTTATATTTGTGTAGACATTGCTTTACTTTGTCAATTTATCTTTTGTGAGAACTAGAATTATGAAGCAGGGCAAAGCATTTTTTTTTCTGTTTTAGTGTGTGTGTGTGTGTGGCGGGGTACTAGGTTTTAAATTGGTAGAACAAAGATGTATGTTGTCTCAGAAAAAAAATTTACATTTTTTTATGTGTTTGGGTGTTTTGCCTGTGCACCATGTGTGTGCCTGGTGCCTCTTAGGATCAAAGTTACTGATGTTTGCTTGTGAGCCACCATGTTGGTGCAGGGAATGAAGAGCTGGTCCTCTGCAAGAGCAGCCAGGGCTCTTAACCACTGAGCCATCTCGCCGGGCCAAGTTTAAAAGGAATGAATTATCATTTAATACTTTGCTTATTCTGAATAAGCCTGAAACCAGAAATTTAACACACTGGGAAAATAGAATTAAACAAAAAAAGAAAGTGTTACCTGCACCGAAATAGTGTTTACATTTTAATATTTAAAAACGTTCAATCCTTTTGTTTGTTTTTGAGACAGGGTCTCACTCTTTAACCTTGGGTGGCCTTGAATTTGTGGATATCTTGCCAGCTGCCTCCTAGGGCTGGGACTGAAGGCGCGCACCACCACAGGCTTGCACCACCACTAAAGGCTTGCACTACCACAGGTGTGCACCACCACAGGCTTGCACCACCACAGGTGTGCACCACCACAGGCTTGCACCACCACAGGTGTGCACCACCACAGGCTTGCACCACCACAGGCTTGCACCACCACAGGCGTGCACCACCACTAAAGGCTTGCACCACCACAGGCTTGCACCACCACAGGCTTGCACTACCACAGGTGTGCACCACCACAGGCTTGCACTACCACAGGTGTGTACCACCACAGGTGTGCACCACCACAGGTGTGCACCACCACAGGTGTGCACCACCACAGGCGTGCACCACCACAGGCTTGCACCACCACAGGCTTGCACCACCACAGGCTTGCACCACCACAGGCGTGCACCACCACAGGCTTGCACCACCACAGGCTTGCACCACCACAGGCTTGCACCACCACAGGTGTGCACCACCACAGGCTTGCACCACCACAGGCTTGCACCACCACAGGCTTGCACCACCACAGGCTTGCACCACCACAGGCTTGCACCACCACAGGCTTGCACTTCCACAGGTGTGCACCACCACAGGCTTGCACCACCACAGGCTTGCACCACCACAGGCTTGCACCACCACAGGCTTGCACTACCACAGGTGTGCACCACCACAGGCTTGCACCACCACAGGCTTGCACCACCACAGGTGTGCACCACCACAGGTGTGCACCACCACAGGTGTGCACCACCACAGGTGTGCACCACCACAGGCTTGCACCACCACAGGTGTGCACCACCACAGGTGTGCACCACCACAGGTGTGCACCACCACCACAGGCTTGCACCACCACAGGCTTGCACCACCACAGGCGTGCACCACCACAGGCTTACACCACCACAGGCGTGCACCACCACAGGCTTACACCACCACAGGTGTGCACCACCACAGGCTTGCACCACCACAGGTGTGCACCACCACAGGCTTGCACCACCACAGGTGTGCACCACCACAGGCGTGCACCACCACAGGCTTGCACCACCACAGGCTTGCACCACCACAGGCGTGCACCACCACAGGCGTGCACCACCACAGGCGTGCTCCACCACAGGCTTGCACCACCACAGGTGTGCACCACCACCACAGGCTTACACCACCACAGGCGTGCACCACCACAGGCGTGCACCACCACAGGCTTGCACCACCACAGGTGTGCACCACCACCACAGGTGTGCACCACCACAGGTGTGCACCACCACAGGTGTGCACCACCACCACAGGTGTGCACCACCACAGGTGTGCACCACCACAGGCGTGCACCACCACAGGCGTGCACCACCACAGGCTTACACCACCACAGGTGTGCTCTACCACAGGTGTGCACCACCACAGGCTTACACCACCACAGGTGTGCTCTACCACAGGTATGCACCACCACAGGCTTACACCACCACAGGTGTGCACCACCACAGGTGTGCACCACCACACGTGTGCACCACCACAGGTGTGCACCACCACAGGTGTGCACCACCACAGGCTTGCACAACCATAGGTGTGCTCCACCACCACAGGCTTGCACCACCACAGGCTTGCACCACCACAGGCTTGTACCACCACAGGTGTGCTCCACCACAGGTGTGCTCCACCACAGGTGTGCTCCACCACAGGTGTGCACCACCACAGGTGTGCTCCACCACAGGTGTGCACCACCACAGTGTGCACCACCACAGGCTTGCACCACCACAGGCTTGCACCACCACAGGCTTGCACCACCACAGGTGTGCACCACCACAGGTGTGCACCACCACAGGCTTGCACCACCACAGGTGTGCACCACCACACGTGTGCACCACCACAGGTGTGCACCACCACAGGCGTGCACCACCACAAGTCACATCTTTCTTTTGAAAACACATGTTATCACAGTATTCATTATCTCATCTTTTCTGGAACGTTCTGTTCACCTCTGTGTTTGTCTTTTGAGACTGGTTTGCTGCATAGCCCTGCCATATGCGGTACTCACTGTATGGACCAGACTGGTCTCAAATTTATGGTAGCCCTGCCTTAGTCTCCCAAATCCGGGGATTATTGGTGTGCACTCCAAGAAAATGGAATGGGTATGTAGTACAGTAAATGGAAGCATTTCTTTAATCTAGTTGACATGGAAACTTGTGGGTACTACATGTAATCAGCGTGGTGTTTGTTTGTTTGTTTATTTGGTTGGGTTTTTTTTATTTCTTAAGACAGGAGAAAGAAAACTAGGAGCTTTAAAAGAAATCAGAGCTTCTCTGAATACTAGTATTTCAATGGTTCTACCTCTGGGCTGGGGGATGTAATTCAGTAGAATTATTGCTTCCTTAGTCTGAACAGAGTCTTGGGTTCAGTCCCTGGGACTGCATAAATCAGGGTGGTAGAGGCAGGAGGAGCAAAGGTTTATCTTCAGCTACCAGCAACTTCAAGGCTGGTCTGCTGTGTGAGATCAAACAATACCCCCACTTCATTCCCACTTTTTTTCTTTTTTTAAAACTGATCACTGGAGCACAACATTTTGTCAACAGCGAGAGCTGGTCACAGGTTCTTGCTGCTGCTGGTGGCAGCTTGGGAGTTTTCTCTCAGGACCTCTACTCAGGTGAAGCCAGGATTCTTGACCTTGACACAAAAAAGACCCAACATTTCAGAGTCATCCTTTCTTTTTGTTTTGAGTCTCACTGTGTAGCCTAGGCTCGTCTGGTACTCCTATGTCTCCGTCTCTGCCCCCAGTGATGGTTTAAAGGCATGCACCACCATGCCCAGTGTATTTCAGTGTCTTTTTGGTGTGTGTGTGTGGGTGCTTTTTTGAGGCCAGGTTTCTCTGTAGCCCTGGCTGTTCTGGAATTTGCTCTCTACACCAGGCTGGCCTTGAACTCAGATCCTCCTGCCTCTTGTCTCCTGAGTGCTGGGATTAAAGGCTTGTGCCACCACCTCAGTGTCCGAATAATATCTATGCATATAATGTTGGTGGCTTCTGAAATTACATTGTTCAAAGTGTTTTTAAGGAAAAGTGTGTGTGTGTGTGTGTGTGTGCGTGCGCGTGCGCGCATATGTTGAGTGTGTGTTGCCATCTTGCCTCCCCTTTTTAAGTAAATGAGATCCGAGGCTGGTTTTTGAGGTGCCCTGGATGGGACTACAGTTTGAGAAGATAATAAAGGTGAAAACAGTCAAAGAAGTTCTTACTATAAGTCACAAGGAAGTTAAGAAACATTTCAACTATAAACAAAGTTCCCAGTCTCAGATTTTTCAGGAATTTCTAGTTTATAGCTAGGGAAGGAGTAAGGTTCACGTTTGTATATTCTGAGGCCTTAAACGTGTATGATTCATGGTTACTTTGACATTTTTATTTGAAATATCATTTTATAAAAACAGGAGTATTATCTCTATGTAAAAACGTTCCTGAAAGTTTTCTTAGCTGTCAAGATTTGTGACTCTTGGCTGTCTTAGAAACTTTAACCAGACACCAGGCATGAGGGGCCCTTTTTCCTCCCCGAGTCCTCTTCATTCTCCTTGTCCTTCTGACCTCCTTCATCTTTGTATTATTTTTTTTCCTGTACTATGTCCTCCGTGGTGATTATTCTTCATTTTCCTGTGCAGAGTGCGTTTGCCAATCAACGACTCTAGAGCCGTTTAAGGCTCAGAACGCAAAGGTTAATCATTCTACAGAATCATAACCTAATTATTCGCTAGATTATCGTGTCAAGTTCTAGGTTCTATCTGAATTGCTGCTGCTGCTCTGTGAACTTTAACCTACAGGTAGTAGGTTCTGTGTAGTTACAAGGCGGCTGCTAACGTATTGCCAAGCTTCCTAAACAGAAGGAGTGAGAAAGTGGTCATTTCTAGTTCTCTCCCCTCGCAAGGGGAAACTTCAGCCTGGCATTTTTTTTTGACATATTTATTTTGGGTGTGTATGTATGCATGCAGGGCATACGTGTGGAGGTCAGAGGACAACTTGTGGGTCCTGGTGCCCAGACTTAGATGCATGTCGCCAGCCTCCTAGTGCATGCACGCTCATTTATACAAGTCTTCACTCAGAATTGTCATCCCTGCCAAACCTAGGCCCCAGGTCTCCCTTGTAGACTCAGCACTGGCAAAGAGCCTGGGGTTTCTTTGCTCACTCCTAACAAAGACCTTTCTACCAGTAATGTCTTTGTGTTAGCACAGGGAGGCACGTGGAAGATGAACTTTGCCCATGCTAGCTAGAGCAACCACTCTGAGAAGAGAAAAAAAAGCTTTTAAGACTCAAAGAAATCCTATTCATCTTGCAGAATGCGCTTAAGAATGTGGAAGCATTGCGTTATTAATGATGTTAAATGTGAATTACTCTTTAGCCTCTAAAAATAGAGCTTCCTAATGGAAGTGGGAGAAAAATGCGTAACTACTGTGTGAGAATTCAACCCTTCAGTATTGTTGGAGCAGGAACCATTTCTGCATTCTGAAAGATTCCACATGGGTTCTTTTGAGGAAGCGACTGTAAAGTTGGACTTCGCTTTTAACTCCATTGACCATTGGTGCAGTAGGAAAGAGATGTGAAATTGAACCACTTAGAAAAAGCAATTGAAGTTTTTTTGTTTGTTGTTTTTTTTTTAATCTGGGTCGAGGATTTTGTAACCTGGAATTCCTCTCCCTTTTGTTTACAGCTATGTCGGATATTTCTATTTATTTATTGAATGTGTGAATTATATCAGTACATGACATCATGACGTTTGAAAAGTGAAGTGTAAGCAAATGACTACTGTCAAGTCTGAGATGGGGGCTCAGGGGACACTGAGGTGGATTTGGGGGGAATGGAGTTTATTAGAAGAGGACATGCTGTCTCTTCTGGACAGACAGACATCAGTAGCATGGCGGGGTCTGTGAGGAGAGAGAGTTCAGGTCTTATCATATAGGGTGTGTGGGGTCTTGGAAGAGGAAATCCCAGCCCACATTGCAGAAGTGAGGGGGTCTCTTTTTTATACCTTTCAGAAGGAGGGGATGGATGGCTTTACAGCACAGAGCCTGCCACCTGGCCATGATTCTCAGGCAGGAGACTGGATGAGAAGGGGATGGGAGGCAGGATGTATGGCTAACTGTACCCCTTTTGATGTAAACTCACTGGCCTTATAAGAGACCCCGGCATGCCAGGAAGTCTGGTCCCTAGGGACTCACAGACACTCTCAGTAGGGTGCTTATCTGTACCTGTGAAGGCAGAGGCCCACTGTAGAACAGCTGCTCTATGCGCCATGCTCTAAGGTATGGTTCACGAGTCAGGCAAGGGGCTGGAGATTGAAACACACACACACACACACACACACACACACACACACACACAACGCCAAGAGTGCCCCTTTGTTGTGCTCCGGGGCAGCTTATATAGGGTCTCCTTGACTAATGGCCACACCCTACCACTCCCCTGCCCTGAGGGTCTCATGCTCAGAGCGCTGCAAAACAAGTTGTTTACACTGTCAGGCAGGGGGTCACAGGACATTCAGGGTCTGGGTGTCCACAGTCCCCAACAGCCCTCTCTAACATTATGAAAGTTTCACATGTTACATGGGCTGAAATGGGAGACTTAAAACCCAACATCAACAAGCCACCAGGACCACAGACATCAGAATGAATCTGAGCCTTTTTGTTCCGTACTTGAAGATCTTACTCTGCTTTCCAAAGCAGTGCTGTGTTGATAGTGTGTTTGACATCACAGACCATGGAAAGAGTGCCCTTCTGGGATACACCGTGTGGTTTCTGACCCTTAGCCAGACACGATTAGCTCTCAGGTGGAAGGTCATGGCTTCTCTGAACTTCTGTGTCCTCCTTCGTATCTGAAATGAAGTTGCCTTGACCCAGTAGGCCTGCTGCACAGGTCCTGGGCGTTGATGCATGTAAAGCATTGTGTAACGCTACATGTAAGCTGTAATTATGCTAACACAAAGTTTTAAATGTTTCAGTATTTAAAGTTTTACCCAGTAGCTTCACATTCTCGCGAGTTCCCTGTTGCAGCTGTGCAGAGTTGTTGGAACTTTGACTCTGGCTTCTTGGGGAGCACCATTTCATATCCTGGTGTTTTCCCTCCCTCTCTCCCTTCCTCCTTCTTCCCAACCCACCCTGCCCTCCCTCCCTCCCTCTCTCTCCCTCCCTCCCTCCCTCCCTCCCTCCCTCTCTCCCTCCCTCCCTCCCTCCCTCTCCCTTCCTCCCTTCCTCCTTTTCTTCCCTCCTTTCTTTTGACTGTACTGAGGATCCAACCCAGGATCCTTGTGAATGCTAATCAAGCTCTCAACCACTGACCTCCAGCCTTGAACTTCTTGGTTTATGCTTCAGTGGGCTTGTGTTGGATGGATGTCTATGCATGTGTAGGTTATAGATGTCACTTCCTAGAAACTGTCCAATTTGTTTTTCTTTTAAGATTTATTTTTATTTACCTCTATGTGTGTCTATGTGAATGTATGACACCTGTTTGCAGGTGCCCCCACCAAGGCCAGAACGTTGTCAGCTCCTCTGGAGCTAGAGTTGGAGGCTGCGGTGGTGAGCTGCCCACTCCGGGTGCTGAGAACAACACTCTGGTCTTTGGAAGAGCGGCAAGCTCTCTTAACTGCTGACCCATCTCTCCAATCCCCACCTTGTTTTTTAAACAGGGCCTCTCTCTGACCTGGAACTTGCTGATTAGGTAGGCTGGACTGAGTGACTAGCAAGTCCCAGGGCGCTACCATTTGTCTCTGCCTTCCAGAGCTGGGATTACAAGTAAATGCCTGTCCTTGTTCTGTGTGGGTTCTAGAGGTCAAACTCTGATATTCATATTTGCCTGGTAAACACTCCCCTGACTTGAGCCATCTCTCGGCCCTTTTCTTTTTAGTTTTCTAATTATAAACTTTATTTATATATAAGCCAGAATTACATGTAGACTTTTTATTCTAATATCACATGGCCCATGTCAGTCTCATAGAGAAAGGAACATTGAACAATGTTTTAGCAGTCATTGGACTAGGTGAGAATAACATAGTTCACGGTGTCATATTGTGGGTGTGGGTTTAAATGCTAGCTTGGTAACAACAGTGGTACAGTGTGGCAGCTTGCTGGGCACTGGTTTATCCAGTACCTGTACATTTCCCATCCGTGTCTGATGAACTGATGGAAAAACATCCATGTATCGAGTCTGTATTGCTGGTTTCTAAGTTTCATGCGTCAGGGAATCTAAGGCCCATGGGAAGCTTGGCAAGTCAGGTTTATTTCAGTAGGACAGCAGACAAAACTCAATGAAGGAGACTTCTCTTATTTGATTCATGCTGAGATGTAGAATTCATTATGAAAATACACATTTAAAATGGTGGAATGACTTTACATCCCTTTAAGTCTTCTTAAAAATTACATTGGTAATGATAGTTTCTTTTTATGTATTTAGTTGTTTCACATTTTGATACAGAGTCTCCCCATGTAGTCCAGGCTGGTCTCCAACTTGTGTCTTCCTACTTTAACCTCCAAAGATGCAAGGGTTCCAGGCTTGTGCCGTCACATCCAACTCTTGATTCTCCAGCCCCCAGCCTTCAAGCATACTGACCAGCCGGTTAAGAAAGATTGGTTTCTTTTGCTTTTTTTTTTTTAATAGTTGAGGCAGTCAGGGCTGAGTGACATGGGCTGTTATATTTATCCATGCCTGCTGTATATCATGAAATCGGGTCAGGAATTATTCTTCCCAGGTTGAATTGAAGTTTTCCATGACAGACTGGAGTCTTTCAGGGTCTACCAAACTAAATGTCTTAGGATAAAAGAGTGGCTAGCTATGGGTATTGTGTTGTCACGGGTGCTAGCTGTGGGTGTTGGCAGGGGCATCCACAGGACTTGGGGCAGTTGTTGCTACCCTGAGACTCGCGCTCACAGAAAGTTGGTCTGTAGATATCACGTGGGCTGGTTTCCTTTTACTGCCTGTCTCTCGCCTTCTCACCCTGCAGTCTGTTCTGTTTAGGTGGAAAAGCAGGCCAGAGGTGCTATTTTGGTACATAGGTATGCAGATGGACCTTGAGCCCAAATCTGTGTGTTTGCTCAGCACAGGAGACAACCAAAATGTCGCTCGACACACGCACATGCGAGAAGTGGCATGCTCTAAGGTATACTCTTCCTGTAAAAACTCAAAGACAGACTAAATTTTGGGGGGACCAGGAGATTATAGTTGAGTTTTTTAACTTGAGCATGAGCCTCACAGGTTCCTGCATTTCAGACGTATTTTACGTATGTGTGCTGTATCTGCACATCCACCTGCATGCCAGACAAGTGCATCAGATCTCACTGTTGTGTGGGAACTGAACTCAGGACCTCTGGAAGAGCAGCCAGTGCTCGTAACCACTTACAGTTGGGCCTCATGAGGCCCAGTGTAACTTCCTAAGCATAACTTGAGTTTGGTGAGGCCTAGTTCAAGTTTGGAGACCTGTCTCCCCTACATGACCTAAGCCCACCTCTGCCCAGCCCCACCGCTAATGTGGCAGAATATTATTGGCGCTTGTTCCTTGCTCCACCTCAACCCACCCCAGGCTTACCCCCCCCCCCCCCCCGTCTCAGCCTATATAAGTTTCTGCCTGATGCAATTAAATGAGATTCTGCTTTGACAGACTCCCAGCTCAGTGGGTGTGTTTCTTCCCGATGGTCAAGGGGGAGGTCTGGGTTGCCCGACACTCAGCATCCCCCATCAGTCCCAGGGAAAGTCCAGTGGGTCCTGCTCTGCCCCCGCCCTTTCTGCCAGAGAACCCGACACGTACCCATCACTCCCGCCTAATTCAAAACTCTTTGAAGTGTCACAGAAAGAACCTTGCATTTTTAAATCCTTGAGGCTAATGTGTACTTCCTTATTTTACGCCAGATGTACTCAGGTTGCACTTCTTAAGAAACAACCCATGCCAAACGCCTGCCAAATCTCTCCAGGCCCTGCCTGCTCTTGGCCTCGGGTGGGTAAATCATCATCTGCCTTGGAGCCTTAAACTAAACACACCTGTAGGAGGAGGTCTAGACTCAGAGATGCCATGGGCTGCAGCAATGCTGGGAACACATGGTGCATATTGAACTACTGCACCCAGGGGAGATACCGAGGTGTAGGGTTCAGGAAGTCTCCAGTCAAAGTACTTCGGACTAACTGTTCAAATGTAACCTTCTTTTATGGGTGCTTCTGGATGAAGTCGCCTATTGCACATGCGTCAACAGTTGGCCGCCACTGAATTTGAGGCTACTGCACAGCCCCTCAGGTTGCAAAGCAGCTCATTGAACGCATTGTTTCTTTGCGAGATGTGGACAGCCTTGTGCGTAGAGTATTATACAGCATTTTAGTCTTAGGGTTCTTAGTATAAATATTGTGACTAAGAAAACTGAGGAAAAGGTACTTGTTTAACATAGTGTGAGCTTCAAAGAAGGCAGACCACCATCTTGCTAGACCTCAGTGAGTATGTGCCATCAAGTCTCAGAATAGCTCCTCCTTTGGGGATGACTCAGGTGACTGTGAGCACACGCAGGCAAAAGAGTTTGTTTTTAAAAGAACATGAAGTCGGGCAGTGGTGGCACATGCCTTTAATCCCAGCATTTGGGAGGCAGAGGCAGGCAAATCTCTGAGTTCAAGGCCAGCCTGGTCTATAAGAGCTAGTTCCAGGACAGGCTCCAAAGCTACAGAGAACAGAGAAACTCTGTCTTGAAAAACAAAAACAACAAAAAAAGAATATGAGTTTTTAAAAGAATATCTTTTATTTATCCTTTGATAACTTTTTATGGATGCAATGTATCTTGATCACACCCACCTAGAGCTATGAAATTGTAAATCAACTTTCTTGGAAGGTGAGTTCTCATAGCGAGGCTTGGCGACACTTGTGGAAGGCTCATAGACAGGGTTGTTCTGTGGGACTGGGAACGGATGGGCTTGGCGATAGAGCTCTTGTCTACCATGCTCAAGGCCCTGAGAAAAACCAAAGCACAACACCAAGTTCACATCTCCCTCCTGCCCTGGGTAATGGCAGTCTTCACCTAAAATATTTTCCCACAGGACACCATGAAGACAAGTCCTTGTCTCCTGTCACAGTTGCGCCACCAAGGCTCCTAAAGGAGGAAACTCGATAATTTAATTAGAGGAGCTCAGAATGAGAGCTAAAGAGTTCTGTTTTCCCAGAATCCAGAGAGAAAGGTGGCTCACTCTGGATACACAGTGCATTGTTTGTGTCCTTCTGTGAAGATGGAAGGGGCGTTTCTGCCTGAGATGCTTAGTTGGGGGCTTGTGTTGAACATTCACCAAGGATATCACTTAATTACGGAGAGCTTAGCCTGTGCCTACTGAGTGAGATCTTTGTGGTGGACAGTGTGCTGCCTTGTGTCATCTGAAGTTGGTCCCTGTGATGGAGTCCTGCAGACTGGATGGCCACAGAGTTCACTAACCTGCAGAATGTTGTGCATTTGCTAGCCAGTGAGCCAGGTTTTAAACCCAGTCTGGTGGGGTCCCCAAGGAGCTATGACCTACCTCTTCTCCTTCGGCTTCCTCCTCAGAACATCATGGAAACCATTTCTTAGGAGGGGGAGGTGGGTGTGTTTCATTAAAGAAGGATCAGCTTAGTTACACGGGATACCAATTTCTGAAAAACACCCGCAGCATCATTTACCTAGACCAGTAGTTTGCTAATTCATAGCGGCGGAACACACAGGGCAAAGATAGAGCCAAAAATGCTGACTCATTCTTGAAGAATGCCAGTATTTTTCTTTGAATAATTCTTTTTGTGTCGCTTAAATTCTGGTTGTACTCATGGAGCAACATGAAAGAAAAGTTTCTACTGAAACATTAATCATAAATAACAACCGCTCCCTAACTAGCCTTTCAAGCACTAAGTCTAAAATATCATCCCTAAGACACACGGAAAACCTTCCTTCAATGGTCAGATGCTTAAAGGCCTCAAGGAGTTTTATGCAAACCGTCAGGAAATGTTAAATAGAGACATTGGTTCTTTTCTGTAGCGCAATGCCTGCCCTATGTGTCATGTGCTCCATATAGTTCGTGAGTCAGGCAAGGGGCTGGGGATTGAAACACACCGACACGGGTAACCCCAAGAATGCTCACTTTATTGTGGTGCCGGGCAGCCTATATAGGGTCTCCTTGACTAATGGCCACGCCCTAACTTTCAGCTGCAAGCCCACCAGAAACCACTCCCCTGCCATCTGCTGCTCAGAGCAGTTGCAAGCATAGGAAAACAAGTTGTTTACTCCGGCAGGCAGGGGGTCATAGGAAATTCAGGGTCTGGGGGTCCATAATCCCCAACACTTTTCCCTCTATTAAAAAAAAAAAGAGCGAGACTCCTACATGCTTTAAAAAAAGTCATTGGAGCTATTTTGCATGTTCTTGACAAAGATCAATAGATCAATAGTAAGGTGGAATTTTTCTCAGTCCCCAGTCCTTCAGTAAGTAGATAGACCCTTATGTCACCATTAAAATCTTGCTATTGAAGAATATATTTTGACAGGAAATGTACACATTATTGGAAAAGTCTACAGCGAGTGTAATACAAGGTCAACTCATAGAGCGCACACATGTGTACAATATAAAAATATAAGTAAAGGCTTAGGATTTATACAGTGTCTACGCGGATCATAATCTGATTGTCTTATGAGGAGAGGATGACATTTATATGTTGTTAGGAAACTAAAAGTCAATCCCAGTGCACCAAATACTACGGCTAGCTCAGAGCTTCGGCCCACAGCAGCTGTGTGCGGGGAGGCTGTGCAAGCTGCCCTTTGGTTGGGCATCTGGTGGCTGGATGATTGGAGTTGCCTGTTGTTATTATGGGAGACAGGCAAGATAGCCTCAACTATTGAGTTGCTGTCTACCCCGGAGGGAAAAATGTGCATGCAAAATGCAGGCCAGAAGTTGTAAAGCAGTAAGCAGATCTTCGCATGCTGGCGTGCAGCAGCCACCGGCCACTCCGAGAAGAAAATGACTGGGTTGAGGGCAATGCAGATGGCTAAGAGGCACGGCCTTTAGTTGCTAGCTGGGTTAACGAAGGCCGTGCTGCTGGTGGAGGTACTTTCTCGAAGGTAACAGTGGAATACTGCCTTGTGCTAACAGCGGGAGGGCTAACCACACTGAGGCCGGCTGGCCATGTGCAAAAATAGGAACACGGGATTTAAGAGTGTTCTTATTCTCTCCAAAGAGGAGTGATGTTTAATGACTGTTGGGGAGGGGGAGCGTATGCTCTTACAGGCGGTAGTCAAGGATAAACCACCGAATTAAGACAGACTCGGGGGGAGGTCAGAGATGAAAATGTCAAAGAACATACAGTCCAGGGGGCTAAATTAATATGGGCTTGAGCAGCCTTCGGAATTTTCAGCTGATGGCAGCTTAGAAGTTGAAGTGCCTGAGGAACAGGCTGTGCTTGCAGAATCTGCTCCTAAGATCAGCCCTGGGCTAGGCTATTTTTTATTTTTTTTAATATTGCTGAGCCATTGAAGGAGTTGCTGTAGCTGTTTATTGGGTATCTAGAGAAACCCACGTCAGTCATCCTACTTGGAGAAGCTAACCCCGTCTTCCTGCATTTTCCTGGTAGACCAGAGGGTTCAAGCAGCGGGTGTGGTGTTGTCTTCGGGAATTGTTCTTAGATTTTTCTGGGACAAATATTCTGTTTTCCAAAGCAGGTGTTAAACCTGATGGTTTCCACATCACCTTTTATTCATAAGTCCTGATAATCCTGGCAGGAATGCATTATCATTGTTAGCCTATAATCCAGCAGCCATGATTAGCTCACCCCTGCCCTACTTGGGGTGTGTGCCTGAGATCAGAGCTGCCCAGCTCCCAAGACCAGGGCCTATGATTCCCCCGCCTAGGCAGCACTACCGCGTGTGTGGGAGAGAGCGCAGCCTAGGTTCCACCTTCTCATGCCTTTGTGAGCTGGAGGAGCTCACTCGGGATCGTTATGATTTTTGCAGCATCATTGAAATGCTGCTTTGATAAGCATCAGCAGCTGAGAGATCCAGCCGGACATGACCGAGTGGTTATTGGGGAGAATAAAGTTGGGTACCTGAGTGAGTGTAGGACCAGCAGCATAAGGACCTGGAAAAAAGAGAGCAGACAGGAAGGGACCAGGAACAGGATGGCCGAAGTGCCTTCGTCGTCTTTAGACCTTGATAGTATCGAGGATGAGCTATACAAAATTACTCGTTTGGACCAACGAACTGGCGTGGCTCCACTGAAACAGGTTTCCTGGCATTGCTTTCTTTCCACGTTTGCTTTCATGTGAAGGGTAATGCAGAGGCTGTCCTGGCCGCCCGCTGTTTGCCAGTGTCGGGGAACACAGGCAGTTTGGCTTGTCCAACTAGTTGAAGCCAATTCTCTTTTTGCAAAATAGAGGTCAAACAAAACCTGCCTCACAGGCTTGTGTGTTGGCACACTTTGGGTGGGTGTTATAAAGACTAAGTACACAAAACAGCCACACAGCAACAGCATCGTCGTGTTTACGCAGGCAAACCTGCCGCACTGCTTGCTTTCTCTGAGTCTTTCCAGCACTTGTGGTTGGCTTGGGAAGCCTGAGTTACGTGAAAGTGTTCGGTTGACCACCCTGCTCAGAATTCTCCAGCCATTCCCGCAGCTTTCCTTTCTCAGGTGGCCATGGCCTCCTCTTCCTTTATCCTGAATGTCTTACCAGTGAGTTAAAAGTGCGGGACTTACGGGTTCTTATGCAAATCTACGCATGCTTTTCCGCTGAGCAGGCTCTTGCCTTTCTAAAGGTGAAAACAGGTAAGTCTGTGCACCAAAGGGGGCTGCGGTAAGAATTATACAGGTTAAGGTGTGTCAATGACGTACATAGCATCAGACACTTTATGACCTCTCTGTAGACAACAGCGCTGCCAATAGGAATGTCAGAAACCCCAGGAGCCCCGCCCTGCATTCAGCACAGCAGCAGGGTTCCCACCAGCAGTGCCTTTTAACTTCTTAGGGTGCAGGAATGAGGCACCACCACCCTGCCTACAACTCTCACTGCTGCCAAATGACCTATCCTGGTGACTCTGGTTTGTCATCCTGGTAGGAAAGACTCCTCGTGTTCTGCCCCCAGCTCATCAATCATTTCAGCCTTGAAAAGGCAATGCTTCCCTCCCAGTGTATAGCTTAGGACTCTGGCCAGCTGCAGGGCCAGCATGCTACCTGGAATGTCACTCATGTCTTTGAAGGCTCTCTGGTAGTGTCTGAACTCCTTCCTCATCCTTCAGCTCATGCTCCCTGCTAGACACTGGTAGCTTATCTCATAATCACTTATGATTAGTACTATATAGGCTATAGCTGTTGCTATACTCCTATATTAGTACTATATAGGCTATAACTAGATGGGTATAGCTGTTGCTATACTCCTGAGAAGACTTGGCCATCATCTCTCTAGCTGCAGAGTTGCACTGACTCAATAAGACAGGTGTTTCTGGAGGCATCGTATTGGCCAGATGCTGTTCTAAGCCCAAGACCCCTGTTGTCATAGTTAAGGATGCCGTGGTGTCAAATAGGCAGATCATGAGCGCTGTGTAACAGTCCAGGAGCAGCCGCCAAAGACTCGCCGTCATTGAGAAAAACCATGGCAGTGCCCAGGCCGTGGGATAGGAGGATTCAGACGGGACCAGGCAGGGCAGAAGCTTCCTCTCCCTCTGAGCCACGGTTAACATCAGCTTCCCGTTCAGTTTTGTAGCAGCGCTCAGATACAGGTGCAGAAGTCAGATTTGGAGTTTGTGTTCTCAGCATTGGTCAGAGCTGTTTTTAACTAGATGATGGGCTGTTCTCACAGGATGCTGCTTTTCCCTTGCATGTTCTTACACACAGAACATTTAGTTCAAGTCCCTTGTTTTTCATTTATTACCTGGATGTAAGTTACATACACACACACACACACGCCCTCAGATTTCTGTCTTGAATAAGGATCCTATTGACTGCTTGGTGGGGTTCTGAGACTCATGAAGTGATGGATAGCAAGTGCCTAGCTTGTGAGAGACACTCAAAATACAGTAAAATTCCCTATGCGTTAATGGTGCGTTTGTGTACTGCTGTAGCTTGGTATACAAGGATTTCCAAAAAGTCCTCATGGTAAACGCTGGGTCTCCAGCAAGGCACTACTGAGAGATGGTGGGAACTTTATTTTAATGGGCTATCCACTTCATCTCATTCTGAGGATGTGGGCAGGCATCTGACTTCAGCACTTCGAGAATTGCTCCTTGGTATGGATAACATTTTTGTTGTAGTTGTTTGTCTTTTCACTCCTTAAAATAAGATCTGGGCATGCACATAAAACTTAAAGTCTGCACAACAGCCTGCATAAGTAGGTGCTCAGTATGAAGGACAACACACCCCTTCCTGAGCCGCCTGGCTCCCAATCCCTGAGGATTGCCAGTGGAACTTTCTAGAGACAAAGCAAATTACCACTGCATTCTGTGATCACTCCAAAATGGGTTCGGAGGGCCTCTGGGAACAATGTTTCTTTATAAATTTCTTATTTTTATGTATTGTGGATGCTTTACTTACACATAAGATCTGTGCACCCCGTAGGTGCCTGCTGCTGTCGGATCAGGTGAAGTTGGCTCCCCCAATACTGGAGTTGAGGTGCTTGTGAGTCATCATGTGGGTGCTGGGAAACAAGCCCTAACTAAAAAGTTCCTAACTGCTGAGCCATCTCTCCAATCCCTGGGCACAACATTTGACAAGTGATTGCTACATAGCCTTGCTTGCTTTTGTGTTTTGTTTAAAAAACACTATTTCACAGGTACTGTTGACTTACTAACGTAGGGTTTTCATGCCTGGGAAGGCTTATTTCGTACACATTTTCTCTATGAGACACACCACAGCCTTCTCGTGCTAAGGTGCCACAGAACTGCCCTAAACACAGGGCCATTTGAAGTCATAAATACAAAAATGAAAAGAAACGCAGAATGGAAAGACGAGCTATTAAATAAGAGCATTTCTCAGTCGTGCAGAGTCAAAACTGGACTTTTATGGCCCCCATCCCCAGCTGCAGTGCACAGGGCAGTTCTGCCTCTGGTCTCTGTGGTCACACGGATCCTGCTCGTGCTCTTATTTAATGCCTCGTCTTTCCATTCTGAGAATCGCCGGGACAAAGTCATGGTTACTGGTTTTTGTGGGGACAGTGTTAGTGAGCAGGAGCGCTTGCTAGGAGAAAATCAGTGAAGACGATCAAATGTGTGTTCTGTTTGTTGTTCCTTGTTAAAGAACAAATGGTATCATGCAGGACTTGATGTTCTACACCGCCCTGTTATTACTGGAGGCTGTGTTTTAAAGGTATTTGATAAACACTCATTTCACTTAGGGTAGGAGAGTCTATATTCTATTTCGGCTTTGAGGGTATATATTCCATTAGATGGGTAATTCTTAATCATTGCAAGTAGTTGTATCTATCCACATACAGCCATATAATACATATATTAGTATTTATAGATATACATCGGTTGCATCGCACTGGAAATATTAACAGATACTGTCACCTTGCCCTCCATAATGACTGCATTATATATGCGTTCCTGCCACTCCTACAAGCATGGCTTTCTTGCAGTGACAGCATCCATTGCTAGTTGTGCAATTCTGTTTATTCCTTCGACCCATCCTGTCACAGGAACCAGTGACTACATGAGCTCACCATATCATATAGAAAAGAAACAGTTAAAACCTCAGGTGCGTCAGTGAGGGGCTTGGTGTCCTGTCTCTGCTCACCCGTGCGAAGCCTTTATCCGCCATTGATGATGCTCGGTCCCTTGACAGCGGCTTGCCGTTTCCTTTCCTGAACTTTCTTTAGAAAAATGGTGTGAGTCCAAAATTAGTGCACGTTTGAGCAACACACCTGAAAATCCATTGTTTCTGGTATTGTTCCTATAGCCGGGAGGATGGCTCCAAGGCTGGCTACAGAAGCTTTAGGACTGTGAGGGTGAGATTAGCAGAGAGTTGAAAATGGTCAAGCCCCACAAATTCCTGATCTTTGGTTTCTTGGAGCTTTCGTTCAATAGCAAGAAGTTGACCAGGAGTATGAAACATGATGTGATTTGTCGTTTGAGTGTCTAGTGTGACTGCTGATTCCTCTTAGTGGGAAAAGCTACATGGGAAATTGGGGAGAGAGGTGTGGTTTTTTGGAGGTGGTTATTATTTGAGTAAAGACACGGGTAGCAATAGGAAGAGGGTAATGAACAGGTCTGATGTGGAAGAAGCATATTTGACAAGGGAGATGGTGGTAGGAGCAGGTGAGTGACAGAATTGCGGGACCAGGTCAGCACTTGGACTGGTCTTAGGCTTAATATCAGTCTGTTGGGAGTGTGGGGCACCAGGCAGTCGTATGTTGTCAGACAGGCAGCTGATGGCTGCAGTCTTCTTGGGGAACTTCCGATATTATCTGCCCAACTATGCCCTCCCTTACCTACATGTCTAGAAAGACACAGATATGAGCGAGTTCTTTACACAATCATGCATTACAGGTAAATGATTAAAAAAGAAACTAAGCGGGCCAGGTAGTGGTGGCGCACACCTTTAATCCCAGCACTTGGGAGGCAGAGGCAGGCGGATCTCTGTGAGTTTGAGGCCAGCCTGGTCTACAAGAGCTAGTTCGAGGACAGACTCCAAAACTACAATGAAACCCTGTCTCAAAAAAAACAAAAAAAGAAAAAGAAAGAAAGGTCTAGGCACTTCCTGTGATTGCATGTGTCCATGTTTCGTGTGTGTGCATGAGTGTGCGCACGCATGTGCACACGTGTGCAGTGATCAAATCATCCTTAGATACTTTTTAATGACATCACACTTTGCTTTTCTGTAAGTGTACCTATAATATTAGGAGGTTTTACAGATCCATAAGAAAAAGATAAGTAACTCGGTAATGAAGGCTTGAGAAGGAAGATCACATACAGGAGAATGTTAGTCATTTTTTTCCAACAGAGATAGAAAAAAGCGCTCAACTACATTCCGAACCGAAGAGATAAAATTGCAGTTATTTTAGGATTTTAGACACTGGAAGTTTTGAGCAGTCTTGGTGTTGGAGGAAGATGCTGCGTATGGAAGTGTGAACTCCTTCACTCTTTCCAGTGCTTTTGGGTTTTCTACATGTTAAACATACCAATCTCAAGTGCTGCGAAGAAAGACTTCAGAAGGACGTCAGGGTGTGGGATATGCCAGATTCACAGTGATTGATTGTGGTTTGCACCTGAACGTCTATCTATTCATATACATAAGTCATGTGCAAAACTGGGGCTGTGGGATTGAGACTAAAGTATGAAAGTGAGACTGGACTTTACTGACTGATCGTCCCCTTGGATTATCAGTACTTGTGTGTCAAGCTCTTTACCAGCTTCAGACGTCTCCCGAGCCACATGGGAACAGGCTGTCCATTATCCCAACATTCCTACCGTGCTTGTCATACACGTGATAACTTTAAATTTTACAACTGAAAGCGAGGAGGTACTCGACAGATCTCCCCAAGTATTTCAAAAGGTGATCCAAGTAGGCTAAGAAAAAAATTAAATAAAACATCTGCACCAGGTACGTTTAGTATTGAAACAGGCTAGACTTGTGAGTCACGGTGTGTTGTGGTGAGCTGTTTGACCGGTGGATTATCTAGCTTCCTCATTCCTTTTGAAGGTGGTTGTGACAGTTGCCCTGGTTCTGGACCTTGATAAGGATGGAACTTTTCTCTGCCAAAGTTGTATTCCTATCTCAGTTAACTAGAATGTTTGTAGCTTGATTCTACACTGACAAAAATATTTTGGGCTATGCTTACTTATTTTGTGTGTGATATTCAAAAGTGCATGATGACCCATAGTGTAGCCCTATGGTCTGTCTGTGTGACTGTGCTGATGTTAGTGCTGTCAATACTAACAGGCCGATTAGTCCATAACAGCGTGAGTGTGTGATACGACTGACTTTTGTAAATAAATAACGTGTATTCTGAATGTTCTCAGTTGAATCCAAGTGTAAGAAAATTAGCATTGTTTGTTTGTTTGTGTCTGTTTTTGTTTTTTTAAGACAGGGCTTCTCTGAGTAGCCCTGACTATCCAGTCCTGGAACTCAATTTGTAGACCAGGCTGGCCTTGAACTTGGAGATCCACCTGCCTCTGCCTCCCTAGTTCTGAGATGAAAGGTGTGCCTTATCATTGCCCGGCAAATTAGCAGTTTTTTAAGTGAGTCACTTAACTATCTAGACCTAGCTAAGTCACTGGATACTGGTTTTTTTTCCAGTGTACTTGATGACAAACTGTAACCAACGCAACTTAGAAAAGATAGCATTTAATTTGGGCTCACTGCTGCAGAAAGCTTATCTTTGTGTTTGGTATAAAGTAACTGCACATTTGTAACTTTTTTCTTTTGGGCCTTCAGCCACCAAATACTGACACGGAGGCTTATTACTAATTATGAAAGCTTGTCTTTTTGCTTAGGTTTGTTCTCAGCTAGTTCTTAGAAATTAAATTGTTTCTATTAATTGACATTTTGGCATGCGGCTTTTTACCTCTCCCCCATTTTATAGGTTGGGTCCTCTTCAGCTCTTGCTGGCTCCTCTCTAGTGCATTTAGAGTCCCTTCCTCTGCCTTGCTATTGGCCATTCAGCTTTTATTTAACCAATCAGAATAATACAGTGATAGCTTTTTCACACCGTGTGATCCATATCACCCCACAACAGCATTCAGTTATCATTTCAATGTATCGTCTTGATCCTGTTTCTGAAAAAGGATTTTCTCCAGCACCCTTTTAACTTGAGAAGTTTTTTGTTTTCTAGTTACCATTCTTGTAACGATTTGGTATATAATGAAACAAAGTATTTCATCTGTTTCAACTAGAATAATTCCCTCAGGCCTTTGGGGTCTGCTGCCGGGACTCTGATTCCCTCGGATGGTTGGTGCTCGATGGCTCTTCAATGGCTCTTGTTTGCTGCTCCTGGGTTTGTTTTATTTTTGCCTTATTAGAGCAGGGATTGGAACCTGTGGGTTGGGACCCCTTCGGGCGTCGCATATCAAATATTCTGCATATCAGACATTTACATTATGATTCATAACAGCAGCAAAATTACATTTTGAACCACTGCCTTAATTTAAGGGAAGATAAATATTTCAGGGTATTCAGTAGTTTCTTTTGCTTGTCTCCAATTATTGTGATAACATTTAGCACGTGCTCCTCAAAATAGAATAGTGCTAAGAATTCTTGCCTCACAGTCTACGGATTGAGTTTATTTCTCAGACTCCTGCAGACTCTTCCTACTTTAAGCAGTGGTTGTTGAAGAGACTTGCATTGCAGCCTGTGGGTTTTTTTTTTAAAGGGGGTTCGAGTCTTGGCTTGCCTTCTTCACATCTGATAGGTTTTGGCCTCCCTGAGTGTAATGCATTAAGTAAAAATGCTGCAGGTCCCCAGTGGCAGCAGTGCATAGTGGGTCCTGAGAGCAGCCAGTCCCAGGCAAGGATGGCTCAGTTCCCCAAGTGACCAGTCCCGGGCAGGAGCCCTGTGGTGGGTGAGAGATCTTGATAGGGCAGCCAGTCCCATGAGAAGAGACAGACAGATGGGCACACCACAAGACCATGCCACAGGTCTTCAAAGGTGGTTGGTTTTGGGCAGGGAGCCATTTGGCAAGCGAGGAACAGAGATATGGATTGGCACGCCATGCAGAGTGAGGTTGGATATCTATGGAAGGGAAGGGGAGAGGGGGTAAGGAGAGAAAAGGGAAGAGCAGAGAGAAACAGAGAGAAAGACAGACAGACAGACAGACAGACAGACAGACAGACAGACGGAGGGGGGCTAAGTAGGGGAGAACGGAGAGAGACAGAAAAGGAAGGGACTCAGGCTGGAAGCTGAAGATCAGCTGTGGACAGGGAGAAAGTGGGCATGGCTTGTCTCTTAAAGGGACAGAGCAGACCATTACACTGAGGACCTCAAAGTATAAGCTGACCTTCTCCTACCTGTCAGTGCAAATCTGTCAGAAGTGCATCAGGGGTTGGGGAGATGGCTGGGTCAGTAAAGCACTGCACATGTGAGTATTGAGTTCTGATCTCAGCAGCCAGGTAACAGCCAAGTGTAGAGCCATGTGCCACCGGTACCAGTAGATTCACTGGCCAGCCGGACAAGCCAGTGATTGAATCTCAAGGTCACTGTCTCAAAAAATAAGGAAGACCAACATAGACACTAAAAACATCTCAAGATGGGTTCACAGAATAAAAGTCTGTGGGTAACTCTTGTATGAGAAGCTCATTCTCATGTCTGGGGTTGTTGTCTTCTCTCTTCTCTTAACGTTTGTGCTTTACATCTCTATTAGAATTTCTCAATTCTTTTCTATACCAACGTGGAGAATCCTGGGTTTGCCTGAGTCTGAAAGCACCTGGCGGCTGCAGGTGACGGACAGTGGGAACTGTGTCCCCGCTGCAGTTGAGACTGCGATGGAAATTCTATTCTATAGGAAGAGCTTCCCCTCCCCGAACCCTAGTGTACGTGTGGAAGTGGAGCCAAGTGTAGAAGTGACCTGAGTCACTTCTACGTATGCTGTCCTTGGATGTCCTAGCTCTGGGCAAAGGGACTCAGGTGCTTCACCCCTCCAGGGATGCAGAGCTACAGTATTTGGGGCTATTCCATTCCCATCCGTATGTACATACATGCGTGTCTGCATGTGTCCCCAGTTCCCTCACCACCACCACGGCGCCTAGATGGAAGATATAGGCGAATCTGATGGCTGTGTGGCTCAGGACACCCTTGAGGAGTTAGCTGAGACACTCAAGTCTGAGTCAGAGCACAACTTCTGCTCAGTCCTGCTATGGCGGAATCGAGCTTGGGGAAAGAGAGGCCTCCAGGTTAACATTATGACAGAAGTCAGGTGGTAGAAAGATTGGAAACCCCTCTCACCTATGTGCCCAGCCCCGTCCCTGTGTGGGAGTGGAGAGGGAGGGAGGCAGGCATTGTGGCAGGAGCTTTGGAGTTTCAGGCCTGTTCTGGCCCTCTATCTCACTTCCGTTCTCAGAAATACTTTTCTCTTTTCAGCTATGTTTCTATTTCTCTTACTTTAAATCAAATCAAAACAAAAAAAAACCCAGAAAAACATGATATTTTGTTGTGTGGCAAAAATTGATCAATCCTATTTATTGACCAAGGAAATATCTAATGATTTGCTTTAAAGAAAAAAAAAACTTTCCCTTGAAATGTAACCTGCTAAGTCCTAAAAAAGAACATTTGTTCCCTTGCCAGCGAGCCCTGTTTTTCTGTTACGTGCCTCTGGCTATGGCTAAGGTGGCAGATGAGAGCCTGTTGATGGTCAAGCGTGGACATATCCTCAAGAAAGCCCTTAGCTGCTCGGTATACTGCAGACCTTTCTGGAGAACCAAATTCTGATGGTAGGTCATGTGTTATCTAATCCTTAGCTTCCAAACATCCCATCCAGAAGATATTTTAACTTCATGAATGTTTAGATCTTCCTAACCCTGATAGGGTCATTCTGACTGTCAAGGCCTTGTTTGGTCAGGGTGGCCATTCCCAAACCTTGCTATCCCTTAACTTTTGGTTTTCTTCCCCCTGCCCCCACCTTTTGTTCATGCTTTTAAAGAGGCAGGCTTGCTGTGTAGCCCTCGTTAACCTGGAACTTAGGGCCTCTGATCTCTGATTCTCTTTTTATTCTGTCTTTCTTGCCTTTGAATAGGCATTCAAAGCAAGGCAGTCATATTTTGACTTCTGCCTGCTAAGGCACTATTTTAAGAAGTGTTTGTATGACAGCTTTTTGAAAATTAGTGCACACTCATGCCCTCACGTGTGTGTGGAAGCCAGAGGACACTTTGCTGGAGCTACCTCTCTCTTTCCATTTTAGGGGACTGAGCTTAGGTCCTCAGCACCTTTACCCACTGAGCCGTCTTCCCAGCTCTACAACACTCTAATGCTGTGCGCTTTATTATTCCTGTGCTTTTTGCAGCAACCATCAGTTAGGCTAGTGGTTCTTCACATGACCTGTGCTTCTTACCTGGAATCCTAGGAAGGTTTCCCAGCTGGAGCCTATGGCGGTCTCCCACACATCCAGGCCCTTTCATGGGGTACCAGGCTTTCTTCTTAGCCTAGGAGGAACCCTGTGAGAGGAGTTGGCACAGTTTGAATTTGATGAAAGGTATTTAAAAACTAACTTAGGGGCGAAAGTTAAACCACACGTTAAAGTTGGCGTTAAGAAATTACTAGTGAGGGCTGGAGAGATGGCTCAGTGGTTAAGAGCACTGACTGCTCTTCCAGAGGTCCTGAGTTCAATTCCCAGCAACCACATGGTGGCTTACAGCCATCTATAATGAGACCTGGCGCCCCCTTCTGGCTTGTGGGCACACATGGGAGGAATGCTGTATACATAATAAATAAATAAATAAATAAATAAATATAAAAACAAAAAAAAACAAAAAAATATCAGCCTCGACTTCTATGAATTTGGAAAATCTAAGGAACAAATAAACCTAATTCTGTTTAAAAAAAAATAAGAAATTACTAGTGATTAGCCACAGGCTGGTGCTTTTGGGATTCCCTGATGCCACAAACTGGAAGAGGATTTGGGTTTGATTGGTTTGAGTCAGCCTCACTGTGTAGCCCAGGCTGTCCTCTCCCATCATCCTCCTGCCTCAGCTTGCCAAGGGCTGGGATTGCAGGGGTTATTTTTATTAGACAAGGACTACGCTTCGGGAAAAAGTGGAGAAAACTCCCATTTCTTTCCCTTGTGGATAAGGTCAGGAATGCTGTTAGGTCAGCGAGGTGAGCTGAGCCTCTGAAAGCCGCTTACTTTGCAGTGAGAAGTTCCACAGTAAGAAAAGCCCGTTACTTATGCCATCCGAGAGCTATTTCGGGAATGACAGTGGAAGGGGCTTGGGGAGCCTTGCTTCAAACAAAGACCTGTAAACCTTGCTGAACTCTGTGAACCCAGATTAAAATTCTCAAACTTTTAAGATCATAACACTTTAAATATTACTAAGTTAAAACTTAAACTTTTAAAAGATTATAATAATAAAATTCCTGATTTCTATGGGAGCACGAAGTTTTAATTTTCAAGATGCCTTTTTGAAAACTACTTTAAGAATGTGATTTAAGCTGGGCGGTGGTGGCAGAGGCAGGCGGATCTCTGTGAGTTCGAGGCCAGCTTGGTCTACAAAAGCTAGTTCCAGGACCGGAACCAAAAGCTACAGAGAAACCCTGTCTCAAAAATTCAAAAAAAAAAAAAAGAATGTGATTTACATGAGTGTGTGTGTGTGTATATATGCCAGTATATATACAATTTTTTTTCAAGACAAGGTTTCTCTATGTAGGCCTGGAACTCAGAGATAGCTTCTAACCTCCCTACTAAAGGCGTGTGCCTACACATCTGACTATAGTTTATAAATTTATTTTATTTATTTATTTACTTATTTGAGACAGGTGTTTTAGGATGTAGCCCAAGCTGATCTGGAATTCTACATAACCTCCCATAGATTTTCCTGCCTCAGGAGTGCTGGGATTATAAGCCCTGGGCCAAGCTGGCTTAAAGGAACATTTATTTAACTCTCCTTTTTATTTTACACGGCACATCTGACCATCAGTGAGTGAATTTCTCATCCTCTGTAACCCACGAGTTCTTCAGTTGCCCCACTATCAATAGAGGCTCTCCCCCCCCCACCCCCAGTTTATAGTTAGCTGTTAAACATTCATGCTGTCTATTAAAGTTGAAAGCTCTCTTAAAAAGAGCTGGGTGTGGTGGTACATGCCCTGGGTCCCAGCATTTGAGAGGAAGAAACAGGGTAGTCGCTTCACATTGAGTCTAGCCTCCTGTTCACTGCATTCTGGGGCAGCCTGGGCTAGATAGGAACAAGACTCCCTGTCTCAAAACATCAAAAACCAAAACAATCCAAAGAACTAGGTCGAGTAAATGCTGGCACTGTAAATACTTTGAGTGGGAAATGAAGTCAGCTCTAAGACGTGTCCCAAGAGATGCTAGCTGTAGTCTCTGGACGTTTATCGATGCTGTGCTTGCCGTGGTCTCACTATAATTGCAATTCCTTTCTCGTCCGTTTTATTATGGAACTTGAAAAGATTTGCCATGACGCCAGCAAGCTGCCCTGACCTGAATTCTGGCTGAAGTTGTGTCTGTCGGTTGCTGCTGCTTTCTAGCCTGCAGCACGGGTCAAGCTGCCTACGCAGAACACGAGGCTGTGCACTTTTTTTCTGAACACACCGCCTTCAAACAGGAGGTTGACCAAGGGTCATACATCCTTATTTTGAGAAGAAAAAGGAGATTGATTTTGGAGAGTTCCACCTGTAAAGTTTTGGGGAGAGTCAGACGTTCCTTTTGAAAGAATGTTGGGAGGAGAGAACAGAGGGACCCTTCCGCTTTAGTCATCTAAAGCCCTCTGGAATATTTTTAGCGGCCCACCATAGGAGCAAAGGTGTGCTGGAGTGGGTGTGTCCATGAATGCACACAGAGTCACACCGAGGTGGTCTGGTTACCCCAGCCTTTCTCACTGTGGACTGTGGAGAAGCCCCATGTGTGTGCAGTGGCAGGCTGCAGAACCTGCAGGATCCCAGGCGGGACCTAGCCCAACCTATCACCTTTGACTTCTCACATCAACAATGCACGCTGGACTCCTTGGGGGACACAGCCTGGCAGGAGCTCGAGGCATGGCTTCCCATTGCTTTCCTTGACTGTTCTCTTTTCCTGCCTGAGAGAACCCATACTCTTTGTAAAATAAGAGAAACAGGTGTCAGCGAAGTAATGTGTGGACAGAATATTATGACTGATGGCTCTCTCTCTGAAGTGCTCTCACTGTTGATACAGTCTGGGAATTCTCTGGGGGAAAAAAGAATAAGGTGGTGATGGGGGAGGGTTGTGAGGTAGGAGGCAGACTCCTTACAGGTGTTCAGGGAACTGTCCCAGTATTCCTGGCTGCCTTGAACCGAAGATCTCTGACTCATCCTCCTGCATGCTAAGATGTCAGGCCTATGGACCAACGCTCAACTGGAAATTGTTCCTTACAGACTAACCCAGCAAGTATTAGCCTTTGAAAAGACTTGGAGGGTAGAAGGTAAGAGAGCCCAGTGTCAAGGCAGTGGCAGCCGCCATTTGTAGACGGACACTTCTCATGGGAATCTTCCTTCCTGTGACAGGTACATCTCCGTTTTGTTATCAAGAAGTAAACATTTAGAAGTTAAAAAAACAAAAATAAAAGTTCTCTTGTTCCATAAAATAAATGCAAAATTGGCTCAGGAGGAAATTCCTTAGAAATAATATCCATGCTCTTGCAAGTCCGGCCTCTGATGACACCAGATACCATCCAAGCTGCCCTTGTGCCTGATGGCATCGACTCTTCGTGACTAAGCGTGTAAAACCTTCCCATTACTGCACTAATTAGTCACAATCCTTTTGTAATAATTACACACAGGCTCAACACACCCACACAACATGTATCTATCCCATTGGTCACGCCCCAATGCTGATCTTATTGGTAGCTTATTAATGAATCCGTGAGACTAGATCTTCACAGGCTCCAGTCCTTGGGAATGTAGGCCTTAAAGAGATGCGGACATTCAGGACTGGGGAGGTAGCTTGGTAGGTAAAACTTGCTTTGCCAGCACAAGGACCCGAGTTTGATCCCGAAATTCTACATAAAAGAAGCCAGGAACAGTGGTACAGGCTCATAATCTCAGTACTAGAGAGGAGACGGGTTTTTGGAACTCTTGGACTTACTAGAGCTTAAATAGGGAGCAACTGTCTGAAAAACAAAGTAGACAGCTCTTAAGGAATGACATCTAAGGCTGTCCTTTGACCTCCACACACATGAACATAAACGTACACACACACACACACACACACACACAGAGAGAGAGAGAGAGAGAGAGAGAGAGAGAGAGAGAGAGAGAGAGAGAGAGAGAGGAAGACAGAGAGAGAATAGGACAGAAATAACCATTTCAGAGTTTGCAGGTTTAAATTTAAAGCCATATTATTTTAAAACATCACTTAATAATACTGCAAAGATTGTTTAACTCAAAAAGGATCCAAAATCATTTAAACAATGTCAAAATTTTAAATAATCTGTTTTCAAATTTGGTGGTGGGGGGGTGGCTGGAGAACTGGCTCTGGTTAGGAGTACTGGCTGCTCTTCTGGATGACCCGGGTTCAATTCCCAACTCTCACATGACAGCTCACACTGCCTTTAACTCCAGTTCTAGGGGACTGGATGCTATCTTCTGGTCTCCTTGGGCACCAGGCACACACATGCCACACAGACACACGTGGACACTGACAGCCCATACACATAAAATAATATTAAGAACCTTTCGTTTTACAAATATAAACCAGAGGATTAATTTTTTTTTCTGTTTCTGAATTGTTGATAGTCATCATTTCAGGAAGTGTCTGATAGAGGAGCCATGTAAGTTCTAGTGTTACAGCGCCCAGGAATTGTGTTGACATGGTATTTAGGTATGGCCAGTGTACTCAGACATCCATCCATCCATCCATCAGATCGAAAACCACTTCAATCAAGTCCAGATCGATTAATGCAAAGATTCTTCAACTTGCAAGACTTATCCCTTGCAGCCTTGTCTGTTCAAGTTTGACTGACCGGGCCAGGCAATGGAAAGGACACATGAACCGGATGGGAACACATCTGTAAAGGGAGCTTTATCTATGCATCTGCAGAGTTATTTCAAAATATCCGAAGTACGGTGCCAAAATGGAAGAATAGCTTCTGTCTAGAATTCTGTTTCTCAACACATTCCATCCCTCCTGATGGACTTGCTTTTAAGGAAAATGAAAAAGGCTTAAGGTAAGCAAGCTCTTTAAGCCTGTAGGATTTGGTCTTTGACAAAGAATCTGTTCGCATGTGTATCAGTGATTTCTCGCGTGCTTATGTCATTCACATAGGCAGTAAACACGTCTAAGGAGGAGAAGCGGCAGGAAAAACATAGTAGCCTCTCAAAATATTTTAAGAGAAATGGGAACGTTAGGGAGACTTTTTTTGTCACTCTTCCCTTTTTTGATTTCTCTGCATCATGTAACATTTACATATTTGAGCTATTGTTTTGTCTTAGAGATGAAGTGGACAGATCCTACCAGGCCAGTGATAGAATTTGAGCCCTTGATAGAGTTTAAACCCACACCTGCTTCCTTCCTAAAACCACATCCTGTGTTTAATAAGAACATTGTGCCGTCCCATCTCTGTGCCGATTTGCTGTCTCTTGGATGTGAATAAGTTGATCTACAACTCTTCAAGGGCCAGATTGGAAGCCAAACAGCTCATTCTGGGGGCTGGTCTCAGAAAAGCTCTTCTTCGCCATTTCCTGCGGGGAGGGCTACTGACCTGCAGCCTCCTCCCTGGGTTGGGAGAGAGTGTGGCTGCCAAGAATTGCCCCAGGAGGCTTGTTAGGCAGGTCCTTTATTTCTGCCAGTCCTGTTAGCCAGAAACTGAGTCCTAGATCACACAGCCCTTGCCCCATGCTTGAGTCTGCTCACCACCATCAGACAGATCATTGCCGTCCAAGCTGGACCATCTATAGCCTCCCTGCCACCCCTACTACCATGACTGTGGCTACATTGCAGCATGCTGAGTGCCAGCCTTCTTGAGCCCTGTGGGTACGTCACACATCTCCTCAAGCATGTAGGCCCTTTAGAGCAGCACAGAAGAAGAGGGTAGCTTGCTTGATGACCAGACAAGAGAGCCTTCCAGCAGTCCGTGGCTTCTGTCATTTAAATGGAATCTCAAGCGCGGGGACACTCCCCCATCTTTAACCGCGTGTCTTCTGGCAGACTGCCTCTTCACAGTGATAGAACTGTTCCCTTTGGAATTAGTTCAGCTTGTCAAAGCAGGCATAGTCTGTTGAAACATTGACGATTGATGAGTTTGGTATTCTTTTGCTGTGATAAACACCTTCATCAAAAAACAGGTGGGGGAGAAGAGAATCATTTGGCTTACACTTTCCCATTTTAGTCCATTATGAAGAGAAACCAGGGCAGGGACTCCAGGCACTAACCTGGAGGCAGGAACGAAAGCAGAGACTGTGGAGGAACAGTGCTTATTTATCGGTTTACTCCAGCTGACTCGATGAACCTGCTTTCTGACACAGTCTAGGACCACCTGCCCAGAGGTGGTACCGCCCACCTTCGACCAGGGCCAGCCACAGTCATCATTAGTCAAGAAATTACCCCGCAGACTTGTCTGAAGGCCAAGTGGATGAAGGCACGCTTGTCCATTGAGGCGTCTCCTCGGATGTCTCTAGCTTGTGTTCACTGTCTCTTCCATTACATTCTGTCTGCAAATACAGTAGCACTGGAAGGCAGGAGCATCGCTGAGGTAGAGCTTCGTGAGTGGCCAGCACAGTGGTGGCTAGCCACGCCCATTTCCCTAAAATGTTCATACTCGTCAAAGAATGGGAAAAGGAGGCAGACAAACTTGATCTTTAGACCACTGTAGTTTCCTATATATGTATGCTATTAAACATATGCTATTAAATGAGCCAGGTGCTTGATTTGCAATAGGAGAGGGCTGTTCTGTACACAGAGTATCCATAGCTACTCCCAGCGCCTTTTGAGAGACTACCTAAAGTTATTGACCTAGGTGGAGTCAACGTGCAGGCATTTGCCTACGTGAGGGTGGCTCCCGCAGAAATAGACACCGACATGAATTGCTCTTTATCTGGTAGAAAATGTCCCTGTGTGGCAGAGTCAACATTGTGTCGTTCAAATTGCTTTATTAGTTCCTCAGTTTAAACTTTTTCAAGATTCTCACATTATGATCCTGTGAAAGTGACTCGTCTTATATTCTTGTTACTGAATTTTATTTTTTAAGATGGAAACCAAATCCTCTAGTGCAGTGGTGATCAGATTTTAGTATGCATCTAAATATCCTCAGGGAATCCCACAAAGGGTAGATTTTTAGATAGCAACACAGATTCTTACCTTAGATAATATTAATGAAACTAGTATTCTCATTTGTTTTCCTTTTCTTAAATAAAAAACAAAACATTTTTAGGATGGGTATTTTCTATATAAACTAGATTTTCTTAAAGCCATTCCATGAATGCAAATGTATTTAAAACTGAACTGACAAAATAAAAGATCTGGAATATACATTAAAAAACCTTCAGAGGCAGGCTGGGGCAGGAGTTGGTAGAGTACTAGGTACTAGCTCAAAATACATGAAGCTCCGAGTTGGACAAACTGTGTGTACTTGTTGTATATATCCTATCGTCCTAGCGCTCAGGACGTGGAGACAGCTCAGACTCAGCATCAGGAGAATCAGGAGTTCTTCAGCATAGTGAGTTTGAGGCCGAGCTGGGTAACAAGAGACTTGGTCCCACCAAGTGAAGGAAAAAGAAATCTTCAAAAGAGTTGGGAAACATACTTTGGGTATTTTTGTGATCACACTGATTGGAGTGTTGGAGAAAACGTAAAGTGCCATTTGCTTGAGAAGTTGTATGTTGCTAACCAGCTCACTTCCACGGTGGAATACTCCTCAGATCATTTCTTAGCACCAAAATGTCTCCAATTCAAGAGCCAACTAGCTGTACAGTTCTGCTTTCCACACAGGGTAGCTTTTCTGTTTCACACGTCTCTTGGAGAGGCAACTGGTCTACCACCAACCTCTTAGATGGAAGCTGCATAGTTGTGAGGCTTTGGACAGTCAGGAAACATGCAGCATGTTTGAAATCCCCACTATGCCTTGGCAAAATGTTAGATAGAGCTTGGAAGATAGCCCAGCAGCTTCCCAAATATAGAGGCTTTCATACATATATTTATGTATTGAGCAATTTCTGTAGTGATGGCAGTTTCTTCCTTATTTCCCAGTATTTTTTATTTTTAATAACAACCTGGCTATCCTGGAACTTCTGTAGACCATGCTGGCTGAACTCCACCTGCCTCTGCCTACTGAGTGGTGGGATTAAAGTGTCCGCCACCACCACTGAACTTCAATATTAATTTTAAATGTTGCGCATAAGTATGTAATCTGCCTGGCAGTGGTGGCGCATGCCTTTAATCCCAGCACTCGGGAGGCAGAGACAGGCGGATCTCTGTGAGTTCGAGGCTAGCCTGGTCTACAAGAGCTAGTTCCAGGACAGGAACCAAAAGCTACGGAGAAACCCTGTCTTGAAAATCCAAAATAAAATAAAAGTATGTAATCTGCATCCTTGCATCCAAGACAAAAACATAAGGTTTTGTACCCAAGCTGGGGCTTACTAGACCCAAGGGCTTCTAATGTCAATCTATGGCTTATCTGTGTTTTTTGAAACATGTTTCCAGCCCTGCACTGTTTCCTGTTCTCCCTGGAGAACAAGAACGTCTCAAAGAAACAGAGCACCAAAGTGTGAAACAAACATAGTATTTAGGAAAGAGTATTGTAAAGATAAACACAAGACCCTGGGGCAAGGGCATTTGCTGTTCTATCAGAAGACCTGAGAGTTCAGTTCCCAGCACGTGCATGACCATTCAACTATCTAGCTCCATTTCCTGGGATCTGAAACCCCCTTCTGACTTCCACAGGAAGTAGACAAAATACATGAGGTGTATATATATACATGTAGGCAAAACACTCATGCTCATAAAATAAGATAAATCTAAAAATAAAACTGTGTTGAGAAAGACGCGGTGGAGGAACATGCTCTGTATGAAGGTCTTCTGGGTGTTGGAGCTGAGGGACACCATTAGCACCTAGCAATGTGGAAGAGGCAGTATTTGGTCTTGTAGCGATGATTCCTGGTCAAGTCCTGATATTCTCCCTGTGCTTGTCCAAAATTGAACACCTGTGGTCACTCCAGCCTTCCTCATTTCCTATGCAGGAGAGAGGTGTTGGGTGTTCCATTTTAAAGATTTTATTTTTTGAATTTATGTGTGTGTGTGTGTATACATGCGAGTACATATGTGTGTGTGCTTGTGAATACAGGCCAGAGGCATTGAATCTCCCTAGGGCTAGAGTCATAGTCGTTTTTACGATGTACACACTTTTAACTACCCCATCTCTCCAGTGTTATTAGCTTATAATATTAGAATCAAGGGTCTAAGGAACCTGGAAAGAGATGAGTCATTTTGCATGTTCCGAAGGAAGTAGGTGGGAGTCAATAATGGGAAATAGAAAACCAATAATTCAGTGAGATTTTTGTTTGGTATAATTAATAACTTTTTGAAAAGGTATGCCCATAATTAAAAGATGGGAAAAAAAATCAATAGGCTATAGCTTGCTTGATAAGTGTGGGGAGAAGACGGTGACTAGCCAATAAATCTCCCAGCCATAGGGAATTAAATGGTAGAAAAAAATTAGCCTGGAGTCAGTAATTATATCATCTTATTACTCATTATGAGTGGACACATGCCATGATCTGTCCCGAGGAGGAAGAACCAATTCAATTATCAAGAGAACAAGAGTTCATTTCAACCAGTTCAACATTAATTAATTCTTCCAACTGTATTATCAGAAGTGCCTTAGGTGGACTAGCTGGGGAGATTGACATCATCAGCGGTGAGAGAATTTAGAATGGAAACAAAGCTAGTTCTGCTTTTTTTTTTTTTTTTTTTTTAGTTTTTGAGATTTATTTCTTTTAAATGTATTATTTTTTTATGTACATGAGTGTTTTGTCTGCATGTATGCTTGTGCACCACCTGCGTGTTCGGTGCCTATAGAGGCCTGGGAATCGAACCCTGGTCCTTTGAAAGAACAGCCAGTGCCCCTAAGCACTGAGCCTGTTGATAATTTCTTTTCAAGCAGTGGTTCCCAAACTGTGGGGTGTGACCCCTTTGGGTCAAATAACCCGTTCACAGGGATTGCCTAAAACCATCGGAAAATACAGATATTGACATTATGACTCAGAACAGTAGCAAAATTACAGTTATAAAGTAGCAGTGAAAATAGTTTTATGGTTGGCGGTCACCACAACATGAACTGTATTAAAGGGTCACACGCAGCATTCGGAAGGTCAAACCACGCTTAAGAATTTCCTATGATCCTGTGAATATTACCAAATGCTAGTTAAGGGCAGGACATCCAGGATGAAGTTCACTGCACCTCAGAGACCCAAGAAATAGATGGCAGTTGATAAAGGCCAAGATCAACTTTGCAATAATACAATCACACCCCTTCCTCCTCTGCTCAGAAATAGAAACGCCAGCCGTGCCACCGAATGGGCAGCAGAGTCAGTGAATGCTGAGTCATTCGAATGGCATTGATCTTTATCCAAAGAACTTTGACCTAAAAGAAATACTTATTTTTTTAATTCCACAGTCCAAAATAAAAATATGATAGTCTCAGAAAATACATGTCTTAATCGATTCCTTTTGGGTTTTGAAGCCCAGTCCAGTGTCACTTAGTAAACGCAGAGTGGGGTAAACAGTATGTGGGGTGCCCTGCCAAGTTCTCACACACTTACCTGCAGCTTCTGTGCCAGAAGCCACAGCCTGTTTGGAACCAGCTAGTGTGGAGTTTACAGCCTGCCAAATGAAGAGAAAGCTCTTCATTGAGAAGTGATGTCTGAAAAATACAATATATGTGAACTTGGAGCTCTGATGTTCTCAGTCCAGACGGTTTGCATACCACAAGGGATTGTTTCCTGGGAGGATGAAATTCTTTGGAGTCCAGAGATCGTGTCCCTAGGTGGGAGCTAGTCTTTGGGGTGAAGGAAAGTGGGTAGTGCCCACTCAGGAGGGCTGCAGAAGCAGAAAAGGGTGCCTCTGGGGGATGTGAGGAAAATAACATTTCAAAACCTGTTCGTATTAAAGAGAGCAATAGCATTCGGAGGGATTCAATCAGGAAACGTCCTATTTAGAGAGGAGAGCTACTCATTTTAGAATCAATAATTTCATTTTATCAGAGTGAAGCAGGAGACATTCCACCCATGAGGAAATGAGATAGGAAGCAAAGTGCTTCTATAATCTTATCAAGTTTCCTTTTGGGTTGTCAGATTGCCAGCCCCAATGGGCTGTGACACAGAGGGCATTAGCATTTGATCAGCACTCCCCAGAGATTGCAGCGCCACCGGTCAAAAGTGGCCCAGCAGGCTCTCGGGGACGGTTTTGGTTTATTAAGGGCCCTGCTCCAGACTCCCACCCAGAGTTGCTGACATTTGAGTGACCACTGAGGGAGTGGGGCTTTGAACCTTTTGCGCAGAATCAGAAAAAATAGAACCTGGAACCTGCTCCTGGAAAAGTGAAGAAAGGGCAACGCGGGAGCATTGTAAAGCTTTTCTTCGTTATTCTGTTTCTGTGAAAAAAAAAAACAGTTTGAGGCAAACGGAAAGGTGCCAGCTCCAGCCTTCTCACAGGCGACCCTGAGAACAAGGAACTGGCAGCCAGTTAGGGAAGGCGCACATTCCTCAGTACAGCAGCGGTGCCGGAAGGGCGGGCGGAGCATGGGCCCCGGATGATGGCTGCATGGCAACCTTGTGATGCCAAGTGGACAGGAGGCAGCCAGCCCTGAAGGTGCAATGAACAGCCTAGGAGGTGGGTTATGTAAGGTTCTCTGCCAGAGAAGGGTGCTCACAGGACACAGTTTCAAGCCAAGTAGGGAAATGAGACCGCTTGCGGGGAGGCGATTCCAGGTCT
Source organism: Microtus pennsylvanicus (assembly GCF_037038515.1). Lineage (NCBI taxonomy): Eukaryota > Metazoa > Chordata > Mammalia > Rodentia > Cricetidae > Microtus > Microtus pennsylvanicus. The sequence continues at coordinate 89,258,228 of NC_134585.1, read as the reverse complement.
GTCACCCGTTGAAAATATTCAAAGTGGACTGGGGAAGGTGAGCAGAGCTAGGCTATGGTCTGATGGGGCATGGGGGAAATCTCAGTTCTGCTTAGTAACTGTAAACCAAGGGCCTGGAAAGATGGCTATCAATAAATTTCCCCGTCATACATCAGAACCTGAATTTGGAACACCCTCCCTGGGAAAAAGGAGACAGGAGGATCCAGGGCCATGGAGACTAATCAGTCGAGCCCAGCCAAGCTCCAGGTTTTCAGTGAGAGACCCTGTCCCCCCAAATAAGGTAGAGAGTGACTGAGGAAGACATGGAACATTGGCCTCCGACCTCAGAATACACACGTACCTGTGTATATGCACATACCCGTGTGAATCTGCACCCATGCACAGTTCTAAAATCTAAAAAAGAAAAAAGTGGCATTTCTTCTTACATAGCGGGTCTTTTCTTTGCTTGCAAATGTATTCCCAAAGGAAAGAGAAAAGAATAGACCAAGGAAGGAGAAAGTCTATGTCCGGCAGAACATGGAAACAAATTTCTGATGTGCGTGGTTGGTCTCTCAGAAAGTATGCCCAAGCCTTAATAACAATGACAACAAAAAATCAGCTGAACAGGCAGAAGGGTAGCTTTAGGGATGAGAAGGGATGCTGCTCAGGTGGCCATGGTTCTCAGCATGTGTCTACCTGTTTCTGTGGAGTGAAATATTGACAGATGAGTTCTCCAAATGGGTAGAAACGCATCTAGGTCTCAAATAAAAATATATTGGGCTCCATGCCAGTGAATATTCTTGGATTTGATTTTCTTCATTGCCTAATTTTAGCAGCCCATGTGGAAGATAATTTAAGTGTGAAAATTGCTTTGCAGTGAAACGTAGGAACCCCAGTTTCTTCCTGAGATGTGCCTGTACCCTTTGGTGTGTCTATCAGTAGCTGTGTTTATGTCACTAATTCGTGGTGACCTTTGTGTAAGGGACGGCAGTTCTGACATTTCAGAAGGCTTCTGTGTTTAGTCTGTGATAGCTCACAGTGTGGCTGCTCTAGCTGTCATCCTTGGGTCACAGCGTTAGGAAGCAGGAGTGTGGCGCCCAGACACTGTGGGCTGTCCTCACCCCAGCCAAGTGGCGGTGGTTTGTTATCAGCTCCTGATAATGACAGATTCTGGTTTTCGGGCTCTCTGAGACGCATTCCCTTCTCTGTGGACCTCTTCCTTCCATCCAGGCTGTCTTCTGTGACATCAGTGTGTTTGCTATTTCTTAGGGAAACATTCCTGCTCTTTCTATAAAGCCCTCCCACATACATACATCATGTCTTTCAGAACCCTCTGTACTTTGCTGAGTGATTTATTGTGGGCTACTGTATTGTTCATTGCATAACATCTATCTCTCCTCTTGCCATCAGAACAGGCTCTGTGGGGCTCATGTCAGCGAATGCCTTGGTCAGCACTGTGTCCACAGCACCCAAATAGGGCCTATTTGTAGAATAAGAAGGTGAACAGAACTTCATCAGTACAAACCCATGATGTCATGAAGCGGGGCGGTAGGGGGATGTTGTTTGAGTAGTGTTTCATAGATAAGTTTCCAAATTAAAAGTTACAAGTGGATCGTTGGTGAAGTGACATCACAGGTAAGTGATAGGACATGTAGTCGTTGCTTCATAGGTTTTCTGGGCAACGTGAATACACCTGTCCTCATCTGAGCTAGGGCACCAACCCAAAGGAGGTTTCGCTCAAGTCCATCTCGGTAAACCAGTGAGTTTAATTGGAGTTATTTCCAGGAACATGGGTTGGGGGTTACTTGAGGTCTATGGGCAACTTCCAGGCTGCTACCCCATGGAAGACAAGAACCACCCACCAATGCCCACTGCAACCAGCAACCCTGGGTGTCAAGCTGCTGGCGCCACTGTCTCATGAGCCATTTGTTCCTCGCGTGTCACCTCATGTACCCCGTGAGCCCCTCCCTTTCCTCAGTAAGGAAGAGTTAGTGGCCCCGATCTTGGGGACCTCCCCTTTGCTCTGTTATCAAGGAAGCCCATGTCGTGCCTGGAAGATTCACAGGTTCCAGAAGCTCTGTCGCTGAACCTGAGCAGTAGATGTACGCGTTCCCGTAAAAATTCAAGCAGAGGCTGCGGAAAGAAAAAGCACTGGTCTGGCTTTGAACCCAGGTCTGTAATGCTTTGGTCATTAATGGGTTCTTTTGTGAATCGTGCTCTTTATCTGTAAAAGGCAATAAGTTTGTCTCTTAAGAATAATGTGACACCTAGGCTTCTATTAAATCCCGACACCGTGTAAGCCGCTGCTCTGTCTTCTCATTCGTGAAGACAACTGTCTAGGAGTTCGGGGAAGTTCTGCAAGCATAACACCAAAACTTACCCTCGGCATGGAATGTGTATGTTGTCAAGGACATTTAGTTAGTGAATGCATTTTGTGAATTATGAAAGTCCATGCAGATTTATGTTCACTGTTAACTATTGGTAAATGGTTAAAAATTCCACAGGCTTTATCAATCAGTAAGAGGAATCCACTAATACTGACTAATGGCTCTCTTGAAAATGTTACTTTTTTAGATAGATTTGTTGAGAGTGTAAACTCAGCCTGGATGTGAGATGTGCAATAAAGCTAAATGCTTTTATAAAGCCAGGGTTGCTGATTGTCGAGAGTGAGTGTCCTCACTAGGTGAAAGGTCAGTTGGCTCCATTTCTGGCTGACTTTGACCTTGGCATCTCAGCCTTGCCCTGGAGGATGTTAGTCTGGATAATGAACGTGAGGAAATAGTCTCGTAGAGGAAGGTTATTTTCTAACAACAAAATGCCGTTGTTAAGAAACCTTGTGTGATATTGGTGAAAGAGTTTTGTGAACTATGAAAGCACACAGGCTCATATAGACATGCAAATATATGTTCTATTACTGTTGCTATAGGGTTTAAAACTCCCATCCACTAGCTAGTAATGCAGGTCATTGCTCATTAGGACGGCTGCTTTAATTATGGCTCCAAGTCAGAATCCTTGGTTTCTAGTTCTTTCTTGAACTCATGGCTGTTCTTAAGAATCCTAGTGTCTTCAGCTCTCTTGACTGCTGGTCTTCTAAGGAAATTTAAAAAAAAATGTTGACTGATATCTGTATATGTAGAAGTATATATTTAAAATTTCCAGAGTTAGTAATTTCCTTTCCCAGCTTTGATGTGTGATGTTTAATGTCATGGTGCCCTTTGCCTTCCAGCAAGAGAGCGGGTGGGAAGTAATTCTGCAGTTATGGGATTCCGCAGCTCTTAGTTGGCAGTCCCAGACAACACTGGGAGACTCCTGTGTCCAGGTTTCTTTTCAGGCCTCCATGTCTCTTCTTGCAGTACCACCCTGACTTCTAGACTCAATATTGTGTCACAAGGGGAAACATGGTATGGTTGACAGTGACTGCTGGTGTTGATGATTTAGCCTCAAAGAACAGTTTTAAGAAGGAACAAGCATTTGAGGACTTAGAAACACGAAGGTGATATGAATTCAGAAAAACTTGGCTGATCCTGAGCCAGCCGTCCCAAGGGTCATGCTCCACGTGGTCATGGGGTACAGTCAGAATAATTACGGGGTGACAGTCCTGTAGAAAGCTGTTCAGGGTAAACATAATCAATACTCATTAACCTAGGGTGTCTGTGTCTCTAGTTTACTTCACCTTTTATGGAAGTGCATAGGTCATTGTATGTGTTGGTAGTCCTGCCTTGGTTAGAAGAAGATATATTTCCTTTATTACTCCTTATGTGTTTCTGAAACTTAAAGGGAGATAATCAAAAAGGAATGAACTTTTTAAAGACAATCCTAAGATTATATGACTTCTACTCAGAAGTAGTATTGGCGCGGTCTTCTGCACTGTAGGAATGACTGGGCGTGAAACTCAAAGCGTGTTTGTTGCTTTGTCCTTCTCGTGTAGAGTGGAGGAACATCAGACACTTGTCACAAAAGAAATGAAACTTTATTGAGAAAACTGAGACTGAATTTACATATAGAATTTCAAGTATCCAGAACCAGAAGGAAAAAAAAAGCAAAGAATACATAGAACTTAACCCTTTTATTGTGTGTGTGTGTGTGTGTTTGAGTTTGAGAGAAGGTCTCACTATGTACCTCTGACTGTCTTCGAACATCTGTGTAGACCAGGTTGGCTCTGAGCTCACAGAGATCCACCTGCCTCTGCTTCCTGAGTGCTGGGGATGAAGGCATGTGTCACCACATCTGGCAAGTTAATCTTTCTGAACAGAAACATCCCACTGTGTGTGTGTGTGTGTGTGTGTGTGTGTGTGTGTGTGTGTAAGTGTACTTCAGTATATATATGTGCATATACATGCAGGAACCTCAAGAAGTCACAAGAGGGCATTGAACACCCCCCCCCACACACACACACACACTGGAATTGGCTTTAAAGATGGTTGTGAGCCCCCATTTGGGTTCTGGGAATTGAACCCAGGCTCTTTGCCAAAGTAATGAGTGCTCTGAATTGCTGAGCCACCTCTCTAGCCCTGGATGTTTTGAAATTACATGTTGAGACTAGTTTTAAGAAAAACATTTAGCTAGTACTTCATAAAGTAACTAGAAGCTGAGTTGGGTTTGTTAATATCAGAGCCTACAAACATGTTGATTTAACTTGGTGAACTGATATTTTTTTCTTTACCCTCTTAATTTTCTTATGAGACCATGATAGAGTATATTGGGGAATAATGACTCGCTTAGCCTCTTTATAATTCTCTTAATCAGGTCTAGGAAGAGTCCTGAGGTCAAGCTGTTGCTTGCCTGCCCTCTGTCCTCAGCACAACTGTCACCCTGTGACCCTGTGTCACCCATCGTCCCTGTTTGTCCAAGTGGCAACAGCAATACTCTACCTACAAATTCATTTCTGAGAGCTTAACACACATGAAAGAAGCCACTGCTCATGTTGGCAAGGAAGCATAGGACTTATTTGCTGTGCTTTCAGGCTGGGATGAGATTGGCTTTGCATCAGGACTTGACTTCCTTGGACTGGATTACTGCTCTTGATCCCCTGAAGCCCTTTGACTTCTCTGTACCTCCTGGCTGAGTCTTTGCACACTCACGGTTTCCTTTTGGCTTTCCACTTGGCTGGCGCTACTCCCGCCTGCTGACCCACCAAGCACGAGGGGCTGAAGGTCAGCGTGCAACTGGGAATCTTTGTAGGCTCTCAAATACATACCGACTGCCTTCTAAATTCCTGTTTGGCTTTTCTCATTAGACCAAAAGCAGCTTGTGACCTATGTCCCCACCCTCTGAAAGAGTGTAATCCGTTATCCCCTACACTGGGTCTCTGTGGGTCCTCCACAAGATGTCAGTATTTCTTGGGCCTTCTCCCCACCCCCACAGCACTTAAGAGCTGTGTGGTTCTTAACCTTTCTAATGCTGTGACCCTTTAATACATACAGTTCCTCATGCTATGGTGACCCCTCCCTACCATAAAATTATTTTCACTGCTACTTCATAATTGTAATTTTGCTATTGTTATTCATCATTATGTACATATTTTTGGAGATGGAGGTTTTCCAAAGGGATCATGACCCACAGGTTGAGAACTTTTGATAAAGACAGTCAAAATTGATGTATTTGTTTACAGTAGAACCCCACAGGTTGTTTGGTTGTTTGTTTTTTCTGGGTTTTTGAGAGAGCTTTTCTCTGTGTATCTTTAGAGGCTGTCCTGGACCTCGCTCTATAGATCAGGTTGGCCTCGAACTCAGAGAGATCCACAGCCTCTACCTCCAGTCTTGCTTGCCAGGGTTACAGGTATGTGCTGTATGTACTTGGAAGAGCATACTTGTCTTCCAAGGCAACTCCTACTAAGTGGGTCTATAATAAATATGTTAGAATAAATAAATAAATCTGTTGAATCCCTTTATTATATTATCTTCCCATACACTGCAGTAATTTAGATTTGTTGTTGATAATTCTAAAAATACACATCATGTTTATAAAACAGCAGTTCTCAGAGAAAAGATTGCTTATCTGTTCTAAAGTGAAGTAGGGATTTGGAAATCCCATGGCCAGTTTTGATCAACGTAAACAAACAATTTGAATAGTTGAGGTTAAAAATCCACACGAGAACTCCTCTGCTGCCTCACAGTGCGGAAACTCATCTTCCCTCCACACACATCAGAATCAGTGCAAGGCTCGGAACAGCCCCCAGGAATGGCAGCAATGTTGTGGCAGACATTTCATAAGTGTTTTGGTATTTTCTCCTTGTTGTCCAAGTCCAAGGTGCAGGCGTTAAGTGTTAATAAATTCGGAAGCTCCTATTATATTGAGGAAAAACAATAAAAGAAAACCGCAGCCAGAGCTTCTGTCCAGAAGTGGGAGTTCCTTTGCTAATGATCTTCATCGTGTGTGAAGCCTACACAGGGTCACTTCAAACGGAAACTCGTACTTCCCCCGCGTTCACATGCACACAGCTCATGCACAGATGCAAGCCTGCTGCCTTTGATTGCTTCAAGTGATTGCATGTGTTGCTCACAGAAGCCAATCAGAGATTCCTGGAGCCTGCCTAGCAGGTTATGCCTCTGAGTAAATACATGCAGTGGTTGCTGCCTGCAGCCCACGTGACACATTTTATTTCAGGTGCACTATCCAGTAGCTGCCAGGGCGGATGGTGGCTGAACTGCTGGCTGAGTCAAAGATTGCTTAATGCTGTGTTACTTAAATTTCCCTAAGGATTTTCATGGACCCTTTTGTCTTCTCCTTTTTTACCTAGGAAGCCGCTTGGTGGTGGGAGGGGAGCAACTTAGCATCCTGAACTTTTCTTAGCTAAATTAGACTAATTAAGAGCAAGATGCCCAGGAAGTATGTGGAGAGTTTTGAGTTCTGTTTTCTGGCTCTTTCCCATAGGTTAGGTCAGATCACCGTCCTTATAGGAGATGGTATAACATTTGTATTGTGTGTGTGTGTGTGTGTGTGTGTGTGTGTGTGTGTGTGTGTGAGAGAGAGAGAGAGAGAGAGAGAGCATGTGTTTTGTGTGTGAGCATGTGTTCTGTCTGTGTATGACTACTACAGAACTTTAGATTGTTCGCAGCAACAGCATTTCGTATGATACACTTGAGTTTGAACAGAGTATTAAGGCTGTGCTGTGCCGGGTCTAATGCACAGTCCACAGTCCAGGCCTTGATGCGAAAGTGGGGAGTATTTGTTTCACTCACAAGTCCAAAGAGCCTGATGTGGAGCCTAAAAGCATCTCCTCGTCGATGCTATCAGGAAAGCTCGTTGGTCTTCCACTCCGTCCTTTTCATGTGTGGATCACAGTGCAAGGTGATTGTCAGGCAAAGGTGGTAGCACAGAGACCTAAAGCTCAAAGCTGTGTCTCCCTATGGATGCCCTTTCAGGGACTCTCAGAGGCATGCCCCTTAGACTGTTTGCCTATGTGGTCAGCGCTCCAGCTTCACCAGTTGACTGTTTCCATTGTCACTGAGAGGAAAAGTGAAGGGGAAACCTCCCGTGGCTGGGAGTTGAATCAACCTGAAGAGGGGCACTGGGAGCCTGCCCAGGAACACTTGGTTCCCCTCAGAAGACATCTTGTGGGTTGTGTCAAGAAATACATTGTTCATCCTGGTGTTGTGGGATCCGAGATTCAAGGTCTTGTGGACACTCTTTAGCTGTCATGGGGGGGGAGACTCCTCGCAGTTGGGCATCCCTTAGAAAATACAGAACACAGTACTAGTGTTGATACACAAATAATTCCATTTCTCCTCAGGGAGGAAAGCTCCCTCGATAATTTCAGAACACAACTCAGCTGCAGAAGAGACAGTTACAATCCTTTCCTTGGAGTAATTCTGCCATGGAGTGGAAGACGACAGCTCTGTTTTTATGTGTGAGGCCCCAAGTGCTTTTCTTGCTCATAATCTCATATTTACCTATTTTCATCAGTCCAGCCTTTCTTGGAGCTTCTAGAACACATTGCCAGGTTGCTGAGGGCTTTCTGCCTTGTTGTTTGGGAACATGGGTAGCAGTTTTCTTAGTCCTGAAACTGACACCGTTGACACAGGGGGTGGAGATGTCTGACCCAGGAGTAGACACCAAGACAAAGGAAGAAGTGTCAGGCTTGACTGTGTACCCAGTGCTCGCAAGTCAATATGGAGAGAACCTGTTTGCAGAAACCACGCGCTGAACCTTACATACACGAACATCTGTGGAACATTTGACCCCTTACCCTGACATGATTCCCAGCTAGGGCGTGCTGACTGCGAATGTAACCTAACAACGCATGGTACTTGCCTTCTCTGTCCCCAGCTTTGGGCCCTGCTCTGACATCTAGGCCACTCCTGTAAGACTCATTGAGGCATTTGCTTCTTGCCCAAGTCCAAGCCTGGCTTCATTCACTTAGAACCCCCTGTGAGTTTCTGCCGCTCAGACTTAAGTTTGTTTAGTCCATTGGAGCTGTCTTCAATTTTTTTTAAGTTATTTTAATTTATGTGTATGTGTGTATCTGAGTGTATGTATATGTACCACCTGTGTGCAGAAGCTCATGGAGGTCAGAAGAGATCATCGGATCCCCTGAAACTAGCGTTATGATTGGTTGTGAGCCACCATGTGGGCACTGGGAATGGAACCCAGGTCCTCTGTAAGAGTAGCAAGTGCTCTTAGAAGAAAAGCTTTTAACTAGAGCTGACTTAAAGTTCAGAGGTATCGGTCCATTTTCTGTCATGGTGGGAAGCGTGGTAGCATGGGGGCAACCATAATGCTGGAGAAGTAGTTTAGATTTCTACATCCGGATGCTCAGGCAGCAGGAAGAGAGAGTGATGCTGGGCCTGGCTTAGGTATTTGAAAGCTCAAAACTCATCCCCCAGTGACACATTCTCTCCAACAAAGCCACACCTACAACCACAAAGCCCCACCTCCTAATAGTGCGACCCTCTATAAGCCTCTATGAGCCTTTGGGGCCATTATCATTCAAAGTACCACTGAAGCCCTAATCATCTGTCTACTACACTGGAGCCTTTGTCTTTCACCCTTATCTCTCTGGGGTTGGAGGTTGAGCACTGTTTAGTGTCTTACAGTTCCTGGAATGTGCTCTCTCTTTGGCCAGGCACAGACAGCAAGCCTTCTTGGACTCAATACTCTAGATCGCAGAGGCTCCTGTTTCCTAATTGTCCTTTATCTCAATTTGCCACTTACTTTTCTGTTTTCCTCCCAAAGCCATTGAAAGCCCTGAGGTCAGGGATGCCTCTGTTTTGTTAACTGTTCTGGTACCCAGGACATTGAAATATTTATTGTCTAACCCTTGGGGTGTTTGTTGAGCTCTGTAAGAAACAATGGGTGAACCACTGCCCTCCTGCTCTGTGGTAAGAGCTATCGATTCTGCAGGATTGTATGCCAAAACCCAAGTCTTTGTGAAATTTGAAGTTACAAATAAATAAATCCCTTGGCACTGTGTCTTTAGACTAAATTGTCATCCTCAAAGCCATTCCTGGAGAGCAGTGTATTTCATCCAATATAGCTGATTACTCATGAAAAGATGTTACTCTTAGCTTCAGTTTTCTTAAGCAGAAAACAAAATAGTAAGGACTCGGTGTTGTGAGAGTCTTACACGTATGAGAAGGAGTGGGTGCTTTGTAAGACACTGGTTTACCCTTGTAGGAGTAGAGCTGTGGCAGCCCCAGAGCCCGGCCTCAGATGTGGGGGGAGATGGTCTCTTATGTCCCTTTGTCTTGTTATCTTTCCCCCTTCAAAGACTGTTCATTTTAATTCAGTCTTTTGCTTTCATTTCTGTGCATGATTTTTTTTATGTAGATGATAGTTAGAAATGTTCGATTTTACTATAGGATGCAATTGGACTTTGATTGGTGGTCCAGTTGCAGTATCTTGAAACTGGGAAGTCAGAATCCGAGAGGGATTGAGAGAGCGGTGGCTAAGGCTGTGAAGCTAGCTAAGCTAATCATGATGATCTAGTGGTTTGAGCTGAAGGCGATGCCTCTCCTAAGATTCCTGTTTCACCGCAGATTCCTCATATTAACTAAAATATAGTTGCATTATTTCCTCCTCTCCCCCCACCCTTCCTCATCTTCCTCCCTCCCAAATTTCTGGTTTCCTCTTTAACCATGGCGGTTATACATATAAATGAATGAACAGATAAGTATAGTCTGCTGAGTCTGTTCAGCATTTGTGTGTTTCTAGGGTTGACCACTTCAGGGAAGACCCAATCACCCTCTGCTGAGGGTTAATTGTTAATTGCCTATAGCTCTTCATCTAGGGGTACCACTCTCCCCTGTCCCCCATGAGATTTCTCCCATCTGCATGGGAATGTCAAGCTGTAGAATTTAGGAGTCCATGGGTGTAGTTTTCCTGTTACAGCTAGAAGGCATGGTCTCACGGCAGACTTCCTGGTCCTCTGCCTCTGAGATGTTCCTGAGCCTTGGGTACCCAAGACTTCTTATAGATGTGTCGGCTGGGGCTAGGCCGTCGCCCCATCCATGCTCTGTTGTTTTCTAGCTCATTGACTAGTTGTGGCCTCAGTGCAGATTTTTATAGTTTCCTGGGTTCAGAATGCCTGGGAGGGGGAAATCAGCATTATTGACCTAGGGAGGTTCTTTTTGTGGGTAGGCAGGAGGACATTTTAAGAAGACACGTAGAAAGGCTGAGCATACTGGAGAGACAGCTCAGTTGGCAAGTGTGGACGTGAGTTATAGCTCCAGCATCCATGTAAAAGGCCAGCAGAGGTGATCATGTATGTTTGTGATTACAAGCACTGTACACATGGAGACAGACAGATGCTATGTGCCTGGGGCTACTAGCTAGTTGCCATTAGGCAGGCCTTACATAGGCCAGTGAGAGCCTGTTTTCTTCACAAAGGCCCTCGGCTTTTCTTTCAGATGAAAAGTTCTGTTCTGTTGGGTTTCCCTAAAGGCTCCTTCCAGGGCTTTCACTTCTGCAATGTCCTTGAGGCTGGGCTTCTGGACATGCTCTAGGCACAGTCCAGTCACCCGTGGGGACTCTGCTCCCTGCTGACTCACGAAGAAAATTGAAAATCCATTTCCTGTCCTTGTCAAGAACGGCTCTTTCTTAAATCTTGGACCTAAAAGCAGCTTGCTAGTGAGGCAGAATCAAGGTGCCTGTATTCACACTCTTATCTAATGAAGACATTATCTCGGCCACTTTCTTAAAGAGCTGACCCCTGTTGGGAGGTGCGGGGGACCCTGTGTGTACATGCCTGCCTGTGGATGCCAGGCGTTGACTTGGGTATCTTCGTCAGTTGTTCTGTACTTGATTGACTTGTCCTGCCCTGGTTCCCGCAGTCATTAAGTCCCAAAGAAATCACATAGAGATCTACATTAACTATAAACTGATTGACCCATTAGCTCAGGCTTCGTGTTAACTCTTATAACTTATATTAGCCCATTATTCTTATCTATGCTAGCCACGTGGTTCAATACCTTATTCAGCTAGGCAGTCCCATCCTGCTTCTTATGTGGCTGGTCAGGACTGCAGAGGAATGGGCTCTTCCTTCTTCCCAGAATTCTCCCTTTCTCATGACCTGACTCTACTTCCGGTTTGGTTGTCCCCCCCCCCACACACACACACCTGTACTTCCTGCCTGGCTACTGGCCAATCAGCGTTTATTTAAAATATAATCGACAGATTACAGACCATGGTCCCACACCACATTCTCACTCATCTAGAGCTCAGCTAGCTTAGCTGGCCAAGCCCTGCGCACTGGGGTGATAGGCATGACGCCATGCCCATCTGGCTTTTTTATGTGGGAGGTAGAGACTGAACTCCAGTCTGCATGCTCGTATGCTTTGTCCACAGAGCCGTCACCCCAGCTGTGGCCTGCACTCTCCTATGTTCAGGTTTGAGTTCGAGTTTGTAAGACAAACCCGAGTGGCAAGAACAAGATACACTTTCTTTGCTAGGGAAGGTTAAGTAAATCTCTTTAGTGTGAGGCTCCTTTAAATGTTTTAACTCAAGGCTGTACTGCGGTGCTTGATTTATTTGCTATTTCTTCTTTAAAGATAGGGTCGGGGCTTGCTCTTCAGCCCGTGTTCCCTCCAACTGCCCACTCCATCTCAGCCTCAGCAATTTTATTCACCATTGTGCACAGCTGTCTCTCACTACATGCCATGTTGATGAAAGAAGCAGAGTTACTGCTCAAATACAAACTTAGAGCGACTTGCTCAAATGGCATATCAGGGTGCTCATCTTTCCGTTGCTTGGGGGAAAAAACCCTAAGATAACTTAAAGGAAAACTTAACTTGGCTCATGTTTTCAGAAATTTCTGCCTATAGTCACATCTCCATCCTTTAAGAAGATCGAACCAGGGAGCGGACATGTTTGAAATATACTGTATACATGTATGAAATTGCCAAGGAATAGATTTAACAGATTAAACTTAGAAAAAAAAAGAATCAAGATGTTTTGTTGTCATTAGATCAAAACTCTACTAGTTTTATTATTTTATCCACAGTTACGGATAAGAATTCTTAGCCGGGCGGTGGTGGCGCACGCCTTTAATCCCAGCACTCGGGAAGCAGAGGCAGGCGGATCTCTGTGAGTTCAAGGCCAGCCTGGTCTACAAGAGCTAGTTCCAGGACATGCACCAAAAACTTCAGAGAAACCCTGTCTCAAAAATCAAAAAAAAAAAAAGAATTCTTGACCACAAGCCCGTCGTCAGGGTGCCTTTGCAATGCTAGCCTTGTCCAAGCCAAATGTCACCAGCAGTTTTATAGGCGGTCACACCTCTGGATGGATCTTGCCAAGAGTTTAATAAGGGAAAACCCAGCTGAAAATGGAGAGGGCTGGGGTTGTAGTGGCAGAGCACAGCACCAAAAATAGAAAAATAAAACACAGCAATTAACCTTTTGCCACTTCCAAGGAAAAGAAAACCTACTTATTTATTTAGTATGTGTGCAGGTACCTGGATGTTTGTCACTGCACAGTTGCCAGAAGACGTCTTATTTAGGGGGTTAATCATCCACGCCATGTGGGTCCCTCAGATCAAGATCAGGTCTTCAGACTTGGAGGCAAATGTCTTTCCCTGTTGAGCAATGTTGCCAGCCTAACAGGGCATTCTGGGTAAAAAGCTCTCCCTCGTCAGCACATGCCCTGCTCTCTGCCCTGTGGCTGGTGGGCTCATGAACGCTGGCAGAGGTGAAACACTGGGTCGCCATTGTTCATTAATTCTCTGCCTTTGCCAGGCCCTTTCATAACTTCGCAGTTCCTTTGGATTGTGACCCTGGTTATCTTGGAAGTTTTATAGATATCACCACCCTGCTGTCTCTTTCCATATCAGGATCTATGGGAGTTAATGGGCAAAGGGCAGATGTTAAAAACCTAAGAGCATGAGTTACTAATGGCCAAAAAGCTCAAGAAGCTAATATTTGCTGAGGGTCAGTGGGGTTCACCCCACAGCAGGTTTGTAGAATTAAGGGCAGGCAAATTCTTGGCCAATGGTCCCTCTGGGCCATCTGATGGTGGTGCCAGGCCCGCATTCCTCCATCTTGGTACCCTTTACACTCAACAGCTGATAACAAACAGGCAGAGACCGGTGTAAGACACCTATGTTAGCCTTGTGATAGGTCCTGCATTTATCACTCATCAACGCATGGCAGGACAATGACGTTTATAACACTTATGGGTTGCAACATAACGCTCAGCTCTCATGGCTGATTGGCCAGCCCCAGCTCAGCCAGTACTCACCGACTTGAAAGGGATCAACAGTTCTTCTGATTGGTTGTGGAAAGCATGAGCAGTTTGCTGTCTAGGTTTTGTGACTGCAGATAATGCGTCGATAATTACCAGCACATCATGGGACTTTGAGCTCTTGCTCACATCAGCCACATGGGATACATCGACTCTCGTCCTTGCTGCCTCTCAGTAACTGATGAAATGAGTGTACAGGAGCCTGGTTTTCCTTCCACAATGAATAGGTCGGGAAGGAAAAAGCTAATCCTTTCTTTTTCATCATCTCTCAGAAACACCTGTAGAAGGCTAATAAGAGCCCCTTTATCACATCCTGTCCTCAATGTCATGCTTTCAAGTGGCCCCGTACCTTCAGCTCAGCTCAAGATCGTCCCTTCCTAATTAGCTCAGAATTTTATGACCTCTATTGCTGACTTAGGACTTCTTTCTTCAGTTGTGTGTGTATGTCAGTCAGCACGGCGGGCAGACACCTTTGTATGTGTGTGTCTGTGCATTATTGTGGGATTGTGCATACCACTGCATATGTGTGGCGGTCAGAGGACAGCTTTTGAGAGTACATAGTCTTCCTCTATGGGCTCTACAATTTGAATTCAGTTTAGCAGTGAGTCCTTTTACTCTGAGCTGTCCTATTTCATATTCCCCGCCTCCCCCTCCCCCGCCGCCCTAGAATTGCTTTGACTGAAATATTCTGATTATTGTGGTACAATATCAAGTCTTTCCCATTTTCAGGATGATCAGAACAGTATGCATCCTGGGAAATCCTTGCTTGCCAAACACTTGTTTGGTGGCTGAGTGGGAGGAGCCAGCTAAAAGGAGGAAAGGCTGATACATGCACAGCACCAGTCAATGACAGTTATTCCTGCCCACCCTGCCTTTGACTTTAACAGACACACCAAGAAAATAGTAGGTAGTGCTGGGCCAGCCAGGAGTGGGTATTTAGATGTTGTAATCCCGCCTTGCACAGCAGGACCCAGGACAGCTGCTGAAGGAGCAGTTGCCTGCGAGAACACACCAAGTTTTCCATAGATGTTGGGGAAAAAACCCAATAGGCTTATAGTCCCTTGCAAGGCACTGTCTAGACTTAAGACTTATTGAGTTTGAAGTACAGACTCATAGCTAACTTTCACATAAATTATTCCTCTTAGTCTCTTGGTAATAATATTTTCTTTTTCTATAAAATATGTCCCGATGGAAGATTTTATTTTAGAAACGGGGTCTCACTGTGTAGCAGTTCTGAGACTGCCTGATGAAAACAGTACCATCAGAACTGGAGTTTTGAAGATCTTTCTTTGAAGCCACGCCGGAGAATCCCGACTGTACATCAGCCATTTCCCAAGCATCACTGACTTACCAATGAAGAGATTACCCGGCTGCCTCGCAAACTAACAGTAAACAGAAACTTGAGGATAAACAAAGTCTTCTTTCATTGTCCAAAGAAACGGAGACAGGGCGCTTTCTATGCGTATTTTCTGAGTGATCTTGACGTTTGTTCCCGATAGGAATTCTCCACCAAGAGGCCTTTGTATCCTGTTCCCCCCTTGGCTTTGAAGTTATAAATAAAGGAGGAGGGGCACTAAAGTCTTTGTGGGAAATGATGTGGATAGATATAAAGATAAAAGTTGTCCAAACTATGAAGATAGATAACAGGCTCCTGAACTGGCTGGGACGCTCTGGTTTCCTTGTGGAAACTGACCAGCATATATAACAGCCATGGATAGAACTTGTTTTTAGCCATTTGTATCATCAGTCTGCCTCCAACATTGCAGAAATAGAGAGGAGCAAAAGCCCCGAGGAGCTATAAACGAGGTGAATGATTGTCGCCCCCCCTCCAACTGAAAGACCTTAAACCTGTTCATCACAACCAACACCTAGCTCCTTCGTAATCCCAGCACTTAAAGATGGAGCGATTCCCACTCTCTAATGAACATTTATGTCATAGAAACCTTTTTATCAGATTCTCTCGTCATGAGCACTAGCTCACTCCCATGCTGAAGGCGCAGAAACAGGGGGCCAAGCGGCAGGGCCGCAGCTCCCTCCTGGGTTGAAATTGGCTTTTGTGCAATTATCTCGTGGAGATCAAACTAATGGGAAGATGAAAGCAGTGGCAGTAATAACTGGAACTCTGCTGCAAGAACTTGGCCTCTTGTGTGGGTTGGGAGAGGGGATGTCTTCTTGGCAGCGGTGTCTCGTTCTAGTCCACCTAACCTCTTCCTCCCACCTACAGATCCCTTTTCAGACAGAGTTCCAGGTGACCTTCAGGGCGGGCAGAGAAGCCTTGCGGCGCTCCCGCAGTTAGCACAATTGTATCTAGCAGCCTGTCTGGGTCGCTGGACCTCTGTTCCACGGGAATGAGACTGGCGAAGTGGTCTCAAAGAAGGAAGGGAGAAATGGAGAAATGTGGGGCCCAAGTTGGCTGTTTGGTCACAGTTTCTCTGTATACCCCTGGCTGTCCTGGAGCTAGCTCTGTAGACCAGACTGGCCTTGAACTCACAGAGATCCGCCTGCCTCTGTCTCCCAAGTGCTGGGATTAAGAGTGTGCCCCACCACCATCTGGCTTTGATCACTTTGGCAGTTTTAAATGGGACTGCCGGGTAAGGCCCTGCCGGATGTACCCTGCTTGGAATCGGGTAGAAGCGATGTAGGTTGAAGTTGCACTATCCCATTATACTAACACTAACATATTTGTGAAGCTGTATCCTATTTTAACAACTTTGAGCTCTCTGACTTTTCTTAATATCTTTCTTGAGTTTTGCTTGCCCAGGCTTCCCTGGTCTCGGCACCATTGAGACATTGTGTTAGGTCATGTTTTGAGGTAGATGGCTGGAATTGGAGCCTCCTGTGTGTCCACAAGCTAGGAGCTATTTACCACCTCCCCGCCAGTTGGAAAATGCAAAAGATACCGTTATATACCTTCCTGGGGACAAAAGGTATCACCTCCTAGTGTGCCCAGTGTTTTGGGGGAAGTAGGCTGAGCTCTGGGTCTTTGGTAAACTGCTAAGAGACCCTCAGCTCTGTGTATGTGATGCTCCTTCATCCTGTGAATGATTTACCGGAGACTTTGTGGTTGTGCCTAGATTAAGGGATTTGAGCCGGGAAGATTATTTCAGAATAAGGAGAGCCAGTTAAACCTTGGAGGTCCTTGAAATTGGAGGACCTATCTAGCCTGTGGTCCTGGATGAACTCATAGCCCGTAGGAACTACAAGAACCTAGAAAGGGGACAGGAGGACAAGAGTCAGGGAAGTTGACATGACCATGCCAGCAGGCCTTGGGGACAGTGTTTGGAGATGAGGCAGTGAACGCGCAGGACCTCTCTTGTTGTGAAGGGCAGGAAAATAGGCTCTGCCTGGAGCCACCAGGAGGAAGCAGCTACCTGACATCCTTGATTTTAGGCACAAAAGGCTTAGTTCTAATGATCTCCACCGCAAAGTGTACTAAAGGGGCTTTTGTGATTACAAACCACCAATTTTCTTTGAAGCACATACAATCCAACCATGTCATTGAGTGAATGCTAATGCAGGTCTCATTGGCTTCCACTGTAAAGGGCTTTTAATTAGTATTGGAAGAGCAAAGGCACGTGGTGACGTTAAGAGTGTTTTCTTTACATGTTTTGTTTGTGTTAATTGTACTCAATAATGGATTTCACCATGGTGATGAACATTTGGATTCGAAAGAAACAATATTAATATCTGATTTAAAAAATTGCCATTATTCTCCAGAGAAATAGATCCTTAGCCCTTTCCTCAGTAATGGGGTAGGTGACCTCCGTTGGGAACAATGTGTGGGCCACTTTTCAGTTTGGTAGCTTGGGCTGTGTTTTTCCCCTGACGTTGCCACGTTTTACTCAATGTCCATTCTCACATTGCTGTGGGGCTCTTGCCTCTCTGCCCTAGAAATAGCATTCTGTGAATTGTTTTTTTCATGGGCGAGCCCCATTTTCCTACTGGATT
Source organism: Microtus pennsylvanicus (assembly GCF_037038515.1). Taxonomy (NCBI): domain Eukaryota; kingdom Metazoa; phylum Chordata; class Mammalia; order Rodentia; family Cricetidae; genus Microtus; species Microtus pennsylvanicus. Next base: position 89,240,627 of record NC_134585.1, on the reverse strand, counting down.
TTTATGTCATTGAAAAAGTTAGTGAGGGGTGTGGTGTATTCACTCATCCAGTGGTTACCGTGGAAGTGGGTTTTCCTGCCTTAACTTTATTTCCTAGCTTGTTTTATTTCCTAGCCGTCTGGGATGCAATAAGTAAACCCCGTATGAAAACAAGGTGGCAATAGCAACAACACACAGGCCATCTTTCAATACTCGGCCCTTGAGGATAGACGTACTCAACAGCCAGGGTTTGTGCCTGTTTTCCTAGCTGTCTGTGCGGCTGTCGTTAGTTTCTGTTTGGATTTAAAACTAGGGAAATTCTGTCCAAATTGAGTTAATCCTGTAAATCACTTTTTTGTTAATTTTTTTAAAATCTGGGTTCCGTTATCCATAACATATCCTTTTAATACATTCATTTCCAACTGTGGTCTCTAGCTGTTAGATAAATCTAGTTTTTTGTTTTTTAAGATTGCTTTATGTGTATTTTTGTATGTCTGCACACTTTTATGTGCCCTAATAATGTGCAGATACCCAAAGATGTCAGACAGTGTCAGATGCACTGGAACTGGAGCTACAGGTGGTTATAAGGCATGCTGGAGACTGAGCCATGTCTTCCGGAAAAGCAGTAAGGTTTCTTAACTGCTGAGTCGTTTCTCTGCTCTCAAATCTGTTGTCTTTAGGTCTTGAAAATCCTGGTGGCTTCTTTATCTGAAGACAAAAAAAGCAAGCAGATTTTTGTGTCTTACTTTAAAATAGTTTCTGGAAGCTTGTTGTTAATCCACGGAGGAAAGATGAGTGCTGTTGGATTTGGGGTCTTTATGTGGTTTGTTTTGGGGGGTGCACAGATGTATGCAGATTCACGCGCAGCCTCGGGCATCATTGCTCAGTGGCTCTCCACCTTGGTTCTTGAGTCTTGGTCTTGTTTGCTAGCCTGGAGCTTACCATGTAGGCTAGTCTGGCTGACCAGAGAACTCCGGATGCCAGGAGGTGCCACCATAACTGGCTGTTGGTCTACATGGTTGCTGGGACTCTAACCTCATGCTTAGATAATTTCTGGTGTGGGGTGTGGGCTTGTTAAAGTTTGAGAGCATCCTCTTCCCGCTCTAATCCTGTTTTCAGTTAGAACAAGGCCCCACATGTTTTTCAAAGGTGGCGAGTACGACATATTGTCCACCGAGATGATGATGGATGATGTACAATACCAGGTCTGTTCCTAAGAGGGCTTGACCTTGATGGGAAGGTGCATGCGCTGTTCTGTCTGGTTCGCTAAATGTCGTTATACTTTGGCCTACTTCAAGATAGAAAAACCGAAGTACAGAAACATGGTTTTCTCACCTTTAAAAAATACATAAGGAAAGCCTGTGACCTCTAGATTAGCACTTGAGAGGGAAGTGAGTGGGGTGGAGGTGTTTGGAAGTCACAGCTATTTAGGTTCTTGGGACAGAAGACACCAGATGAGAATACCCACCATCTCGGTAGTAGCTTTGCCATTTCCGAGCTTCACAAACTTAATTTTCAGGATCTTGAGGAATGTGTTTTGTTTCTGCGTGTTAAAACACTTAGCAAAACTAGTGCTGAAATTCTGATTGCTTTCATGGGGTGGGGGATGTTTGTTTGAAGTCTTAGAATTCTCAAAAATGTGGCAGAATTCAGTCCTCACTGGAAAATCAGGAATACAACCCCAGGGCCTTTCTCAAGAAAATTTGTTTTTTATCCTCAAATCAAACCAGAAACGGTGTAGACATCCAAAGCAGCGTCACCTCCTTTAGTCTTTGGAGCCCCGGCTTTCCAAAACTACTTTCTAAACTGTATCAAAGCTTGAATCAGCATCTAAACTAGAAAATTCTTGGATTCCCTTGAAGTGTAAACTCTATTTTACTTTTTTTTTCTTTTCTTTCCTTATTTTTCTCTTTGAGACAGGGTCCTGGCTGTCCTGTAACTCCCTATGTAGACCAGGCTGACTTTGAACTCACAGAGACCCTCTTGTCTCTGCCTCTCAAGAACTGGATTAAATGCATGCACCACCACCACGCCCAGCTACATAAACTCTTCTCATGCACTAAGTAATACCAACTGCACTGGGAGGTATACAGATCTCTTCTTTTTTTATTCCCCTCTGGAAAGTTGGTTTTCATTTTCACTTTGTGTATGTGTGTGCGCTCACGCCCACGCCTTGGACACATATGGACAGCTATATATATGGACAAGGTTATTTAGACACAACATGAAATACTGAGAAAGGAACTCAGACCTCTTTGCAAGGTGCTCATTAGGAGTTAGCCTGTGTCGAAATAACACCCACGTGAAAGTTCTCCTGGAAATCAGCCTGCTTGACTCTTGGAGGAGGCCCAGTCGCTGTCATATTTCAATGGGAAACTAAGGAGGTACAAGCTAAGTACTGGTTTCAGAGGCATCCCACAAGTTTAAAAAAAAAAAACGCATTTGAATTTATACAAGGTGTTCATTTATTCTAGCCAGAATAAAGGCCCACCTCGGGGAGTGATTTAGGGATAAAGTAGTATCAAAGAGAAATCCAAATCTCTAAGAATATAACTTAACTGGTTTTTTTTAGTCATAAACTAATTTCCATTATTATCTCCTCTTATTATTGATGACGTAAATTTAAGAGACAAAGTTTCTGCTTGCTCAAAAAGAAGTCCAAGCTCAAGGGAGCAACACAAATTAGTTGTGTGTGTGTGTGTTGTATGCATAGTGTGTGTGCAAGTGTGTGTGCCCATGTCCCTATGTCCCTGCTGCAGAAGCTGAAGGAGGTGTTGTGTGTCATCCTCCACCTTTTTGGTTTTTTTTTTTTTTTTTTTGAGACAGGTTTTCTCACTGGACCTGAAGCTCACAGTAAGTGTCCCAGGAGACTGTCTAGCCAGGGAGCTCTTAAGACCTACTTGGCTCCTCTCAGCCACGATGGTGAGACAGGCACGCAAGGCCGTGTGCTGTCATGTCCTCTCTTTCCTTTTGACCTGTCTCCTGCTTGGTTCAGTGCCTCGGAATCAGCTGCAGTTTCGCCACCCTGCAAGGACTTCTCTAATTCCCGAGAGGAAGGCTTGTACTGTGTGATGGACATTAAGATTCATTAAGCAATGTAACTCCGTGCTACCTAGTAGTTACTAATTACCTGATACGAAAAAACATTGTAGTGGCCACATTATTCCCATCCCTGGATGCCTACAGGAAAATGGAGGATTACTGGATTACTATTGAAGCATCAGGGCGCTCACTAATCCATGCTAAACACTGAGTAGGCCAGTAACCAGTCATTGCTCAACCTGACTGTAATTGAACCTTTACCCGAGAGTTACTGGTAGGGAAGCCAAGTCTCAATCACTGAGACTGCCCAATTTGCCAAGCCTTCTGAACAATGGAAAAGGAATTAGACTTTTTGAAGCAGGAGTTAATGTTTCAGTAGATAAGTTTCTTACTGAGGGAGTCCTAAGCTTTTGACTCCATATTTTTATATGAGTATGCAATGTACTTTGAATCACATCCGTTCCATACCCCTTTGTCTTCCTCCTGCCACCCGTCCCTTTTCTAAATGGTCCACCTTCTATTTTGGCTTTGCAGTCCGTCCTCTTTTCATTCCTCTGCTTCTCTCTTTCACCTGACTTTCATGTGTGAGAGAAAGCGGCCTCTACTTGTCCTTCCGAATTGGCTTCTCTCCCTTGTTATTAAGACACCCAGTTTCGCCCATTTGCCCTGCAAGTGTTGGAATTTAGTTGTTTATGGACGAACCCGGTTTAACTCTATAAACTCACTGAAAACATTGTTTGGATTTCACTACAGTGGATGTCTGTAGTGTACAGGAACACATGTTGTTCCCATTGTACTTAAGCCAATGTCATTCTCATCACTAACTGTCCGGGACTCACAGAGCCCAGAGCAGTCCATTTCTGCCTCCCAGCCTTCTTGGTATTGATTAACCACGAGCATTTTAGCTGGTCTTGACCAGTGTGTACAGTGACCGCGAGCAACTAATGTCATCGGCCTTCTTATCTCCTCTCTTGTAGGATGAGGGACTTGGCCTCTCCCTGGACTCCATCTCTCAGGTTCCTTATAATTCTCAAGTTCTGGGCCACTGTTTACCTTGGTTGTCCTAGCTGTTGAACAGATGATTTTCTCAGAGATGGTCTCATGTAGCTCGGCTAGCCTAGAACTTGTTAAGCAGTTGAAGCTGGTTTTGAATTCTAGATCCTCCTGCCTCTACTAGATGTTTAGGGTTGCTTGTATGTGCCACCATGTCTTGAGTTTTAGAAGTTTTGTTGTGGTGGTTGTGGTTGTTGTTCTGGCTGTCCGGGAACTCGTTTTGTAGGCTGGCCTGGAACTCACTGAGATCTACCTTCCAAATGCTGGGATTGAAGGCATGTATCACCACCGCCTGACTGAGTTGTGGAAGATATTTTTAAAGAAACATGTAAAAAAGACAATTGGCCTTGCAGGGACATTAGCAGCAACTTAGAACTAATCCTCACTCAAGAAGTGGGGGAAATTACAGCAAAAAACCAAAAGAAGAAAGAGGGACATTTTATTCTTCCTTGATTCTTGAGGCACATTTTCTTCTGGATGTCTAGAATGATACAACTGTATAAAAAAACATCATTTAATTTGGTTGGCACAAGTAATTGGGTTCATGCATCCAAAACCAGGACCTAAATTATATGACTAAGAAATAATGTTAAGAGATGAGAGCAATGCCTCAGTGGCTAAGAGCACTTGTTCTTTTTTTTTTAATATTTATTTATTTATTTATTATGTATACGATATTCTGTCTGTGTGTATTCCTGCAGGCCAGAAGAGGGCACCAAACCCCATTACAGATGATTGTGAGCCACCATGTGGTTGCCGGGAATTGAACTCAGGACCTTTGGTAGAGCAGGCAATGCTCTTCAGCTCTGAGCCATCTCTCCAGCCCAAGAGCACTTGTTCTTACACAAGGACCAGGTTCATTTCTCTCTTCCTACATGGCTGCTCACAACCCTATGTAACCCCAGTTTGTGGGGATATAATGCCCTCTTCTGGTCTCCTTAGACACCAGGCACGCACAAGGTATGCATACATATATGCAAACGAACATGCCTATACCTAAAATGAAAAGAAATCATTTTAAAACTGAGAAGCCGTCCTCAGGGACGTTTTCTTTGAGAATGTTCTCAGCGTTCTCTTAAGAAACAAGGAGAGGAGTGAATGAATGTTTCTTAGACCTGGGAAGTTCAACCCTTGGAGCCTGATGGGGTGGGGTGGGTTCCTTGGGCTTTTCAGGGTAAAAATCTTTTCTGCTTAACTACCTTTGCAGAGTTCACCAAAGAAAGCCTTACAGGCTAGGACCAACCTCCCTTTCTCCTGAAACTTTACTGAATAGAAGCCTAAGGGCTTCTTCACCTCTAAGCCCTTTTCTCTAAAATGGAAGTGATTCTTAAACCACAAGGTGAGGTGATTAGGGGATTAAGTGACCTTTCCCGCCTTTCAGCGGGCTGTCTGCCCAGGGGAATCACTGAATAAATAAGCACCTTGTGGTCCCAGTCACACTTACCTTTATAATTAAGAAAATAAGAACTATACTGTTTGACACTACCACTACCTGCTTTAACAGTAGGTTTTGATTTCTTTTCTCTTTCTTTCTTTCTTTCTTTCTTTCTTTCTTTCTTTCTTTCTTCCTTCCTTCCTTCCTTCCTTCCTTCCTTCCTTCCTTTCTTTCTTTCTTTTTTTCTTTCTTCAAGCCTGGGCTCTGTGTGTTTTCTATTTCTTAACTTCATATGAATATAGAAAGAGTGGTTCTCATTCTGGGTGTTCTAACGCCATACCCTGGGCAGACACCAGAGCAAAAATAGCCTCGTGTGTATGTGTTTGTGGGTGAAAGTATCTCTTGAAAGATTGCCTAGTTATATTCTTTTTTCATAAAATTATCTTTTTTTGGCGGGGGTTGGGGGGTTGGTTTTGAGACGAAAAAGAAAAAAGTTTGCTGGAGGAGGAAACCATGCCATAACCTAATACGCTTCAGTGTTCTCAACCGCCCGTTCCTGCAGTGTTGGCTGAGGACCCATAGCGTTCTCTTCACTTCAAACACTTGGAAAGCATGAAGTCACTCATTCAGTACACATGCTCACTGAATCTGCTTTGTGCCGGCACTGTGCGTCCCAACAAGCTCTTGCCATGGTTCCACGGTTGTGTTAGAACTAGTACGTGGTGTTTATTTATGGGTCAACTCCTGGGATCATAGCTTTATCAGGTGGGACTCAGCGTGCGTGTAAGCACCAGTGTTTCTTGGCTCCGTGCTAATGTTCCAGCAGTCAGGGAGATAATTGATGGAGTGTCTTGCGTGCTACGTCCTTCGGCATACTTTGATTTTCACTGCTGCTCCACGTGTTCAGTTTGTCTTGCAGATGGTTATATCAGACACATTAAATTCAGTTTGTATGTATGTATCTCACAGTTTAGCTTATATATATATATATTAATATTGAACATTAATGCTTATGTTCTACCAAAACCAAGGTTCTGTTTTAAATTCATTTCTCTAAAAAGGATAAAGTTAATTCCCCTAGTGAAAAGATCGCTTTTGTACCTGGGAACCACTATGTTGAAATTTTTGATCGTGGGGCCTGAAAAGAGCATCTGTCCACACTGAATGGTGCTCACTGTGTCAGGTTGGCAGCCGCAGGATGATGCCGCCAACAGAACACCTCTCCAAGTGGATTAATGTTTCAGCAAAGTGGGCCATCTACTCCAGACAACGTCTCTAGCTCAGACAGGGCAGCTGTGGTGAAAAGGGGGCCTCAGGTCACCTGTCTCACAAGGCTTGGTCCATTTCTTTCTTCACAGGAAGAAATCTTTCCTGTTTTCTGCGCTGTATGCTGCCTTTATATTTGGTGGTCGGCATCTGATGAACAAGAGAGCGAAGTTCGAACTGCGGAAGCCGCTCGTGCTCTGGTCACTGACCCTTGCGGTCTTCAGGTAGGTTGTGCTCTTCCCTTAAGCCGCTGTTTCTCGGAGGAAGGAAGCCTTGCATCTTACTTTATGTCTGACACTTAGATTTTCTTTTTTAATTCACCATGAATATAAAGTTGTATAAGAGAATTGTTCTGTTTCAGTTACATTGGCCCTGATGCGCTCTGTCTTCTATTGGGTGAGGTCCAGGACTTTCTCTTTTCCTCATTCAGTAATCCCAGTCCTCGGTAGACACCATATACCAACTGTGATTCTTGTTACATAAATATGAGGAGGGCGAAATGCAAAGACACACAAATAAGTTGTTAACTCCACTGGAGAGCAGAACTGGGTGTCATGGTTGTGCTGAGACATAAGTCCAAGCCCTGGGCATGAGTCTGCAGCAGCATCACTGGAGCAGGGAGCATTGTTGCTCTGCATCCTCCCAAGTCCCCTCCACTTTATTCTCTGCACTTCCAGGCACGTGTTAGTTAGTGCAGCCGGTTCTTCTTGTGTGCCTGGCAGAACTCACACCGAGGCTGTGGAAATGGTGCCCGGTGCCTCCAGAGATGCCAGTCAGTCTGCAAGTAGGCACACTCATTCGGAAGCTTTAAGAAGTATTTCCAGTTTTTAATATTTGTTGGCGCGGGCCGTCCCAAGGCTGTGTGGCATGGCAGGAGTTCAGGCAGGTACCAGGATTCACAAAGACACTTGATCTGTTTGATTTGCTTTTCAAATCCAGCAAAGTTTGTGACTGGGGTTAGGAGAGGAGTTGACCGGGGTAGGACAGAGGGGATGCAAGACAAAATATACCATCTTACGACTATCCCTTTATAGTTTTTGAATGATACACTAGCATTGCTAACACTAAGGAGAGACGGATGGTCTCATTAAAAGCCTCATTAGTCCCCTAAAGCTTTATTAGGATCACTCACGAAGGAGATTTTCCCGTGGAGTTCCAGGGGTTGCACATTTCATTCCACTGACTGCCTGCACATGAAACCCTCATTACCATGGGCTCTAATTTTTATCTCACTGGACTGGCAGGAGGGGAGGGCGGGGATTTGAGGAGCTTGTGCTTGGGCCTGTCACTGAAGACTTCTCGTCCCTTTCCTGCTAACGTGTCATTCTCTAAAAGGAAGCTTCGCTTTCTTTCCCCTTTGTACCTACACTGCCGGTTCACTGTGCATGCCCAACCTGAAGATTTTTTTTTTATAATGGCAGGAGGGCATCGTATCCATATTCTAAAGAGGACTTTTAGAAAAGTCGGGATTTCAATATTCCCCCAAACCTCTCCCCTTGCTATTCTGTAAGCCATATCTGATTCTGATATCTTTAATCTGATTCCTAACCTTCTCCCCTCCTTTGTTTTCCTCTTATGGAAAAACCCTATCTTGTCCTCCATAGAATTTTCCCTAGACTGGGTTTTGTTGACTTTACTCTTTCAAACTCTGCATGCCTTATAAATTCTAACTCAAAGGTTGATTAGATTCATATTAATATTTCACAGAACTTTCTCTAAGAATTTTACCTTCACAGTGTCTTAGGTTTCTATTACTGTGAAGAGACACCACGACCACAGCAGCTCTTACAAAGGAAAACATTTAACTGGGGCTGACTTACAGCTCAGGGGTTTAGTCTCTTCATTGTCAAGGCGGGAAGCATGGCAGGGAGCCCACAGGCAAACGTGGTGCTGGAGGGGTAACTGACAGTTCTCCATCCAGATGGGCAGGCAGAAAGAAGAGAGAGTGAACCGCAGGGTCTGGCTTGAGCATCTGAAACCTCAAAGCCCACACCCCCAGTGACATGCTTCCTCCAACAAGGCCACACTTCCTAATAGTGCCACTGCTTGCGGGCCTATGAGTCCAGTTCATTCAAACCACCATAACCAGTAACCTGAAGTGCATGCATTTTCCTGTATCTTGATATGATATGGTTCTAAAAGCAAAACAAGATACCATGAGGTATGTTTAAAAAAAAATGTTGCTGAATAATGTACACACAAAGTTTCTTCCTTGACAATAACATCTGTATATCATTCATTAATAAATTTAAATATTTATAAAACTGTTTGAAAAGATACCAGAAGAAACTTGAAAAGATACCAGAAGAAACTTACATCTTGGGGAGGACAATTGAGAGCCCAGTTTTAGCAAATCTGGTGATTTAGAAATTTAAACTTTTTTTGTCCTGTGATGCATTATCTAATTCAGAACAAAGCAAATTTTGCCCCCCCCCTTTTCTTTAAATGATGGAATATAAAAACCTAGTGCATCCTAGGAGCCAAAAAGTCTACTGTCCTTGAAAAATTAATCCTCTGTTTATCTAGTCAGCCCAGTTCTTCTGGCTCTCAGCCTGCAGGAAGGACACCTGCTGGCGTTTTCATAATGAAGACAACAACATCGTGTCTGAAGAATAACTCGCTTTGTTTACTTTGAGCCCAAGTAGGTGTTTAATATCCCTTTTCTAAAATTAGTCAAGGAAATTAAGGACGGCAATACACCAACAACTGTTTCATGTCTCTTTATACCGAGTCTAGAAACAAAGGCGTTTTGAGTGTTTCTGAGAAAGTAGTTATTAGATTAATTAAGTAAATTCACAGTGTGTTCTTGTGGTAGATTATGTGATTTGATTTTAGTTTTTTTTAAAAGCTCTAGAATGGGAGAGATTTTCCAGCTGCTATAGGAGGTGTTTTCTGAAGAGAATTCAGGAAGGCGTCATCTGCTCTGCCAATGGCATATGGTCTCTGATTAGTATGGATGGTCATCGCCTTGTGATGGGCACTGACCTGCAGGTCACTCTCCTGTTGAGGACCCTGATGCACACAAACTCGGCCAAGCTGCAGGGCTGTGTCTTCACAGAAAATAGCCTCTCTCTCCCAGGAATTACAGGCTTCCAATCCTTGCTGCCCTATCACCGAGAACGCTAGCCAGTAGTAGTCATTGTTGTTGATGCTGTTAATTAGTTATCTGGTAGCTTTTTAAAATTTAATTTCTAGTTTTACAAGTACTTTCCATTCATGAATACAGAAAATCACAAAAGCAAAAAGAAGGCAAAGACATACAAAATCTTTACCCACAGATACTTACTCTTAATATTTTGATGAATGCTCTTCCAATAATTTGACGTTATGCTTGAGAATTTTTTGGTCACAGCTTAAAGTCTCTGTGACAGAATATTTGAATTTGGACAATGGCATGACTTCCACACCGTGACTCTCCAGGTGCCTCACGTCTCACCGAGAGGTTCGGATGTGAGTCACTAACGCCTCAGGGCTTCTCAGGCTGAACTGAAGAGTAGCAAGCTTTTTCAAAAGGAGATTATGTGGTAGGGTAGTTTGGATTTACAGCTGCATCATTTGTTAGCGATTGTTTTGGAATTAAGATTAAGCAAGGGATTAGGATGCCTGTAAATTTTCTGTGTTAGCTCAAATCTGTAAAGGATCTTGTTGGCGAGAGTTTTGCATGGTGTGTGTGTGTGTGTGTGTGTGTGTGTGTGTGTGTGTGTGTGTGTATGTGAAGAATTTGGATTTCTTCTGAAGCCCATCACTCCGAAGGTGTGAATTTTTGTGAAACTGAATAATTCCGTAATCTGAAATGTACCAGATAAGATGGACATCCATTACTAATCTGAAGCGACTGCCGTTATCTGTCGATTGGCAGAAGGAAAGCATGGGCAGGTGCTAGATACTCCTATTGAGATTCCTCTTAGCAGACGGAGAAGCAGCAGCAGCGGCTCTGAGAGACGAGCCTCCTTCTACCAGTAGCCCACGCGTCCTCAGGGTATGGACGCACATAGACCATGAGTGGGATCCACAGTGTAGGAGCATTGATTGTTCACATTGCTTCTCCTGTTACATCACAAAAAATGCTGTGTCCCTTTCCTGTCTGAGATGATATCTGCGGGCCACTGAGCCTGTCCTTAACAGCTCTTTCCTGAAAGCTTTCAGCCTGTTTTCTCTGCATTTCCAAATAGTCAGTGCCTGGCTGGGGTGATGCTGTGGTATTGATAGGTTCAGTGCTTGACTGGGGTGATGCTGTGGTATTGATAGCTTCTGTGCTTGACTGGGGTGACACTGTGGTATTGATAGCTTCTGTGCTTGACTGGGGTGACGCTGTGGTATTGATAGCTTCTGTGCTTGACTGGGGTGACGCTGTGGTATTGATAGCTTCTGTGCTTGACTGGGGTGACGCTGTGGTATCGATAGCTTCTGTGCTTGACTAGGGTGACGCTGTGGTATTGATAGCTTCTGTGCTTGACTGGGGTGATGCTGTGGTATCGATAGCTTCTGTGCTTGACTAGGGTGACGCTGTGGTATTGATAGGTTCAGTGCTTGACTGGGGTGATGCTGTGGTATTGATAGCTTCTGTGCTTGACTGGGGTGACACTGTGGTATTGATAGCTTCTGTGCTTGACTGGGGTGATGCTGTGGTATTGATAGGTTCAGTGCCTGGCTGGGGTGATGCTGTGGTATTGATAGGTTCAGTGCTTGACTGGGGTGATGCTGTGGTATTGATAGCTTCTGTGCTTGACTGGGGTGACGCTATGGTATTGATAGGTTCAGTGCCTGGCTGGGGTGACACTGTGATATTGATAGGTCCAGTGTTTTACTGGGGCAACGCTGTGGTATTGATAGGTTCAGTGCCTGGCTGGGGTGATGCTGTAGTATTGATAGGTTCGGTGCTTGACTGGGGTGACACTGTGATATTGATAGTTTTTGTGCCTGACTGGGGTGACGCTGTGGTATTGATAGGTTCAGTGCTTGACTGGGGTAATGCTTTGTTATTGATAAGTTCCTGGGTCTCGCTTGTCTTGATTCTGACCTGGGAAGCATGAAGTTAATTTCCCCTTGCGACTAGCAGTTCTTTCTGTCAATACTACCATCAGATGGATTTGCTTAGTTAATAGTGAGCTCTCTTAGGAATTCATTGCCTACCCTTTGCAGAAAATTCACAAGTGGAAATGGGTGCAGGTTCTCTGTTGCCTTTTTAGTCTCACTTATGACTAAATTATTACACTTGCCTAAGGCTGTGATATAAAAAAAAAACCACTGATTCATTGCCATTTCAGATAGTTCTGATAGTTCTTAAGAGTCCTGGATTCAGACTTAGATGTGTGCAATGAAAGTGATTGAATTTTCTGAGACTCTTTCACTTGCCTGCACAAAGCAAGTTCCTACTATAATAAAGCATCATTTATAGTGATGCAGTGGTGTACAGAGAAGTTTTCTCCTTCTCCCCACCCACATCTTGCAGAGGGGAAAGCGTGTGTCTGCAACAGAGGGCCTGCTCTGGTGACTGAAGTAGGCAGGAGAGGTTGTGCATGGATGCCAAGTGTTTGTAGTAACATAGGTGTAGAGGAGAAATCGTTGGCTCATCCTGACAAAAGCACTAATGATTTGAAGACATTAGAATCCTAAGACATTCAGAGTCATCTCATGTAGGATGCCGTGTTGGGGTTCTCTGAAGGCATGTAGCTTCAAATTAATCCTTACACTAGCTTGATTAGTATTGAGAGCAGTGCTTGAGAACACGAGAGAGACGAACTAAGAAGATCCATCCAACAGGCCAGCCCTTTCCCACGCTAGGATGACTCTGGAGCTTCCACTAACCTTCTGGTTCTTACCACCTCACACATACTTTATGAGACCAAACTCATTTTTCATAACACCCAGGAGTAAAAGAATCGTGCTCGAGTGTTTTCTAAGCTTCCCGTTGACACCCAGAGTGGAAATATGAATAGAGGGTGCCCTGCTTTTGAAAATGTTCTAGTACTCCACACAGCCTAACCCCCCTCCATCACACACACACACTTATTATTTTTTATCAGTGGGAAAACCTGACCTCAAGAGGTTCAGAAAATTTAACAGTAAAATCTAATCCAACTATTCTGTTACACGAACCAGTGGTTCTGTCTAACCGGTTTAGTTACCAGCTGCAGACTGTGGTCCACTATGTCTTCCTCTTTGGTTTTGCGACAGGGTTTTGTATGTGTTGTCCAGGCTGGCCTGCTCAGCCGCCTGGTTACTGAGATAATGGATGGAAGCTACTGTCATCGTTTTTGGCACTGTAACATTTTTGGAAGACAACAAATCAAGTTGAGTAACTTGATCTTTAAATACCATGAATATTCGGTTACTATTAGCCCTATTACATTGGGCCGGCAATCATAGATTGAGGACTAGAAGGATTTGCCATATCCATGATCTTGAATTGCAAGCAAGACTCCCGGTAATATCTATAACTCTCTTGCTCTGCCAATGACAGTTGGTCCGTCTGCTCAAAAGCTCTCGCTCACCAAGGATCTGGGTCAACAGACATTAATTAGCAGCTCTAGTCTGGGTTCTCTGCTCAGATCTCCCGAAAGGCACAGGCTCTTGGGTCAGTTTCAACTCAGAAGTTGAACATCAGCCTCCCATTTCTGAGAGCGGCTGTAACGTGAAATGCCTGTGTTCCCATCCTCCCGTCTCGGGGTCAATCATTAAGCTGCCTGAGCTTGTTTTCATCGCTGACTTTTCCTCTTTAACCATTTTGTCCTAAAATGAGGATATGAAGTAACTACCAATGGACGTTTGCTAGAAAAGACAAGAAAGTGACTAGCAATAATAATTAAAAAACTAGCATGGGTATTTCCACAGCGGGGGTGGGGGACGGCATTGGCCAAAGTTCTAGCTCACAAACTGTATTGTATCTCTGTAAGAAACTCCTCATGCTTTCTCGCAGTCATAGCAGTCTGCTTTTTGGTTAATTTTGACTCCCAGAAACTCCATAAGCTGCTGCATCCATCCAAAGGAACACCCCGTGTTGGCTTCTGATTAAGGCAATTCCATCCCCAGTTCCATTGGCCCCTCTGATGGAAAACACTTTAAGGACCTCCAAGTTTCCAATGATTGATGGCTAAGGATTGTGTCAGCCTGGCATGTACCCCCTTTGCTCCCAAGGTCAGAGACCTGAGAGCAACCAAAAGGCTTCTAATTACCAACCAATCATAAAATGAGCAACCCTTAGGGGCTGGAAAGCTTACTCAGCAGTTCATGGCACTTTCTTTGCAGAGGACCCAGGTTCATCACCTCCCCCCACCGACATTCCGCGGCTCTGGCGACCTCTTCTGGCCTCAGTGGGCACTGCATGCATGTGCTGCACATATATCCACACACATGTATCCAAATACGCATAGCTAAGATGTTTTTAAAACTGTCTTTTGAGAAGCAAAGTCACCAGAAATCTTATTCAATTAGAAGCATTTTGTAGTGGAAAAGTCACATGAAAAGCTTTTCAAAAATTATTTCTTCCTTCATTCCTCTCACCCAAAGCTGGAAAGTATTGTTTCTTCGTGCACATCCATGGCCGTGAGCCAAGGGTAGCTGTCCATGCCTGTCCCTCCAATGCCTGGCAGACAGGCAGAGTATTGGAGAGTTCTAGGTCACCTTGGGCAACACAGGGGTACCCTGTCCCAAAAAATCATAAAATTAAATAAAAATAGATGTGGTTAAGTAACTGTACGAGCACAGTGAGTGTCCTTGCTGTGGCATTAGTGACAGGTGCACAGTAAGAAGCCCGTTCAGATAATTTCGGCAGAATCGGGAGTGTTGTCAGCAGCTGGCTCGAGAATGTTCCCGGAGTCCTTTATTATTTCCTGTTTTGGATCACATCCAACCGTAAAAAAAAAAAAAATCACTTTGGCACTGCCAAGTTTTCAGGCTGTTTGGATGACTCTAATCTTCCAGTGGAGGGTTTGGGGAGGACGTGGATCTGAGTCAAGGTGAGCACATTTTACGTAGCATTTCTGCAGGAACCTTTCTCCCGCCTGGGTCAGTGCGCTGCTGTGATTGAGAGACGCAGTACAGCTGGCTGCTGAGAGCCCGCCGTCACGGCAGTGCAGGAGCTGAGGGCGGAGGACCCCCCCCCCCCATATTGAATGGGAAGCGTTTGCTGTTGCACCCTACTGAAAGCAAACAGCGTTCCTCTCTTGAAAACAGAAGAATTAACAGGTTTTCCTCAAAGTCTCTAACAGATGATTTTTTTTTTTTTTTAACAATGCCTGACAAGTTCTTTATCCGCACCAGCCTACAAAGAGTATACTAGGTTTGTAATCTCTAGTTACGGCAGGCGAGTTCTTTCAATATGTCAGAACAGCCGAGGATTTCTGAACTCTGACAGCTCCAGATTAATTTCCCCATAGGAATAGAAGTCAAACAGGGTTCGTCAGAACACATAGACCTATGTCCATGTAACTCTGGGTTTGAAAGCCTGATTTTAAGTGCAGCTAATCTATACGAACAGTAATTTTCCATCCTAAAGGGGCTCTTTCTCTGAAAGTGTGGCCCTGATGGTGACATGGGTGGCATTACTGTGGCTCACCTGCTGCGATTGTTGCAGGGGGCCAGGAGTGGGTAGCACAGTAGTGGCGTCGTGCTGGGGCTTGATTGCTGGTGGCAGGAAGCTTGCAGGTTTGAGGACGGCCTGGGCTAAACACCAAGCAAGGCAGGCTGGCAGTGTGACTCAGGTCACTAGTACACCTGCGTAGCCCATCCCCAGCCCCGTTCCCACCCAGTCTGCACTGAAGACTTGTGACTTGCCTCATCAACAGAATTTCTAAGGTGACAATGGAAGACCGGGAGAAACGTCGGGGTTGCTCCTTACGACACTGTTATAAGCTCAGTCTGGACAATTGTCTCTTGAGTATAGTTTATGTATGGGGCCACATTTCATCAAATTTTATGCATGAGCCACAGTACATTATGGGAATACTTCAGAACGTTGGGATTCATGTTCCTATGAAAGAACTGACAGAATGGAAAGAAATGCCCCCATGGACATGCATACAGACAGCATGGTCTGACTTGAAAGAGCCATTTGCTCAGTTCCACGTTCTTTACATAATTGGATGGCCAGAGTTTGAAAAAGGCCTAAACCCGAGAGATTAACTCAGTTACAGAGGACTATTGAGCGGGGGATGTAGCTCACTGGTGGAGTGCTGTGGAGAGCAAATGAGTGCAGAAGACAAGCCCTGGCTTCGGGGCCATGTTAATTAAAAATTAAAAGTTTTCTGGGTCCTCCCCTCAAACTGTTGCCTTGGAGCCTCTGGAGGCAGAGCCTAAAAATCTGCATTTATTATAACCAGCGTGGCTTATTGTAAGTCACAATTCCATGTGATTGCAGGGGCTAACACGACCCATTCCTCACCCTCGACGTCTCCTTTCCATAGCCAGGGGCTGCAAGACACGTGGAGCCAAGAGACCCCGTGTGGCCTGCTGCTGCAGGAAAATCTGGCCGGGACTCTGCCCCACTTGGCAATGATCTGTATTTATAAGCCTGCTAGTCATGGGCTGACCTCTGTCCAGCCATTTCCCCCACCTCTGTGGACTATGAGCTGGATGCTTTCACCCAAGATAAACTTTCACCTAGGGAGTGGCTCCTCTTTAGGCCGCCTCCCAGTTGGCCCAGTGCCATCTTGGCAAAGCCAGGAGAGAGAGGCAACCCTGGAGCAGGTCTGTTCCCTCAGGTGTCTTCCTGAGAGGCAATAATATCTGAGTCTGGCTCCTCCCACCCTCAAAAAAAAAGTTGTGTGTGATCTGATGAGTCTTCTGGGTCCCTGCTTCCTACCAGCCCATGTTTTCTTTCACTGAAAGTCCGTCTTGCCTCAAACTCATTGCTTTAAAGAGCTTTGCTAAAAAAAAAAAACAAACCTGGTTTTAGTCGGCTAACAAGTCCTCCCTATGATTAATCGGTAGCAAGTAAATTAATACTTAAGTTGGTTCCTCTTTATCTCGGTAGTACATCACGGTCCACAATGTTGCTGAGGCATGCATGGCCTTCGCCTCTTCTTCCTCGTTGCATCAGACCCTTGACAGGGTTTCCGAGCTTTCTTTCATGTCTGTCATTGCCATTTCAGCTCCCAGCATCCCTTTGGGAAGGAGAGAGCTAGCCCTTTCTGAATGCTTTTACTTAACCTGTTATGTAATAGCAAGAAGAGAGGTTCTTTACTCAAAACGCACAGTTGTATGGTAATAATGTAGAGGTTATTAGATCCCATGTTGTGGTCTTTCTCCATGTGATAGCCTAAAGTATAACGCATATCATATTCCTGTCCTGCTTAAAGCCAGCCAGTGCCCCAACAGTGCTAGCGAGTAAATGACTTTTATCGTTGCTAATGATAGTGTCTTATAAAATCCACAAATCTCTGCAAGCTATGGCCATCCCCGGATCTCATTCCCACCCTAGCACAACCAGCCTTCCTAGCCTTGGACTGGAATGCCCAGCTGCTGTGATCCTTGTCTGCCCAGTGTGGCAGGACAGGCTGCTGCTCCGTGGATTCAGTATCAGCTCACCTGTCACCTCTTTGGTTTCCCATCTCAGTAGGTTATTCACCCCCCCCCACACACACACACTAATCACCTTCAGTACTAAGATACTTAAGTACGACTTGAAATCATTGAGTCACTTCTGTGTGCTAGATGATTCTGTGCCAGCAGAATATAGACTTGGTAAAACAGATTTCTTGTCTTTCTCTGTTTTCTTAATCAAAGAACACTAAAGAGAACCTAGCATATAGTTAAGTGTAGAGAGAGTTTTTCATAAGAATCCATGCAGATAGAAACAATCTAACTAAAATTAAACCAGTTTTCAAGGTGGTTATCTGTGCTCCCTAGCTTTGTTCGAATGGGGCACTAAGTCCCGTGTGAGCATTTAGTTAAGATCAACTAGTTACAGTATTTACATATAACTGTCTGGAAAGAGAGAGCTTCATTGGTTTGAGATTTTCGTTGTTGTTGAAGGGCTTGTGGGTGTTGACGGAGTAGTTCATCCTGCAAACTTGATCTAGCTATCGTAACACTTATAGAGATGGTTCTCTCCTTAGCCATTCTCACCCCGTGACGTCCGCACCAGTGTTTCTCTTCATCAGCACCCATCTTGAATTCTTCACATTTTCCCATACACTGATCTGAATCGTAGATTGAAATGCACAGTCCTTATCTAGGAATTTCTTCCAGGATCCCCTTGCAGGAGGCAGGCTGTGACATGGTACTCAGTTTCTCTGATTTAAAGGCCCTTTTCCAGTTTTCCAGAGCTGCTGCTTTTTGGGGGGCGGGTATGGTGAAATAGGGAGAGACTGTTCTCTCAACCATTTTTTTATGTGTATCAAGTGTGTTTGAATTGCTATGCAAACCAGATGTAGGGCTTTTTTTTTATCTTGCAAAATTGAAACTGTCCATTTCTCCCCCTCCACACACACACCATCTCTCACCATTTTCTTCTGTCTGTCCATGTTTGACTTACAAGCTGAGTCATACCCGAATTTGTCTTTTTGTTGTGGGCTTATTTCACTCTACGTGGGATCCCTCACTGTTCGTCCACGCTGTAGTTGATGACAGAATTTCCTTCTGAGGCTCACTGGACCATCATTTGAATATGCCACGTGCTGTTTAGCCATTCATCCACTGACAGACACTTGGGCTGCTCCCACCTCTGTTATGAATATTGTTGCTGGAACACGTGTGTGGAAATAAGTTCCAGTTTTATTTTTAGTTCTTGTGGATAAACTCTGTGCCATGGGGGTAAGACTGATGAATTGTGTGGTCATGTGTTTTCAACTTTTAGGGGGACTGCCATATTATCTTCTTAGTGTAGTCTGAGGCTGCTTGTTTGTCCCCGGCTACCCAGACCATGAAATAACTTAGCCTCTCCTTCCATTTTACGTCCCATCCGTCAGCACCCAAGGGGTCTCGGCTCCCTCCCTTCTTTGCAGCACTGCTAGCTCTCTGATAACAACCACACTAATCATCAAAACCAAGATGGCCTTGAAGGAGGCAACACCTGTGGGATGAGGCGGGTAGAATGCTGGGCCAGGCTGCAGTCCAAGGTATCAACTGCCGGCCCCCGTAGGCCTCCCCTCACTAAAGATACAGTAAAGTGCCCACTGACGGCTCCAGGAAAGGTACCCAAGTTGCTACTCCCTTATGTCTAGACCCTGGCAGTAGCTATGGAGGAGTTACTCCGTGACAGGAAAAGATACATTGCTGTTTAGGTTCACAAGTGAATGAATATTTCACAGATCATGCACCTAGTAAAAAAAATAATGATAGTGTAATATAAAAATAATTATTATAATCTGGGAGAAAGCAGAACTGAACTCTTCTCAATGAAGAGTACCGCCTACCACCCAGAGAGCATTTATGCTGAATATTTGTGGAATAATATGGTCATCTATTAACTTCACCTTCCTTGATAGGCCTGGTGACACTAATGATTCAGTTCTGTGACAATTCAGACAGTGACAATTTCCGAAGGAATTAATGTCCTGTTTTAAAGGGTGATCAAGACCTGATGGATGTGCCCAAAGGAAGAAACTGGGTATGGGAGGGAGCAGAATCTTACTGCTCTGTGATTTCTTCCCTTCCTCGGAGCTGTACTTGTTTAAGGCTGTGAGAAGCTGAGGACCACGGTGACCTTCCTTCCCTCCCTCCTCCTCCTGGAGTAGCTGAATTAGGCTGAACACATGATGTCCTGTAGCTTCAGGAACTCTTCCCCCACGAGGTTGTCATTAATTATCCCTCGGATGAGGTCGGGCTACTCCCGCAGCTGTGTAAGCCAGCAAAGCCTCTAAAGTCCTGCCGATGGAGCAAGGCTATTAGTCTTGGCACTGGAATTAATTAGTGTTCTCATAATCTGCTCATATTCCAAACATGATGAGTTTTCCTGAGGAGCTAAGTTTTCTGGAGAAACAAGATGACTTGCCGTTTTTGTAGTGAGATATTTTTGGCTTCAGCGTTTATCTCCCTGGCGGCCTCATTCATTTCGGGTGCTCTCTAGTTCCCATGAGTCTTGGGGGTTTTCTAGCATCCAGTCACTAAGGTTCTAGGTTTTGTTGTTGTTCTCATTGTGAAAGTCCAGACTCCTGTATATTGTTCTTCCCAGACGAAATCGAAAATCTCCTTAGGCCTGGGCGAGCCTTCTCAGGAATGTATTGATGAGGTGGCGATGCGTTAGTGGTTGAGTGAAGAGTGTAACTCAGAAAGAAAACACACCCACCACAAGACGCGTGGCCTTGTCTTCAAAGTCAAGGAGGGTTCTTACCTGGATACCTGTGGGTCCTAGGTGGGTGGGTGGCTTTTTCCATTGGTTGCCGATGTATCTTCATGCACAGATTCATGGGGCCAGGAGGACAGGCAAGGTGGTATCTTGAACTTGGAATATCTAGAGTATCCTAGTGACTAGTAGTCACTTCCAAGACTACAGGTGAGACTCCTTGGTGTGAGTTGTGTCCCTGGCATGGAAACCATTTTAGGGCATGCAGAAGATTTTCTTTTCAGACACACTGACAGCCAGCCACTCGTTTACGACAGCCTGGTGAGTTTTCGGAAGCAGCTCCAAGCTAAGCTGTAGACTAG
The DNA here is from genome assembly GCF_037038515.1 of Microtus pennsylvanicus. Classification (NCBI taxonomy): domain Eukaryota; kingdom Metazoa; phylum Chordata; class Mammalia; order Rodentia; family Cricetidae; genus Microtus; species Microtus pennsylvanicus. The sequence continues at coordinate 89,220,325 of NC_134585.1, read as the reverse complement.
AGTATCTGCTGCTTGGGAACTTTCTGGAAGTCCTGAGGCTAGCCCCAAACTCTCTTGCTGCCTATGTCCATGCCTACAAAACAGAGATGGCCGTGCCTCATGAAGCTAGGGGATTGCATCACCCTGCGGCTCAGTGGAGTTCCTCAAATGGGAGACATCCTGAGGTGTTTGCAGAATCATGTTTGAGCCAGCCAGACCTGAGGCTGGCACAGGTACTGTCCTTATTGGTCCCGAGGGAACCGAAGCCACCCACCATGTGCTAGGCTGATGTGCTGGACAGACAGGAATCCATGTGACTCGCAGTGAAGTGTAACTCCAGTAAGTGGAAGATCTGGCTGCCTTACGAAAACCTGTGATTGATCCTAAGCGAAGGTGTCAGCTCCTACAGCCATATGTCCTGTTCCCCATGACAGCTGCTAGTGGAAAGCCATTGTGGAGCTGGTGCACTAGTAATTACTTTACCTTCTCCTTGCCTCTTCCCTTCCCCACTCGACAAAAGCTGTTTTTGTTTTGTTTTTTTTTATCAAGTTAGTCATGCATACTTGGCCCCAGAGTGTCAGTACCTTGCCAGGCAGGTTCTTGGAACAAGTGGGTCATTTCCAAGTTGTTCACTCCAGAGTAAGGACCATGCTCAGCTCTGTTTGACATGGCAGGTCACTGGGAGTCATTTAAGCAACGTTCAGCCCTTTAAGGCTTTCTTTTTACTTGGAAAAAAAAAATTGCTTATATTTACAAGTTAAGGGAACTGAGCTGATCGATCAGAAGATGGATCGGAGTGAGCTCGTCCTATCAAACATAATCAGAACAACTGTGCAAGGCAGGAGCTCCTTGGCTTATCAAAGGGGTATTGTGAGTGGAGACGGCAGCTGTGCGCTGCACACCCACCAGAGTGGGTGCCTCCCAGGGCACACTGTGAGCAAGCTGTCTACTTACAAAGCCTCTCTGTACTCTTACACTTCCCCCGCCAGCTGTGTCCTGCAGGACGCCTTCAGGACTGGCGGCCTCCATACTTCGGCGAGTATCGTTTCCTTAGCCTGGTATTACCTTGTCATCTGCGCATAGCGGTCACTTCGTTGTCATTACAAATGAAAATCAACTAGAAGCTGCCCCGTGAGTCCAGTGTTACATGTCTGCTTTTCCTCCTTATTTTAAACTGGGCTCACCGTTTAACACCCAATATTCTTCTCCTTATCATCTATCTTCAGTTCTAATTATTCCTTTCCATTGTTTCTTGTGATTGTTGCTCTTCGGGAAGGCAGTAGTGTCTGAGTAACAGAACTTCAAACGTAGATTCCCAAGGATTAAATTATGAAGCGGGTATTAGAAATGAGAGTTTAATCATACAGAGAAATCTCTTGCTTTGTATGTTACTTAAAAAATAATAAAAACTGTTTTTAAATTAGAATAAAAACTGTTAAAGTTAGTTTTCTAGTAACTTCTGGGAGAAGAGGGTTCTGTGGTTGTCCTATGTGGTTCTAGGGTCACTGAGTCCAAATACATGTGTCGTGTCAACTAATGCTTCACATAATGGACAGTTTTAGCCTCTTGAGCCACCGTATTTGGGAAGAGACAGCTCAGTGGTGACAGTCACTGTCTCGTTCACAGGACCCAAGTTGGATTCCCAGCCTCCACATGGTGGTTCACAGCTATCTTTAACTCCACTCCCAGGGGAACCCAACAGCCTCTTCTGGCCTCCATGGGCACTGCAGGCCAAACACTCATCCGTATAAAATAAAAGGAAAAATACAAATTAAAACATAAAACCTATAGAAATACTTCTCAGTAGTGGAAGAAAAACTATATAATTATACGCTTTGCAAAGCGGAGGGACAGAGTAAGTGACCAGATAGCTCAGATTAGCTGCTGGCCGAATGGACAAAGGCAGTCTGTCCTTTGGCCTGCTGTGTTGCTGCTGAAAAACGGTTTCGCCAAGGCTAAATTATGACATTCTCTACTGAGTGTGGAAGGGCTCAGACTTTGAGCTGTGTGTCATCAGTAGAGACATTAGGGGCATGGATGCCCCGATTCTGTACCACGTGTGGAGCCTGCATCCTGTCCTAGGTGTGAGTGCATTACAGCGGATGCTGGGTGCTGCTGGCTGCTTTGTGGGTTTGTTGTTATGTGTTTGTTTCATTTGTTTTATCCTGTTCTGGGATCATTGGGTGTGTTTGCCCTACTCTAAGAACAATGGCAGCTCAGATTTCATTATCAGAAGTGTGTCTGTCAGTGGCCTCTCCTGAGTTTCTAAAGGGCTGCAATTGCTGGCTCGGCCGTTGCAATGTTGTAACTACGGACAAAATCCCAGACACTGATGCTGTGATAGAAGCATCATAAAACAGTTTCATTACCCAACCGTGGGAGTGATTGTACCTTTGGTGCAGATCTTGCGGGTAGTTGGTAGTTTACTAAGAGCCTTAGGGACCGTGTTAGAATTCTGAATACCATATGGCTATGCCAAGACCAATAAGGAAATGCCGTGAAAGAGGCTTTCAGAAATGGATTAACTGAATGTACTCGTTACACAAGACCCTTCTTAAGGTAGAGTTCTGAAATTCTTAATTAGTACTCAGATGTTCTGTTTAGATATTTAGGTGATAATAGAATTTAGAGGTAAGAATAGCACCTTAGTATTAAGTAGGTAGATGACCAGGACTTGCGTGAGTTAGCGGCCATTATTAGCATTATGTTATACGTCTTCTTTTTGGAATAAATTAAAATTTATTCTGAACCAGTTCTATAAGTGTATTCTTGAGGCATTGTATACAGCAGGTCACGACTGTGGGATAAAAGCCACCGGTAAACCCGAAAACAATGTGCAAATGACAGTGTTTTCTGATCTACCCCACTGCATGGATCCCCAATAGCACTTTTGTTCAAAATCATGAGATAGCTCCCTCTGCTTACTTTGAGTATATTGAAAAGGAAACTAATCGGGCCATCTTTGTCTGTTTAAACAAAAGGCTGCACTTATTATACTTCTTTTTCAAGGATCCTAATACTTAGATCTTCAAGCTAACACAAGCTAAAGGCAAGTTTTTTCTAAGTTTAAGTGTTCAGCCTTCTGAAGAGGAGTCCTGGCCATATACACACTCACTCCCTCCTACCTTTTCTGGTGTTTGGTGTGTGTGTTTGTGCATGTGTGTACGTGTGTCTGCCTACGTGTTTTAGGGGTCTCTGTAGCCTACAGTATGTTACAGAGGTTCTCAGGCCTCCCCACGAGCCCTGCAGTATCTGACACTTGGTGTTAGTTAAATGGTTGTTGGTTCAGTAAATGGATCAGGCTTTTCTCCAACAGTCCTAGTGCCGGTTCTTGATGTTGTTTGTGTTTATTTTTGTTTTTACTTTTACATCTTGACTGCGGGTTCCCCCCTTTCCTCCCAGACCTCCCATGCCAGTTTGTGCTTAAATCACAAGGTGGTTTCTATCCCATCTCACCTTCAGGCTGGGCAGTCAGTCACAAGCCTAGTTGCTGCAGGCACCTCTGCTTTGGTTTATTCGGTGATCAGTGGTGGCCAGCTACCTATTTAAGTAGAGTTTTTTAAAAACGTTAATATATGCTATTGAAAATAAGCAATACTGAATGTATATACTTGGGGTACAAAGAACACGGTTCTCTCGTTCACCCTTGGACTGTTCTCTTCTCAGTTTAGTGCCCAGTAGCTATTCCTGGCATCTGCTGGGGAAATTCACAACCCTGGTCCTTACAAGGTGGCCAGAGAGAGGTAAGGAGCGCCTCAGCCAATTGGGGCACTTCACTGACCTCCGTTGACTCCTCCCGCCACGCTCTTGCTTCCCTTGCACTGTTGAAACAAAGACTGCCAGTGCCCCCAGAACGAATGAGTGGCTAAGTGTGGGGGTGGGGGTGGGAGCAGAAAAGGAATTCCTGCGGTGGTCGCCTGCTCACACCGTCGCCCAGACTCTCCTGCTCACCTGCCCCTCGGAATAGCCTTTGTCAGCTGACTAAAGATACCATGTGCAGGAATTAGTTGCTTTCCCGTGCCAGCTGCTTCCCTTGCCAGATGTTCGTCGGAGTTAGAAACTTGCTAGCTGACTTGGATGGCGAAAAGCTGGCAGACACGGGATTTGCAATCTGGGTAGGAGAGCAGGGAGCCTGCGCAGACTAGGTAGAGCGTGTCCTCCAGTTATGTATCGGCATCCCCGCCCTGCTTCCGTCTTACCCCACCCCCACCCCCATCAGGGGCTCCTTGGCATCATGCCCTCAACAGCGAGCTGCAGGCTACAGGAACCTCCCTAGGGAGGGCTCAAAGAGAAGGATGACTCCCAACTGTCTTGTGGGTTCAGAAGACTTGAACTTCAGCTGTGGGGGTGGCTAGAATGTTTCTTTATAGAAAGGACTAGTCATGTGTCCCAGAGAGGGAAAGGCCCGGCCAAGCTTACCAGAGAATAGTGGTCACAGAACCGGAACTGCTCTTCCGTGGCTGAGTCACACTGTCTAGAAGTAACGCAATTTACAGACAAAAGAGGTCTTAGGATGTTTTAGTCCTCTGTCACCACATGCTGCTGTTGTAAGAGCCGCCTAATCCAGACCACACATGGCTGAGCTGAGGCCGAGCAGAGCTAGTGGGTTCCCTCAGAGGACCTGTTGGGCAGGAGGCGTTATCATAGCCCAACAATGAGGCTTTGCTCGTGAACACATGGGCCCAGTGGCTGGCACCGACATGGTCCCTCAGAAGTGCCTCTGTCTTCAGTTCTGAGTCAGCCTTACTGTTTGGAGCTCAAGGAGTGAGTCTTATGTCCAGACACGAGACAGTGTGTCATATGTATTTACCAATGGTATTGTGGGTCATTGTGATGTAAGAAGTTCTCTGCAGTGGTTTTCCCAGGGTCTAGCACTCAACCCTGTGAATAACTGTTTGCCCCCAGCTCAAACCCCAGTGTCTGTTGCAGTTTCATTCAGACAGTACAGATGAAGAGCAGCAAAACCATTCCCAGCCCAAAGGAACCTGCACCAAATTCTCAGCACCTTGGCTAGAGATGGTCACATGACCACCATATCTTGGGGCCACATGGGCATGTATGATGGGCTGGATGTGATGGCAAGATTATGCTTTATAAAATATTTTACAGAAAACTCCTAGATCTCGCCCATGTGTTTTGAAAGGGAATCAGATGTTTCCTGACCTTAGACTTAACAAGTCACTGATAGCTCCCCCTACTGGTATATGAGAGATAACTGATAGATTATGTACTGCCATACCAGCAGTACTGTATTTTGAGCCACAAAGGTGATTCTGTACAGAATGATTTAAAAAAAAAAAAAAATCACTGTTGTATCTACCTAGGGCTTTGGGCTACATGTAATAGGAAGAAAATTTGCCAGTAGTTTACGCGATACAGACTTACCACTCAAATGCAAGAGGTCTGAACCAGAGTAATTAAAACATGACTTCATTCACCAGCTCAGCCACGTCCAGAGCCATTGTTCTGCTATCCTGGGTTGACTTTTTTCTCAGGGCTGCAAAATGTCTGTGTTCAAACCATTCGTATCAGCAAAGAAGCGGGCCTCTCACCTTGGCTAGAATCGGCCAGATGTGTACCCTAATCAATCTCTGCCAGGAAAACCAGCATGCTAAAACTGGGGTAGACACTCACGATTGCTCCTAAACTGCAGATGAGAGGTTTGATTTATTCTTGGAATAAGCTATTGGGACACCCCGAACAAAGGACTCTTATGGAGGAGGGAGGTTCTTGACTCTCCATCAGACAGCCCACCATTGGATCACACGTCCATGCTTCTGTTACCTTCTGTAACAGCAGAGTGTCTAAGACATAAAACCTTGATTTGGAGAAGTTGGAACCTCTCCTCTTGAAAGTTCAGCCAGCATCTAGTGAAGCAGAAGGGAAGGCTGAAGGAAGTCCAGTTAAGAATAAGAAGCTCCATTATCCAACTTGGACTGATGAGATACAAACCACTGTCTCTGTGTTGTAATAGGAGTGGCGGGCTACGTTCCTGGCACCCGGCCGCCCGCACAGCTAGCTTTATACCTGAAATAATTACACGGAAACTGTATTCTTTTAAACACTGCCTGGCCCATTAGTTCCAGCCTCTTATTGGCTAGCTCTTACATATTGATCTAACCCATTTCTAATATTCTGTGTAGCACCACGAGCTGGCTTACCAGGAAAGATCTTAACCTGCGTCTGTCTGGAGTGGGAGAATCATGGTGACTGCCTGACTCGGCTTCTTTCTCCCAGCATTCTGTCTGTTTACTCCACCCACCTAAGGGCTGGCCTATCAAATGGGCCAAGGCAGTTTCTTTATTAAATGAAAGTAACTCCTCCATCTTCTCTAAATTAGGGCTATTTTATTGACTGTAAATATGGAGGCATCCCTATCAGGAGATGATGCCTCTTTGGGATTTGAAAAGGACAAGGAACCAGCCTTGGGATGAATGCAGACAAGCTCCCAGGAGGAGGAAGTACCTAGAGGGTCCTGAGGAGAGAATGGGTAGTGGTACTCAGTGGTGCTGGCAGGAACTTCAGTAGGTGGGAGAGCAATAAAGAAGCCCTGCAGAATCATGTGATTCCTGGAGAGGAGGGGCTTCTGGGTGCAGAGAGCAACTGAAGGAGTTAAACTGGATCCGTAATCAAAGAGTGATGATACCTATTGAAATTAGGGACGCTACACTTGAAGGTGCTGCTTACAGTCACAACTTAGACGGGCATGGGCACTGACTTGAGGAATTCACTTACCGTGGAATCCCTTTGCTCCAGTTGCCAAGACCTCTCACGTTTTCAGTTACAGTATTGAGTCAGCGTGTTCCACAGTACTCCTGTTTCCTTAGCAGCTCCAGGTTTTGCTTGTTTTGTGTTTCTATTGTCAAAAAGAAAAAAAAACAAAACCCTTTTCCCCTTTGACATCTCTGTGGACCGTCTATGAGTGTGTGGAGGCAAGCATGTTGAAGAACAGTGTTGGTAGTTTGTGTGCACAGTTGGGTGGATACTTAGCTTTTTTAGGGTGGGTGGAACTCATAGCAGGGTTGGTAGTAGAGGTGAGCCTAGAGGGCACCCCTGATACGATGAGGAAGATGACCACAGAGCAGAAGGAGGTGGCCAGGACCAGCGGCTTGGTTCCTGCTGCAGGAACCAAGGCATCTGGTCCAGATGTGGAGGGCGAGTTAGCTTCAAGACATTAACAGACTTTCAGGGCTGAGAGCCAACAAGACTTGGAAAATGACTAAATACAGATCAAACTGAGGTAGTGCCAAGGACAGGCAGCTGTCCTGTCTCCTGTCCTTGAAGTGGTTCCCAAGCAGAAAGCCATTCCTAGGAGATTCTTAGGAAGATGCTGGTGTGGACTGAGTCTTCTATTCCATGACCTCATTCTGGAACACTGATGAGGAGCAAATGGTCTTCAAAACAGAGGACCGGGGGTTGTGTTAGCTCCTTTACAGGGTGCTAAAAAAGGTACCCAGGGCACTGAGTACAGGAGCCTTCTCTGCCTGCTTTGACCAGTAGCCAACCGATCTAAGCTTGTTCACATCCGTGACTTCTCATTGCTGTGAGAAGGAGGGACAAGGGAGGATGGGTTGATTTTGGTGTGCACCCTAAGGAAGGATGCAGTCCATCATTGGAGCAGGGGAGTGTGGCAGGAAGAACATGAGGTAGCTGGTACCATTTCCACCCAGTCAGGTGACAGAGAGACAACAGGAAGTTTGCCCAGGCTGTACAACTTCAAGGCTACTTCCAATGCCATAGTAAAAGGCTTTACCTCCTAAAGGTTCCAGGACCTTCCAAAACAGGCCACCAGCTGGGGACCAGGTATTCAAACAAAAGAGCCTTCGGGGGCCATTTCACACTTACACCATAACAGATTAATGTGTCATAAGTGAAATTCTTTCCCTAATTGTTGTTTCTTTTCTTTGTTTTTAATCTCTCTAATGGAAGTATATTCGGTGCTCTTCGAACTGGTGCTTACATGGTGTACATTTTGATGACCAAAGGCCTCAAGCAGTCAGTTTGTGACCAGAGTTTTTACAATGGACCTGTCAGCAAATTCTGGGCTTACGCGTTTGTGCTCAGCAAAGCACCTGAACTAGGTGAGTGTCCCCATCCTCCCCAGTCCCCCACCCCCATCGCAGCTTTACACGCGCAGGACTTACTAAGACTAAAACACTCAGTGTGTACGTCTGTCTTGGTTGATTGCTGAAGGAGTAGAACGTGAGGACTTGAGGATTTTGACGGGGCTGTCCCATCCCTTTGCTCCCTCCTATTTAAATACATCATGTATATTGACAAAAAAAAAAAAACGAGGTTTCAAATGCCAATTTCCCAGCACTACTAAAAATAAGTCACTTTCAGGGATTTATAAAACAACACACTGTCTCCTCTCTAAGCTCCATTAACAGCTGAGCTAACGTTAAAATGTGGGGAGGGCGAGCAACACGGTAATTTCCAAGTCACATAGATAAGTGGACGTTCATCTCTGGAGCTCGGGTTCAGATTGAGAAATTAAACTTCACTTCTGGGGTTCGTGTTCTCATTAACAAATGCTAACTGTTGAGTCCTGCCATTGGTTTTCTCCTTCCTCCCCCCGCCCCGAGTCTGGCCTGGGGAAAGTGAATGTAGGGCAGCTGCCAGAAATCAGTGGAAATCTTGCTCAGCTTATATGTTCTCTTCGCTCTTTTTGGTGGTCCTGAAAGTAAGGGAGGGACAGGTTTGCAGGAGCATTGACAAGTGACAAGTGGTGTGTGCGCTTGAGGAAGACACGTCACCTTCTCTCTGAGATTCCTAATATTTCTAATCATATGGCTTTAGTTCAAATATCTGGATTGTGGAATTAAAAGGCACTTGTTCATGTTTTTGTCTCCCTTAAAAAGAGGTTACAGAGCCTAATGGTAGTGTCGCACGCCTTTAATCCCAGCTCACGGGAGGCAGAGGCAGGTCGATCTCTCTGAGTTCGAAGCCAGCTTGGTCTACAGAGTGAGTTCCAGGACAGTCAGCATGGCTACACAGAGAAACCATGTCTTAAAGAAAAGAAACGGAAGAAGGACGACAGGTTGTAGGTTCATCACAAGACTTCTCCGGTCTGCATTGTGGTTGGTAACATTCTCACAGTTGGTGGTCACATGCTCAGGAGTTCTCCCCAGTGTGATGGGGAGCAGCTAAGCCACCTGCCACAGTGTGCTGTGAAGTCTGCTGCCTGTCGGAGGCTGGCGGTTGGGTTGATGGTTGTCTTCCAAGGTCAAAGAATAACAACGAGTAGCCAAACACTCTAAAACCTTTCCTGTGAGGATCAGAATGCAGACACAGGGCTCTACATGATCCAGAGTGAATGCTGTGTGTCCCCGCAGCAGGCACATACGCACGTAGCACCATGAGCACAAACTCAGAATAAATGTGTTAATATAGATTCAGTTAGTCAGTCGATGAATTTATGTAAGCACCTATGATTAGAATGCAAAGCTACTTGACATAGATTTTTACAATTTGAAGACTACAGACCAGGCCCCAGGAAGTTCTCTGTGCATGTGTGTGTGTGTGTGTGCACATTTGGGTGTGTGAGTGCAGGTATATGCATGCTCTGATGTGCATGTGGAGGTTGGAGGACAACCTTGGGTGTTGAGCTCTTCCCATGTGAGAGAGGGTCTCTGTCGTACCTCTAGTGTACACCATGCTAACTGCCCCCCCCAATTCTGTCTCTGCTTCTTTCTTTAGATGCTTGCTTAACACATGGCAGCTCTTTTATGACTTCTAAGGGTTTGGATTTAGGTCCGCACACTTCTTGTTGAATTTGCTCGCATGAACTAACACACAGAAACTCTTTCCTAATGAATCCTGCCAGTTTTCTAATGGTGATACTTTTTTTTTTTTTTTTTGGTTTTTTTCGAGACAGGGTTTCTCTGTGGCTTTGGAGCCTGTCCTGGAACTAGCTCGTGTAGACCAGGCTGGTCTCGAACTCGCAGAGATCCGCCTGCCTCTGCCTCCCGAGTGCTGGGATTAAAGGCGTGCACCACCACCCCCCGGCGTGATACATTCTTCATACGGCCCCAGATCCTTCATAGAAGCATACTAAGATCTGACAACACTTTCCTAAATTAAAAATATAGAACAGTGGCCTCCATATACTCTAGAGCTTGTGTAACAGTGTCTTGTCGGGGGTCAGCTGCTGAGTGTCACAGGTCTAAAAATCCAAACAGGTGTCCCCCAAATCAGCCTCGACCCTTAGAGTGTGTTTGCCTGTGCTCATTGAGGGTTAAATTAACTCCTGGTTTTCTACAATTAGGAAGTCTTGTCAATATCATCTGATTAAGAAAGATTTCTCCATTAGAATTATTTAGAAGTTCTCTTTAGGTCCTACGTTCTACCTTTCTGTAGTCTATGATTTATGGAGTCCTTTACAAATACCAGAGAGATATCATGCGGGAATGCACGCGTGCGCACCCATGCGCACCCCACACTGGTAGTACGTCACCGAGACTATCTGCAGTCCCCCCAAAAGCATACTCCTGGAGTTTTCACCATTCTCTTCTCCCCGGGGACTAAACAGGCATAGTGTTCATATTGTGATGCAGCCATCACACTGTCCATTTCTGGAACTTTCCTACCTCCCCCAGCTGAAGCTGTACTCACTCACCAACCTCTGAATGGTGACAATAAGGGCTCTCTCTATCTCAGTGGAAGTGGTGGACCCAGTGGGTTTAAAGGACTCCCCTTTATTAGCATAAGTGAGAGCAAGAGAGCCGCCCAGCTACTGCGCGTGCCAAATTGCCAGTGCCCACGGCTTGAATTCTATTAAAACCTGCTGAGATTTGCTTTTGTTAAGACTTGGAAACATCTGCTCTGTGTCTAGGCCCTCGCGCAGCTGAGCTTGTCATTGTTGGGGAGCTCTGACTCAGCTGCTTTGCAGCTAACTCTGCGAAGAGGAGCTCAGTCATCTGTGACAAGCCACACGCACAGAGTTGGCTCAACATGTCTTTAGTGGCCGTGTTTGCCCCGAAAAGAGCAGGCTGCTTGACATCTCCTTAGGCACACAGAGATCTTGGGTACAAGAAATCCCAATGTCTTATCTGCTAGCTGTCTCTTGGTTGAAAATAGCTGGGCTGAGGGTTTTAGGGGTGACCGTAAAGAGGAACGTGAATCAAAGTGCAACAAAATAATGGCAAAGCAGACACCTTCAAGAGCTCAAAGTCCTTTCATTTATACTCAACTGGCACCAGTTTCATAAATGCCAAGGGATATTTGTGCCAGAAGATCGACTAGCCAACACTGATCCCATCAAAGTCCTTAGGGTAGCATATATCTCTTCGTTCCTCTATTGCTTCTGCCACAGCTACAAATTTCACGATTTGGCATGACTTAGAAAATGGAAAATATGATGATGATGATGATGATGATGATGATGATGATGATGATGATGATGATGAACAGAGCTAGATTTGCATCAGAAAACATGGCTATGCAATCATAGCCATGATTGCAATCATAGCCATGAAGGCCGTGGAGGACGAGGCTGGTCCTTCTGGAACCCAGCCATAGTCAAAACCATCGCCCTCATCTTCCCCTTCTACCATCCTGAACGTGCGCTCTGAAAAGGACTCGGTTGTAAATTCAGGTGGATTTTGTTTTCGAGATTTCATGACAGATTGATCTCCCTCCCTCGCCTTCCCCCAAAAGTAGCTAGGCCTACTGAGACAGTCAAACATCCTTCTCCCCCGACTCCAGACAGAGGAAAGCACGGCGTTCTTCAGTACCACAGATCCTGCTTCCATTCCCACACTGTATTGTTAGACAAGATGTTCTTCGTGTAAGAGGGCTGACAGAGTGAGAGTTAGCTGGGATGGAGTGAATATTTTATGGCCAATTGCCATCATTCCATTTGGGTATTGAATCAGGTTGATATTTTTTAATGAATGTTAAGAGGTTCATTAAAACATCTCGATTAGGACTGACTAAATTTGTTTAGAACATGAAATTCCCTAGACTTTTCCCTTCTTTCCATTCCTAGCAAAGGTAGGCTAGAATTATATCTACATTATAGTCCAAAGAAGGAAGGAAGGAAGGAAGGAAGGAAGGAAGGAAGGAAGGAAGGAAGGAAGGAAGGAAGGAAGGAACAGAACAGGCATTGCACAGAAATGGTGACTCTGACAGGCGTGCCGAAGCAGCATAGTTTAATACAAAGTAGAATTTGGCCCTTCAGTCTACCCGAGAGTGACCGTTGCCGTCTGTCTTTCCGGTCCACCTGGCATTTATAGGCACAATGAGAAGCAGCGTCTCACAAGAGAGCAGAGGATTTTGATGGAAATTTCATCATTGGTATAGAAATGTAGCCACTGGCAACTTCGCTTTCTTTTCTAAACAAATAAGAAGCAATTATGCTTAATAATTCATTGGGGAAATAAAGTAATAGCTCCTGGTAAAAGTAACGGGACACTACCTGTAGTAGTGTGACCGCAGCCATGGGAACGTTGGCTTGCCAGGCCCAGCATTCCTTGGCCTTGTCTAGACCAGGAACCTAGGCCATCCACCAAGTACGTGACGGGTAAGACTAGGGTTTGTGCTTGCTCCATTTATCTGTAATGAAACCTCAGAGTAGAACAAATTTCCAGTTCTTAATGGTATTAAAAAGAGTAGTTATATTTGTGAAAGACGTTTTACGCATGTTGTACATGTGCACATTCATGTTGCTGTATGCGTGTGTGCAGAGGCATGCCCGTGTGTGTATCTGGCAGTCTGAAGTCAACTTCAGGTGTCTTTCTCAGCCAACCCCCCTCCCCCACTTGTGTTTTGAGGCAGGGTCTCCTGCTGAACCCGGAGCTCATCAGTGAGCCAGTGAGCTCCAGGAATGGGCCTTTCTCCTCTTTCCCAGCTGGGATAACAGGTACCTACCAAGAAGTCCAGCTTTTTACAAAGGTGCTCGGAATCCGAACTCAAGTCCTCTGGCTTGTACAGCACACAGTTTATCAAGCCAGCCATTTCCCCTGTCCTGAAGCTGATTTGGCATGACTGAGCACTACAGAGACTGGGCAGTGGCTGCACCATTTACCTGTGTGAATCTGTTACAGCTCACTGTTTATCCAGTTTCCCCCCCTAAATGGTCCATACAGTAGGTTTCTCAAAAATCACGGAAGGGGATTTGTGACAGCGAGCGGCTACATACCCAAGCATAGCTCTAGCTTTTATATAAAGTCCCTACTTCAAACCAATTCTTTTCTTTGTAGCATGGAGAGGGAAAAATTGACATTCTTAGAGAATTTTTAATAGTCTTTTCATAAAATTTAAGTCTTAGTCACAGTCATTTGTTTCCACCTTCCTCTGCCCTTGTCTCCTGTTTAATTTGGGTTTTTTTCTGGTTTCTGTTTTGTTTCGACTACTTGGTGGGACTGGAGGTCACACCCAGGGCCTTGCCAATGTTGAGCCAGCCCTCTGCCCCCACAGAGCTACATCTCCTATTCTGAGTCATGTTTTTCTTATTTACAAGGACACAGAGCTGACAAGATACATGTTTGAGGGCTCTATCTATCTATCTAGATCTAGATATAGTCTATCTAAGGGTAATTATGTCTTTGTTATCAAGAGATGCCTAAGCACATTTTGTTGGGCATCTGAGTCTGTCTCCTGGTCATTCTTGTTCTGAGACCAGTCACCCGTCCTCTTCTGGTCACGTTTCCGCCAATGTATGATTGAGTCTGGTTGATAATGTCCATTTCAGATCAGAAATAAGTAAGATTTCCTGTTGAGTGTCTGGAAAAGAAGCCTGCCTCGCTTGTTGAAGATTTCTACCCCCACTCCCTCCGGAGCACGCTGTGGGCCTCACATCCCTTTCTTTCCCCTCTTTGTGTTCCAGGAGATACGATATTCATCGTCCTGAGGAAACAGAAACTCATCTTCCTGCACTGGTACCACCACATCACTGTGCTGCTGTACTCTTGGTACTCCTACAAAGACATGGTGGCCGGGGGCGGTTGGTTCATGACGATGAACTATAGCGTGCATGCCATCATGTACTCTTACTACGCCCTGCGGGCCGCGGGTTTCCGCATCTCCCGGAAGTTCGCCATGTTCATCACCCTCTCCCAGATCACTCAGATGCTGATGGGCTGTGTCATTAACTACCTGGTCTTCACCTGGATGCAGCACGACCAGTGTCACTCCCACTTCCAGAACATCTTCTGGTCCTCCCTCATGTACCTCAGCTACCTTGTGCTCTTCTGCCATTTCTTCTTCGAGGCCTACATCGGCAAAATGAAGAAAACAGCGAAGACTGAATAGTGTCCGGACTGAGGAGGAAGACATAGCTCAGGGTCATCACGAAAAATACTAGACAAAAGATAAATGGCACAAGGAATCACACATGGTGCAGCTAAAAACAAAACACACGTATGAGCAGACACAAAACCCGAGGCAGCTTGGGAGTAATGATTAGCTTGACTTAAACGCAGTAAGTTTATGATCCTTTTTGGGTGAGGACTCACTGAGTGCATCTCCGTCTCAGTGCTGCTGCTGAGGGACCCTTTCCCTCTCTCCTGTCAACTCTAGAACACACTTGATCCAAAGGGAGCCACAGGCGGAGGGATTAGTGGAAAGCAAGCAAAACACTATAGGAAGAGGGGAAAAATCAAGTTCAGAGTTATTTTTCTCTAAGGACAAAGAAGTTCCCCCTTCCAAACTATGTGAGCACACACACAGAGAGAGACACAATTCCTTTCCACCAGAGCTTGTAGAAATAATAAACATGGAAGAGACACAGGGTTTATATCTAGAACAGCAATGCTTTTGCAAAAATCAAGGCCTTTTAAAGGAAGGTTAGCTCATAGCCCCTTGACAAAAGATGTCTTAAATATTTTTACTGCAGCTGAAATTAAGAAGATAGATATGTTTCCCTTCACTGCACAGCCTCAGGCTACTGAGTTTGCTACAACCAAACAGAAGTCAATACTTCCTCACGATACTGTATTTCTGGGAGAATGGAAACCACGCAGCCCACATCCCAAGAAGGTGGTCCCACAGCAGACCTTGCGGTTGAAGCGTCGCCTTGACAACTGTTACTTCTGCTCTTCGGCGAGATATGAAGCATCCTTGGTTCAGTCGCTCCAGACTTTAGGACAGAAGAGTAAATGCAGAATTGAAAAGATAGAGGCTCAGCCAGTTGACTTGAAAATGGGGTTTTGTACTATCTGCAACAAAACTCAGCCAGTCGCCACTGAGCCGGGAAAGGACAATGGGAAGAGAAGGGAGCTGAAGATTCATCTGGGAGACTGACAGTATGTTTGCTTCTCCTCCTTGTTTGGCTTCATGCAGACTCCTGGCTTTCCACATGAGGCCCCGTGACACAGTCCATGTTTTCTATCTTTTTGTGACTTTCAGAAACAGATCTCGGGGCTCTGCCTGATTTGGGGTAAACACTGTGTTTCTGCATCCTCTGCCTTTGCTCCCTAAGCAGCGCGGAGGTGTGTGGAGTGCCCTCTGCTGGCCGAGTGGGAAACTCCAACAAACACACCTTAATATAGGCTGAAATAATAGGCAGACCACGAAGGGCCTGCGTAGATGAATCCCTACGTTTTAAATGCTGTCAAATGCCCGCCATCCATTTGACCAAATCAGAACAGAGCCTCACTGCTTCAAGTAAGCGCCACTAAATTCTAAAGTGACTTTCACTTGGGAACTCGGAGAAAGTAAATGTATTAAGAGCCATATTCTTAAAAGAAAGAAAGAAAGCAAGCTAGACAATGTTATCTGTAATATTTCAGTCCTCTACAAGCCAAATAAATGTGTCGGTGTTCCTAATATTTTAAAGACGCAATTATGTAAAGTTGTTCAATGTGGTATAATAGTATTCTAACTGGTTAAGTAGCTTAATGATTAGGCAAACTAGAGGAAACCATTAGAGGCCGCTACACTTCGTAGATTATGTACTCCTAACCACTTATGCACAGAAGTGTGAGGTACACTGAGCTGCAAAGCCCAAATGAACAGGAACACATTTTTGGCTAGCAGAAACTATCGCTCTCTTCCTTTACTTGAGAGTGTACAGGAAAAGGGATTTTTTTTTTCAAATTATTTTTATATTATTTTAGCTTTAATTGTGCTGTCACACAATTAAAGGCAGCTGTGCAGCCTTTCTGTGAGATGGCAAGGGTGTTTTCGGCAGCTTGTTGATGTGTGGAATTAGAAAAGAATAAAGTTTGGTTCCATTCTGTGTGGATGGGTTGAAGAGTAAACAAAGAATCCAATGCAGGTCAAGACCTGACTGAAAGACCGGGAGCCAAGCTGGACTGGGGGGCAGCTGTCGCAATCCATGTTAGCACTGGGTGGTGGCTTCACGTTGGCTGGCAGAGGGGACGTGATTGGAAGGAGGTGTTATCAGGACAGAAGTTGACTCAAGCTGAAAGTATAGAGCCACAACGGCAAATAGAGTCTTAGGGTGTCGTTGTTTGTTTGACCTTTGTAAAGGCGCAGTCCTGTACAGTAATAAGCCTTTCCCTTGCCTTATAGAAGAAAGCGTGCAAAATAATGAAAATGAAGGAAAGGTCACCTGTCAGCTGACTTGAATCTAATCAGGGCCAGCCCGAGATTAAATTCAGATATTTATCGTAGAATACAGGCTACACTATGGAAATAAGCGTAAACTTTAAGAAGACTAAGCTATGCTTCCAAAGCACTTTAATCTTGATCTTCGCTTCATGCTGTGTTCACGTGTAGAAAAACTTAGACTCTTCGTTTGCAGGATGAATATCTAATAAATAGTTTCTAAACCAGCTAAATATATCTAAAGGCATTTTCGGTGTTTATCGTGGGGGAAAAAAAGCCACATGTTTTTTAAAAAACAGAATTCTGATATAGGCTCAGCACACTTTTTTTTTTTAATATATCAGCTTAGCTGCTCTAATTATATCAAGATACGAGGCTGGACCACTGGCCTATGACACATCTGAAACCTGCCAGAGAATTGACTGCCACCTAGATAATACTGCTGTCAGTTCACATTCCGGGCCAGCAAGTTTGTTAGCTGCCCCACTATGCTGCAATAGATCATCTTCCTATTGACGTCCCTGCTGCATCCCAATGCCAGTGCAGTCAGCACATTGCTCCTAGATTAAATGGAAACAGATCCTTAGTTTCATAGAAACGCAGTTTCATTCACTAGGTCTGAGCATTGACTCAAATGTGTGAGTTTGCAATGAAATTCTAGTGAGAAACCCTTCACACAGTAGGAGCTTTTGTCTGGACCCTCTAGTGTCACTTATGAGAAAAGAACAACTATTGCTATTTATTTTATCGTATTTATGTCCAATGCCAGGCCAAAGTATTGAATTAAAATCACAGTTCTCAAGGATATTGTTTCAGGCAGTCCTGTGTCATTGCCCCCGCCCCATTTTTCTAATCCTATTTTATTATAGACATTTGAGACTGGAGGGTAAATACATGTGCGTTGCTTCAGGAGGAAAGCAGCTTTGTTAGGTCTCCGGTAGTATTTATATGATGATCCCCTAGCTCATGCAGAAGCTTCATGTGGGTGGAAAGCCTCCAGGAACCTAGGAGAACTCTTCCAGGGAGGACACCCACGGGTTGTTGTTCGTTTGTCTTGGGTCAGTTATATCTTTGTGATGAGATAAATCCTGTCACCATAGAGTGGAAAGCACCATTCCACTAGAGTAGAATGTTCCAGAAGTCTTGCTACATTCCCACACTGCTCGGTTACTGTCTTATTCTGATAGAAGGAGCTCTTCCTCCGAGCCTGCCACACCCAGACACGAGCCCTGGCACCCGCCGAAAGCCTTTTCCAGGCAGATGCTGTGGTCCCTGAACTACCACAGAAGTGTAAAGGGAGTTCCTAGGAGAATGGAGCAGACCAAATTAGACTTTGCACCTGGAGTTGCAAGCTTCGGGCCTGTGCAGGATCCTTGTGTAGGCACATTTCCCTGGGAACGAGTCAGTCTCGGAGAGCAACAGTTGTGTGAGAATATCCTGATGCTAGCCCAGAGCTTTCTAGCCTTCAAACGCATCTTTTCCTGGTCTTTGTTTGGATAATAAATATTTTGCTATCAGTTTGGGACAGTTGTAGAGCCTGTGGTCCTGTGAGTCATTGTCTTTTGCAGCTTAGTGTTATTCTGTCCCTGTTCTTCCGTATGCCCATTTCCTGGTCCCTGAGCTCCCTGCCATCAGAAAGCGATTAGGGTGAAAATTCACAAGGTGTGGTCTGTCACTTGTGCACATGAGAGTGACATCTGGTGAAGCAAGGATGACCTGTTTTGTTCAAACACTCGATATGAAGCTTTGCATCCTAGCTGGCCTCTGAGCCAGCGAGCGTCCTCTGTACCGGATAGCGACGCAAAATAGATGTTGGTGCCTGTTCAGAATTCTCAGTGCCTGTTGTGACAGTCAGCACTTAGACACATGTGTGAGCCGTAGGTGAACCCACAGCTGAGAAGGCCAGCTAAAATAGACCCAGTCGGAGCGCCACAGAACACCCAGAAGCCTCTTGTGCAACCCAGTGCTCCTCATCCCCAGATACTCTGAGGAGTCGGGGTTCTCAGATACCCAGGCTTCCATGTTTCCTGCCGACATTTGCTAAGGTTGTGATGGGTGCAGCGGGGGCCATCTGGGTGTTTGGAGCAGGGCTGGTCTTGGAAACCACTTTGATTGCAGGTCAAACAAAGCCAAACACAGACGATTGTGTGTCACTCGCCAGATGGCCACAACCATCATCACCGCCAACAACACAAATGCACTGTAGTCAAGTTCTGCTGGCGTAGCTTGCTGATCAAGGTCCGAGCATCTTCGCTACCCAGCTGGGACCCATCAGAACAGGCCTTACTCTCACTGGCATCTAAACAGTATCTTCCCAATGCTTGGTGGCACTTGAGAAGATCAAGATGTAGCTTGACAGTGCCTCCTACTAGTGTGGACGTGTTGTTTTAGTTAAGTATGGGTCTGGGTGTGATCGGGCTGGATTTCGCTCCCTGCTACCCCGAAATAGGCTGGCTTTCTGCTTCCTAGGCCCTAAACTCCTATTCAGAGGGAAACTCACTATCAAGCCTCACAGCAAATCACAGCAATGTCAGAATTCTTATTTTCAAGTGCTTATTTCACAACATTTAAAAGATATTTTTGGTGTATTAAGATTTAAAATAAAGTCATCATAACTTTTGATTTAAAACTGTTTCTAGTTTTTGTTGTTTTTAATCTCTGGTCTGGAGCAGTTCAAAGAGGACATCTAAGACACTATGGGCTCACCAGAATTCTCTGTAAAGTCATTGCTATATCCATGTGCTGATAGAATACCAAAATGGCTGAGATTTCCCTGTGTTCCCTGACAAGATCAGCCATGACATGCAAGGGCTATGCATACATGGAGGTCAATTCTACAAGGTGCCCAGCTCCGCTGGAAGCCTTTAGTGGTGACCTGGTTCCCACCCCTCTTGGCTCTATGTAGAATATGAGACAGAGACAGGAAATGGGCTCCCAGAACCACTGTGGCGGAGGTGGGAATGAAGTTCTATTCCCCTTAACCACTTCAGTTTTGCTATAGCCATACATTTATTTGAAAAGAACTCCAATGTAAATGAGTAAAAATCCCCGTACTCTACACTGAGATTAGTCATGTGACAAGGCAAAGTGATTCGAGGCAAGACACATTGGAGAAAGCATGTAGACTAGGTAGCATGTCCTTAGTCACACCTCAGAATGTCACTCACATGCCAGCTATTGGTGGGGCCATCTAGATCATTCTAGCCTCGAAGTTCCACTGGTACACCCTTAAATTCCTGTTATCTGTTTGATGTATTTTCTTAATTCAGCATTGATGGAGGAGAAACCCAAACAATATAAAGTATTAGTATAAGAAAAAGAGGGATTGAGTAGGAGATGTAATAGAAACTTAGAGTTTCTGTTCTGATATCTCTTAAGGAATAGGTTTCAGACATGAGTACCAAGCCAAAAAAGTATACGAGCTACCACTATCTTCCTATAAATACCGCAGTGGCTTTAATTCTAGAAGTGTCATAAGCAGGAAAGACCACAACGCCAATGCTACCATAGCTTGGGTGGGCTCAGGTTTTGTTTCAGAACTTTAATTTGATATCCTAAGCCAGTGGTCACAGTGAACATTTCTATCAATCATCAGACCAGTTAAAATAACCAAAACAGCTCTCCTGTAGCCTGTTGTGTCTGGTATCCTCAGGCTCCACAGATATGTACTAGGGCTTCAGGGCTTTCTGTGACACCATCGGCAGACCCAGGTAAGCAGAGGCATGTGTGTGTGTGTGTGCGTGTGTGTGTGTGCGTGTGTGTGCATTCACAATCCACAAAACCCAACAGCACACACAATCACCAGCCTTGCTTCTCAATCTGAATTTCCATAGCATGTCTAAGGACTCCAGGCAATGTGAAAAGTTGCTGAGCTGAAGACTTTGATTCCTAGCTATCTCCTCAATCTTGAATGACCCCCCAAAGTCCACCTGTTAGAGCAGGTTCCCAGAGTGGAGTTATTTGGTGGTGGGCCTTTAAAAGATAGGTGGTCTTCGGCCTGTGGGGAGTGCCCACTTCCCGTCATGATCTGTCTCCTGTTTATGAGGTGAAAGATTTGGAGTGGACTGACTGTAGGTTGCTGCTCCTTGACCTAAAGCGGAAGGCCACCCAGTTACAGAGTACAGGCTCCACAACTGTCAGACTAAACCTTTCTTCCAAGTTAATCGGCTCAGCTACCTGTTAACACAGCAAAGCTCTCACTGATAAAGCCCTGTTACATTTTTTTAATAGCCTGTTATATACTTTCTTTCGGCTTTTCACTGTTTTTCATCTAATGGCTGAAGGTAGGCACCTCTGGGGTTTTTTTTTTCTTTCTTTCTTGTTATGATTGACAGAGTCTATGTTTTGATGGAAGGGATTATAGTATGACACCCTGGAAGCCTAAGGGTTAAATGCATGTGGCAGCCTCCTCCTGACTCCCGGCCTGCCTTCTCACACCAGGATTCTGTAGTCTCTGGGATCTTCAGCCTTCCTGGGGTGGAAGCCCCGGGCTTCACACACAGCTTCCTTTCTTACTGACTACACTAATTCCTTTCATAGGAGAGGGAGAGCTCCCCCCCCACCCCCATGTTGCGCTGCTATGTTTTATTTATGAAAGCTCCGGGGGAGGGGTGTTTGAGGCAGCCAGTATCTGCGAGGAGAAAGGAAGCTTTGCCTGCATCCTCTGTGGCTCGTGGTTACACAGGAGTTGCTATAAAATATTGGCATTTTTGCAAAATGAACACTTGGTGTCCAAGTGAGAAGCAATTCTGATTTCAACTGAGTTTTTAAATTATAAAATCAACAGAACATAAGCAAATTGACTTCCCATACTGCCTTGCCACTTCTGTTCATCTGTATGCGACCTGACTGGGAGCCACCAGCCTCTGTGGGACGCTTTATTTTATTTTTTTCTGGATTCTAGTCCCACAGATAGCTCTGACATCTGCCAAGTCTCTTGCATCTAACTCTAGAAATCGCCTGGAGGGAAGAGCACTAGCCAGCTTGAAGTTGACCAGGTGTCTTCCTCCGGTCCTTGCCAAACCCATCACTGCATCCCATGGTCCTTGAGCTCTGCAGGGCCAGTTCTGTGGCTCCCTGGCAACCACTGTGCCTCTTCCTTGGCTCCAAGATGCTGTTTTCCCATGGTCTGTGTGAGAAAGTTCCTCCCTCCGGAGCCAAACACAGGTCTGGAAACCAGCAGACTGGGTGGGGCTCTCTGTTCCACTCTCCTGCATGGGTCAAGGTTTCCTCTGGGTAGACCTCAAGAGCCTAGTTTTCTCTTCCCTGTGTGGATAAATGTCCTTAGCCCCATCCTGAGTGGACCCCCTGGGGGTCATTGTATTATCTCCTAAATCTGCCCAGATGTAGCTGAGACCCATGGATATGAACCCCAGCTCTCCCCCTGAAGATACCTTTATCATAGGTACAGACATATCTGAAACTGAAAGAGAAGGAAGGAAGGAAAAGAAAAGAATAGAAAAGAAACAGAAACACACATACATCATAGAATGACAACATCCTTAGTCTCATACAAATCCAACCTTGGCAGTGGGAATTGGTTTTTGGCTTTGGTTGTGGTTTGGTTTATTTAAAAGAGCAGTCATAATTACCGAGATTATATTTATTGCTGCTTTGCAGCCTTCCCATGCGCTCCTCTCCCTGTCTGGAGCATGCGGAATAGGCTACCCCTGCATGTGCTCCTTTCCCTGTCCGGAGCGTGCAGAGTAAGCTGCCCACGCATGCGCGCGCCCCTTTCCCTGTCTGGAGCATGCGGAGTAGGCTACCCTTGCATGAGCTTTTCCACTTACTAGGCCTTGTCACTGCAGAAAATGGATTGGTTGAGAGTGTGTCCATTCGACTCTAGATTTCTAGAGACCCGTAGAGAACTATATATTCGCTGGAATAATGAGGAGATATTAATCTGCGTTGTTTTTTGTTTGTTTGTTTGTTTTTTGGTTTTTCGAGACAGGGTTTCTCTGTGGTTTTGGAGCCTGTCCTGGAACTAGCTCTTGTAGACCAGGCTGGTCTCGAACTCACAGAGATCCGCCTGCCTCTGCCTCCCGAGTGCTGGGATTAAAGGCGTGTGCCACCACCGCCCGGCCTAATCTGTGGTTATTAATACAATACACGCCACAGTAGATCTCTAGTATCTTCCCACGCAAGCTTCGGGAGGAGGATCCTTGGGTGTTTCCACTGTGTGCATTTATTCGTTCGTTCATTCGTTCTCTGTGTATGTGCAGGTGGATGGAACCTAAGGCTCATTCCCACATCTTCACTCATCGTCCATCCTAGTTTGTGAGACAAGCTGTCTCACAGCCGCCGTGGGCTTGCTGATTGGGCTAGACTGGCTGGTCAGTGAGCCCCAAGGATCCACCTCACGCGGCTTATCTTATGTGGGTGCTTGGGACCAGACTCCCACCCTCATGTTTACACAGAAAGTGCTTCCCTAGGGGAGCCACCTCCCCAGTCCTGCAGTGTGCACTTCTAACCAGCAGAGCTGTGTTTTCAACCTTGGGATAGGAACTTTTTTTTTTTTTATCCTACTGGGAACGTTGCCATTTCCTGTAGTGCACTGTCTGGGATTAACAAGGGTCTTCTTTCAGACTTGACAGCATAGGTCATAGCATTGGGGATAGATATTTGACCATTCTGGGCCTCAGTTTCCTCATTTATGCAAAAGAGATAGTGATCGTACTGACTGGGCAGCTGTTAGGAGAACTAACATAGACAATACTTATAATGCCCTTAACACATGGCAACCGCTGGTTGAATATTAGTCATTATTGTCGCACCTACCGCTAGTGCGTCTCCGGCTGCTTCTTCCTCTTCTCCAGCTGTTACAACTTATGCCAAACAATATTCTAAACATCTGTCAATAAAGTTTCCACCTGTTCTTTGTCAAAATATGAACAATAATCAAAGCATTGAAACGTTGAGGATAAGATGTAGGGGTAAACAAGTCTCAATAAAGAGGCCATATTTCAGTTTCGGTGGTGCAATGTTTGGCTTGACATTCTTGTTTCAGTTTGGCTTTGCGCAGTCATTCATGAAAAATAAGCCAAGACCTTTGAGAGAGAAAAAAAAGGCTTCTGAATGCCCACTACCAATAGCATTCATTCCAACCTTCCCTAAGACAATTGTTTTATTTATTTATTTTTGCTATAGGCTCATCTCTAACATTAATATTGTGAGAAAAAAAGTTTATAAGGCAATAGCGGGGAACTTCTGTAATTGTGTAATTTAAATACCAGCACTTCTGTATAATACAGTTTATAATTACCTGGTCATTACACAAATTTAATCACCTGAATTTAAAGAGGAATGACCTTCCTCTAGCATGGTGCTGATAGACACGTTTGTCAAGAACACGTAACTTAGTGGTGCTTGGAAATCAAGGTGCAGGATTGGAGGAGCTGAGAGCTCGACTAAGCTACCTAGTGAGCAGCCTCGACTACATACTGAGGTGCTTTCCCCAAAACACAAAAGCTAGGATAAATAGGACGAATGTGTGTATCCTACACAGGTTTCTCTGCTGCCAGAAACTTGACTCCAGGGACATAGCCAACGCCCTGAAGATCATTGTACCCAAAACATCGCAGTCTGGATTTCTCCTATAAAATCCGTAGCTAACTGAATAGGCACTTGTCATCCGAGGTCCGGGAGCGTGTGTTACTCACTGAGAAGTGTGCTCAAGTGCACAGTTTCACTTAGCTTCCGTTTTTAAAGGTCCCTTAGGAGCCCTGGGGAGAAAGTTGAGGAATCACATTCGCTTACTTGTCCATGCAGAGTGAGAGAGCTATCTATAGAGCTGTCTGTGGGCAGTTTAACTGTGCGAGTTACATAAAGCTCGCCTCTATTAGATGTACGCGTCCTCTAAGGTATCCACACACTCTCTCCTTCTCCATTACTTCACCCTGAGAAGACAGCACCTGCATCTCAGTTATATTCATGGCCCTCTGGCAGCCAATCAATGCAGTTCTGCCATCATTCGTGCCCAGTCTAGTATTCACTGCATGCAGAATATCATGGGCTATTTCCCTCTCTCTTTTTAATTTTCATTACAGAAAGTTTGCTAACAAAGAGAACCATATATTCCATCCAAAAGATTATTTCAGGTCTCACTGAAATGGCTCGCTGTAAAAATTACACGTGCATTTTAAAAAGCACAGCACTCGGGAGGCAGAGGCAGGCGGATCTCTGTGAGTTCGAGACCAGCCTGGTCTACAGAGCTAGTTCCAGGACAGGCTCCAAAGCCACAGAGAAACCCTGTCTCAAAAAAACCACACAAAAAAAAAGCAATGTGACGTAGTTACTACATTCTGAAATGTTCCTGATAGTTTGGTTAGCAAGGAACTTGATCGTATCAGTCACCAATCAAACCTTCTATTGTGAGAGCTTTAGAAGGGTCAAAGGGCAGGGATGGTGCTGAGAGCAGGACATTGAGTGCTCATGTTCCCAATGCCTAACTTTTTTTTCTTCTGACCACATTTATTTTGAAGCAAACCGCGGGCATGACATTTCACCTGTGAGACTGCAAAGTTTTTTTTTTTTTTCCAAAAAGCCATTTTCTTCTTATGTAACCATGCTATTGGTATTATGAAATTTTGAAAACTAAATAGCAGTTTTTATAATGGAATGTCCTAGTCATGTTTTACAAGTCATAATTTGTATGAGTGTATGGGCTGGAGATATGGGCCATTGGGCAAAGCCACTTGCCAGCAAACCTTACACCCTGAGTTCGGTCCCCAGGACAGAACATTGTGGAAGGAGAAAACTGTCAAAAGTTGTTCTCTGCTCTCCATACATAAGCTACAGTGCAAGCACACACACACACACACACACACACACAAAACATAATTTTAAAATAAAGCCCATGGATATCCCCAAGATACCTGTCTGTTTGCTTGAGACAGAGCCTCCTCTCTACATAGCCTAGGCTGGTCTTGAACTTGGGATCCTCTTGCCTCAGCCTTCTCAGTGCTGGGATGAGTAGTGTGTACATATCACACCCAGCTCCAAGAGGCTGCAGATCTTCCCTTTTCTCCCAGTACAGAGATTTGTCAAAAAAATAGCCTGTTCCTATGAGTTGTCCACATTTTGGGCTTTTCTGGCTGCTAGCTCGTGGCACCATTTAGCTATTTTCTCTGCTCCCTGACATGTCTGTGAATGAGAATTGGGTGGGATACATGCATAGGACTTTTCTAAGAACACTGGAGGTGTTTCTAGGAGTCCAGGCTGCTTTTTTCAGGAGACACAGTATGTCTGGATCCCCATCCTGGGTACCAGTGCCCACAGGCCGGTGGGAGTAATTCTCTTCTTATGAACCTCCCTTTCCTGCAGTCAGCTCCTCCTGATGTCCTTCCTAACATCTTAGTGCCTATTTTGATGAGTGTAGTAATATGGAGCGGCAGGGCTGCGTCCCCAAACACCCCAGCCGCCTGCCCGGCTAGCTTTACCTGAAATAATTACACGGAAACTGTATTCTTTTAAACACTGCTTTGGCCCATTCCTATCTAGCCTCTTCTAGGCTAATTCTCACATATTAATTTAGCCCATTTCTAATCATCTGTGTAGCACCGGTCTTACCGGGAAGATTCTAGCCTAAGTCCATCCTGGGTCGGAGCTTCATAGCGTGCATCTTCCCTGGAGCAGGTAGCATGGCGTCTCTCCTGCGTCTGCTCCGGAGAGGAGAGCTGAGGAGTCTGACCTCACTTCCTCTTCCTCCCAGCATTCTGTTCTGTTTACTCCTCCCACCTATCTCCTAACCAATGAGAGCCAAGCAGCTTCTTTTATTTTAACCAATGACCTTCCTCCATCAGATGAGTCCCTCAATCGATGATTTCCTTAAAAGATGAAACACAAGTTTAGTATTCTGCCATTTTTTCCATATGTATCAACTAAAATTCTTCTGCATGAAATTTTTTTTTGAAAAATGTCTTACCCTAAACCAGTCGTTCTCAACCTTCCTAATGCTGTAACCCTTTAATACAGTTCCTCATGTTGTGGTTACGCCATCCATAAATTATTTTATTGCTACTTCATAACTGTAATTTTGTTACTGTTATAAATCCTAATGTAAATATCTGATATTCAGGATATCCAATATGTCATTTTTTGTGGGAGTCTCGACTCACAAGTTGAGAACCCCTGTCCTAAGGCAATCTGAATTTATACAGACAGGGTGAGCAAGTCCCTGATTCTTTGCTTAAATAATCAGTTTACAGATTTAATACACAGCCCCCATAAATGCTCACAAGCCCTGAACTTTTTCTTTCACTCTTTCATTATCTTTATGAATGCATTGACTTCTCTATATTCAATACATTTGACCCAATCCAAGTCCTTGATAATTTTCAACTTCTCAGATCCTCTCATCCATAACCATGGGCATCTACATGTTCTTGTCATGTCCTCAGTACCCTTAGATAATTTCTGTTCTTCTTCATAGCATAGTAGGATGCCCCGTGCTTTACAGACTCAAACTGAGAGCCAACCATTTCCCCAAAGACCCAATGTTTCTTTCAGGGGCAAAAACATGAATATTTTCTTACAACTCTAAATCACTCATATTTGGATACAATGAACTACACTGCCAGGTGGAAAACAGGCATATTTCCAAGACTGAAATCCCATGGGGGTGCATTTGCCGAAGTCACTTCCATCAACAGAAGCACCAAACACTGTAAGATTACCCACGAGCTTTGAGCGCTTCCTCCCTTTTGGCAATATAACCATTAAATTCCTCCAAGGCCATTTTATCCCCCAGTGACCCCAGCGAGCTGACTAGAAGTGGAGAAATCTAATTGTGCAATCAGGTGCATATAAAACCCAAGGCGCCAAACATGTTCTCTCACCATGACAAAAGCAGGTCAGAGCTTAAAGAAAATTCACGAAACCCATCGCGCAGCAGGCTGCAAAGGATCACGACAGTTGCTTAATTATGTTTCGGTTAAATAATTCAAAAGAAGTGTTCTGATCATAATTTTAATATTTTATTCCACATAAAACAGGAAGAACGACCAGAGGCTTAGTGTCTCAGCAAGGGCAAACATTTATCTATTCAGTCAATAAATATTTATGTGCCCGGAAATCTGCGGCACCTGTTCTTAGTTCTTATAGCTGTGAGATTTGAAATTAATTTCTCAAATAGGCGTTTTGGATTTGGAGAGATGACTCAGCAACAAGGAGTCCCCTTGCCGTGCGA